>NC_138863.1:108372506-108972506 GCF_965194805.1 Balaenoptera borealis | reverse complement strand
GCTGTAATGGCCAACCCCAGCACAAGGAGATGAGAAATGAGGTGCGTTTTAGAAACCTTTCCCGATCACACGGTGTACCATCTTCTGGGTTTCTCATGCATGTTTTCGATGTAGGAAGATGCCCTTGAACCTGGAGATTTTGGACCCATGGGATGGGTACCACGCAGTATTACTTTAAAGGGTCTGCGTTTGCTCACCCAACCTCACCAAACCTCTCAGCCCGAAGAGTGTCCACCCTTATGTCTCAATCAGCTGTGGGTCTAGAGATGGTCAATAAAGGTGGCATCCCAGCCCCTGAACGAATTCTGTATGAATTTCTCTCTCTTTCACTGTCTTTGTTTCACGGGTTTTTAAAAGTAATTGATTTTTATAATGGGGTTTAGCTGCTTTTCACTGCTGTGTTTATGCCGCTTTACACCCACTTGACTCACTTACAGAGAGATATCAATACATTGGTTTTAAGAGTCTTACTAGTCAGATATATTCTTGGGCGGTAAACAGGGGGTGTTGAATCCAGTTCACTGAGCAAGGAGTAGGTCTTGTCTGTTACATATTGGGTTTATGGAACAGTATCTGAGCTAATTTGAAACCCTTGTGTTATGCATCACCCCACCTCACCTTTCCCGTTAAGCAGCCATAGTGTGTTTTCTAAACGTGTGACGCTGTTCTGTTTTGTAATTCAGTTCAAGTGTAGCGGTTTTTACATTCCCTCTATAAGTGATATCTTATGATAAGTGCCTTTTTCTGTGTGACTTATTTCACTTAGAATCGTCGTACCTAAATCTTCTCATCATGCTGCTACTAGCCTTATGATGTTGATTTCATGCCTGAGTGATATTCCATTGTACATAAGGACCACAACTTCTTTATCCATTTTTCTCTTTCCTGGGATATTTAAGGTGTAATGAAGTGGAGGTTCTTGTCAACAGAGCAGCCCTAAACTTTGGGGTGCCTGTGTCTTGCTGATTTTTAGTTTTCCCAATTTATACGCCCATGAGTGGACGTGCACTATGCTCTCTAAGCTGAGTTTTTTAGATGTTTCAGGACACACCGTACACTTCTCCAGAGTGGCTGTTGGCAATTTACATCCCGCCCATCAGCGTAGCAAGGCTCCCGTTTCTCCATGGCCTGTCCTGCATTTCTGGTTTTGACACTTTATTCAGCATGGCCCTTTTGACCGATGGGAAGCGAGACTTCTTTGTAGCGCTGATTTGCCTTTCCAGGTTGCTTGGTTGGCCAAAAAGGGCGTATGCGTTTTTTCCTGAATATATTAAGGAAAAAACGCATACGCCCTTTTTGGCCAAGGGCATCATGGTCGAGGTTTTGCCGCTTTTCCTGTGCTTTAAAGGCGATTCGAATCTACCTCCTGAAATCTGTTTCCTGCAATTCTGCCTTGCTTTCAAATCCTCTTCGTTGCCTTCCCTCAATATATTTGTGGACGAGAGTTATCATTTCTAACTCTGCAGGTTTGTGAATTGCAGTGCCCCTGAGCTCGATTTTTCAACTCGCTTTCTTGGGAGCTGGCCGCAAAAGCACAGGATTGCTTCAGGCCCTCTTCTGCTTCCGGGCGGCAGGCTGAGCCTGTGGTTAATCCTTCTTCCTGATGGGAAAATAGAGTGACCTGTGCCTGTCCCCACACCTAGACCTAGTCTCTCATTGGTTCCCCCTCTTCCCGTTCATCCTCAGGACAAATTGCAACCTGTTCGGAACAGGAGGTTAAAGGTGCTGATTCTCCAAGAAGGGAGATTGCTAGTAAAGTGGCTGTAATGGCGAGCCCGAGCACAAGGAGATGAGAAATGAGGTGCGTTTTAGAAACCTTTCCCGATCACACGGTGTACCGTCTTCTGGGTTTCTCATGCATGTTTTCGATGTAGGAAGATGCCCTTGAACCTGGAGATTTTGGACGCATGGGATGGGTACCACGCAGTATTACTTTAAAGGGTCTGCGTTTGCTCACCCAACCTCACCAAACCTCTCAGCCCCAAGAGTGTCCACCCTTATGACTCAATCAGCTGTGGGTCTAGAGATGGTCAATAAAGGTGGCATCCCAGCCCCTGAACGAATTCTGTATGAATTTCTCTCTGTTTCACTGTCTTTGTTTCACGGGTTTTTAAAAGTAATTGACTTTTATAATGGGGTTTAGCTGCTTTTCACTGCTGTGTTTATGCCGCTTTACACCCACTTGACTCACTTACAGAGAGATATCAATACATTGGTTTTAAGAGTCTTACTAGTCAGATATATTCTTGGGCGGTGAACAGGGGGTGTTGAATCCAGTTCACTGAGCAAGGAGTAGGTCTTCTCTGTTACATATTGGGTTTATGGAACAGTATCTGAGCTAATTTGATACCCTTGTTTTATGCAACACCCCACCTCACCTTTCCCGTTAAGCAGCCATAGTGTGTTTTCTAAACGTGTGACGCTGTTCTGTTTTGTAATTCAGTTCAAGTGTAGCGGTTTTTACATTCCCTCTATAAGTCATATCTTATGATAAGTGCCTTTTTCTGTGTGACTTATTTCACTTAGAATCGTCGTACCTAAATCTTCTCATCATTCTGCTACTAGCCTTATGATGTTGATTTCATTGCTGAGTGATATGCCATTATACATATGGACCACAACTTCTTTATCCATTTTTCTCTTTCCTGGGATATTTAAGGTGTAACGAAGTGGAGGTTCTTGTCAACAGAGCAGCCCTAAACTTTGGGGTGCCTGTGTCTTGCTGATTTTTAGTTTTCCCAATTTATACGCCCATGAGTGGAAGTGCCCTATGCTCTCTAAGCTGAGTTTTTTAGATGTTTCAGGACACACCGTACACTTCTCCAGAGTGGCTGTTGGCAATTTACATCCCGCCCATCAGCGTAGCAAGGCTCCCGTTTCTCCATGGCCTGTCCTGCATTTCTGGTTTTGACACTTTATTCAGCATGGCCCTTTTGACCGATGGGAAGCGAGACTTCTTTGTAGCGCTGATTTGCCTTTCCAGGTTGCTTGGTTGGCCAAAAAGGGCGTATGCGTTTTTTCCTGAATATATTCAGGAAAAAACGCATACGCCCTTTTTGGCCAAGGGCATCATGGTCGAGGTTTTGCCGCTTTTCCTGTGCTTTAAAGGCGATTCGAATCTACCTCCTGAAATCTGTTTCCTGCAATTCTGCCTTGCTTTCAAATCCTCTTCGTTGCCTTCCCTCAATATATTTGTGGACGAGAGTTATCATTTCTAACTCTGCAGGTTTGTGAATTGCAGTGCCCCTGAGCTCCATTTTTCAACTCGCTTTCTTGGGAGCTGGCCGCAAAAGCGCAGGATTGCTTCAGGCCCTATTGTGGTTCCGGGCGGCAGGCTGAGCCTGTGGTTAATTCTTCTTCCTGATGGGAAAATAGAGTGACCTGTGCCTGTCCCCACACCTAGACCTAGTCTCTCATTGGTTCCCCCTCTTCCCGTTCATCCTCAGGACAAATTTGCAACCTGTACAGAACAGGAGGTTAAAGGTGCTCATTCTCCAAGGAGGGAGATTGCTAGTAAAGCGGCTGGAATGGCAAGCCCGAGCACAAGGAGATGAGAAATGAGGTGCATTTTAGAAACCTTTCCCGATCACACGGTGTACCGTCTTCTGGGTTTCTCATGCATGTTTTCGATGTAGGAAGATGCCCTTGAACCTGGAGATTTTGGACCCATGGGATGGGTACCATGCAGTATTACTTTAAAGGGTCTGCGTTTGCTCACCCAACCTCACCAAACCTCTCAGCCCGAAGAGTGTCCACCCTTATGTCTCAATCAGCTGTGGGTCTAGAGATGGTCAATAAAGGTGGCATCCCAGCCCCTGAACGAATTCTGTATGAATTTCTCTCTCTTTCACTGTCTTTGTTTCACGGGTTTTTAAAAGTAATTGATTTTTATAATGGGGTTTAGCTGCTTTTCACTGCTGTGTTTATGCCGCTTTACACCCACTTGACTCACTTACAGAGAGATATCAATACATTGGTTTTAAGAGTCTTACTAGTCAGATATATTCTTGGGCGGTAAACAGGGGGTGTTGAATCCAGTTCACTGAGCAAGGAGTAGGTCTTGTCTGTTACATATTGGGTTTATGGAACAGTATCTGAGCTAATTTGAAACCCTTGTGTTATGCATCACCCCACCTCACCTTTCCAGTTAAGCAGCCATAGTGTGTTTTCTAAACGTGTGACGTTGTTCTGTTTTGTAATTCAGTTCAAGTGTAGCGGTTTTTACATTCCCTCTATAAGTGATATCTTATGATAAGTGCCTTTTTCTGTGTGACTTATTTCACTTAGAATCGTCGTACCTAAATCTTCTCATCATGCTGCTACTAGCCTTATGATGTTGATTTCATGCCTGAGTGATATTCCATTGTACATAAGGACCACAACTTCTTTATCCATTTTTCTCTTTCCTGGGATATTTAAGGTGTAATGAAGTGGAGGTTCTTGTCATCAGAGCAGCCCTAAACTTTGGGGTGCCTGTGTCTTGCTGATTTTTAGTTCTCCCAATTTATACGCCCATGAGTGGAAGTGCCCTATGCTCTCTAAGCTGAGTGTTTTAGATGTTTCAGGACACACCGTACACTTCTCCAGAGTGGCTGTTGGCAATTTAAATCCCGCCCATCAGCGTAGCAAGGCTCCCGTTTCTCCATGGCCTGTCCTGCATTTCTGGTTTTGACACTTTATTCAGCATGGCCCTTTTGACCGATGGGAAGCGAGACTGCTTTGTAGCGCTGATTTGCCTTTCCAGGTTGCTTGGTTGGCCAAAAAGGGCGTATGCGTTTTTTCCTGAATATATTCAGGAAAAAACGCATACGCCCTTTTTGGCCAAGGGCATCATGGTCGAGGTTTTGCCGCTTTTCCTGTGCTTTAAAGGCGATTCGAATCTACCTCCTGAAATCTGTTTCCTGCAATTCTGCCTTGCTTTCAAATCCTCTTTGTTGCCTTCCCTCAATATATTTGTGGACGAGAGTTATCATTTCTAACTCTGCAGGTTTGTGAATTGCAGTGCCCCTGAGCTCCATTTTTCAACTCGCTTTCTTGGGAGCTGGCCACAAAAGCGCAGGATTGCTTCAGGCCCTATTGTGGTTCCGGGCGGCAGGCTGAGCCTGTGGTTAATTCTTCTTCCTGATGGGAAAATAGAGTGACCTGTGCCTGTCCCCACACCTAGACCTAGTCTCTCATTGGTTCCCCCTCTTCCCGTTCATCCTCAGGACAAATTTGCAACCTGTACAGAACAGGAGGTTAAAGGTGCTCATTCTCCAAGGAGGGAGATTGCTAGTAAAGCGGCTGGAATGGCGAGCCCGAGCACAAGGAGATGAGAAATGAGGTGCGTTTTAGAAACCTTTCCCGATCACACGGTGTACCATCTTCTGGGTTTCTCATGCATGTTTTCGATGTAGGAAGATGCCCTTGAACCTGGAGATTTTGGACCCATGGGATGGGTACCACGCAGTATTACTTTAAAGGGTCTGCGTTTGCTCACCCAACCTCACCAAACCTCTCAGCCCCAAGAGTGTCCACCCTTATGTCTCAATCAGCTGTGGGTCTAGAGATTGTCAATCCAGGTGGCATCACAGCCCCTGAACGAATTTTGTAAGAATTTCTCTCTCTTCACTGTCTTAGTTTCACGGGTTTTTAAAAGTAATTGATTTTTATAACGGGGTTTAGCTGCTTTTCACTGCTGTGTTTATGCCGGTTTACACCCACTTGACTCACTTACAGAGGGATATCAATACATTGGTTTTAAGATTCTTACTAGTCAGATATATTCTTGGGCGTTGAACAGGGGGTGTTGAGTCCAGTTCACTGAGCAAGGAGTAGGTCTTGTCTATTACATATTGGGTTTATGGAACGGTATCTGAGCTAATTTGAAACCCTTGTTTTATGCATCACACCACCTCACCTTTCCCGTTAAGCAGCCATAGTGTGTCTTCTAAACGTGTGACGCTGTTCTGTTTTGTAATTCAGTTCAAGTGTAGCGGTTTTTACATTCCCTCTCTAAGTGATATCTTATGATAAGTGTCTTTTTCTGTGTGACTTATTTCACTTAGAATCGTCGTACCTAAAACCTCTCATCATGCTGCTACTAGCCTTATGACGTTAATTTCATGGCTGAGTGATATGCCATTGTACATAAGGACCACAACTTCCTTATCCATTTTTCTCTTTCCTGGGATATTTAAGGTGTAACGAAGTGGAGGTTCTTGTCAACAGAGCAGCCCTAAACTTTGGGGTGCCTGTGTCTTGCTGATTTTTAGTTTTCCCAATTTATACGCCCATGAGTGGAAGTGCCCTATGCTCTCTAAGCTGAGTTTTTTAGATGTTTCAGGACACACCGTACACTTCTCCAGAGTGGCTGTTGGCAATTTACATCCCGCCCATCAGCGTAGCAAGGCTCCCGTTTCTCCATGGCCTGTCCTACATTTCTGGTTTTGACACTTTATTCAGCATGGCCCTTTTGACCGATGGGAAGCGAGACTTCTTTGTAGCGCTGATTTGCCTTTCCAGGTTGCTTGGTTGGCCAAAAAGGGCGTATGCGTTTTTTCCTGAATATATTCAGGAAAAAACGCATACGCCCTTTTTGGCCAAGGGCATCATTGTCGAGGTTTTGCCGCCTTTCCTGTGCTTTAAAGGCGATTCGACTCTACCTCCTGAAATCTGTTTCCTGCAATTCTGCTATGCTTTCAAATCCTCTTCGTTGCCTTCCCTCAATATATTTGTGGACGAGAGTTATCATTTCTAACTCTGCAGGTTTGTGAATTGCAGTGCCCCTGAGCGCGATTTTTCAACTCGCTTTTTTGGGAGCTGGCCGCAAAAGCACAGGATTGCTTCAGGCCCTGTTCTGCTTCCGGGCGGCAGGCTGAGCCTGTGGTTAATCCTTCTTCCTGATGGGAAAATAGAGTGACCTGTGGCTGTCCCAACACCTAGACCTAGTCTCTCATTGGTTCCCCCTCTTCCCGTTTATCCTCAGGACAAATTGCAACCTGTACGGAACAGAAGGTTAAAGGGGCTGATTCTCCAAGGACGGAGATTGCTAGTAAAGCGGCTGTAATGGCCAACCCGAGCACAAGGAGATGAGAAATGAGATGCGTTTTAGAAACCTTTCCCGATCACACGGTGTACCATCTTCTGGGTTTCTCATGCATGTTTTCGATGTAGGAAGATGCCCTTGAACCTGGAGATTTTGGACCCATGGGATGGGTACCACGCAATATTACTTTAAAGGGTCTCCGTTTTCTCACCCAACCTCACCAAACCTCTCAGCCCCAAGAGTGTCCACCCTTATGACTCAATCAGCTGTGGGTCTAGAGATGGTCAATAAAGGTGGCATCCCAGCCCCTGAACGAATTCTGTATGAATTTCTCTCTCTTTCACTGTCTTTGTTTCACGGGTTTTTAAAAGTAATTGATTTTTATAATGGGGTTTAGCTGCTTTTCACTGCTGTGTTTATGCCGCTTTACACCCACTTGACTCACTTACAGAGAGATATCAATACATTGGTTTTAAGAGTCTTACTAGTCAGATATATTCTTGGGCGGTGAACAGGGGGTGTTGAATCCAGTTCACTGAGCAAGGAGTAGGTCTTCTCTGTTACATATTGGGTTTATGGAACAGTATCTGAGCTAATTTGATACCCTTGTTTTATGCAACACCCCACCTCACCTTTCCCGTTAAGCAGCCATAGTGTGTTTTCTAAACGTGTGACGCTGTTCTGTTTTGTAATTCAGTTCAAGTGTAGCGGTTTTTACATTCCCTCTATAAGTCATATCTTATAATAAGTGCCTTTTTCTGTGTGACTTATTTCACTTAGAATCGTCGTACCTAAATCTTCTCATCATTCTGCTACTAGCCTTATGATGTTGATTTCATTGCTGAGTGATATGCCATTATACATATGGACCACAACTTCTTTATCCATTTTTCTCTTTCCTGGGATATTTAAGGTGTAACGAAGTGGAGGTTCTTGTCAACAGAGCAGCCCTAAACTTTGGGGTGCCTGTGTCTTGCTGATTTTTAGTTTTCCCAATTTATACGCCCATGAGTGGAAGTGCCCTATGCTCTCTAAGCTGAGTTTTTTAGATGTTTCAGGACACAACGTACACTTCTCCAGAGTGGCTGTTGGCAATTTACATCCCGCCCATCAGCGTAGCAAGGCTCCCGTTTCTCCATGGCCTGTCCTACATTTCTGGTTTTGACACTTTATTCAGCATGGCCCTTTTGACCGATGGGAAGCGAGACTTCTTTGTAGCGCTGATTTGCCTTTCCAGGTTGCTTGGTTGGCCAAAAAGGGCGTATGCGTTTTTTCCTGAATATATTCAGGAAAAAACGCATACGCCCTTTTTGGCCAAGGGCATCATGGTCGAGGTTTTGCCGCCTTTCCTGTGCTTTAAAGGCGATTCGACTCTACCTCCTGAAATCTGTTTCCTGCAATTCTGCTATGCTTTCAAATCCTCTTCGTTGCCTTCCCTCAATATATTTGTGGACGAGAGTTATCATTTCTAACTCTGCAGGTTTGTGAATTGCAGTGCCCCTGAGCGCGATTTTTCAACTCGCTTTTTTGGGAGCTGGCCGCAAAAGCACAGGATTGCTTCAGGCCCTGTTCTGCTTCCGGGCGGCAGGCTGAGCCTGTGGTTAATCCTTCTTCCTGATGGGAAAATAGAGTGACCTGTGGCTGTCCCAACACCTAGACCTAGTCTCTCATTGGTTCCCCCTCTTCCCGTTTATCCTCAGGACAAATTGCAACCTGTACGGAACAGAAGGTTAAAGGGGCTGATTCTCCAAGGACGGAGATTGCTAGTAAAGCGGCTGTAATGGCCAACCCGAGCACAAGGAGATGAGAAATGAGATGCGTTTTAGAAACCTTTCCCGATCACACGGTGTACCATCTTCTGGGTTTCTCATGCATGTTTTCGATGTAGGAAGATGCCCTTGAACCTGGAGATTTTGGACCCATGGGATGGGTACCACGCAATATTACTTTAAAGGGTCTCCGTTTTCTCACCCAACCTAACCAAACCTCTCAGCCCCAAGAGTGTCCACCCTTATGACTCAATCAGCTGTGGGTCTAGAGATGGTCAATAAAGGTGGCATCCCAGCCCCTGAACGAATTCTGTATGAATTTCTCTCTCTTTCACTGTCTTTGTTTCACGGGTTTTTAAAAGTAATTGATTTTTATAATGGGGTTTAGCTGCTTTTCACTGCTGTGTTTATGCCGCTTTACACCCACTTGACTCACTTACAGAGAGATATCAATACATTGGTTTTAAGAGTCTTACTAGTCAGATATATTCTTGGGCGGTGAACAGGGGGTGTTGAATCCAGTTCACTGAGCAAGGAGTAGGTCTTCTCTGTTACATATTGGGTTTATGGAACAGTATCTGAGCTAATTTGATACCCTTGTTTTATGCAACACCCCACCTCACCTTTCCCGTTAAGCAGCCATAGTGTGTTTTCTAAACGTGTGACGCTGTTCTGTTTTGTAATTCAGTTCAAGTGTAGCGGTTTTTACATTCCCTCTATAAGTCATATCTTATGATAAGTGCCTTTTTCTGTGTGACTTATTTCACTTAGAATCGTCGTACCTAAATCTTCTCATCATTCTGCTACTAGCCTTATGATGTTGATTTCATTGCTGAGTGATATGCCATTATACATATGGACCACAACTTCTTTATCCATTTTTCTCTTTCCTGGGATATTTAAGGTGTAACGAAGTGGAGGTTCTTGTCAACAGAGCAGCCCTAAACTTTGGGGTGCCTGTGTCTTGCTGATTTTTAGTTTTCCCAATTTATACGCCCATGAGTGGAAGTGCCCTATGCTCTCTAAGCTGAGTTTTTTAGATGTTTCAGGACACACCGTACACTTCTCCAGAGTGGCTGTTGGCAATTTACATCCCACCCATCAGCGTAGCAAGGCTCCCGTTTCTCCATGGCCTGTCCTGCATTTCTGGTTTTGACACTTTATTCAGCATGGCCCTTTTGACCGATGGGAAGCGAGACTTCTTTGTAGCGCTGATTTGCCTTTCCAGGTTGCTTGGTTGGCCAAAAAGGGCGTATGCGTTTTTTCCTGAATATATTCAGGAAAAAACGCATACGCCCTTTTTGGCCAAGGGCATCATGGTCGAGGTTTTGCCGCTTTTCCTGTGCTTTAAAGGCGATTCGAATCTACCTCCTGAAATCTGTTTCCTGCAATTCTGCCTTGCTTTCAAATCCTCTTCGTTGCCTTCCCTCAATATATTTGTGGACTAGAGTTATCATTTCTAACTCTGCAGGTTTGTGAATTGCAGTGCCCCTGAGCTCCATTTTTCAACTCGCTTTCTTGGGAGCTGGCCGCAAAAGCGCAGGATTGCTTCAGGCCCTATTGTGGTTCCGGGCGGCAGGCTGAGCCTGTGGTTAATTCTTCTTCCTGATGGGAAAATAGAGTGACCTGTGCCTGTCCCCACACCTAGACCTAGTCTCTCATTGGTTCCCCCTCTTCCCGTTCATCCTCAGGACAAATTTGCAACCTGTACAGAACAGGAGGTTAAAGGTGCTCATTCTCCAAGGAGGGAGATTGCTAGTAAAGCGGCTGGAATGGCGAGCCCGAGCACAAGGAGATGAGAAATGAGGTGCATTTTAGAAACCTTTCCCGATCACACGGTGTACCGTCTTCTGGGTTTCTCATGCATGTTTTCGATGTAGGAAGATGCCCTTGAACCTGGAGATTTTGGACCCATGGGATGGGTACCACGCAGTATTACTTTAAAGGGTCTGCGTTTGCTCACCCAACCTCACCAAACCTCTCAGCCCGAAGAGTGTCCACCCTTATGTCTCAATCAGCTGTGGGTCTAGAGATGGTCAATAAAGGTGGCATCCCAGCCCCTGAACGAATTCTGTATGAATTTCTCTCTCTTTCACTGTCTTTGTTTCACGGGTTTTTAAAAGTAATTGATTTTTATAATGGGGTTTAGCTGCTTTTCACTGCTGTGTTTATGCCGCTTTACACCCACTTGACTCACTTACAGAGAGATATCAATACATTGGTTTTAAGAGTCTTACTAGTCAGATATATTCTTGGGCGGTAAACAGGGGGTGTTGAATCCAGTTCACTGAGCAAGGAGTAGGTCTTGTCTGTTACATATTGGGTTTATGGAACAGTATCTGAGCTAATTTGCAACCCTTGTGTTATGCATCACCCCACCTCACCTTTCCCGTTAAGCAGCCATAGTGTGTTTTCTAAACGTGTGACGCTGTTCTGTTTTGTAATTCAGTTCAAGTGTAGCGGTTTTTACATTCCCTCTATAAGTGATATCTTATGATAAGTGCCTTTTTCTGTGTGACTTATTTCACTTAGAATCGTCGTACCTAAATCTTCTCATCATGCTGCTACTAGCCTTATGATGTTGATTTCATGCCTGAGTGATATTCCATTGTACATAAGGACCACAACTTCTTTATCCATTTTTCTCTTTCCTGGGATATTTAAGGTGTAATGAAGTGGAGGTTCTTGTCAACAGAGCAGCCCTAAACTTTGGGGTGCCTGTGTCTTGCTGATTTTTAGTTTTCCCAATTTATACGCCCATGAGTGGAAGTGCCCTATGCTCTCTAAGCTGAGTTTTTTAGGTGTTTCAGGACACACCGTACACTTCTCCAGAGTGGCTGTTGGCAATTTACATCCCGCCCATCAGCGTAGCAAGGCTCCCGTTTCTCCATGGCCTGTCCTGCATTTCTGGTTTTGACACTTTATTCAGCATGGCCCTTTTGACCGATGGGAAGCGAGACTTCTTTGTAGCGCTGATTTGCCTTTCCAGGTTGCTTGGTTGGCCAAAAAGGGCGTATGCGTTTTTTCCTGAATATATTAAGGAAAAAACGCATACGCCCTTTTTGGCCAAGGGCATCATGGTCGAGGTTTTGCCGCTTTTCCTGTGCTTTAAAGGCGATTCGAATCTACCTCCTGAAATCTGTTTCCTGCAATTCTGCCTTGCTTTCAAATCCTCTTCGTTGCCTTCCCTCAATATATTTGTGGACGAGAGTTATCATTTCTAACTCTGCAGGTTTGTGAATTGCAGTGCCCCTGAGCTCGATTTTTCAACTCGCTTTCTTGGGAGCTGGCCGCAAAAGCACAGGATTGCTTCAGGCCCTCTTCTGCTTCCGGGCGGCAGGCTGAGCCTGTGGTTAATCCTTCTTCCTGATGGGAAAATAGAGTGACCTGTGCCTGTCCCCACACCTAGACCTAGTCTCTCATTGGTTCCCCCTCTTCCCGTTCATCCTCAGGACAAATTGCAACCTGTTCGGAACAGGAGGTTAAAGGTGCTTATTCTCCAAGAAGGGAGATTGCTAGTAAAGTGGCTGTAATGGCGAGCCCGAGCACAAGGAGATGAGAAATGAGGTGCGTTTTAGAAACCTTTCCCGATCACACGGTGTACCGTCTTCTGGGTTTCTCATGCATGTTTTTGATGTAGGAAGATGCCCTTGAACCTGGAGATTTTGGACCCATGGGATGGGTACCACGCAGTATTACTTTAAAGGGTCTGCGTTTGCTCACCCAACCTCACCAAACCTCTCAGCCCGAAGAGTGTCCACCCTTATATCTCAATCAGCTGTGGGTCTAGAGATGGTCAATAAAGGTGGCATCCCAGCCCCTGAACGAATTCTGTATGAATTTCTCTCTGTTTCACTGTCTTTGTTTCACGGGTTTTTAAAAGTAATTGACTTTTATAATGGGGTTTAGCTGCTTTTCACTGCTGTGTTTATGCCGATTTACACCCACTTGACTCACTTACAGAGAGATATCAATACATTGGTTTTAAGAGTCTTACTAGTCAGATATATTCTTGGGCGGTGAACAGGGGGTGTTGAGTCCAGTTCACTGAGCAAGGAGTAGGTCTTGTCTGTTACATATTGGGTTTATGGAACAGTATCTGAGCTAATTTGATACCCTTGTGTTATGCATCACCCCACCTCACCTTTCCCGTTAAGCAGCCATAGTGTGTTTTCTAAACGTGTGACGCTGTTCTGTTTTGTAATTCAGTTCAAGTGTAGCGGATTTTACATTCCCTCTATAAGTGATATCTTATGATAAGTGCCTTTTTCTGTGTGACTTATTTCACTTAGAATCGTCGTACCTAAATCTTCTCATCATGCTGCTACTAGCCTTATGATGTTGATTTCACGCCTGAGTGATATTCCATTGTACATAAGGATCACAACTTCTTTATCCATTTTTCTCTTTCCTGGGATATTTAAGGTGTAATGAAGTGGAGGTTCTTGTCAACAGAGCAGCCCTAAACTTTGGGGTGCCTGTGTCTTGCTGATTTTTAGTTTTCCCAATTTATACGCCCATGAGTGGACGTGCACTATGCTCTCTAAGCTGAGTTTTTTAGATGTTTCAGGACACACCGTACACTTCTCCAGAGTGGCTGTTGGCAATTTACATCCCGCCCATCAGCGTAGCAAGGCTCCCGTTTCTCCATGGCCTGTCCTGCATTTCTGGTTTTGACACTTTATTCAGCATGGCCCTTTTGACCGATGGGAAGCGAGACTTCTTTGTAGCGCTGATTTGCCTTTCCAGGTTGCTTGGTTGGCCAAAAAGGGCGTATGCGTTTTTTCCTGAATATATTCAGGAAAAAACGCATACGCCCTTTTTGGCCAAGGGCATCATGGTCGAGGTTTTGCCGCTTTTCCTGTGCTTTAAAGGCGATTCGAATCTACCTCCTGAAATCTGTTTCCTGCAATTCTGCCTTGCTTTCAAATCCTCTTCGTTGCCTTCCCTCAATATATTTGTGGACGAGAGTTATCATTTCTAACTCTGCAGGTTTGTGAATTGCAGTGCCCCTGAGCTCGATTTTTCAACTCGCTTTCTTGGGAGCTGGCCGCAAAAGCACAGGATTGCTTCAGGCCCTCTTCTGCTTCCGGGCGGCAGGCTGAGCCTGTGGTTAATCCTTCTTCCTGATGGGAAAATAGAGTGACCTGTGCCTGTCCCCACACCTAGACCTAGTCTCTCATTGGTTCCCCCTCTTCCCGTTCATCCTCAGGACAAATTGCAACCTGTTCGGAACAGGAGGTTAAAGGTGCTGATTCTCCAAGGAGGGAGATTGCTAGTAAAGTGGCTGTAATGGCGAGCCCGAGCACAAGGAGATGAGAAATGAGGTGCGTTTTAGAAACCTTTCCCGATCACACGGTGTACCGTCTTCTGGGTTTCTCATGCATGTTTTCGATGTAGGAAGATGCCCTTGAACCTGGAGATTTTGGACCCATGGGATGGGTACCACGCAGTATTACTTTAAAGGGTCTGCGTTTGCTCACCCAACCTCACCAAACCTCTCAGCCCCAAGAGTGTCCACCCTTATGACTCAATCAGCTGTGGGTCTAGAGATGGTCAATAAAGGTGGCATCCCAGCCCCTGAACGAATTCTGTATGAATTTCTCTCTGTTTCACTGTCTTTGTTTCACGGGTTTTTAAAAGTAATTGACTTTTATAATGGGGTTTAGCTGCTTTTCACTGCTGTGTTTATGCCGCTTTACACCCACTTGACTCACTTACAGAGAGATATCAATACATTGGTTTTAAGAGTCTTACTAGTCAGATATATTCTTGGGCGGTGAACAGGGGGTGTTGAATCCAGTTCACTGAGCAAGGAGTAGGTCTTCTCTGTTACATATTGGGTTTATGGAACAGTATCTGAGCTAATTTGATACCCTTGTTTTATGCAACACCCCACCTCACCTTTCCCGTTAAGCAGCCATAGTGTGTTTTCTAAACGTGTGACGCTGTTCTGTTTTGTAATTCAGTTCAAGTGTAGCGGTTTTTACATTCCCTCTATAAGTCATATCTTATGATAAGTGCCTTTTTCTGTGTGACTTATTTCACTTAGAATCGTCGTACCTAAATCTTCTCATCATTCTGCTACTAGCCTTATGATGTTGATTTCATTGCTGAGTGATATGCCATTATACATATGGACCACAACTTCTTTATCCATTTTTCTCTTTCCTGGGATATTTAAGGTGTAACGAAGTGGAGGTTCTTGTCAACAGAGCAGCCCTAAACTTTGGGGTGCCTGTGTCTTGCTGATTTTTAGTTTTCCCAATTTATACGCCCATGAGTGGAAGTGCCCTATGCTCTCTAAGCTGAGTTTTTTAGATGTTTCAGGACACACCGTACACTTCTCCAGAGTGGCTGTTGGCAATTTACATCCCACCCATCAGCGTAGCAAGGCTCCCGTTTCTCCATGGCCTGTCCTGCATTTCTGGTTTTGACACTTTATTCAGCATGGCCCTTTTGACCGATGGGAAGCGAGACTTCTTTGTAGCGCTGATTTGCCTTTCCAGGTTGCTTGGTTGGCCAAAAAGGGCGTATGCGTTTTTTCCTGAATATATTCAGGAAAAAACGCATACGCCCTTTTTGGCCAAGGGCATCATGGTCGAGGTTTTGCCGCTTTTCCTGTGCTTTAAAGGCGATTCGAATCTACCTCCTGAAATCTGTTTCCTGCAATTCTGCCTTGCTTTCAAATCCTCTTCGTTGCCTTCCCTCAATATATTTGTGGACGAGAGTTATCATTTCTAACTCTGCAGGTTTGTGAATTGCAGTGCCCCTGAGCTCCATTTTTCAACTCGCTTTCTTGGGAGCTGGCCCCAAAAGCGCAGGATTGCTTCAGGCCCTATTGTGGTTCCGGGCGGCAGGCTGAGCCTGTGGTTAATTCTTCTTCCTGATGGGAAAATAGAGTGACCTGTGCCTGTCCCCACACCTAGACCTAGTCTCTCATTGGTTCCCCCTCTTCCCGTTCATCCTCAGGACAAATTTGCAACCTGTACAGAACAGGAGGTTAAAGGTGCTCATTCTCCAAGGAGGGAGATTGCTAGTAAAGCGGCATGAATGGCAAGCCCGAGCACAAGGAGATGAGAAATGAGGTGCATTTTAGAAACCTTTCCCGATCACACGGTGTACCGTCTTCTGGGTTTCTCATGCATGTTTTCGATGTAGGAAGATGCCCTTGAACCTGGAGATTTTGGACCCATGGGATGGGTACCACGCAGTATTACTTTAAAGGGTCTGCGTTTGCTCACCCAACCTCACCAAACCTCTCAGCCCGAAGAGTGTCCACCCTTATGTCTCAATCAGCTGTGGGTCTAGAGATGGTCAATAAAGGTGGCATCCCAGCCCCTGAACGAATTCTGTATGAATTTCTCTCTCTTTCACTGTCTTTGTTTCACGGGTTTTTAAAAGTAATTGATTTTTATAATGGGGTTTAGCTGCTTTTCACTGCTGTGTTTATGCCGCTTTACACCCACTTGACTCACTTACAGAGAGATATCAATACATTGGTTTTAAGAGTCTTACTAGTCAGATATATTCTTGGGCGGTAAACAGGGGGTGTTGAATCCAGTTCACTGAGCAAGGAGTAGGTCTTGTCTGTTACATATTGGGTTTATGGAACAGTATCTGAGCTAATTTGAAACCCTTGTGTTATGCATCACCCCACCTCACCTTTCCAGTTAAGCAGCCATAGTGTGTTTTCTAAACGTGTGACGTTGTTCTGTTTTGTAATTCAGTTCAAGTGTAGCGGTTTTTACATTCCCTCTATAAGTGATATCTTATGATAAGTGCCTTTTTCTGTGTGACTTATTTCACTTAGAATCGTCGTACCTAAATCTTCTCATCATGCTGCTACTAGCCTTATGATGTTGATTTCATGCCTGAGTGATATTCCATTGTACATAAGGACCACAACTTCTTTATCCATTTTTCTCTTTCCTGGGATATTTAAGGTGTAATGAAGTGGAGGTTCTTGTCATCAGAGCAGCCCTAAACTTTGGGGTGCCTGTGTCTTGCTGATTTTTAGTTCTCCCAATTTATACGCCCATGAGTGGAAGTGCCCTATGCTCTCTAAGCTGAGTGTTTTAGATGTTTCAGGACACACCGTACACTTCTCCAGAGTGGCTGTTGGCAATTTAAATCCCGCCCATCAGCGTAGCAAGGCTCCCGTTTCTCCATGGCCTGTCCTGCATTTCTGGTTTTGACACTTTATTCAGCATGGCCCTTTTGACCGATGGGAAGCGAGACTGCTTTGTAGCGCTGATTTGCCTTTCCAGGTTGCTTGGTTGGCCAAAAAGGGCGTATGCGTTTTTTCCTGAATATATTCAGGAAAAAACGCATACGCCCTTTTTGGCCAAGGGCATCATGGTCGAGGTTTTGCCGCTTTTCCTGTGCTTTAAAGACGATTCGAATCTACCTCCTGAAATCTGTTTCCTGCAATTCTGCCTTGCTTTCAAATCCTCTTTGTTGCCTTCCCTCAATATATTTGTGGACGAGAGTTATCATTTCTAACTCTGCAGGTTTGTGAATTGCAGTGCCCCTGAGCTCCATTTTTCAACTCGCTTTCTTGGGAGCTGGCCACAAAAGCGCAGGATTGCTTCAGGCCCTATTGTGGTTCCGGGCGGCAGGCTGAGCCTGTGGTTAATTCTTCTTCCTGATGGGAAAATAGAGTGACCTGTGCCTGTCCCCACACCTAGACCTAGTCTCTCATTGGTTCCCCCTCTTCCCGTTCATCCTCAGGACAAATTTGCAACCTGTACAGAACAGGAGGTTAAAGGTGCTCATTCTCCAAGGAGGGAGATTGCTAGTAAAGCGGCTGGAATGGCGAGCCCGAGCACAAGGAGATGAGAAATGAGGTGCGTTTTAGAAACCTTTCCCGATCACACGGTGTACCATCTTCTGGGTTTCTCATGCATGTTTTCGATGTAGGAAGATGCCCTTGAACCTGGAGATTTTGGACCCATGGGATGGGTACCACGCAGTATTACTTTAAAGGGTCTGCGTTTGCTCACCCAACCTCACCAAACCTCTCAGCCCCAAGAGTGTCCACCCTTATGTCTCAATCAGCTGTGGGTCTAGAGATTGTCAATCCAGGTGGCATCACAGCCCCTGAACGAATTTTGTAAGAATTTCTCTCTCTTCACTGTCTTAGTTTCACGGGTTTTTAAAAGTAATTGATTTTTATAACGGGGTTTAGCTGCTTTTCACTGCTGTGTTTATGCCGGTTTACACCCACTTGACTCACTTACAGAGGGATATCAATACATTGGTTTTAAGATTCTTACTAGTCAGATATATTCTTGGGCGTTGAACAGGGGGTGTTGAGTCCAGTTCACTGAGCAAGGAGTAGGTCTTGTCTATTACATATTGGGTTTATGGAACGGTATCTGAGCTAATTTGAAACCCTTGTTTTATGCATCACACCACCTCACCTTTCCCGTTAAGCAGCCATAGTGTGTCTTCTAAAC
The DNA here is from genome assembly GCF_965194805.1 of Balaenoptera borealis. Classification (NCBI taxonomy): domain Eukaryota; kingdom Metazoa; phylum Chordata; class Mammalia; order Artiodactyla; family Balaenopteridae; genus Balaenoptera; species Balaenoptera borealis. Next base: position 108,954,249 of record NC_138863.1, on the reverse strand, counting down.
GTGTGACGCTGTTCTGTTTTGTAATTCAGTTCAAGTGTAGCGGTTTTTACATTCCCTCTCTAAGTGATATCTTATGATAAGTGTCTTTTTCTGTGTGACTTATTTCACTTAGAATCGTCGTACCTAAAACCTCTCATCATGCTGCTACTAGCCTTATGACGTTAATTTCATGGCTGAGTGATATGCCATTGTACATAAGGACCACAACTTCCTTATCCATTTTTCTCTTTCCTGGGATATTTAAGGTGTAACGAAGTGGAGGTTCTTGTCAACAGAGCAGCCCTAAACTTTGGGGTGCCTGTGTCTTGCTGATTTTTAGTTTTCCCAATTTATACGCCCATGAGTGGAAGTGCCCTATGCTCTCTAAGCTGAGTTTTTTAGATGTTTCAGGACACACCGTACACTTCTCCAGAGTGGCTGTTGGCAATTTACATCCCGCCCATCAGCGTAGCAAGGCTCCCGTTTCTCCATGGCCTGTCCTACATTTCTGGTTTTGACACTTTATTCAGCATGGCCCTTTTGACCGATGGGAAGCGAGACTTCTTTGTAGCGCTGATTTGCCTTTCCAGGTTGCTTGGTTGGCCAAAAAGGGCGTATGCGTTTTTTCCTGAATATATTCAGGAAAAAACGCATACGCCCTTTTTGGCCAAGGGCATCATTGTCGAGGTTTTGCCGCCTTTCCTGTGCTTTAAAGGCGATTCGACTCTACCTCCTGAAATCTGTTTCCTGCAATTCTGCTATGCTTTCAAATCCTCTTCGTTGCCTTCCCTCAATATATTTGTGGACGAGAGTTATCATTTCTAACTCTGCAGGTTTGTGAATTGCAGTGCCCCTGAGCGCGATTTTTCAACTCGCTTTTTTGGGAGCTGGCCGCAAAAGCACAGGATTGCTTCAGGCCCTGTTTTGCTTCCGGGCGGCAGGCTGAGCCTGTGGTTAATCCTTCTTCCTGATGGGAAAATAGAGTGACCTGTGGCTGTCCCAACACCTAGACCTAGTCTCTCATTGGTTCCCCCTCTTCCCGTTTATCCTCAGGACAAATTGCAACCTGTACGGAACAGAAGGTTAAAGGGGCTGATTCTCCAAGGAGGGAGATTGCTAGTAAAGCGGCTTAATGGCCAACCCGAGCACAAGGAGATGAGAAATGAGATGCGTTTTAGAAACCTTTCCCGATCACACGGTGTACCATCTTCTGGGTTTCTCATGCATGTTTTCGATGTAGGAAGATGCCCTTGAACCTGGAGATTTTGGACCCATGGGATGGGTACCACGCAATATTACTTTAAAGGGTCTCCGTTTTCTCACCCAACCTCACCAAACCTCTCAGCCCCAAGAGTGTCCACCCTTATGACTCAATCAGCTGTGGGTCTAGAGATGGTCAATAAAGGTGGCATCCCAGCCCCTGAACGAATTCTGTATGAATTTCTCTCTCTTTCACTGTCTTTGTTTCACGGGTTTTTAAAAGTAATTGATTTTTATAATGGGGTTTAGCTGCTTTTCACTGCTGTGTTTATGCCGCTTTACACCCACTTGACTCACTTACAGAGAGATATCAATACATTGGTTTTAAGAGTCTTACTAGTCAGATATATTCTTGGGCGGTGAACAGGGGGTGTTGAATCCAGTTCACTGAGCAAGGAGTAGGTCTTCTCTGTTACATATTGGGTTTATGGAACAGTATCTGAGCTAATTTGATACCCTTGTTTTATGCAACACCCCACCTCACCTTTCCCGTTAAGCAGCCATAGTGTGTTTTCTAAACGTGTGACGCTGTTCTGTTTTGTAATTCAGTTCAAGTGTAGCGGTTTTTACATTCCCTCTATAAGTCATATCTTATAATAAGTGCCTTTTTCTGTGTGACTTATTTCACTTAGAATCGTCGTACCTAAATCTTCTCATCATTCTGCTACTAGCCTTATGATGTTGATTTCATTGCTGAGTGATATGCCATTATACATATGGACCACAACTTCTTTATCCATTTTTCTCTTTCCTGGGATATTTAAGGTGTAACGAAGTGGAGGTTCTTGTCAACAGAGCAGCCCTAAACTTTGGGGTGCCTGTGTCTTGCTGATTTTTAGTTTTCCCAATTTATACGCCCATGAGTGGAAGTGCCCTATGCTCTCTAAGCTGAGTTTTTTAGATGTTTCAGGACACAACGTACACTTCTCCAGAGTGGCTGTTGGCAATTTACATCCCGCCCATCAGCGTAGCAAGGCTCCCGTTTCTCCATGGCCTGTCCTACATTTCTGGTTTTGACACTTTATTCAGCATGGCCCTTTTGACCGATGGGAAGCGAGACTTCTTTGTAGCGCTGATTTGCCTTTCCAGGTTGCTTGGTTGGCCAAAAAGGGCGTATGCGTTTTTTCCTGAATATATTCAGGAAAAAACGCATACGCCCTTTTTGGCCAAGGGCATCATTGTCGAGGTTTTGCCGCCTTTCCTGTGCTTTAAAGGCGATTCGACTCTACCTCCTGAAATCTGTTTCCTGCAATTCTGCTATGCTTTCAAATCCTCTTCGTTGCCTTCCCTCAATATATTTGTGGACGAGAGTTATCATTTCTAACTCTGCAGGTTTGTGAATTGCAGTGCCCCTGAGCTCCATTTTTCAACTCGCTTTCTTGGGAGCTGGCCGCAAAAGCGCAGGATTGCTTCAGGCCCTATTGTGGTTCCGGGCGGCAGGCTGAGCCTGTGGTTAATTCTTCTTCCTGATGGGAAAATAGAGTGACCTGTGCCTGTCCCCACACCTAGACCTAGTCTCTCATTGGTTCCCCCTCTTCCCGTTCATCCTCAGGACAAATTTGCAACCTGTACAGAACAGGAGGTTAAAGGTGCTCATTCTCCAAGGAGGGAGATTGCTAGTAAAGCGGCTGGAATGGCGAGCCCGAGCACAAGGAGATGAGAAATGAGGTGCATTTTAGAAACCTTTCCCGATCACACGGTGTACCGTCTTCTGGGTTTCTCATGCATGTTTTCGATGTAGGAAGATGCCCTTGAACCTGGAGATTTTGGACCCATGGGATGGGTACCACGCAGTATTACTTTAAAGGGTCTGCGTTTGCTCACCCAACCTCACCAAACCTCTCAGCCCGAAGAGTGTCCACCCTTATGTCTCAATCAGCTGTGGGTCTAGAGATGGTCAATAAAGGTGGCATCCCAGCCCCTGAACGAATTCTGTATGAATTTCTCTCTCTTTCACTGTCTTTGTTTCACGGGTTTTTAAAAGTAATTGATTTTTATAATGGGGTTTAGCTGCTTTTCACTGCTGTGTTTATGCCGCTTTACACCCACTTGACTCACTTACAGAGAGATATCAATACATTGGTTTTAAGAGTCTTACTAGTCAGATATATTCTTGGGCGGTAAACAGGGGGTGTTGAATCCAGTTCACTGAGCAAGGAGTAGGTCTTGTCTGTTACATATTGGGTTTATGGAACAGTATCTGAGCTAATTTGAAACCCTTGTGTTATGCATCACCCCACCTCACCTTTCCAGTTAAGCAGCCATAGTGTGTTTTCTAAACGTGTGACGCTGTTCTGTTTTGTAATTCAGTTCAAGTGTAGCGGTTTTTACATTCCCTCTATAAGTGATATCTTATGATAAGTGCCTTTTTCTGTGTGACTTATTTCACTTAGAATCGTCGTACCTAAATCTTCTCATCATGCTGCTACTAGCCTTATGATGTTGATTTCATGCCTGAGTGATATTCCATTGTACATAAGGACCACAACTTCTTTATCCATTTTTCTCTTTCCTGGGATATTTAAGGTGTAATGAAGTGGAGGTTCTTGTCAACAGAGCAGCCCTAAACTTTGGGGTGCCTGTGTCTTGCTGATTTTTAGTTTTCCCAATTTATACGCCCATGAGTGGAAGTGCCCTATGCTCTCTAAGCTGAGTTTTTTAGGTGTTTCAGGACACACCGTACACTTCTCCAGAGTGGCTGTTGGCAATTTACATCCCGCCCATCAGCGTAGCAAGGCTCCCGTTTCTCCATGGCCTGTCCTGCATTTCTGGTTTTGACACTTTATTCAGCATGGCCCTTTTGACCGATGGGAAGCGAGACTTCTTTGTAGCGCTGATTTGCCTTTCCAGGTTGCTTGGTTGGCCAAAAAGGGCGTATGCGTTTTTTCCTGAATATATTCAGGAAAAAACGCATACGCCCTTTTTGGCCAAGGGCATCATTGTCGAGGTTTTGCCGCTTTTCCTGTGCTTTAAAGGCGATTCGAATCTACCTCCTGAAATCAGTTTCCTGCAATTTTGCTATGCTTTCAAATCCTCTTCGTTGCCTTCCCTCAATATATTTGTGGACGAGAGTTACCATTTATAACTCTGCAGGTTTGTGAATTGCAGTGCCCCTGAGCTCCATTTTTCAACTCGCTTTTTTGGGAGCTGGCCGCAAAAGCACAGGATTGCTTCAGGCCCTGTTCTGCTTCCGGGCGGCAGGCTGAGCCTGTGGTTAATCCTTCTTCCTGATGGGAAAATAGAGTGACATGTGGCTGTCCCAATACCTAGAGCTAGTCTCTCATTGGTTCCCCCTCTTCCCGTTTATCCTCAGGACAAATTGCAACCTGTAGGGAACAGAAGGTTAAAGGGGCTGATTCTCCAAGGAGGGAGATTGCTAGTAAAGTGGCTGTAATGGCCAACCCCAGCACAAGGAGATGAGAAATGAGGTGCGTTTTAGAAACCTTTCCCGATCACACGGTGTACCATCTTCTGGGTTTCTCATGCATGTTTTCGATGTAGGAAGATGCCCTTGAACCTGGAGATTTTGGACCCATGGGATGGGTACCACGCAGTATTACTTTAAAGGGTCTGCGTTTGCTCACCCAACCTCACCAAACCTCTCAGCCCGAAGAGTGTCCACCCTTATGTCTCAATCAGCTGTGGGTCTAGAGATGGTCAATAAAGGTGGCATCCCAGCCCCTGAACGAATTCTGTATGAATTTCTCTCTCTTTCACTGTCTTTGTTTCACGGGTTTTTAAAAGTAATTGATTTTTATAATGGGGTTTAGCTGCTTTTCACTGCTGTGTTTATGCCGCTTTACACCCACTTGACTCACTTACAGAGAGATATCAATACATTGGTTTTAAGAGTCTTACTAGTCAGATATATTCTTGGGCGGTAAACAGGGGGTGTTGAATCCAGTTCACTGAGCAAGGAGTAGGTCTTGTCTGTTACATATTGGGTTTATGGAACAGTATCTGAGCTAATTTGAAACCCTTGTGTTATGCATCACCCCACCTCACCTTTCCCGTTAAGCAGCCATAGTGTGTTTTCTAAACGTGTGACGCTGTTCTGTTTTGTAATTCAGTTCAAGTGTAGCGGTTTTTACATTCCCTCTATAAGTGATATCTTATGATAAGTGCCTTTTTCTGTGTGACTTATTTCACTTAGAATCGTCGTACCTAAATCTTCTCATCATGCTGCTACTAGCCTTATGATGTTGATTTCATGCCTGAGTGATATTCCATTGTACATAAGGATCACAACTTCTTTATCCATTTTTCTCTTTCCTGGGATATTTAAGGTGTAATGAAGTGGAGGTTCTTGTCAACAGAGCAGCCCTAAACTTTGGGGTGCCTGTGTCTTGCTGATTTTTAGTTTTCCCAATTTATACGCCCATGAGTGGACGTGCACTATGCTCTCTAAGCTGAGTTTTTTAGATGTTTCAGGACACACCGTACACTTCTCCAGAGTGGCTGTTGGCAATTTACATCCCGCCCATCAGCGTAGCAAGGCTCCCGTTTCTCCATGGCCTGTCCTGCATTTCTGGTTTTGACACTTTATTCAGCATGGCCCTTTTGACCGATGGGAAGCGAGACTTCTTTGTAGCGCTGATTTGCCTTTCCAGGTTGCTTGGTTGGCCAAAAAGGGCGTATGCGTTTTTTCCTGAATATATTAAGGAAAAAACGCATACGCCCTTTTTGGCCAAGGGCATCATGGTCGAGGTTTTGCCGCTTTTCCTGTGCTTTAAAGGCGATTCGAATCTACCTCCTGAAATCTGTTTCCTGCAATTCTGCCTTGCTTTCAAATCCTCTTCGTTGCCTTCCCTCAATATATTTGTGGACGAGAGTTATCATTTCTAACTCTGCAGGTTTGTGAATTGCAGTGCCCCTGAGCTCGATTTTTCAACTCGCTTTCTTGGGAGCTGGCCCCAAAAGCACAGGATTGCTTCAGGCCCTCTTCTGCTTCCGGGCGGCAGGCTGAGCCTGTGGTTAATCCTTCTTCCTGATGGGAAAATAGAGTGACCTGTGCCTGTCCCCACACCTAGACCTAGTCTCTCATTGGTTCCCCCTCTTCCCGTTCATCCTCAGGACAAATTGCAACCTGTTCGGAACAGGAGGTTAAAGGTGCTGATTCTCCAAGAAGGGAGATTGCTAGTAAAGTGGCTGTAATGGCGAGCCCGAGCACAAGGAGATGAGAAATGAGGTGCGTTTTAGAAACCTTTCCCGATCACACGGTGTACCGTCTTCTGGGTTTCTCATGCATGTTTTCGATGTAGGAAGATGCCCTTGAACCTGGAGATTTTGGACCCATGGGATGGGTACCACGCAGTATTACTTTAAAGGGTCTGCGTTTGCTCACCCAACCTCACCAAACCTCTCAGCCCCAAGAGTGTCCACCCTTATGACTCAATCAGCTGTGGGTCTAGAGATGGTCAATAAAGGTGGCATCCCAGCCCCTGAACGAATTCTGTATGAATTTCTCTCTGTTTCACTGTCTTTGTTTCACGGGTTTTTAAAAGTAATTGACTTTTATAATGGGGTTTAGCTGCTTTTCACTGCTGTGTTTATGCCGCTTTACACCCACTTGACTCACTTACAGAGAGATATCAATACATTGGTTTTAAGAGTCTTACTAGTCAGATATATTCTTGGGCGGTGAACAGGGGGTGTTGAATCCAGTTCACTGAGCAAGGAGTAGGTCTTCTCTGTTACATATTGGGTTTATGGAACAGTATCTGAGCTAATTTGATACCCTTGTTTTATGCAACACCCCACCTCACCTTTCCCGTTAAGCAGCCATAGTGTGTTTTCTAAACGTGTGACGCTGTTCTGTTTTGTAATTCAGTTCAAGTGTAGCGGTTTTTACATTCCCTCTATAAGTCATATCTTATGATAAGTGCCTTTTTCTGTGTGACTTATTTCACTTAGAATCGTCGTACCTAAATCTTCTCATCATTCTGCTACTAGCCTTATGATGTTGATTTCATTGCTGAGTGATATGCCATTATACATATGGACCACAACTTCTTTATCCATTTTTCTCTTTCCTGGGATATTTAAGGTGTAACGAAGTGGAGGTTCTTGTCAACAGAGCAGCCCTAAACTTTGGGGTGCCTGTGTCTTGCTGATTTTTAGTTTTCCCAATTTATACGCCCATGAGTGGAAGTGCCCTATGCTCTCTAAGCTGAGTTTTTTAGATGTTTCAGGACACACCGTACACTTCTCCAGAGTGGCTGTTGGCAATTTACATCCCACCCATCAGCGTAGCAAGGCTCCCGTTTCTCCATGGCCTGTCCTGCATTTCTGGTTTTGACACTTTATTCAGCATGGCCCTTTTGACCGATGGGAAGCGAGACTTCTTTGTAGCGCTGATTTGCCTTTCCAGGTTGCTTGGTTGGCCAAAAAGGGCGTATGCGTTTTTTCCTGAATATATTCAGGAAAAAACGCATACGCCCTTTTTGGCCAAGGGCATCATGGTCGAGGTTTTGCCGCTTTTCCTGTGCTTTAAAGGCGATTCGAATCTACCTCCTGAAATCTGTTTCCTGCAATTCTGCCTTGCTTTCAAATCCTCTTCGTTGCCTTCCCTCAATATATTTGTGGACGAGAGTTATCATTTCTAACTCTGCAGGTTTGTGAATTGCAGTGCCCCTGAGCTCCATTTTTCAACTCGCTTTCTTGGGAGCTGGCCCCAAAAGCGCAGGATTGCTTCAGGCCCTATTGTGGTTCCGGGCGGCAGGCTGAGCCTGTGGTTAATTCTTCTTCCTGATGGGAAAATAGAGTGACCTGTGCCTGTCCCCACACCTAGACCTAGTCTCTCATTGGTTCCCCCTCTTCCCGTTCATCCTCAGGACAAATTTGCAACCTGTACAGAACAGGAGGTTAAAGGTGCTCATTCTCCAAGGAGGGAGATTGCTAGTAAAGCGGCTGGAATGGCAAGCCCGAGCACAAGGAGATGAGAAATGAGGTGCATTTTAGAAACCTTTCCCGATCACACGGTGTACCGTCTTCTGGGTTTCTCATGCATGTTTTCGATGTAGGAAGATGCCCTTGAACCTGGAGATTTTGGACCCATGGGATGGGTACCATGCAGTATTACTTTAAAGGGTCTGCGTTTGCTCACCCAACCTCACCAAACCTCTCAGCCCGAAGAGTGTCCACCCTTATGTCTCAATCAGCTGTGGGTCTAGAGATGGTCAATAAAGGTGGCATCCCAGCCCCTGAACGAATTCTGTATGAATTTCTCTCTCTTTCACTGTCTTTGTTTCACGGGTTTTTAAAAGTAATTGATTTTTATAATGGGGTTTAGCTGCTTTTCACTGCTGTGTTTATGCCGCTTTACACCCACTTGACTCACTTACAGAGAGATATCAATACATTGGTTTTAAGAGTCTTACTAGTCAGATATATTCTTGGGCGGTAAACAGGGGGTGTTGAATCCAGTTCACTGAGCAAGGAGTAGGTCTTGTCTGTTACATATTGGGTTTATGGAACAGTATCTGAGCTAATTTGAAACCCTTGTGTTATGCATCACCCCACCTCACCTTTCCAGTTAAGCAGCCATAGTGTGTTTTCTAAACGTGTGACGTTGTTCTGTTTTGTAATTCAGTTCAAGTGTAGCGGTTTTTACATTCCCTCTATAAGTGATATCTTATGATAAGTGCCTTTTTCTGTGTGACTTATTTCACTTAGAATCGTCGTACCTAAATCTTCTCATCATGCTGCTACTAGCCTTATGATGTTGATTTCATGCCTGAGTGATATTCCATTGTACATAAGGACCACAACTTCTTTATCCATTTTTCTCTTTCCTGGGATATTTAAGGTGTAATGAAGTGGAGGTTCTTGTCATCAGAGCAGCCCTAAACTTTGGGGTGCCTGTGTCTTGCTGATTTTTAGTTCTCCCAATTTATACGCCCATGAGTGGAAGTGCCCTATGCTCTCTAAGCTGAGTGTTTTAGATGTTTCAGGACACACCGTACACTTCTCCAGAGTGGCTGTTGGCAATTTAAATCCCGCCCATCAGCGTAGCAAGGCTCCCGTTTCTCCATGGCCTGTCCTGCATTTCTGGTTTTGACACTTTATTCAGCATGGCCCTTTTGACCGATGGGAAGCGAGACTGCTTTGTAGCGCTGATTTGCCTTTCCAGGTTGCTTGGTTGGCCAAAAAGGGCGTATGCGTTTTTTCCTGAATATATTCAGGAAAAAACGCATACGCCCTTTTTGGCCAAGGGCATCATGGTCGAGGTTTTGCCGCTTTTCCTGTGCTTTAAAGGCGATTCGAATCTACCTCCTGAAATCTGTTTCCTGCAATTCTGCCTTGCTTTCAAATCCTCTTTGTTGCCTTCCCTCAATATATTTGTGGACGAGAGTTATCATTTCTAACTCTGCAGGTTTGTGAATTGCAGTGCCCCTGAGCTCCATTTTTCAACTCGCTTTCTTGGGAGCTGGCCACAAAAGCGCAGGATTGCTTCAGGCCCTATTGTGGTTCCGGGCGGCAGGCTGAGCCTGTGGTTAATTCTTCTTCCTGATGGGAAAATAGAGTGACCTGTGCCTGTCCCCACACCTAGACCTAGTCTCTCATTGGTTCCCCCTCTTCCCGTTCATCCTCAGGACAAATTTGCAACCTGTACAGAACAGGAGGTTAAAGGTGCTCATTCTCCAAGGAGGGAGATTGCTAGTAAAGCGGCTGGAATGGCGAGCCCGAGCACAAGGAGATGAGAAATGAGGTGCGTTTTAGAAACCTTTCCCGATCACACGGTGTACCATCTTCTGGGTTTCTCATGCATGTTTTCGATGTAGGAAGATGCCCTTGAACCTGGAGATTTTGGACCCATGGGATGGGTACCACGCAGTATTACTTTAAAGGGTCTGCGTTTGCTCACCCAACCTCACCAAACCTCTCAGCCCCAAGAGTGTCCACCCTTATGTCTCAATCAGCTGTGGGTCTAGAGATTGTCAATCCAGGTGGCATCACAGCCCCTGAACGAATTTTGTAAGAATTTCTCTCTCTTCACTGTCTTAGTTTCACGGGTTTTTAAAAGTAATTGATTTTTATAACGGGGTTTAGCTGCTTTTCACTGCTGTGTTTATGCCGGTTTACACCCACTTGACTCACTTACAGAGGGATATCAATACATTGGTTTTAAGATTCTTACTAGTCAGATATATTCTTGGGCGTTGAACAGGGGGTGTTGAGTCCAGTTCACTGAGCAAGGAGTAGGTCTTGTCTATTACATATTGGGTTTATGGAACGGTATCTGAGCTAATTTGAAACCCTTGTTTTATGCATCACACCACCTCACCTTTCCCGTTAAGCAGCCATAGTGTGTCTTCTAAACGTGTGACGCTGTTCTGTTTTGTAATTCAGTTCAAGTGTAGCGGTTTTTACATTCCCTCTCTAAGTGATATCTTATGATAAGTGTCTTTTTCTGTGTGACTTATTTCACTTAGAATCGTCGTACCTAAAACCTCTCATCATGCTGCTACTAGCCTTATGACGTTAATTTCATGGCTGAGTGATATGCCATTGTACATAAGGACCACAACTTCCTTATCCATTTTTCTCTTTCCTGGGATATTTAAGGTGTAACGAAGTGGAGGTTCTTGTCAACAGAGCAGCCCTAAACTTTGGGGTGCCTGTGTCTTGCTGATTTTTAGTTTTCCCAATTTATACGCCCATGAGTGGAAGTGCCCTATGCTCTCTAAGCTGAGTTTTTTAGATGTTTCAGGACACACCGTACACTTCTCCACAGTGGCTGTTGGCAATTTACATCCCGCCCATCAGCGTAGCAAGGCTCCCGTTTCTCCATGGCCTGTCCTACATTTCTGGTTTTGACACTTTATTCAGCATGGCCCTTTTGACCGATGGGAAGCGAGACTTCTTTGTAGCGCTGATTTGCCTTTCCAGGTTGCTTGGTTGGCCAAAAAGGGCGTATGCGTTTTTTCCTGAATATATTCAGGAAAAAACGCATACGCCCTTTTTGGCCAAGGGCATCATTGTCGAGGTTTTGCCGCCTTTCCTGTGCTTTAAAGGCGATTCGACTCTACCTCCTGAAATCTGTTTCCTGCAATTCTGCTATGCTTTCAAATCCTCTTCGTTGCCTTCCCTCAATATATTTGTGGACGAGAGTTATCATTTCTAACTCTGCAGGTTTGTGAATTGCAGTGCCCCTGAGCGCGATTTTTCAACTCGCTTTTTTGGGAGCTGGCCGCAAAAGCACAGGATTGCTTCAGGCCCTGTTCTGCTTCCGGGCGGCAGGCTGAGCCTGTGGTTAATCCTTCTTCCTGATGGGAAAATAGAGTGACCTGTGGCTGTCCCAACACCTAGACCTAGTCTCTCATTGGTTCCCCCTCTTCCCGTTTATCCTCAGGACAAATTGCAACCTGTACGGAACAGAAGGTTAAAGGGGCTGATTCTCCAAGGACGGAGATTGCTAGTAAAGCGGCTGTAATGGCCAACCCGAGCACAAGGAGATGAGAAATGAGATGCGTTTTAGAAACCTTTCCCGATCACACGGTGTACCATCTTCTGGGTTTCTCATGCATGTTTTCGATGTAGGAAGATGCCCTTGAACCTGGAGATTTTGGACCCATGGGATGGGTACCACGCAATATTACTTTAAAGGGTCTCCGTTTTCTCACCCAACCTCACCAAACCTCTCAGCCCCAAGAGTGTCCACCCTTATGACTCAATCAGCTGTGGGTCTAGAGATGGTCAATAAAGGTGGCATCCCAGCCCCTGAACGAATTCTGTATGAATTTCTCTCTCTTTCACTGTCTTTGTTTCACGGGTTTTTAAAAGTAATTGATTTTTATAATGGGGTTTAGCTGCTTTTCACTGCTGTGTTTATGCCGCTTTACACCCACTTGACTCACTTACAGAGAGATATCAATACATTGGTTTTAAGAGTCTTACTAGTCAGATATATTCTTGGGCGGTGAACAGGGGGTGTTGAATCCAGTTCACTGAGCAAGGAGTAGGTCTTCTCTGTTACATATTGGGTTTATGGAACAGTATCTGAGCTAATTTGATACCCTTGTTTTATGCAACACCCCACCTCACCTTTCCCGTTAAGCAGCCATAGTGTGTTTTCTAAACGTGTGACGCTGTTCTGTTTTGTAATTCAGTTCAAGTGTAGCGGTTTTTACATTCCCTCTATAAGTCATATCTTATAATAAGTGCCTTTTTCTGTGTGACTTATTTCACTTAGAATCGTCGTACCTAAATCTTCTCATCATTCTGCTACTAGCCTTATGATGTTGATTTCATTGCTGAGTGATATGCCATTATACATATGGACCACAACTTCTTTATCCATTTTTCTCTTTCCTGGGATATTTAAGGTGTAACGAAGTGGAGGTTCTTGTCAACAGAGCAGCCCTAAACTTTGGGGTGCCTGTGTCTTGCTGATTTTTAGTTTTCCCAATTTATACGCCCATGACTGGAAGTGCCCTATGCTCTCTAAGCTGAGTTTTTTAGATGTTTCAGGACACAACGTACACTTCTCCAGAGTGGCTGTTGGCAATTTACATCCCGCCCATCAGCGTAGCAAGGCTCCCGTTTCTCCATGGCCTGTCCTACATTTCTGGTTTTGACACTTTATTCAGCATGGCCCTTTTGACCGATGGGAAGCGAGACTTCTTTGTAGCGCTGATTTGCCTTTCCAGGTTGCTTGGTTGGCCAAAAAGGGCGTATGCGTTTTTTCCTGAATATATTCAGGAAAAAACGCATACGCCCTTTTTGGCCAAGGGCATCATTGTCGAGGTTTTGCCGCCTTTCCTGTGCTTTAAAGGCGATTCGACTCTACCTCCTGAAATCTGTTTCCTGCAATTCTGCTATGCTTTCAAATCCTCTTCGTTGCCTTCCCTCAATATATTTGTGGACGAGAGTTATCATTTCTAACTCTGCAGGTTTGTGAATTGCAGTGCCCCTGAGCGCGATTTTTCAACTCGCTTTTTTGGGAGCTGGCCGCAAAAGCACAGGATTGCTTCAGGCCCTGTTCTGCTTCCGGGCGGCAGGCTGAGCCTGTGGTTAATCCTTCTTCCTGATGGGAAAATAGAGTGACCTGTGGCTGTCCCAACACCTAGACCTAGTCTCTCATTGGTTCCCCCTCTTCCCGTTTATCCTCAGGACAAATTGCAACCTGTACGGAACAGAAGGTTAAAGGGGCTGATTCTCCAAGGACGGAGATTGCTAGTAAAGCGGCTGTAATGGCCAACCCGAGCACAAGGAGATGAGAAATGAGATGCGTTTTAGAAACCTTTCCCGATCACACGGTGTACCATCTTCTGGGTTTCTCATGCATGTTTTCGATGTAGGAAGATGCCCTTGAACCTGGAGATTTTGGACCCATGGGATGGGTACCACGCAATATTACTTTAAAGGGTCTCCGTTTTCTCACCCAACCTCACCAAACCTCTCAGCCCCAAGAGTGTCCACCCTTATGACTCAATCAGCTGTGGGTCTAGAGATGGTCAATAAAGGTGGCATCCCAGCCCCTGAACGAATTCTGTATGAATTTCTCTCTCTTTCACTGTCTTTGTTTCACGGGTTTTTAAAAGTAATTGACTTTTATAATGGGGTTTAGCTGCTTTTCACTGCTGTGTTTATGCCGCTTTACACCCACTTGACTCACTTACAGAGAGATATCAATACATTGGTTTTAAGAGTCTTACTAGTCAGATATATTCTTGGGCGGTGAACAGGGGGTGTTGAATCCAGTTCACTGAGCAAGGAGTAGGTCTTGTCTGTTACATATTGGGTTTATGGAACAGTATCTGAGCTAATTTGATACCCTTGTTTTATGCAACACCCCACCTCACCTTTCCCGTTAAGCAGCCATAGTGTGTTTTCTAAACGTGTGACGCTGTTCTGTTTTGTAATTCAGTTCAAGTGTAGCGGTTTTTACATTCCCTCTATAAGTCATATCTTATGATAAGTGCCTTTTTCTGTGTGACTTATTTCACTTAGAATCGTCGTACCTAAATCTTCTCATCATTCTGCTACTAGCCTTATGATGTTGATTTCATTGCTGAGTGATATGCCATTATACATATGGACCACAACTTCTTTATCCATTTTTCTCTTTCCTGGGATATTTAAGGTGTAACGAAGTGGAGGTTCTTGTCAACAGAGCAGCCCTAAACTTTGGGGTGCCTGTGTCTTGCTGATTTTTAGTTTTCCCAATTTATACGCCCATGAGTGGAAGTGCCCTATGCTCTCTAAGCTGAGTTTTTTAGATGTTTCAGGACACACCGTACACTTCTCCAGAGTGGCTGTTGGCAATTTACATCCCACCCATCAGCGTAGCAAGGCTCCCGTTTCTCCATGGCCTGTCCTGCATTTCTGGTTTTGACACTTTATTCAGCATGGCCCTTTTGACCGATGGGAAGCGAGACTTCTTTGTAGCGCTGATTTGCCTTTCCAGGTTGCTTGGTTGGCCAAAAAGGGCGTATGCGTTTTTTCCTGAATATATTCAGGAAAAAACGCATACGCCCTTTTTGGCCAAGGGCATCATGGTCGAGGTTTTGCCGCTTTTCCTGTGCTTTAAAGGCGATTCGAATCTACCTCCTGAAATCTGTTTCCTGCAATTCTGCCTTGCTTTCAAATCCTCTTCGTTGCCTTCCCTCAATATATTTGTGGACTAGAGTTATCATTTCTAACTCTGCAGGTTTGTGAATTGCAGTGCCCCTGAGCTCCATTTTTCAACTCGCTTTCTTGGGAGCTGGCCGCAAAAGCGCAGGATTGCTTCAGGCCCTATTGTGATTCCGGGCGGCAGGCTGAGCCTGTGGTTAATTCTTCTTCCTGATGGGAAAATAGAGTGACCTGTGCCTGTCCCCACACCTAGACCTAGTCTCTCATTGGTTCCCCCTCTTCCCGTTCATCCTCAGGACAAATTTGCAACCTGTACAGAACAGGAGGTTAAAGGTGCTCATTCTCCAAGGAGGGAGATTGCTAGTAAAGCGGCTGGAATGGCGAGCCCGAGCACAAGGAGATGAGAAATGAGGTGCATTTTAGAAACCTTTCCCGATCACACGGTGTACCGTCTTCTGGGTTTCTCATGCATGTTTTCGATGTAGGAAGATGCCCTTGAACCTGGAGATTTTGGACCCATGGGATGGGTACCACGCAGTATTACTTTAAAGGGTCTGCGTTTGCTCACCCAACCTCACCAAACCTCTCAGCCCCAAGAGTGTCCACCCTTATGTCTCAATCAGCTGTGGGTCTAGAGATGGTCAATAAAGGTGGCATCCCAGCCCCTGAACGAATTCTGTATGAATTTCTCTCTCTTTCACTGTCTTTGTTTCACGGGTTTTTAAAAGTAATTGATTTTTATAATGGGGTTTAGCTGCTTTTCACTGCTGTGTTTATGCCGCTTTACACCCACTTGACTCACTTACAGAGAGATATCAATACATTGGTTTTAAGAGTCTTACTAGTCAGATATATTCTTGGGCGGTAAACAGGGGGTGTTGAATCCAGTTCACTGAGCAAGGAGTAGGTCTTGTCTGTTACATATTGGGTTTATGGAACAGTATCTGAGCTAATTTGAAACCCTTGTGTTATGCATCACCCCACCTCACCTTTCCAGTTAAGCAGCCATAGTGTGTTTTCTAAACGTGTGACGCTGTTCTGTTTTGTAATTCAGTTCAAGTGTAGCGGTTTTTACATTCCCTCTATAAGTGATATCTTATGATAAGTGCCTTTTTCTGTGTGACTTATTTCACTTAGAATCGTCGTACCTAAATCTTCTCATCATGCTGCTACTAGCCTTATGATGTTGATTTCATGCCTGAGTGATATTCCATTGTACATAAGGACCACAACTTCTTTATCCATTTTTCTCTTTCCTGGGATATTTAAGGTGTAATGAAGTGGAGGTTCTTGTCAACAGAGCAGCCCTAAACTTTGGGGTGCCTGTGTCTTGCTGATTTTTAGTTTTCCCAATTTATACGCCCATGAGTGGAAGTGCCCTATGCTCTCTAAGCTGAGTTTTTTAGGTGTTTCAGGACACACCGTACACTTCTCCAGAGTGGCTGTTGGCAATTTACATCCCGCCCATCAGCGTAGCAAGGCTCCCGTTTCTCCATGGCCTGTCCTGCATTTCTGGTTTTGACACTTTATTCAGCATGGCCCTTTTGACCGATGGGAAGCGAGACTTCTTTGTAGCGCTGATTTGCCTTTCCAGGTTGCTTGGTTGGCCAAAAAGGGCGTATGCGTTTTTTCCTGAATATATTCAGGAAAAAACGCATACGCCCTTTTTGGCCAAGGGCATCATTGTCGAGGTTTTGCCGCTTTTCCTGTGCTTTAAAGGCGATTCGACTCTACCTCCTGAAATCAGTTTCCTGCAATTCTGCTATGCTTTCAAATCCTCTTCGTTGCCTTCCCTCAATATATTTGTGGACGAGAGTTACCATTTATAACTGTGCAGGTTTGTGAATTGCAGTGCCCCTGAGCTCCATTTTTCAACTCGCTTTTTTGGGAGGTGGCCGCAAAAGCACAGGATTGCTTCAGGCCCTGTTCTGCTTCCGGGCGGCAGGCTGAGCCTGTGGTTAATCCTTCTTCCTGATGGGAAATTAGAGTGACATGTGGCTGTCCCAATACCTAGAGCTAGTCTCTCATTGGTTCCCCCTCTTCCCGTTTATCCTCAGGACAAATTGCAACCTGTAGGGAACAGAAGGTTAAAGGGGCTGATTCTCCAAGGAGGGAGATTGCTAGTAAAGCGGCTGTAATGGCCAACCCCAGCACAAGGAGATGAGAACTGAGGTGCGTTTTAGAAACCTTTCCCGATCACACGGTGTACCATCTTCTGGGTTTCTCATGCATGTTTTCGATGTAGGAAGATGCCCTTGAACCTCGAGATTTTGGACCCATGGGATGGATACCACGCAGTATTACTTTAAAGGGTCTGCGTTTGCTCACCCAACCTCACCAAACCTCTCAGCCCCAAGAGTGTCCACCCTTATGACTCAATCAGCTGTGGGTCTAGAGATGGTCAATAAAGGTGGCATCCCAGCCCCTGAACGAATTCTGTATGAATTTCTCTCTCTTTCACTGTCTTTGTTTCACGGGTTTTTAAAAGTAATTGATTTTTATAATGGGGTTTAGCTGCTTTTCACTGCTGGGTTTATGCCGCTTTACACCCACTTGACTCACTTACAGAGGGATATCAATACATTGGTTTTAAGAGTCCTACTAGTCAGATATATTCTTGGGCGGTGAACAGGGGGTGTTGAGTCCAGTTCACTGAGCAAGGAGTAGGTCTTGTCTATTACATATTGGGTTTATGGAACGGTATCTGAGCTAATTTGAAACCCTTGTTTTATGCATCACCCCACCTCACCTTTCCAGTTAAGCAGCCATAGTGTGTTTTCTAAACGTGTGACGCTGTTCTGTTTTGTAATTCAGTTCAAGTGTAGCGGTTTTTACATTCCCTCTATAAGTGATATCTTATGATAAGTGCCTTTTTCTGTGTGACTTATTTCACTTAGAATCGTCGTACCTAAATCTTCTCATCATGCTGCTACTAGCCTTATGATGTTGATTTCATGCCTGAGTGATATTCCATTGTACATAAGGATCACAACTTCTTTATCCATTTTTCTCTTTCCTGGGATATTTAAGGTGTAATGAAGTGGAGGTTCTTGTCAACAGAGCAGCCCTAAACTTTGGGGTGCCTGTGTCTTGCTGATTTTTAGTTTTCCCAATTTATACGCCCATGAGTGGAAGTGCCCTATGCTCTCTAAGCTGAGTTTTTTAGATGTTTCAGGACACACCGTACACTTCTCCAGAGTGGCTGTTGGCAATTTACATCCCGCCCATCAGCGTAGCAAGGCTCCCGTTTCTCCATGGCCTGTCCTGCATTTCTGGTTTTGACACTTTATTCAGCATGGCCCTTTTGACCGATGGGAAGCGAGACTTCTTTGTAGCGCTGATTTGCCTTTCCAGGTTGCTTGGTTGGCCAAAAAGGGCGTATGCGTTTTTTCCTGAATATATTCAGGAAAAAACGCATACGCCCTTTTTGGCCAAGGGCATCATGGTCGAGGTTTTGCCGCTTTTCCTGTGCTTTAAAGGCGATTCGAATCTACCTCCTGAAATCTGTTTCCTGCAATTCTGCCTTGCTTTCAAATCCTCTTCGTTGCCTTCCCTCAATATATTTGTGGACGAGAGTTATCATTTCTAACTCTGCAGGTTTGTGAATTGCAGTGCCCCTGAGCTCCATTTTTCAACTCGCTTTCTTGGGAGCTGGCCCCAAAAGCGCAGGATTGCTTCAGGCCCTATTGTGGTTCCGGGCGGCAGGCTGAGCCTGTGGTTAATTCTTCTTCCTGATGGGAAAATAGAGTGACCTGTGCCTGTCCCCACACCTAGACCTAGTCTCTCATTGGTTCCCCCTCTTCCCGTTCATCCTCAGGACAAATTTGCAACCTGTACAGAACAGGAGGTTAAAGGTGCTCATTCTCCAAGGAGGGAGATTGCTAGTAAAGCGCCTGGAATGGCGAGCCCGAGCACAAGGAGATGAGAAATGAGGTGCGTTTTAGAAACCTTTCCCGATCACACGGTGTACCATCTTCTGGGTTTCTCATGCATGTTTTCGATGTAGGAAGATGCCCTTGAACCTGGAGATTTTGGACCCATGGGATGGGTACCACGCAGTATTACTTTAAAGGGTCTGCGTTTGCTCACCCAACCTCACCAAACCTCTCAGCCCGAAGAGTGTCCACCCTTATATCTCAATCAGCTGTGGGTCTAGAGATGGTCAATAAAGGTGGCATCCCAGCCACTGAACGAATTCTGTATGAATTTCTCTCTGTTTCACTGTCTTTGTTTCACGGGTTTTTAAAAGTAATTGACTTTTATAATGGGGTTTAGCTGCTTTTCACTGCTGTGTTTATGCCGCTTTACACCCACTTGACTCACTTACAGAGAGATATCAATACATTGGTTTTAAGAGTCTTACTAGTCAGATATATTCTTGGGCGGTGAACAGGGGGTGTTGAGTCCACTTCACTGAGCAAGGAGTAGGTCTTGTCTGTTACATATTGGGTTTATGGAACAGTATCTGAGCTAATTTGATACCCTTGTGTTATGCATCACCCCACCTCACCTTTCCCGTTAAGCAGCCATAGTGTGTTTTCTAAACGTGTGACGCTGTTCTGTTTTGTAATTCAGTTCAAGTGTAGCGGATTTTACATTCCCTCTATAAGTGATATCTTACGATAAGTGTCTTTCTCTGTGACTTATTTCACTTAGAATCGTCGTACCTAAATCCACTCATCATGCTGCTACCAGCCTTATGACGTTGATTTCATGCCTGAGTGATATTCCATTGTACATAAGGACCACAACTTCTTTATCCATTTTTCTCTTTCCTGGGATATTTAAGGTGTAATGAAGTGGAGGTTCTTGTCAACAGAGCAGCCCTAAACTTTGGGGTGCCTGTGTCTTGCTGATTTTTAGTTTTCCCAATTTATACGCCCATGAGTGGAAGTGCCCTATGCTCTCTAAGCTGAGTTTTTTAGGTGTTTCAGGACACACTGTACACTTCTCCAGAGTGGCTGTTGGCAATTTACATCCCGCCCATCAGCGTAGCAAGGCTCCCGTTTCTCCATGGCCTGTCCTGCATTTCTGGTTTTGACACTTTATTCAGCATGGCCCTTTTGACCGATGGGAAGCGAGACTTCTTTGTAGCGCTGATTTGCCTTTCCAGGTTGCTTGGTTGGCCAAAAAGGGCGTATGCGTTTTTTCCTGAATATATTCAGGAAAAAACGCATACGCCCTTTTTGGCCAAGGGCATCATTGTCGAGGTTTTGCCGCTTTTCCTGTGCTTTAAAGGCGATTCGACTCTACCTCCTGAAATCAGTTTCCTGCAATTCTGCTATGCTTTCAAATCCTCTTCGTTGCCTTCCCTCAATATATTTGTGGACGAGAGTTACCATTTATAACTGTGCAGGTTTGTGAATTGCAGTGCCCCTGAGCTCCATTTTTCAACTCGCTTTTTTGGGAGCTGGCCGCAAAAGCACAGGATTGCTTCAGGCCCTGTTCTGCTTCCGGGCGGCAGGCTGAGCCTGTGGTTAATCCTTCTTCCTGATGGGAAAATAGAGTGACATGTGGCTGTCCCAATAACTAGAGCTAGTCTCTCATTGGTTCCCCCTCTTCCCGTTTATCCTCAGGACAAATTGCAACCTGTAGGGAACAGAAGGTTAAAGGGGCTGATTCTCCAAGGAGGGAGATTGCTAGTAAAGCGGCTGTAATGGCCAACCCCAGCACAAGGAGATGAGAACTGAGGTGCGTTTTAGAAACCTTTCCCGATCACACGGTGTACCATCTTCTGGGTTTCTCATGCATGTTTTCGATGTAGGAAGATGCCCTTGAACCTGGAGATTTTGGACCCATGGGATGGATACCACGCAGTATTACTTTAAAGGGTCTGCGTTTGCTCACCCAACCTCACCAAACCTCTCAGCCCCAAGAGTGTCCACCCTTATGACTCAATCAGCTGTGGGTCTAGAGATGGTCAATAAAGGTGGCATCCCAGCCCCTGAACGAATTCTGTATGAATTTCTCTCTCTTTCACTGTCTTTGTTTCACGGGTTTTTAAAAGTAATTGATTTTTATAATGGGGTTTAGCTGCTTTTCATTGCTGGGTTTATGCCGCTTTACACCCACTTGACTCACTTACAGAGGGATATCAATACATTGGTTTTAAGAGTCCTACTAGTCAGATATATTCTTGGGCGGTGAACAGGGGGTGTTGAGTCCAGTTCACTGAGCAAGGAGTAGGTCTTGTCTATTACATATTGGGTTTATGGAACGGTATCTGAGCTAATTTGAAACCCTTGTTTTATGCATCACCCCACCTCACCTTTCCAGTTAAGCAGCCATAGTGTGTTTTCTAAACGTGTGACGCTGTTCTGTTTTGTAATTCAGTTCAAGTGTAGCGGTTTTTACATTCCCTCTATAAGTGATATCTTATGATAAGTGCCTTTTTCTGTGTGACTTATTTCACTTAGAATCGTCGTACCTAAATCTTCTCATCATGCTGCTACTAGCCTTATGATGTTGATTTCATGCCTGAGTGATATTCCATTGTACATAAGGATCACAACTTCTTTATCCATTTTTCTCTTTCCTGGGATATTTAAGGTGTAATGAAGTGGAGGTTCTTGTCAACAGAGCAGCCCTAAACTTTGGGGTGCCTGTGTCTTGCTGATTTTTAGTTTTCCCAATTTATACGCCCATGAGTGGAAGTGCACTATGCTCTCTAAGCTGAGTTTTTTAGATGTTTCAGGACACACCGTACACTTCTCCAGAGTGGCTGTTGGCAATTTACATCCCGCCCATCAGCGTAGCAAGGCTCCCGTACCTCCATGGCCTGTCCTGCATTTCTGGTTTTGACACTTTATTCAGCATGGCCCTTTTGACCGATGGGAAGCGAGACTTCTTTGTGGCGCTGATTTGCCTTTCCAGGTTGCTTGGTTGGCCAAAAAGGGCGTATGCGTTTTTTCCTGAATATATTCAGGAAAAAACGCATACGCCCTTTTTGGCCAAGGGCATCATGGTCGAGGTTTTGCCGCTTTTCCTGTGCTTTAAAGGCGATTCGACTCTACCTCCTGAAATCTGTTTCCTGCAATTCTGCCTTGCTTTCAAATCCTCTTCGTTGCCTTCCCTCAATATATTTGTGGACGAGAGTTATCATTTATAACTCTGCAGGGTTGTGAATTGCAGTGCCCCTGAGCTCCATTTTTCAACTCGCTTTCTTGGGAGCTGGCCGCAAAAGCGCAGGATTGCTTCAGGCCATATTGTGGTTCCGGGCGGCAGGCTGAGCCTGTGGTTAATTCTTCTTCCTGATGGGAAAATAGATTGACCTGTGCCTGTCCCCACACTTAGACCTAGTCTCTCATTGTTTCCCCCTCTTCCCGTTCATCCTCAGGACAAATTTTCAACCTGTACAGAACAGGAGGTTAAAGGTGCTCATTCTCCAAGGAGGGAGATTGCTAGTAAAGCGGCTGTAATGGCGAGCCCGAGCACAAGGAGATGAGAAATGAGGTGCGTTTTAGAAACCTTTCCCGATCACACGGTGTACCATCTTCTGGGTTTCTCATGCATGTTTTCGATGTAGGAAGATGCCCTTGAACCTGGAGATTTTGGACCCATGGGATGGATACCATGCAGTATTACTTTAAAGGGTCTGCGTTTGCTCACCCAACCTCACCAAACCTCTCAGCCCCAAGAGTGTCCACCCTTATGTCTCAATCAGCTGTGGGTCTAGAGATGGTCAATCCAGGTGGCATCACAGCCCCTGAACGAATTTTGTAAGAATTTCTCTCTCTTTCACTGTCTTTGTTTCACGGGTTTTTAAAAGTAATTGATTTTTATAATGGGGTTTAGCTGCTTTTCACTGCTGTGTTTATGCCGGTTTACACCCACTTGACTCAGTTACAGAGGGATATCAATACATTGGTTTTAAGATTCTTACTAGTCAGATATATTCTTGGGCGGTGAACAGGGGGTGTTGAGTCCAGTTCACTGAGCAAGGAGTAGGTCTTGACTGTTACATATTGGGTTTATGGAACAGTATCTGAGCTAATTTGAAACCCTTGTTTTATGCATCACCCCACCTCACCTTTCCCGTTAAGCAGCCATAGTGTGTTTTCTAAACGTGTGACGCTGTTCTGTTTTGTAATTCAGTTCAAGTGTAGCGGTTTTTACATTCCCTCTATAAGTGATATCTTATGATAAGTGCCTTTTTCTGTGTGACTTATGGCACTTAGAATCGTCGTACCTAAATCTTCTCATCATGCTGCTACTAGCCTTATGATGTTGATTTCATGCCTGAGTGACATTCCATTGTACATAAGGACCACAACTTCTTTATCCATTTTTCTCTTTCCTGGGATATTTAAGTTGTAACGAAGTGGAGGTTCTTGTCAACAGAGCAGCCCTAAACTTTGGGGTGCCTGTGTCTTGCTGATTTTTAGTTTTCCCAATTTATACGCCTATGAGTGGAAGTGCCCTATGCTCTCTAAGCTGAGTTTTTTAGATGTTTCAGGACACACCGTACACTTCTCCAGAGTGGCTGTTGGCAATTTACATCCCGCCCATCAGCGTAGCAAGGCTCCCGTACCTCCATGGCCTGTCCTGCATTTCTGGTTTTGACACTTTATTCAGCATGGCCCTTTTGACCGATGGGAAGCGAGACTTCTTTGTAGCGCTGATTTGCCTTTCCAGGTTGCTTGGTTGGCCAAAAAGGGCGTATGCGTTTTTTCCTGAATATATTCAGGAAAAAACGCATACGCCCTTTTTGGCCAAGGGCATCATGGTCGAGGTTTTGCCGCTTTTCCTGTGCTTTAAAGGCGATTCGAATCTACCTCCTGAAATCTGTTTCCTGCAATTCTGCCTTGCTTTCAAATCCTCTTCGTTGCCTTCCCTCAATATATTTGTGGACGAGAGTTATCATTTCTAACTCTGCAGGTTTGTGAATTGCAGTGCCCCTGAGCTCCATTTTTCAACTCGCTTTCTTGGGAGCTGGCCCCAAAAGCGCAGGATTGCTTCAGGCCCTATTGTGGTTCCGGGCGGCAGGCTGAGCCTGTGGTTAATTCTTCTTCCTGATGGGAAAATAGAGTGACCTGTGCCTGTCCCCACACCTAGACCTAGTCTCTCATTGGTTCCCCCTCTTCCCGTTCATCCTCAGGACAAATTGCAACCTGTTCGGAACAGGAGGTTAAAGGTGCTCATTATCCAAGGAGGGAGATTGCTAGTAAAGCGGCTGTAATGGCGAGCCCGAGCACAAGGAGATGAGAAATGAGGTGCGTTTTAGAAACCTTTCCCGATCACACGGTGTACCGTCTTCTGGGTTTCTCATGCATGTTTTCGATGTAGGAAGATGCCCTTGAACCTGGAGATTTTGGACCCATGGGATGGGTACCACGCAGTATTACTTTAAAGGGTCTGCGTTTGCTCACCCAACCTCACCAAACCTCTCAGCCCCAAGAGTGTCCACCCTTATGTCTCAATCAGCTGTGGGTCTAGAGATGGTCAATAAAGGTGGCATCCCAGCCCCTGAACGAATTCTGTATGAATTTCTCTCTCTTTCACTGTCTTTGTTTCACGGGTTTTTAAAAGTAATTGATTTTTATAATGGGGTTTAGCTGCTTTTCACTGCTGTGTTTATGCCGCTTTACACCCACTTGACTCACTTACAGAGAGATATCAATACATTGGTTTTAAGAGTCTTACTAGTCAGATATATTCTTGGGCGGTGAACAGGGGGTGTTGAATCCAGTTCACTGAGCAAGGAGTAGGTCTTGTCTGTTACATATTGGGTTTATGGAACAGTATCTGAGCTAATTTGCAACCCTTGTGTTATGCATCACCCCACCTCACCTTTCCCGTTAAGCAGCCATAGTGTGTTTTCTAAACGTGTGACGCTGTTCTGTTTTGTAATTCAGTTCAAGTGTAGCGGTTTTTACATTCCCTCTATAAGTGATATCTTATGATAAGTGCCTTTTCCTGTGTGACTTATTTCACTTAGAATCGTCGTACCTAAATCTTCTCATCATGCTGCTACTAGCCTTATGATGTTGATTTCATGCCTGAGTGATATTCCATTGTACATAAGGACCACAACTTCTTTATCCATTTTTCTCTTTCCTGGGATATTTAAGGTGTAATGAAGTGGAGGTTCTTGTCAACAGAGCAGCCCTAAACTTTGGGGTGCCTGTGTCTTGCTGATTTTTAGTTTTCCCAATTTATATGCCTATGAGTGGAAGTGCCCTATGCTCTCTAAGCTGAGTTTTTTAGATGTTTCAGGACACACCGTACACTTCTCCAGAGTGGCTGTTGGCAATTTACATCACGCCCATCAGCGTAGCAAGGCTCCCGTTTCTCCATGGCCTGTCCTGCATTTCTGGTTTTGACACTTTATTCAGCATGGCCCTTTTGACCGATGGGAAGCGAGACTTCTTTGTAGCGCTGATTTGCCTTTCCAGGTTGCTTGGTTGGCCAAAAAGGGCGTATGCGTTTTTTCCTGAATATATTCAGGAAAAAACGCATACGCCCTTTTTGGCCAAGGGCATCATGGTCGAGGTTTTGCCGCTTTTCCTGTGCTTTAAAGGCGATTCGACTCTACCTCCTGAAATCTGTTTCCTGCAATTCTGCCTTGCTTTCAAATCCTCTTCGTTGCCTTCCCTCAATATATTTGTGGACGAGAGTTATCATTTATAACTCTGCAGGGTTGTGAATTGCAGTGCCCCTGAGCTCCATTTTTCAACTCGCTTTCTTGGGAGCTGGCCGCAAAAGCGCAGGATTGCTTCAGGCCCTATTGTGGTTCTGGGCGGCAGGCTGAGCCTGTGGTTAATTCTTCTTCCTGATGGGAAAATAGAGTGACCTGTGCCTGTCCCCACACCTAGACCTAGTCTCTCATTGGTTCCCCCTCTTCCCGTTCATCCTCAGGACAAATTGCAACCTGTTCGGAACAGGAGGTTAAAGGTGCTCATTATCCAAGGAGGGAGATTGCTAGTAAAGCGGCTGTAATGGCGAGCCCGAGCACAAGGAGATGAGAAATGAGGTGCGTTTTAGAAACCTTTCCCGATCACACGGTGTACCGTCTTCTGGGTTTCTCATGCATGTTTTCGATGTAGGAAGATGCCCTTGAACCTGGAGATTTTGGACCCATGGGATGGGTACCACGCAGTATTACTTTAAAGGGTCTGCGTTTGCTCACCCAACCTCACCAAACCTCTCAGCCCCAAGAGTGTCCACCCTTATGTCTCAATCAGCTGTGGGTCTAGAGATGGTCAATAAAGGTGGCATCCCAGCCCCTGAACGAATTCTGTATGAATTTCTCTCTCTTTCACTGTCTTTGTTTCACGGGTTTTTAAAAGTAATTGATTTTTATAATGGGGTTTAGCTGCTTTTCACTGCTGTGTTTATGCCGCTTTACACCCACTTGACTCACTTACAGAGAGATATCAATACATTGGTTTTAAGAGTCTTACTAGTCAGATATATTCTTGGGCGGTGAACAGGGGGTGTTGAATCCAGTTCACTGAGCAAGGAGTAGGTCTTGTCTGTTACATATTGGGTTTATGGAACAGTATCTGAGCTAATTTGCAACCCTTGTGTTATGCATCACCCCACCTCACCTTTCCCGTTAAGCAGCCATAGTGTGTTTTCTAAACGTGTGACGCTGTTCTGTTTTGTAATTCAGTTCAAGTGTAGCGGTTTTTACATTCCCTCTATAAGTGATATCTTATGATAAGTGCCTTTTCCTGTGTGACTTATTTCACTTAGAATCGTCGTACCTAAATCTTCTCATCATGCTGCTACTAGCCTTATGATGTTGATTTCATGCCTGAGTGATATTCCATTGTACATAAGGACCACAACTTCTTTATCCATTTTTCTCTTTCCTGGGATATTTAAGGTGTAATGAAGTGGAGGTTCTTGTCAACAGAGCAGCCCTAAACTTTGGGGTGCCTGTGTCTTGCTGATTTTTAGTTTTCCCAATTTATATGCCTATGAGTGGAAGTGCCCTATGCTCTCTAAGCTGAGTTTTTTAGATGTTTCAGGACACACCGTACACTTCTCCAGAGTGGCTGTTGGCAATTTACATCACGCCCATCAGCGTAGCAAGGCTCCCGTTTCTCCATGGCCTGTCCTGCATTTCTGGTTTTGACACTTTATTCAGCATGGCCCTTTTGACCGATGGGAAGCGAGACTTCTTTGTAGCGCTGATTTGCCTTTCCAGGTTGCTTGGTTGGCCAAAAAGGGCGTATGCGTTTTTTCCTGAATATATTCAGGAAAAAACGCATACGCCCTTTTTGGCCAAGGGCATCATGGTCGAGGTTTTGCCGCTTTTCCTGTGCTTTAAAGGCGATTCGAATCTACCTCCTGAAATCTGTTTCCTGCAATTCTGCCTTGCTTTCAAATCCTCTTCGTTGCCTTCCCTCAATATATTTGTGGACGAGAGTTATCATTTCTAACTCTGCAGGTTTGTGAATTGCAGTGCCCCTGAGCTCCATTTTTCAACTCGCTTTCTTGGGAGCTGGCCCCAAAAGCGCAGGATTGCTTCAGGCCCTATTGTGGTTCTGGGCGGCAGGCTGAGCCTGTGGTTAATTCTTCTTCCTGATGGGAAAATAGAGTGACCTGTGCCTGTCCCCACACCTAGACCTAGTCTCTCATTGGTTCCCCCTCTTCCCGTTCATCCTCAGGACAAATTGCAACCTGTTCGGAACAGGAGGTTAAAGGTGCTCATTATCCAAGGAGGGAGATTGCTAGTAAAGCGGCTGTAATGGCGAGCCCGAGCACAAGGAGATGAGAAATGAGGTGCGTTTTAGAAACCTTTCCCGATCACACGGTGTACCGTCTTCTGGGTTTCTCATGCATGTTTTCGATGTAGGAAGATGCCCTTGAACCTGGAGATTTTGGACCCATGGGATGGGTACCACGCAGTATTACTTTAAAGGGTCTGCGTTTGCTCACCCAACCTCACCAAACCTCTCAGCCCCAAGAGTGTCCACCCTTATGTCTCAATCAGCTGTGGGTCTAGAGATGGTCAATAAAGGTGGCATCCCAGCCCCTGAACGAATTCTGTATGAATTTCTCTCTCTTTCACTGTCTTTGTTTCACGGGTTTTTAAAAGTAATTGATTTTTATAATGGGGTTTAGCTGCTTTTCACTGCTGTGTTTATGCCGCTTTAGACCCACTTGACTCACTTACAGAGAGATATCAATACATTGGTTTTAAGAGTCTTACTAGTCAGATATATTCTTGGGCGGTGAACAGGGGGTGTTGAATCCAGTTCACTGAGCAAGGAGTAGGTCTTGTCTGTTACATATTGGGTTTATGGAACAGTATCTGAGCTAATTTGCAACCCTTGTGTTATGCATCACCCCACCTCACCTTTCCCGTTAAGCAGCCATAGTGTGTTTTCTAAACGTGTGACGCTGTTCTGTTTTGTAATTCAGTTCAAGTGTAGCGGTTTTTACATTCCCTCTATAAGTGATATCTTATGATAAGTGCCTTTTCCTGTGTGACTTATTTCACTTAGAATCGTCGTACCTAAATCTTCTCATCATGCTGCTACTAGCCTTATGATGTTGATTTCATGCCTGAGTGATATTCCATTGTACATAAGGACCACAACTTCTTTATCCATTTTTCTCTTTCCTGGGATATTTAAGGTGTAATGAAGTGGAGGTTCTTGTCAACAGAGCAGCCCTAAACTTTGGGGTGCCTGTGTCTTGCTGATTTTTAGTTTTCCCAATTTATACGCCTATGAGTGGAAGTGCCCTATGCTCTCTAAGCTGAGTTTTTTAGATGTTTCAGGACACACCGTACACTTCTCCAGAGTGGCTGTTGGCAATTTACATCCCGCCCATCAGCGTAGCAAGGCTCCCGTTTCTCCATGGCCTGTCCTGCATTTCTGGTTTTGACACTTTATTCAGCATGGCCCTTTTGACCGATGGGAAGCGAGACTTCTTTGTAGCGCTGATTTGCCTTTCCAGGTTGCTTGGTTGGCCAAAAAGGGCGTATGCGTTTTTTCCTGAATATATTCAGGAAAAAACGCATACGCCCTTTTTGGCCAAGGGCATCATGGTCGAGGTTTTGCCGCTTTTCCTGTGCTTTAAAGGCGATTCGAATCTACCTCCTGAAATCTGTTTCCTGCAATTCTGCCTTGCTTTCAAATCCTCTTCGTTGCCTTCCCTCAATATATTTGTGGACGAGAGTTATCATTTCTAACTCTGCAGGTTTGTGAATTGCAGTGCCCCTGAGCTCCATTTTTCAACTCGCTTTCTTGGGAGCTGGCCGCAAAAGCGCAGGATTGCTTCAGGCCCTATTGTGGTTCCGGGCGGCAGGCTGAGCCTGTGGTTAATTCTTCTTCCTGATGGGAAAATAGAGTGACCTGTGCCTGTCCCCACACCTAGACCTAGTCTCTCATTGGTTCCCCCTCTTCCCGTTCATCCTCAGGACAAATTGCAACCTGTACGGAACAGGAGGTTAAAGGTGCTCATTCTCCAAGGAGGGAGATTGCTAGTAAAGCGGCTGGAATGGCGATCCCGAGCACAAGGAGATGAGAAATGAGGTGCGTTTTAGACATCTTTCCCGGTCACATGGTGTACCATCTTCTGGGTTTCTCATGCATGTTTTTGATGTAGGAAGATGCCCTTGAAGCTGGAGATTTGGGACCCATGGGATGGATACCACGCAGTATTACTTTAAAGGGTCTGCGTTTGCTCACCCAACCTCACCAAACCTCTCAGCCCCAAGAGTGTCCACCCTTATGTCTCAATCAGCTGTGGGTCTAGAGATGGTCAATAAAGGTGGCATCCCAGCCCCTGAACGAATTCTGTATGAATTTCTCTCTCTTTCACTGTCTTTGTTTCACGGGTTTTTAAAAGTAATTGATTTTTATAATGGGGTTTAGCTGCTTTTCACTGCTGTGTTTATGCCGCTTTAGACCCACTTGACTCACTTACAGAGAGATATCAATACATTGGTTTTAAGAGTCTTACTAGTCAGATATATTCTTGGGCGGTGAACAGGGGGTGTTGAATCCAGTTCACTGAGCAAGGAGTAGGTCTTGTCTGTTACATATTGGGTTTATGGAACAGTATCTGAGCTAATTTGAAACCCTTGTGTTATGCATCACCCCACCTCACCTTTCCCGTTAAGCAGCCATAGTGTGTTTCCTAAACGTGTGACGCTGTTCTGTTTTGTAATTCAGTTCAAGTGTAGCGGTTTTTACATTCCCTCTATAAGTGATATCTTATGATAAGTGCCTTTTTCTGTGTGACTTATGGCACTTAGAATCGTCGTACCTAAATCTTCTCATCATGCTGCTACTAGCCTTATGATGTTGATTTCATGCCTGAGTGACATTCCATTGTACATAAGGACCACAACTTCTTTATCCATTTTTCTCTTTCCTGGGATATTTAAGGTGTAATGAAGTGGAGGTTCTTGTCAACAGAGCAGCCCTAAACTTTGGGGTGCCTGTGTCTTGCTGATTTTTAGTTTTCCCAATTTATATGCCTATGAGTGGAAGTGCCCTATGCTCTCTAAGCTGAGTTTTTTAGATGTTTCAGGACACACCGTACACTTCTCCAGAGTGGCTGTTGGCAATTTACATCACGCCCATCAGCGTAGCAAGGCTCCCGTTTCTCCATGGCCTGTCCTGCATTTCTGGTTTTGACACTTTATTCAGCATGGCCCTTTTGACCGATGGGAAGCGAGACTTCTTTGTAGCGCTGATTTGCCTTTCCAGGTTGCTTGGTTGGCCAAAAAGGGCGTATGCGTTTTTTCCTGAATATATTCAGGAAAAAACGCATACGCCCTTTTTGGCCAAGGGCATCATGGTCGAGGTTTTGCCGCTTTTCCTGTGCTTTAAAGGCGATTCGAATCTACCTCCTGAAATCTGTTTCCTGCAATTCTGCCTTGCTTTCAAATCCTCTTCGTTGCCTTCCCTCAATATATTTGTGGACGAGAGTTATCATTTCTAACTCTGCAGGTTTGTGAATTGCAGTGCCCC
Source organism: Balaenoptera borealis (assembly GCF_965194805.1). Taxonomy (NCBI): domain Eukaryota; kingdom Metazoa; phylum Chordata; class Mammalia; order Artiodactyla; family Balaenopteridae; genus Balaenoptera; species Balaenoptera borealis. The sequence continues at coordinate 108,923,494 of NC_138863.1, read as the reverse complement.
TGAGCTCCATTTTTCAACTCGCTTTCTTGGGAGCTGGCCCCAAAAGCGCAGGATTGCTTCAGGCCCTATTGTGGTTCTGGGCGGCAGGCTGAGCCTGTGGTTAATTCTTCTTCCTGATGGGAAAATAGAGTGACCTGTGCCTGTCCCCACACCTAGACCTAGTCTCTCATTGGTTCCCCCTCTTCCCGTTCATCCTCAGGACAAATTGCAACCTGTTCGGAACAGGAGGTTAAAGGTGCTCATTATCCAAGGAGGGAGATTGCTAGTAAAGCGGCTGTAATGGCGAGCCCGAGCACAAGGAGATGAGAAATGAGGTGCGTTTTAGAAACCTTTCCCGATCACACGGTGTACCGTCTTCTGGGTTTCTCATGCATGTTTTCGATGTAGGAAGATGCCCTTGAACCTGGAGATTTTGGACCCATGGGATGGGTACCACGCAGTATTACTTTAAAGGGTCTGCGTTTGCTCACCCAACCTCACCAAACCTCTCAGCCCCAAGAGTGTCCACCCTTATGTCTCAATCAGCTGTGGGTCTAGAGATGGTCAATAAAGGTGGCATCCCAGCCCCTGAACGAATTCTGTATGAATTTCTCTCTCTTTCACTGTCTTTGTTTCACGGGTTTTTAAAAGTAATTGATTTTTATAATGGGGTTTAGCTGCTTTTCACTGCTGTGTTTATGCCGCTTTACACCCACTTGACTCACTTACAGAGAGATATCAATACATTGGTTTTAAGAGTCTTACTAGTCAGATATATTCTTGGGCGGTGAACAGGGGGTGTTGAATCCAGTTCACTGAGCAAGGAGTAGGTCTTGTCTGTTACATATTGGGTTTATGGAACAGTATCTGAGCTAATTTGAAACCCTTGTGTTATGCATCACCCCACCTCACCTTTCCCGTTAAGCAGCCATAGTGTGTTTCCTAAACGTGTGACGCTGTTCTGTTTTGTAATTCAGTTCAAGTGTAGCGGTTTTTACATTCCCTCTATAAGTGATATCTTATGATAAGTGCCTTTTTCTGTGTGACTTATGGCACTTAGAATCGTCGTACCTAAATCTTCTCATCATGCTGCTACTAGCCTTATGATGTTGATTTCATGCCTGAGTGACATTCCATTGTACATAAGGACCACAACTTCTTTATCCATTTTTCTCTTTCCTGGGATATTTAAGGTGTAATGAAGTGGAGGTTCTTGTCAACAGAGCAGCCCTAAACTTTGGGGTGCCTGTGTCTTGCTGATTTTTAGTTTTCCCAATTTATATGCCTATGAGTGGAAGTGCCCTATGCTCTCTAAGCTGAGTTTTTTAGATGTTTCAGGACACACCGTACACTTCTCCAGAGTGGCTGTTGGCAATTTACATCACGCCCATCAGCGTAGCAAGGCTCCCGTTTCTCCATGGCCTGTCCTGCATTTCTGGTTTTGACACTTTATTCAGCATGGCCCTTTTGACCGATGGGAAGCGAGACTTCTTTGTAGCGCTGATTTGCCTTTCCAGGTTGCTTGGTTGGCCAAAAAGGGCGTATGCGTTTTTTCCTGAATATATTCAGGAAAAAACGCATACGCCCTTTTTGGCCAAGGGCATCATGGTCGAGGTTTTGCCGCTTTTCCTGTGCTTTAAAGGCGATTCGAATCTACCTCCTGAAATCTGTTTCCTGCAATTCTGCCTTGCTTTCAAATCCTCTTCGTTGCCTTCCCTCAATATATTTGTGGACGAGAGTTATCATTTCTAACTCTGCAGGTTTGTGAATTGCAGTGCCCCTGAGCTCCATTTTTCAACTCGCTTTCTTGGGAGCTGGCCCCAAAAGCGCAGGATTGCTTCAGGCCCTATTGTGGTTCTGGGCGGCAGGCTGAGCCTGTGGTTAATTCTTCTTCCTGATGGGAAAATAGAGTGACCTGTGCCTGTCCCCACACCTAGACCTAGTCTCTCATTGGTTCCCCCTCTTCCCGTTCATCCTCAGGACAAATTGCAACCTGTTCGGAACAGGAGGTTAAAGGTGCTCATTATCCAAGGAGGGAGATTGCTAGTAAAGCGGCTGTAATGGCGAGCCCGAGCACAAGGAGATGAGAAATGAGGTGCGTTTTAGAAACCTTTCCCGATCACACGGTGTACCGTCTTCTGGGTTTCTCATGCATGTTTTCGATGTAGGAAGATGCCCTTGAACCTGGAGATTTTGGACCCATGGGATGGGTACCACGCAGTATTACTTTAAAGGGTCTGCGTTTGCTCACCCAACCTCACCAAACCTCTCAGCCCCAAGAGTGTCCACCCTTATGTCTCAATCAGCTGTGGGTCTAGAGATGGTCAATAAAGGTGGCATCCCAGCCCCTGAACGAATTCTGTATGAATTTCTCTCTCTTTCACTGTCTTTGTTTCACGGGTTTTTAAAAGTAATTGATTTTTATAATGGGGTTTAGCTGCTTTTCACTGCTGTGTTTATGCCGCTTTACACCCACTTGACTCACTTACAGAGAGATATCAATACATTGGTTTTAAGAGTCTTACTAGTCAGATATATTCTTGGGCGGTGAACAGGGGGTGTTGAATCCAGTTCACTGAGAAAGGAGTAGGTCTTGTCTGTTACATATTGGGTTTATGGAACAGTATCTGAGCTAATTTGCAACCCTTGTGTTATGCATCACCCCACCTCACCTTTCCCGTTAAGCAGCCATAGTGTGTTTTCTAAACGTGTGACGCTGTTCTGTTTTGTAATTCAGTTCAAGTGTAGCGGTTTTTACATTCCCTTTATAAGTGATATCTTATGATAAGTGCCTTTTCCTGTGTGACTTATTTCACTTAGAATCGTCGTACCTAAATCTTCTCATCATGCTGCTACTAGCCTTATGATGTTGATTTCATGCCTGAGTGATATTCCATTGTACATAAGGACCACAACTTCTTTATCCATTTTTCTCTTTCCTGGGATATTTAAGGTGTAATGAAGTGGAGGTTCTTGTCAACAGAGCAGCCCTAAACTTTGGGGTGCCTGTGTCTTGCTGATTTTTAGTTTTCCCAATTTATACGCCTATGAGTGGAAGTGCCCTATGCTCTCTAAGCTGAGTTTTTTAGATGTTTCAGGACACACCGTACACTTCTCCAGAGTGGCTGTTGGCAATTTACATCCCGCCCATCAGCGTAGCAAGGCTCCCGTTTCTCCATGGCCTGTCCTGCATTTCTGGTTTTGACACTTTATTCAGCATGGCCCTTTTGACCGATGGGAAGCGAGACTTCTTTGTAGCGCTGATTTGCCTTTCCAGGTTGCTTGGTTGGCCAAAAAGGGCGTATGCGTTTTTTCCTGAATATATTCAGGAAAAAACGCATACGCCCTTTTTGGCCAAGGGCATCATGGTCGAGGTTTTGCCGCTTTTCCTGTGCTTTAAAGGCGATTCGAATCTACCTCCTGAAATCTGTTTCCTGCAATTCTGCCTTGCTTTCAAATCCTCTTCGTTGCCTTCCCTCAATATATTTGTGGACGAGAGTTATCATTTCTAACTCTGCAGGTTTGTGAATTGCAGTGCCCCTGAGCTCCATTTTTCAACTCGCTTTCTTGGGAGCTGGCCGCAAAAGCGCAGGATTGCTTCAGGCCCTATTGTGGTTCCGGGCGGCAGGCTGAGCCTGTGGTTAATTCTTCTTCCTGATGGGAAAATAGAGTGACCTGTGCCTGTCCCCACACCTAGACCTAGTCTCTCATTGGTTCCCCCTCTTCCCGTTCATCCTCAGGACAAATTGCAACCTGTACGGAACAGGAGGTTAAAGGTGCTCATTCTCCAAGGAGGGAGATTGCTAGTAAAGCGGCTGGAATGGCGATCCCGAGCACAAGGAGATGAGAAATGAGGTGCGTTTTAGACATCTTTCCCGATCACATGGTGTACCATCTTCTGGGTTTCTCATGCATGTTTTTGATGTAGGAAGATGCCCTTGAAGCTGGAGATTTGGGACCCATGGGATGGATACCACGCAGTATTACTTTAAAGGGTCTGCGTTTGCTCACCCAACCTCACCAAACCTCTCAGCCCCAAGAGTGTCCACCCTTATGTCTCAATCAGCTGTGGGTCTAGAGATGGTCAATAAAGGTGGCATCCCAGCCCCTGAACGAATTCTGTATGAATTTCTCTCTCTTTCACTGTCTTTGTTTCACGGGTTTTTAAAAGTAATTGATTTTTATAATGGGGTTTAGCTGCTTTTCACTGCTGTGTTTATGCCGCTTTAGACCCACTTGACTCACTTACAGAGAGATATCAATACATTGGTTTTAAGAGTCTTACTAGTCAGATATATTCTTGGGCGGTGAACAGGGGGTGTTGAATCCAGTTCACTGAGCAAGGAGTAGGTCTTGTCTGTTACATATTGGGTTTATGGAACAGTATCTGAGCTAATTTGAAACCCTTGTGTTATGCATCACCCCACCTCACCTTTCCCGTTAAGCAGCCATAGTGTGTTTCCTAAACGTGTGACGCTGTTCTGTTTTGTAATTCAGTTCAAGTGTAGCGGTTTTTACATTCCCTCTATAAGTGATATCTTATGATAAGTGCCTTTTTCTGTGTGACTTATGGCACTTAGAATCGTCGTACCTAAATCTTCTCATCATGCTGCTACTAGCCTTATGATGTTGATTTCATGCCTGAGTGACATTCCATTGTACATAAGGACCACAACTTCTTTATCCATTTTTCTCTTTCCTGGGATATTTAAGGTGTAATGAAGTGGAGGTTCTTGTCAACAGAGCAGCCCTAAACTTTGGGGTGCCTGTGTCTTGCTGATTTTTAGTTTTCCCAATTTATACGCCCATGAGTGGAACTGCCCTATGCTCTCTAAGCTGAGTTTTTTAGATGTTTCAGGACACACCGTACACTTCTCCAGAGTGGCTGTTGGCAATTTACATCCCGCCCATCAGCGTAGCAAGGCTCCCGTTTCTCCATGGCCTGTCCTGCATTTCTGGTTTTGACACTTTATTCAGCATGGCCCTTTTGACCGATGGGAAGCGAGACTTCTTTGTAGCGCTGATTTGCCTTTCCAGGTTGCTTGGTTGGCCAAAAAGGGCGTATGCGTTTTTTCCTGAATATATTCAGGAAAAAACGCATACGCCCTTTTTGGCCAAGGGCATCATGGTCGAGGTTTTGCCGCTTTTCCTGTGCTTTAAAGGCGATTCGAATCTACCTCCTGAAATCTGTTTCCTGCAATTCTGCCTTGCTTTCAAATCCTCTTCGTTGCCTTCCCTCAATATATTTGTGGACGAGAGTTATCATTTCTAACTCTGCAGGTTTGTGAATTGCAGTGCCCCTGAGCTCCATTTTTCAACTCGCTTTCTTGGGAGCTGGCCGCAAAAGCGCAGGATTGCTTCAGGCCCTATTGTGGTTCCGGGCGGCAGGCTGAGCCTGTGGTTAATTCTTCTTCCTGATGGGAAAATAGAGTGACCTGTGCCTGTCCCCACACCTAGCCCTAGTCTCTCATTGGTTCCCCCTCTTCCCGTTCATCCTCAGGACAAATTTGCAACCTGTACAGAACAGGAGGTTAAAGGTGCTCATTCTCCAAGGAGGGAGATTGCTAGTAAAGCGGCTGTAATGGCAAGCCCGAGCACAAGGAGATGAGAAATGAGGTGCGTTTTAGAAACCTTTCCCGATCACACGGTGTACCATCTTCTGGGTTTCTCATGCATGTTTTCGATGTAGGAAGATGCCCTTGAACCTGGAGATTTTGGACCCATGGGATGGATACCACGCAGTATTACTTTAAAGGGTCTGCGTTTGCTCACCCAACCTCACCAAACCTCTCAGCCCCAAGAGTGTCCACCCTTATGTCTCAATCAGCTGTGGGTCTAGAGATGGTCAATCCAGGTGGCATCACAGCCCCTGAACGAATTTTGTAAGAATTTCTCTCTCTTTCACTGTCTTTGTTTCACGGGTTTTTAAAAGTAATTGATTTTTATAATGGGGTTTAGCTGCTTTTCACTGCTGTGTTTATGCCGGTTTACACCCACTTGACTCAGTTACAGAGGGATATCAATACATTGGTTTTAAGATTCTTACTAGTCAGATATATTCTTGGGCGGTGAACAGGGGGTGTTGAGTCCAGTTCACTGAGCAAGGAGTAGGTCTTGTCTGTTACATATTGGGTTTATGGAACAGTATCTGAGCTAATTTGAAACCCTTGTTTTATGCATCACCCCACCTAACCTTTCCCGTTAAGCAGCCATAGTGTGTTTTCTAAACGTGTGACGCTGTTCTGTTTTGTAATTCAGTTCAAGTGTAGCGGTTTTTACATTCCCTCTATAAGTGATATCTTATGATAAGTGCCTTTTTCTGTGTGACTTATTTCACTTAGAGTCGTCGTACCTAAATCTTCTCATCATGCTGCTACTAGCCTTATGATGTTGATTTCATTGCTGAGTGATATGCCATTATACATATGGACCACAACTTCTTTATCCATTTTTCTATTTCCTGGGATATTTAAGTTGTAACGAAGTGGAGGTTCTTGTCAACAGAGCAGCCCTAAACTTTGGGGTGCCTGTGTCTTGCTGATTTTTAATTTTCCCAATTTATACGCCTATGAGTGGAAGTGCCCTATGCTCTCTAAGCTGAGTTTTTTAGATGTTTCAGGACACACCGTACACTTCTCCAGAGTGGCTGTTGGCAATTTACATCCCGCCCATCAGCGTAGCAAGGCTCCCGTACCTCCATGGCCTGTCCTGCATTTCTGGTTTTGACACTTTATTCAGCATGGCCCTTTTGACCGATGGGAAGCGAGACTTCTTTGTAGCGCTGATTTGCCTTTCCAGGTTGCTTGGTTGGCCAAAAAGGGCGTATGCGTTTTTTCCTGAATATATTCAGGAAAAAACGCATACGCCCTTTTTGGCCAAGGGCATCATGGTCGAGGTTTTGCCGCTTTTCCTGTGCTTTAAAGGCGATTCGAATCTACCTCCTGAAATCTGTTTCCTGCAATTCTGCCTTGCTTTCAAATCCTCTTCGTTGCCTTCCCTCAATATATTTGTGGACGAGAGTTATCATTTCTAACTCTGCAGGTTTGTGAATTGCAGTGCCCCTGAGCTCCATTTTTCAACTCGCTTTCTTGGGAGCTGGCCCCAAAAGCGCAGGATTGCTTCAGGCCCTATTGTGGTTCCGGGCGGCAGGCTGAGCCTGTGGTTAATTCTTCTTCCTGATGGGAAAATAGAGTGACCTGTGCCTGTCCCCACACCTAGACCTAGTCTCTCATTGGTTCCCCCTCTTCCCGTTCATCCTCAGGACAAATTGCAACCTGTTCGGAACAGGAGGTTAAAGGTGCTCATTATCCAAGGAGGGAGATTGCTAGTAAAGCGGCTGTAATGGCGAGCCCGAGCACAAGGAGATGAGAAATGAGGTGCGTTTTAGAAACCTTTCCCGATCACACGGTGTACCGTCTTCTGGGTTTCTCATGCATGTTTTCGATGTAGGAAGATGCCCTTGAACCTGGAAATTTTGGACCCATGGGATGGGTACCACGCAGTATTACTTTAAAGGGCCTGCGTTTGCTCACCCAACCTCACCAAACCTCTCAGCCCCAAGAGTGTCCACCCTTATGTCTCAATCAGCTGTGGGTCTAGAGATGGTCAATAAAGGTGGCATCCCAGCCCCTGAACGAATTCTGTATGAATTTCTCTCTCTTTCACTGTCTTTGTTTCACGGGTTTTTAAAAGTAATTGATTTTTATAATGGGGTTTAGCTGCTTTTCACTGCTGTGTTTATGCCGCTTTACACCCACTTGATTCACTTACAGAGAGATATCAATACATTGGTTTTAAGAGTCTTACTAGTCAGATATATTCTTGGGCGGTGAACAGGGGGTGTTGAATCCAGTTCACTGAGCAAGGAGTAGGTCTTGTCTGTTACATATTGGGTTTATGGAACAGTATCTGAGCTAATTTGAAACCCTTGTGTTATGCATCACCCCACCTCACCTTTCCCGTTAAGCAGCCATAGTGTGTTTCCTAAACGTGTGACGCTGTTCTGTTTTGTAATTCAGTTCAAGTGTAGCGGTTTTTACATTCCCTCTATAAGTGATATCTTATGATAAGTGCCTTTTTCTGTGTGACTTATGGCACTTAGAATCGTCGTACCTAAATCTTCTCATCATGCTGCTACTAGCCTTATGATGTTGATTTCATGCCTGAGTGACATTCCATTGTACATAAGGACCACAACTTCTTTATCCATTTTTCTCTTTCCTGGGATATTTAAGGTGTAATGAAGTGGAGGTTCTTGTCAACAGAGCAGCCCTAAACTTTGGGGTGCCTGTGTCTTGCTGATTTTTAGTTTTCCCAATTTATACGCCCATGAGTGGAACTGCCCTATGCTCTCTAAGCTGAGTTTTTTAGATGTTTCAGGACACACCGTACACTTCTCCAGAGTGGCTGTTGGCAATTTACATCCCGCCCATCAGCGTAGCAAGGCTCCCGTTTCTCCATGGCCTGTCCTGCATTTCTGGTTTTGACACTTTATTCAGCATGGCCCTTTTGACCGATGGGAAGCGAGACTTCTTTGTAGCGCTGATTTGCCTTTCCAGGTTGCTTGGTTGGCCAAAAAGGGCGTATGCGTTTTTTCCTGAATATATTCAGGAAAAAACGCATACGCCCTTTTTGGCCAAGGGCATCATGGTCGAGGTTTTGCCGCTTTTCCTGTGCTTTAAAGGCGATTCGAATCTACCTCCTGAAATCTGTTTCCTGCAATTCTGCCTTGCTTTCAAATCCTCTTCGTTGCCTTCCCTCAATATATTTGTGGACGAGAGTTATCATTTCTAACTCTGCAGGTTTGTGAATTGCAGTGCCCCTGAGCTCCATTTTTCAACTCGCTTTCTTGGGAGCTGGCCCCAAAAGCGCAGGATTGCTTCAGGCCCTATTGTGGTTCCGGGCGGCAGGCTGAGCCTGTGGTTAATTCTTCTTCCTGATGGGAAAATAGAGTGACCTGTGCCTGTCCCCACACCTAGACCTAGTCTCTCATTGGTTCCCCCTCTTCCCGTTCATCCTCAGGACAAATTGCAACCTGTTCGGAACAGGAGGTTAAAGGTGCTCATTATCCAAGGAGGGAGATTGCTAGTAAAGCGGCTGTAATGGCGAGCCCGAGCACAAGGAGATGAGAAATGAGGTGCGTTTTAGAAACCTTTCCCGATCACACGGTGTACCGTCTTCTGGGTTTCTCATGCATGTTTTCGATGTAGGAAGATGCCCTTGAACCTGGAGATTTTGGACCCATGGGATGGGTACCACGCAGTATTACTTTAAAGGGTCTGCGTTTGCTCACCCAACCTCACCAAACCTCTCAGCCCCAAGAGTGTCCACCCTTATGTCTCAATCAGCTGTGGGTCTAGAGATGGTCAATAAAGGTGGCATCCCAGCCCCTGAACGAATTCTGTATGAATTTCTCTCTCTTTCACTGTCTTTCTTTCACGGGTTTTTAAAAGTAATTGATTTTTATAATGGGGTTTAGCTGCTTTTCACTGCTGTGTTTATGCCGCTTTACACCCACTTGACTCACTTACAGAGAGATATCAATACATTGGTTTTAAGAGTCTTACTAGTCAGATATATTCTTGGGCGGTGAACAGGGGGTGTTGAGTCCAGTTCACTGAGCAAGGAGTAGGTCTTGTCTGTTACATATTGGGTTTATGGAACAGTATCTGAGCTAATTTGAAACCCTTGTGTTATGCATCACCCCACCTCACCTTTCCCGTTAAGCAGCCATAGTGTGTTTTCTAAACGTGTGACGCTGTTCTGTTTTGTAATTCAGTTCAAGTGTAGCGGTTTTTACATTCCCTCTATAAGTGATATCTTATGATAAGTGCCTTTTTCTGTGTGACTTATGGCACTTAGAATCGTCGTACCTAAATCTTCTCATCATGCTGCTACTAGCCTTATGATGTTGATTTCATGCCTGAGTGATATTCCATTGTACATAAGGACCACAACTTCTTTATCCATTTTTCTCTTTCCTGGGATATTTAAGGTGTAATGAAGTGGAGGTTCTTGTCAACAGAGCAGCCCTAAACTTTGGGGTGCCTGTGTCTTGCTGATTTTTAGTTTTCCCAATTTATACGCCTATGAGTGGAAGTGCCCTATGCTCTCTAAGCTGAGTTTTTTAGATGTTTCAGGACACACCGTACACTTCTCCAGAGTGGCTGTTGGCAATTTACATCCCGCCCATCAGCGTAGCAAGGCTCCCGTTTCTCCATGGCCTGTCGTGCATTTCTGGTTTTGACACTTTATTCAGCATGGCCCTTTTGACCGATGGGAAGCGAGACTTCTTTGTAGCGCTGATTTGCCTTTCCAGGTTGCTTGGTTGGCCAAAAAGGGCGTATGCATTTTTTCCTGAATATATTCAGGAAAAAACGCATACGCCCTTTTTGGCCAAGGGCATCATGGTCGAGGTTTTGCCGCTTTTCCTGTGCTTTAAAGGCGATTCGAATCTACCTCCTGAAATCTGTTTCCTGCAATTCTGCCTTGCTTTCAAATCCTCTTCGTTGCCTTCCCTCAATATATTTGTGGACGAGAGTTATCATTTCTAACTCTGCAGGTTTGTGAATTGCAGTGCCCCTGAGCTCCATTTTTCAACTCGCTTTCTTGGGAGCTGGCCGCAAAAGCGCAGGATTGCTTCAGGCCCTATTGTGGTTCCGGGCGGCAGGCTGAGCCTGTGGTTAATTCTTCTTCCTGATGGGAAAATAGAGTGACCTGTGCCTGTCCCCACACCTAGACCTAGTCTCTCATTGGTTCCCCCTCTTCCCGTTCATCCTCAGGACAAATTTGCAACCTGTACAGAACAGGAGGTTAAAGGTGCTCATTCTCCAAGGAGGGAGATTGCTAGTAAAGCGGCTGTAATGGCAAGCCTGAGCACAAGGAGATGAGAAATGAGGTGCGTTTTAGAAACCTTTCCCGATCACACGGTGTACCATCTTCTGGGTTTCTCATGCATGTTTTCGATGTAGGAAGATGCCCTTGAACCTGGAGATTTTGGACCCATGGGATGGATACCACGCAGTATTACTTTAAAGGGTCTGCGTTTGCTCACCCAACCTCACCAAACCTCTCAGCCCCAAGAGTGTCCACCCTTATGTCTCAATCAGCTGTGGGTCTAGAGATGGTCAATCCAGGTGGCATCACAGCCCCTGAACGAATTTTGTAAGAATTTCTCTCTCTTTCACTGTCTTTGTTTCACGGGTTTTTAAAAGTAATTGATTTTTATAATGGGGTTTAGCTGCTTTTCACTGCTGTGTTTATGCCGGTTTACACCCACTTGACTCAGTTACAGAGGGATATCAATACATTGGTTTTAAGATTCTTACTAGTCAGATATATTCTTGGGCGGTGAACAGGGGGTGTTGAGTCCAGTTCACTGAGCAAGGAGTAGGTCTTGACTGTTACATATTGGGTTTATGGAACAGTATCTGAGCTAATTTGAAACCCTTGTTTTATGCATCACCCCACCTCACCTTTCCCGTTAAGCAGCCATAGTGTGTTTTCTAAAGGTGTGACGCTGTTCTGTTTTGTAATTCAGTTCAAGTGTAGCGGTTTTTACATTCCCTCTATAAGTGATATCTTATGATAAGTGCCTTTTTCTGTGTGACTTATTTCACTTAGAGTCGTCGTACCTAAATCTTCTCATCATGCTGCTACTAGCCTTATGATGTTGATTTCATTGCTGAGTGATATGCCATTATACATATGGACCACAACTTCTTTATCCATTTTTCTATTTCCTGGGATATTTAAGTTGTAACGAAGTGGAGGTTCTTGTCAACAGAGCAGCCCTAAACTTTGGGGTGCCTGTGTCTTGCTGATTTTTAGTTTTCCCAATTTATACGCCTATGAGTGGAAGTGCCCTATGCTCTCTAAGCTGAGTTTTTTAGATGTTTCAGGACACACCGTACACTTCTCCAGAGTGGCTGTTGGCAATTTACATCCCGCCCATCAGCGTAGCAAGGCTCCCGTACCTCCATGGCCTGTCCTGCATTTCTGGTTTTGACACTTTATTCAGCATGGCCCTTTTGACCGATGGGAAGCGAGACTTCTTTGTAGCGCTGATTTGCCTTTCCAGGTTGCTTGGTTGGCCAAAAAGGGCGTATGCGTTTTTTCCTGAATATATTCAGGAAAAAACGCATACGCCCTTTTTGGCCAAGGGCATCATGGTCGAGGTTTTGCCGCTTTTCCTGTGCTTTAAAGGCGATTCGAATCTACCTCCTGAAATCTGTTTCCTGCAATTCTGCCTTGCTTTCAAATCCTCTTCGTTGCCTTCCCTCAATATATTTGTGGACGAGAGTTATCATTTCTAACTCTGCAGGTTTGTGAATTGCAGTGCCCCTGAGCTCCATTTTTCAACTCGCTTTCTTGGGAGCTGGCCCCAAAAGCGCAGGATTGCTTCAGGCCCTATTGTGGTTCCGGGCGGCAGGCTGAGCCTGTGGTTAATTCTTCTTCCTGATGGGAAAATAGAGTGACCTGTGCCTGTCCCCACACCTAGACCTAGTCTCTCATTGGTTCCCCCTCTTCCCGTTCATCCTCAGGACAAATTGCAACCTGTTCGGAACAGGAGGTTAAAGGTGCTCATTATCCAAGGAGGGAGATTGCTAGTAAAGCGGCTGTAATGGCGAGCCCGAGCACAAGGAGATGAGAAATGAGGTGCGTTTTAGAAACCTTTCCCGATCACACGGTGTACCGTCTTCTGGGTTTCTCATGCATGTTTTCGATGTAGGAAGATGCCCTTGAACCTGGAGATTTTGGACCCATGGGATGGGTACCACGCAGTATTACTTTAAAGGGCCTGCGTTTGCTCACCCAACCTCACCAAACCTCTCAGCCCCAAGAGTGTCCACCCTTATGTCTCAATCAGCTGTGGGTCTAGAGATGGTCAATAAAGGTGGCATCCCAGCCCCTGAACGAATTCTGTATGAATTTCTCTCTCTTTCACTGTCTTTGTTTCACGGGTTTTTAAAAGTAATTGATTTTTATAATGGGGTTTAGCTGCTTTTCACTGCTGTGTTTATGCCGCTTTACACCCACTTGATTCACTTACAGAGAGATATCAATACATTGGTTTTAAGAGTCTTACTAGTCAGATATATTCTTGGGCGGTGAACAGGGGGTGTTCAATCCAGTTCACTGAGCAAGGAGTAGGTCTTGTCTGTTACATATTGGGTTTATGGAACAGTATCTGAGCTAATTTGAAACCCTTGTGTTATGCATCACCCCACCTCACCTTTCCCGTTAAGCAGCCATAGTGTGTTTCCTAAACGTGTGACGCTGTTCTGTTTTGTAATTCAGTTCAAGTGTAGCGGTTTTTACATTCCCTCTATAAGTGATATCTTATGATAAGTGCCTTTTTCTGTGTGACTTATGGCACTTAGAATCGTCGTACCTAAATCTTCTCATCATGCTGCTACTAGCCTTATGATGTTGATTTCATGCCTGAGTGACATTCCATTGTACATAAGGACCACAACTTCTTTATCCATTTTTCTCTTTCCTGGGATATTTAAGGTGTAATGAAGTGGAGGTTCTTGTCAACAGAGCAGCCCTAAACTTTGGGGTGCCTGTGTCTTGCTGATTTTTAGTTTTCCCAATTTATACGCCCATGAGTGGAACTGCCCTATGCTCTCTAAGCTGAGTTTTTTAGATGTTTCAGGACACACCGTACACTTCTCCAGAGTGGCTGTTGGCAATTTACATCCCGCCCATCAGCGTAGCAAGGCTCCCGTTTCTCCATGGCCTGTCCTGCATTTCTGGTTTTGACACTTTATTCAGCATGGCCCTTTTGACCGATGGGAAGCGAGACTTCTTTGTAGCGCTGATTTGCCTTTCCAGGTTGCTTGGTTGGCCAAAAAGGGCGTATGCGTTTTTTCCTGAATATATTCAGGAAAAAACGCATACGCCCTTTTTGGCCAAGGGCATCATGGTCGAGGTTTTGCCGCTTTTCCTGTGCTTTAAAGGCGATTCGAATCTACCTCCTGAAATCTGTTTCCTGCAATTCTGCCTTGCTTTCAAATCCTCTTCGTTGCCTTCCCTCAATATATTTGTGGACGAGAGTTATCATTTCTAACTCTGCAGGTTTGTGAATTGCAGTGCCCCTGAGCTCCATTTTTCAACTCGCTTTCTTGGGAGCTGGCCCCAAAAGCGCAGGATTGCTTCAGGCCCTATTGTGGTTCCGGGCGGCAGGCTGAGCCTGTGGTTAATTCTTCTTCCTGATGGGAAAATAGAGTGACCTGTGCCTGTCCCCACACCTAGACCTAGTCTCTCATTGGTTCCCCCTCTTCCCGTTCATCCTCAGGACAAATTGCAACCTGTTCGGAACAGGAGGTTAAAGGTGCTCATTATCCAAGGAGGGAGATTGCTAGTAAAGCGGCTGTAATGGCGAGCCCGAGCACAAGGAGATGAGAAATGAGGTGCGTTTTAGAAACCTTTCCCGATCACACGGTGTACCGTCTTCTGGGTTTCTCATGCATGTTTTCGATGTAGGAAGATGCCCTTGAACCTGGAGATTTTGGACCCATGGGATGGGTACCACGCAGTATTACTTTAAAGGGTCTGCGTTTGCTCACCCAACCTCACCAAACCTCTCAGCCCCAAGAGTGTCCACCCTTATGTCTCAATCAGCTGTGGGTCTAGAGATGGTCAATAAAGGTGGCATCCCAGCCCCTGAACGAATTCTGTATGAATTTCTCTCTCTTTCACTGTCTTTGTTTCACGGGTTTTTAAAAGTAATTGATTTTTATAATGGGGTTTAGCTGCTTTTCACTGCTGTGTTTATGCCGCTTTACACCCACTTGACTCACTTACAGAGAGATATCAATACATTGGTTTTAAGAGTCTTACTAGTCAGATATATTCTTGGGCGGTGAACAGGGGGTGTTGAATCCAGTTCACTGAGCAAGGAGTAGGTCTTGTCTGTTACATATTGGGTTTATGGAACAGTATCTGAGCTAATTTGAAACCCTTGTGTTATGCATCACCCCACCTCACCTTTCCCGTTAAGCAGCCATAGTGTGTTTTCTAAACGTGTGACGCTGTTCTGTTTTGTAATTCAGTTCAAGTGTAGCGGTTTTTACATTCCCTCTATAAGTGATATCTTATGATAAGTGCCTTTTTCTGTGTGACTTATTTCACTTAGAATCGTCGTACCTAAATCTTCTCATCATGCTGCTACTAGCCTTATGATGTTGATTTCATGCCTGAGTGATATTCCATTGTACATAAGGACCACAACTTCTTTATCCATTTTTCTCTTTCCTGGGATATTTAAGGTGTAATGAAGTGGAGGTTCTTGTCAACAGAGCAGCCCTAAACTTTGGGGTGCCTGTGTCTTGCTGATTTTTAGTTTTCCCAATTTATACGCCTATGAGTGGAAGTGCCCTATGCTCTCTAAGCTGAGTTTTTTAGATGTTTCAGGACACACCGTACACTTCTCCAGAGTGGCTGTTGGCAATTTACATCCCGCCCATCAGCGTAGCAAGGCTCCCGTTTCTCCATGGCCTGTCGTGCATTTCTGGTTTTGACACTTTATTCAGCATGGCCCTTTTGACCGATGGGAAGCGAGACTTCTTTGTAGCGCTGATTTGCCTTTCCAGGTTGCTTGGTTGGCCAAAAAGGGCGTATGCATTTTTTCCTGAATATATTCAGGAAAAAACGCATACGCCCTTTTTGGCCAAGGGCATCATGGTCGAGGTTTTGCCGCTTTTCCTGTGCTTTAAAGGCGATTCGAATCTACCTCCTGAAATCTGTTTCCTGCAATTCTGCCTTGCTTTCAAATCCTCTTCGTTGCCTTCCCTCAATATATTTGTGGACGAGAGTTATCATTTCTAACTCTGCAGGTTTGTGAATTGCAGTGCCCCTGAGCTCCATTTTTCAACTCGCTTTCTTGGGAGCTGGCCGCAAAAGCGCAGGATTGCTTCAGGCCCTATTGTGGTTCCGGGCGGCAGGCTGAGCCTGTGGTTAATTCTTCTTCCTGATGGGAAAATAGAGTGACCTGTGCCTGTCCCCACACCTAGACCTAGTCTCTCATTGGTTCCCCCTCTTCCCGTTCATCCTCAGGACAAATTTGCAACCTGTACAGAACAGGAGGTTAAAGGTGCTCATTCTCCAAGGAGGGAGATTGCTAGTAAAGCGGCTGTAATGGCAAGCCTGAGCACAAGGAGATGAGAAATGAGGTGCGTTTTAGAAACCTTTCCCGATCACACGGTGTACCATCTTCTGGGTTTCTCATGCATGTTTTCGATGTAGGAAGATGCCCTTGAACCTGGAGATTTTGGACCCATGGGATGGATACCACGCAGTATTACTTTAAAGGGTCTGCGTTTGCTCACCCAACCTCACCAAACCTCTCAGCCCCAAGAGTGTCCACCCTTATGTCTCAATCAGCTGTGGGTCTAGAGATGGTCAATCCAGGTGGCATCACAGCCCCTGAACGAATTTTGTAAGAATTTCTCTCTCTTTCACTGTCTTTGTTTCACGGGTTTTTAAAAGTAATTGATTTTTATAATGGGGTTTAGCTGCTTTTCACTGCTGTGTTTATGCCGGTTTACACCCACTTGACTCAGTTACAGAGGGATATCAATACATTGGTTTTAAGATTCTTACTAGTCAGATATATTCTTGGGCGGTGAACAGGGGGTGTTGAGTCCAGTTCACTGAGCAAGGAGTAGGTCTTGACTGTTACATATTGGGTTTATGGAACAGTATCTGAGCTAATTTGAAACCCTTGTTTTATGCATCACCCCACCTCACCTTTCCCGTTAAGCAGCCATAGTGTGTTTTCTAAAGGTGTGACGCTGTTCTGTTTTGTAATTCAGTTCAAGTGTAGCGGTTTTTACATTCCCTCTATAAGTGATATCTTATGATAAGTGCCTTTTTCTGTGTGACTTATTTCACTTAGAGTCGTCGTACCTAAATCTTCTCATCATGCTGCTACTAGCCTTATGATGTTGATTTCATTGCTGAGTGATATGCCATTATACATATGGACCACAACTTCTTTATCCATTTTTCTATTTCCTGGGATATTTAAGTTGTAACGAAGTGGAGGTTCTTGTCAACAGAGCAGCCCTAAACTTTGGGGTGCCTGTGTCTTGCTGATTTTTAGTTTTCCCAATTTATACGCCTATGAGTGGAAGTGCCCTATGCTCTCTAAGCTGAGTTTTTTAGATGTTTCAGGACACACCGTACACTTCTCCAGAGTGGCTGTTGGCAATTTACATCCCGCCCATCAGCGTAGCAAGGCTCCCGTACCTCCATGGCCTGTCCTGCATTTCTGGTTTTGACACTTTATTCAGCATGGCCCTTTTGACCGATGGGAAGCGAGACTTCTTTGTAGCGCTGATTTGCCTTTCCAGGTTGCTTGGTTGGCCAAAAAGGGCGTATGCGTTTTTTCCTGAATATATTCAGGAAAAAACGCATACGCCCTTTTTGGCCAAGGGCATCATTGTCGAAGTTTTGCCGCTTTTCCTGTGCTTTAAAGGCGATTCGAATCTACCTCCTGAAATCTGTTTCCTGCAATTCTGCCTTGCTTTCAAATCCTCTTCGTTGCCTTCCCTCAATATATTTGTGGACGAGAGTTAACATTTCTAACTCTGCAGGTTTGTGAATTGCAGTGCCCCTGAGCTCAATTTTTCAACTCGCTTTCTTGGGAGCTGGCCCCAAAAGCGCAGGATTGCTTCAGGCCCTATTGTGGTTCCGGGCGGCAGGCTGAGCCTGTGGTTAATTCTTCTTCCTGATGGGAAAATAGAGTGACCTGTGCCTGTCCCCACACCTAGACCTAGTCTCTCATTGGTTCCCCCTCTTCCCGTTCATCCTCAGGACAAATTGCAACCTGTACGGAACAGGAGGTTAAAGGTGCTCATTCTCCAAGGAGGGAGATTGCTAGTAAAGCGGCTGGAATGGCGAACCCGAGCACAAGGAGATGAGAAATGAGGTGCGTTTTAGACATCTTTCCCGATCACATGGTGTACCATCTTCTGGGTTTCTCATGCATGTTTTTGATGTAGGAAGATGCCCTTGAAGCTGGAGATTTGGGACCCATGGGATGGATACCACGCAGTATTACTTTAAAGGGTCTGCGTTTGCTCACCCAACCTCACCAAACCTCTCAGCCCCAAGAGTGTCCACCCTTATGTCTCAATCAGCTGTGGGTCTAGAGATGGTCAATAAAGGTGGCATCCCAGCCCCTGAACGAATTCTGTATGAATTTCTCTCTCTTTCACTGTCTTTGTTTCACGGGTTTTTAAAAGTAATTGATTTTTATAATGGGGTTTAGCTGCTTTTCACTGCTGTGTTTATGCCGCTTTACACCCACTTGACTCACTTACAGAGAGATATCAATACATTGGTTTTAAGAGTCTTACTAGTCAGATATATTCTTGGGCGGTGAACAGGGGGTGTTGAATCCAGTTCACTGAGCAAGGAGTAGGTCTTGTCTGTTACATATTGGGTTTATGGAACAGTATCTGAGCTAATTTGAAACCCTTGTGTTATGCATCACCCCACCTCACCTTTCCCGTTAAGCAGCCATAGTGTGTTTCCTAAACGTGTGACGCTGTTCTGTTTTGTAATTCAGTTCAAGTGTAGCGGTTTTTACATTCCCTCTATAAGTGATATCTTATGATAAGTGCCTTTTTCTGTGTGACTTATGGCACTTAGAATCGTCGTACCTAAATCTTCTCATCATGCTGCTACTAGCCTTATGATGTTGATTTCATGCCTGAGTGACATTCCATTGTACATAAGGACCACAACTTCTTTATCCATTTTTCTCTTTCCTGGGATATTTAAGGTGTAATGAAGTGGAGGTTCTTGTCAACAGAGCAGCCCTAAACTTTGGGGTGCCTGTGTCTTGCTGATTTTTAGTTTTCCCAATTTATACGCCCATGAGTGGAACTGCCCTATGCTCTCTAAGCTGAGTTTTTTAGATGTTTCAGGACACACCGTACACTTCTCCAGAGTGGCTGTTGGCAATTTACATCCCGCCCATCAGCGTAGCAAGGCTCCCGTTTCTCCATGGCCTGTCCTGCATTTCTGGTTTTGACACTTTATTCAGCATGGCCCTTTTGACCGATGGGAAGCGAGACTTCTTTGTAGCGCTGATTTGCCTTTCCAGGTTGCTTGGTTGGCCAAAAAGGGCGTATGCGTTTTTTCCTGAATATATTCAGGAAAAAACGCATACGCCCTTTTTGGCCAAGGGCATCATGGTCGAGGTTTTGCCGCTTTTCCTGTGCTTTAAAGGCGATTCGAATCTACCTCCTGAAATCTGTTTCCTGCAATTCTGCCTTGCTTTCAAATCCTCTTCGTTGCCTTCCCTCAATATATTTGTGGACGAGAGTTATCATTTCTAACTCTGCAGGTTTGTGAATTGCAGTGCCCCTGAGCTCCATTTTTCAACTCGCTTTCTTGGGAGCTGGCCCCAAAAGCGCAGGATTGCTTCAGGCCCTATTGTGGTTCCGGGCGGCAGGCTGAGCCTGTGGTTAATTCTTCTTCCTGATGGGAAAATAGAGTGACCTGTGCCTGTCCCCACACCTAGACCTAGTCTCTCATTGGTTCCCCCTCTTCCCGTTCATCCTCAGGACAAATTGCAACCTGTTCGGAACAGGAGGTTAAAGGTGCTCATTATCCAAGGAGGGAGATTGCTAGTAAAGCGGCAGTAATGGCGAGCCCGAGCACAAGGAGATGAGAAATGAGGTGCGTTTTAGAAACCTTTCCCGATCACACGGTGTACCGTCTTCTGGGTTTCTCATGCATGTTTTCGATGTAGGAAGATGCCCTTGAACCTGGAGATTTTGGACCCATGGGATGGGTACCACGCAGTATTACTTTAAAGGGTCTGCGTTTGCTCACCCAACCTCACCAAACCTCTCAGCCCCAAGAGTGTCCACCCTTATGTCTCAATCAGCTGTGGGTCTAGAGATGGTCAATAAAGGTGGCATCCCAGCCCCTGAACGAATTCTGTATGAATTTCTCTCTCTTTCACTGTCTTTGTTTCACGGGTTTTTAAAAGTAATTGATTTTTATAATGGGGTTTAGCTGCTTTTCACTGCTGTGTTTATGCCGCTTTACACCCACTTGACTCACTTACAGAGAGGTATCAATACATTGGTTTTAAGAGTCTTACTAGTCAGATATATTCTTGGGCGGTGAACAGGGGGTGTTGAATCCAGTTCACTGAGCAAGGAGTAGGTCTTGTCTGTTACATATTGGGTTTATGGAACAGTATCTGAGCTAATTTGAAACCCTTGTGTTATGCATCACCCCACCTCACCTTTCCCGTTAAGCAGCCATAGTGTGTTTTCTAAACGTGTGACGCTGTTCTGTTTTGTAATTCAGTTCAAGTGTAGCGGTTTTTACATTCCCTCTATAAGTGATATCTTATGATAAGTGCCTTTTTCTGTGTGACTTATTTCACTTAGAGTCGTCGTACCTAAATCTTCTCATCATGCTGCTACTAGCCTTATGATGTTGATTTCATTGCTGAGTGATATGCCATTATACATATGGACCACAACTTCTTTATCCATTTTTCTATTTCCTGGGATATTTAAGTTGTAACGAAGTGGAGGTTCTTGTCAACAGAGCAGCCCTAAACTTTGGGGTGCCTGTGTCTTGCTGATTTTTAGTTTTCCCAATTTATACGCCTATGAGTGGAAGTGCCCTATGCTCTCTAAGCTGAGTTTTTTAGATGTTTCAGGACACACCGTACACTTCTCCAGAGTGGCTGTTGGCAATTTACATCCCGCCCATCAGCGTAGCAAGGCTCCCGTACCTCCATGGCCTGTCCTGCATTTCTGGTTTTGACACTTTATTCAGCATGGCCCTTTTGACCGATGGGAAGCGAGACTTCTTTGTAGCGCTGATTTGCCTTTCCAGGTTGCTTGGTTGGCCAAAAAGGGCGTATGCGTTTTTTCCTGAATATATTCAGGAAAAAACGCATACGCCCTTTTTGGCCAAGGGCATCATTGTCGAAGTTTTGCCGCTTTTCCTGTGCTTTAAAGGCGATTCGAATCTACCTCCTGAAATCTGTTTCCTGCAATTCTGCCTTGCTTTCAAATCCTCTTCGTTGCCTTCCCTCAATATATTTGTGGACGAGAGTTAACATTTCTAACTCTGCAGGTTTGTGAATTGCAGTGCCCCTGAGCTCAATTTTTCAACTCGCTTTCTTGGGAGCTGGCCCCAAAAGCGCAGGATTGCTTCAGGCCCTATTGTGGTTCCGGGCGGCAGGCTGAGCCTGTGGTTAATTCTTCTTCCTGATGGGAAAATAGAGTGACCTGTGCCTGTCCCCACACCTAGACCTAGTCTCTCATTGGTTCCCCCTCTTCCCGTTCATCCTCAGGACAAATTGCAACCTGTATGGAACAGGAGGTTAAAGGTGCTCATTCTCCAAGGAGGGAGATTGCTAGTAAAGCGGCTGGAATGGCGAACCCGAGCACAAGGAGATGAGAAATGAGGTGCGTTTTAGACATCTTTCCCGATCACATGGTGTACCATCTTCTGGGTTTCTCATGCATGTTTTTGATGTAGGAAGATGCCCTTGAAGCTGGAGATTTGGGACCCATGGGATGGATACCACGCAGTATTACTTTAAAGGGTCTGCGTTTGCTCACCCAACCTCACCAAACCTCTCAGCCCCAAGAGTGTCCACCCTTATGTCTCAATCAGCTGTGGGTCTAGAGATGGTCAATAAAGGTGGCATCCCAGCCCCTGAACGAATTCTGTATGAATTTCTCTCTCTTTCACTGTCTTTGTTTCACGGGTTTTTAAAAGTAATTGATTTTTATAATGGGGTTTAGCTGCTTTTCACTGCTGTGTTTATGCCGCTTTACACCCACTTGACTCACTTACAGAGAGATATCAATACATTGGTTTTAAGAGTCTTACTAGTCAGATATATTCTTGGGCGGTGAACAGGGGGTGTTGAATCCAGTTCACTGAGCAAGGAGTAGGTCTTGTCTGTTACATATTGGGTTTATGGAACAGTATCTGAGCTAATTTGAAACCCTTGTGTTATGCATCACCCCACCTCACCTTTCCCGTTAAGCAGCCATAGTGTGTTTCCTAAACGTGTGACGCTGTTCTGTTTTGTAATTCAGTTCAAGTGTAGCGGTTTTTACATTCCCTCTATAAGTGATATCTTATGATAAGTGCCTTTTTCTGTGTGACTTATGGCACTTAGAATCGTCGTACCTAAATCTTCTCATCATGCTGCTACTAGCCTTATGATGTTGATTTCATGCCTGAGTGACATTCCATTGTACATAAGGACCACAACTTCTTTATCCATTTTTCTCTTTCCTGGGATATTTAAGGTGTAATGAAGTGGAGGTTCTTGTCAACAGAGCAGCCCTAAACTTTGGGGTGCCTGTGTCTTGCTGATTTTTAGTTTTCCCAATTTATACGCCCATGAGTGGAACTGCCCTATGCTCTCTAAGCTGAGTTTTTTAGATGTTTCAGGACACACCGTACACTTCTCCAGAGTGGCTGTTGGCAATTTACATCCCGCCCATCAGCGTAGCAAGGCTCCCGTTTCTCCATGGCCTGTCCTGCATTTCTGGTTTTGACACTTTATTCAGCATGGCCCTTTTGACCGATGGGAAGCGAGACTTCTTTGTAGCGCTGATTTGCCTTTCCAGGTTGCTTGGTTGGCCAAAAAGGGCGTATGCGTTTTTTCCTGAATATATTCAGGAAAAAACGCATACGCCCTTTTTGGCCAAGGGCATCATGGTCGAGGTTTTGCCGCTTTTCCTGTGCTTTAAAGGCGATTCGAATCTACCTCCTGAAATCTGTTTCCTGCAATTCTGCCTTGCTTTCAAATCCTCTTCGTTGCCTTCCCTCAATATATTTGTGGACGAGAGTTATCATTTCTAACTCTGCAGGTTTGTGAATTGCAGTGCCCCTGAGCTCCATTTTTCAACTCGCTTTCTTGGGAGCTGGCCCCAAAAGCGCAGGATTGCTTCAGGCCCTATTGTGGTTCCGGGCGGCAGGCTGAGCCTGTGGTTAATTCTTCTTCCTGATGGGAAAATAGAGTGACCTGTGCCTGTCCCCACACCTAGACCTAGTCTCTCATTGGTTCCCCCTCTTCCCGTTCATCCTCAGGACAAATTTGCAACCTGTACAGAACAGGAGGTTAAAGGTGCTCATTCTCCAAGGAGGGAGATTGCTAGTAAAGCGGCTGGAATGGCGAGCCCGAGCACAAGGAGATGAGAAATGAGGTGCGTTTTAGAAACCTTTCCCGATCACACGGTGTACCATCTTCTGGGTTTCTCATGCATGTTTTCGATGTAGGAAGATGCCCTTGAACCTGGAGATTTTGGACCCATGGGATGGGTACCACGCAGTATTACTTTAAAGGGTCTGCGTTTGCTCACCCAACCTCACCAAACCTCTCAGCCCCAAGAGTGTCCACCCTTATGTCTCAATCAGCTGTGGGTCTAGAGATTGTCAATCCAGGTGGCATCACAGCCCCTGAACGAATTTTGTAAGAATTTCTCTCTCTTCACTGTCTTAGTTTCACGGGTTTTTAAAAGTAATTGATTTTTATAACGGGGTTTAGCTGCTTTTCACTGCTGTGTTTATGCCGGTTTACACCCACTTGACTCACTTACAGAGGGATATCAATACATTGGTTTTAAGATTCTTACTAGTCAGATATATTCTTGGGCGTTGAACAGGGGGTGTTGAGTCCAGTTCACTGAGCAAGGAGTAGGTCTTGTCTATTACATATTGGGTTTATGGAACGGTATCTGAGCTAATTTGAAACCCTTGTTTTATGCATCACACCACCTCACCTTTCCCGTTAAGCAGCCATAGTGTGTTTTCTAAAGGTGTGACGCTGTTCTGTTTTGTAATTCAGTTCAAGTGTAGCGGTTTTTACATTCCCTCTCTAAGTGATATCTTATGATAAGTGTCTTTTTCTGTGTGACTTATTTCACTTAGAATCGTCGTACCTAAAACCTCTCATCATGCTGCTACTAGCCTTATGACGTTAATTTCATGGCTGAGTGATATGCCATTGTACATAAGGACCACAACTTCCTTATCCATTTTTCTCTTTCCTGGGATATTTAAGGTGTAACGAAGTGGAGGTTCTTGTCAACAGAGCAGCCCTAAACTTTGGGGTGCCTGTGTCTTGCTGATTTTTAGTTTTCCCAATTTATACGCCCATGAGTGGAAGTGCCCTATGCTCTCTAAGCTGAGTTTTTTAGATGTTTCAGGACACACCGTACACTTCTCCAGAGTGGCTGTTGGCAATTTACATCCCGCCCATCAGCGTAGCAAGGCTCCCGTTTCTCCATGGCCTGTCCTACATTTCTGGTTTTGACACTTTATTCAGCATGGCCCTTTTGACCGATGGGAAGCGAGACTTCTTTGTAGCGCTGATTTGCCTTTCCAGGTTGCTTGGTTGGCCAAAAAGGGCGTATGCGTTTTTTCCTGAATATATTCAGGAAAAAACGCATACGCCCTTTTTGGCCAAGGGCATCATTGTCGAGGTTTTGCCGCCTTTCCTGTGCTTTAAAGGCGATTCGACTCTACCTCCTGAAATCTGTTTCCTGCAATTCTGCTATGCTTTCAAATCCTCTTCGTTGCCTTCCCTCAATATATTTGTGGACGAGAGTTATCATTTCTAACTCTGCAGGTTTGTGAATTGCAGTGCCCCTGAGCGCGATTTTTCAACTCGCTTTTTTGGGAGCTGGCCGCAAAAGCACAGGATTGCTTCAGGCCCTGTTCTGCTTCCGGGCGGCAGGCTGAGCCTGTGGTTAATCCTTCTTCCTGATGGGAAAATAGAGTGACCTGTGGCTGTCCCAACACCTAGACCTAGTCTCTCATTGGTTCCCCCTCTTCCCGTTTATCCTCAGGACAAATTGCAACCTGTACGGAACAGGAGGTTAAAGGTGCTGATTCTCCAAGGAGGGAGATTGCTAGTAAAGCGGCTGGAATGGCGAGCCCGAGCACAAGGAGATGAGAAATGAGGTGCATTTTAGAAACCTTTCCCGATCACACGGTGTACCGTCTTCTGGGTTTCTCATGCATGTTTTCGATGTAGGAAGATGCCCTTGAACCTGGAGATTTTGGACCCATGGGATGGGTACCACGCAGTATTACTTTAAAGGGTCTGCGTTTGCTCACCCAACCTCACCAAACCTCTCAGCCCCAAGAGTGTCCACCCTTATGTCTCAATCAGCTGTGTGTCTAGAGATGGTCAATAAAGGTGGCATCCCAGCCCCTGAACGAATTCTGTATGAATTTCTCTCTCTTTCACTGTCTTTGTTTCACGGGTTTTTAAAAGTAATTGATTTTTATAATGGGGTTTAGCTGCTTTTCACTGCTGTGTTTATGCCGCTTTACACCCACTTGACTCACTTACAGAGAGATATCAATACATTGGTTTTAAGAGTCTTACTAGTCAGATATATTCTTGGGCGGTAAACAGGGGGTGTTGAATCCAGTTCACTGAGCAAGGAGTAGGTCTTGTCTGTTACATATTGGGTTTATGGAACAGTATCGGAGCTAATTTGAAACCCTTGTGTTATGCATCACCCCACCTCACCTTTCCAGTTAAGCAGCCATAGTGTGTTTTCTAAACGTGTGACGCTGTTCTGTTTTGTAATTCAGTTCAAGTGTAGCGGTTTTTACATTCCCTCTATAAGTGATATCTTATGATAAGTGCCTTTTTCTGTGTGACTTATTTCACTTAGAATCGTCGTACCTAAATCTTCTCATCATGCTGCTACTAGCCTTATGATGTTGATTTCATGCCTGAGTGATATTCCATTGTACATAAGGACCACAACTTCTTTATCCATTTTTCTCTTTCCTGGGATATTTAAGGTGTAATGAAGTGGAGGTTCTTGTCAACAGAGCAGCCCTAAACTTTGGGGTGCCTGTGTCTTGCTGATTTTTAGTTTTCCCAATTTATACGCCTATGAGTGGAAGTGCCCTATGCTCTCTAAGCTGAGTTTTTTAGATGTTTCAGGACACACCGTACACTTCTCCAGAGTGGCTGTTGGCAATTTACATCCCGCCCATCAGCGTAGCAAGGCTCCCGTTTCTCCATGGCCTGTCGTGCATTTCTGGTTTTGACACTTTATTCAGCATGGCCCTTTTGACCGATGGGAAGCGAGACTTCTTTGTAGCGCTGATTTGCCTTTCCAGGTTGCTTGGTTGGCCAAAAAGGGCGTATGCATTTTTTCCTGAATATATTCAGGAAAAAACGCATACGCCCTTTTTGGCCAAGGGCATCATGGTCGAGGTTTTGCCGCTTTTCCTGTGCTTTAAAGGCGATTCGAATCTACCTCCTGAAATCTGTTTCCTGCAATTCTGCCTTGCTTTCAAATCCTCTTCGTTGCCTTCCCTCAATATATTTGTGGACGAGAGTTATCATTTCTAACTCTGCAGGTTTGTGAATTGCAGTGCCCCTGAGCTCCATTTTTCAACTCGCTTTCTTGGGAGCTGGCCGCAAAAGCGCAGGATTGCTTCAGGCCCTATTGTGGTTCCGGGCGGCAGGCTGAGCCTGTGGTTAATTCTTCTTCCTGATGGGAAAATAGAGTGACCTGTGCCTGTCCCCACACCTAGACCTAGTCTCTCATTGGTTCCCCCTCTTCCCGTTCATCCTCAGGACAAATTTGCAACCTGTACAGAACAGGAGGTTAAAGGTGCTCATTCTCCAAGGAGGGAGATTGCTAGTAAAGCGGCTGTAATGGCAAGCCTGAGCACAAGGAGATGAGAAATGAGGTGCGTTTTAGAAACCTTTCCCGATCACACGGTGTACCATCTTCTGGGTTTCTCATGCATGTTTTCGATGTAGGAAGATGCCCTTGAACCTGGAGATTTTGGACCCATGGGATGGATACCACGCAGTATTACTTTAAAGGGTCTGCGTTTGCTCACCCAACCTCACCAAACCTCTCAGCCCCAAGAGTGTCCACCCTTATGTCTCAATCAGCTGTGGGTCTAGAGATGGTCAATCCAGGTGGCATCACAGCCCCTGAACGAATTTTGTAAGAATTTCTCTCTCTTTCACTGTCTTTGTTTCACGGGTTTTTAAAAGTAATTGATTTTTATAATGGGGTTTAGCTGCTTTTCACTGCTGTGTTTATGCCGGTTTACACCCACTTGACTCAGTTACAGAGGGATATCAATACATTGGTTTTAAGATTCTTACTAGTCAGATATATTCTTGGGCGGTGAACAGGGGGTGTTGAGTCCAGTTCACTGAGCAAGGAGTAGGTCTTGACTGTTACATATTGGGTTTATGGAACAGTATCTGAGCTAATTTGAAACCCTTGTTTTATGCATCACCCCACCTCACCTTTCCCGTTAAGCAGCCATAGTGTGTTTTCTAAAGGTGTGACGCTGTTCTGTTTTGTAATTCAGTTCAAGTGTAGCGGTTTTTACATTCCCTCTATAAGTGATATCTTATGATA
The DNA here is from genome assembly GCF_965194805.1 of Balaenoptera borealis. Classification (NCBI taxonomy): domain Eukaryota; kingdom Metazoa; phylum Chordata; class Mammalia; order Artiodactyla; family Balaenopteridae; genus Balaenoptera; species Balaenoptera borealis. Next base: position 108,896,084 of record NC_138863.1, on the reverse strand, counting down.
AGTGCCTTTTTCTGTGTGACTTATTTCACTTAGAGTCGTCGTACCTAAATCTTCTCATCATGCTGCTACTAGCCTTATGATGTTGATTTCATTGCTGAGTGATATGCCATTATACATATGGACCACAACTTCTTTATCCATTTTTCTATTTCCTGGGATATTTAAGTTGTAACGAAGTGGAGGTTCTTGTCAACAGAGCAGCCCTAAACTTTGGGGTGCCTGTGTCTTGCTGATTTTTAGTTTTCCCAATTTATACGCCTATGAGTGGAAGTGCCCTATGCTCTCTAAGCTGAGTTTTTTAGATGTTTCAGGACACACCGTACACTTCTCCAGAGTGGCTGTTGGCAATTTACATCCCGCCCATCAGCGTAGCAAGGCTCCCGTACCTCCATGGCCTGTCCTGCATTTCTGGTTTTGACACTTTATTCAGCATGGCCCTTTTGACCGATGGGAAGCGAGACTTCTTTGTAGCGCTGATTTGCCTTTCCAGGTTGCTTGGTTGGCCAAAAAGGGCGTATGCGTTTTTTCCTGAATATATTCAGGAAAAAACGCATACGCCCTTTTTGGCCAAGGGCATCATTGTCGAAGTTTTGCCGCTTTTCCTGTGCTTTAAAGGCGATTCGAATCTACCTCCTGAAATCTGTTTCCTGCAATTCTGCCTTGCTTTCAAATCCTCTTCGTTGCCTTCCCTCAATATATTTGTGGACGAGAGTTAACATTTCTAACTCTGCAGGTTTGTGAATTGCAGTGCCCCTGAGCTCAATTTTTCAACTCGCTTTCTTGGGAGCTGGCCCCAAAAGCGCAGGATTGCTTCAGGCCCTATTGTGGTTCCGGGCGGCAGGCTGAGCCTGTGGTTAATTCTTCTTCCTGATGGGAAAATAGAGTGACCTGTGCCTGTCCCCACACCTAGACCTAGTCTCTCATTGGTTCCCCCTCTTCCCGTTCATCCTCAGGACAAATTGCAACCTGTACGGAACAGGAGGTTAAAGGTGCTCATTCTCCAAGGAGGGAGATTGCTAGTAAAGCGGCTGGAATGGGGAACCCGAGCACAAGGAGATGAGAAATGAGGTGCGTTTTAGACATCTTTCCCGATCACATGGTGTACCATCTTCTGGGTTTCTCATGCATGTTTTTGATGTAGGAAGATGCCCTTGAAGCTGGAGATTTGGGACCCATGGGATGGATACCACGCAGTATTACTTTAAAGGGTCTGCGTTTGCTCACCCAACCTCACCAAACCTCTCAGCCCCAAGAGTGTCCACCCTTATGTCTCAATCAGCTGTGGGTCTAGAGATGGTCAATAAAGGTGGCATCCCAGCCCCTGAACGAATTCTGTATGAATTTCCCTCTCTTTCACTGTCTTTGTTTCACGGGTTTTTAAAAGTAATTGATTTTTATAATGGGGTTTAGCTGCTTTTCACTGCTGTGTTTATGCCGCTTTACACCCACTTGACTCACTTACAGAGAGATATCAATACATTGGTTTTAAGAGTCTTACTAGTCAGATATATTCTTGGGCGGTGAACAGGGGGTGTTGAATCCAGTTCACTGAGCAAGGAGTAGGTCTTGTCTGTTACATATTGGGTTTATGGAACAGTATCTGAGCTAATTTGAAACCCTTGTGTTATGCATCACCCCACCTCACCTTTCCCGTTAAGCAGCCATAGTGTGTTTCCTAAACGTGTGACGCTGTTCTGTTTTGTAATTCAGTTCAAGTGTAGCGGTTTTTACATTCCCTCTATAAGTGATATCTTATGATAAGTGCCTTTTTCTGTGTGACTTATGGCACTTAGAATCGTCGTACCTAAATCTTCTCATCATGCTGCTACTAGCCTTATGATGTTGATTTCATGCCTGAGTGACATTCCATTGTACATAAGGACCACAACTTCTTTATCCATTTTTCTCTTTCCTGGGATATTTAAGGTGTAATGAAGTGGAGGTTCTTGTCAACAGAGCAGCCCTAAACTTTGGGGTGCCTGTGTCTTGCTGATTTTTAGTTTTCCCAATTTATACGCCCATGAGTGGAACTGCCCTATGCTCTCTAAGCTGAGTTTTTTAGATGTTTCAGGACACACCGTACACTTCTCCAGAGTGGCTGTTGGCAATTTACATCCCGCCCATCAGCGTAGCAAGGCTCCCGTTTCTCCATGGCCTGTCCTGCATTTCTGGTTTTGACACTTTATTCAGCATGGCCCTTTTGACCGATGGGAAGCGAGACTTCTTTGTAGCGCTGATTTGCCTTTCCAGGTTGCTTGGTTGGCCAAAAAGGGCGTATGCGTTTTTTCCTGAATATATTCAGGAAAAAACGCATACGCCCTTTTTGGCCAAGGGCATCATGGTCGAGGTTTTGCCGCTTTTCCTGTGCTTTAAAGGCGATTCGAATCTACCTCCTGAAATCTGTTTCCTGCAATTCTGCCTTGCTTTCAAATCCTCTTCGTTGCCTTCCCTCAATATATTTGTGGACGAGAGTTATCATTTCTAACTCTGCAGGTTTGTGAATTGCAGTGCCCCTGAGCTCCATTTTTCAACTCGCTTTCTTGGGAGCTGGCCGCAAAAGCGCAGGATTGCTTCAGGCCCTATTGTGGTTCCGGGCGGCAGGCTGAGCCTGTGGTTAATTCTTCTTCCTGATGGGAAAATAGAGTGACCTGTGCCTGTCCCCACACCTAGACCTAGTCTCTCATTGGTTCCCCCTCTTCCCGTTCATCCTCAGGACAAATTTGCAACCTGTACAGAACAGGAGGTTAAAGGTGCTCATTCTCCAAGGAGGGAGATTGCTAGTAAAGCGGCTGTAATGGCAAGCCTGAGCACAAGGAGATGAGAAATGAGGTGCGTTTTAGAAACCTTTCCCGATCACACGGTGTACCATCTTCTGGGTTTCTCATGCATGTTTTCGATGTAGGAAGATGCCCTTGAACCTGGAGATTTTGGACCCATGGGATGGATACCACGCAGTATTACTTTAAAGGGTCTGCGTTTGCTCACCCAACCTCACCAAACCTCTCAGCCCCAAGAGTGTCCACCCTTATGTCTCAATCAGCTGTGGGTCTAGAGATGGTCAATCCAGGTGGCATCACAGCCCCTGAACGAATTTTGTAAGAATTTCTCTCTCTTTCACTGTCTTTGTTTCACGGGTTTTTAAAAGTAATTGATTTTTATAATGGGGTTTAGCTGCTTTTCACTGCTGTGTTTATGCCGGTTTACACCCACTTGACTCAGTTACAGAGGGATATCAATACATTGGTTTTAAGATTCTTACTAGTCAGATATATTCTTGGGCGGTGAACAGGGGGTGTTGAGTCCAGTTCACTGAGCAAGGAGTAGGTCTTGACTGTTACATATTGGGTTTATGGAACAGTATCTGAGCTAATTTGAAACCCTTGTTTTATGCATCACCCCACCTCACCTTTCCCGTTAAGCAGCCATAGTGTGTTTTCTAAAGGTGTGACGCTGTTCTGTTTTGTAATTCAGTTCAAGTGTAGCGGTTTTTACATTCCCTCTATAAGTGATATCTTATGATAAGTGCCTTTTTCTGTGTGACTTATTTCACTTAGAGTCGTCGTACCTAAATCTTCTCATCATGCTGCTACTAGCCTTATGATGTTGATTTCATTGCTGAGTGATATGCCATTATACATATGGACCACAACTTCTTTATCCATTTTTCTATTTCCTGGGATATTTAAGTTGTAACGAAGTGGAGGTTCTTGTCAACAGAGCAGCCCTAAACTTTGGGGTGCCTGTGTCTTGCTGATTTTTAGTTTTCCCAATTTATACGCCTATGAGTGGAAGTGCCCTATGCTCTCTAAGCTGAGTTTTTTAGATGTTTCAGGACACACCGTACACTTCTCCAGAGTGGCTGTTGGCAATTTACATCCCGCCCATCAGCGTAACAAGGCTCCCGTACCTCCATGGCCTGTCCTGCATTTCTGGTTTTGACACTTTATTCAGCATGGCCCTTTTGACCGATGGGAAGCGAGACTTCTTTGTAGCGCTGATTTGCCTTTCCAGGTTGCTTGGTTGGCCAAAAAGGGCGTATGCGTTTTTTCCTGAATATATTCAGGAAAAAACGCATACGCCCTTTTTGGCCAAGGGCATCATTGTCGAAGTTTTGCCGCTTTTCCTGTGCTTTAAAGGCGATTCGAATCTACCTCCTGAAATCTGTTTCCTGCAATTCTGCCTTGCTTTCAAATCCTCTTCGTTGCCTTCCCTCAATATATTTGTGGACGAGAGTTAACATTTCTAACTCTGCAGGTTTGTGAATTGCAGTGCCCCTGAGCTCAATTTTTCAACTCGCTTTCTTGGGAGCTGGCCCCAAAAGCGCAGGATTGCTTCAGGCCCTATTGTGGTTCCGGGCGGCAGGCTGAGCCTGTGGTTAATTCTTCTTCCTGATGGGAAAATAGAGTGACCTGTGCCTGTCCCCACACCTAGACCTAGTCTCTCATTGGTTCCCCCTCTTCCCGTTCATCCTCAGGACAAATTGCAACCTGTACGGAACAGGAGGTTAAAGGTGCTCATTCTCCAAGGAGGGAGATTGCTAGTAAAGCGGCTGGAATGGGGAACCCGAGCACAAGGAGATGAGAAATGAGGTGCGTTTTAGACATCTTTCCCGATCACATGGTGTACCATCTTCTGGGTTTCTCATGCATGTTTTTGATGTAGGAAGATGCCCTTGAAGCTGGAGATTTGGGACCCATGGGATGGATACCACGCAGTATTACTTTAAAGGGTCTGCGTTTGCTCACCCAACCTCACCAAACCTCTCAGCCCCAAGAGTGTCCACCCTTATGTCTCAATCAGCTGTGGGTCTAGAGATGGTCAATAAAGGTGGCATCCCAGCCCCTGAACGAATTCTGTATGAATTTCTCTCTCTTTCACTGTCTTTGTTTCACGGGTTTTTAAAAGTAATTGATTTTTATAATGGGGTTTAGCTGCTTTTCACTGCTGTGTTTATGCCGCTTTACACCCACTTGACTCACTTACAGAGAGATATCAATACATTGGTTTTAAGAGTCTTACTAGTCAGATATATTCTTGGGCGGTGAACAGGGGGTGTTGAATCCAGTTCACTGAGCAAGGAGTAGGTCTTGTCTGTTACATATTGGGTTTATGGAACAGTATCTGAGCTAATTTGAAACCCTTGTGTTATGCATCACCCCACCTCACCTTTCCCGTTAAGCAGCCATAGTGTGTTTCCTAAACGTGTGACGCTGTTCTGTTTTGTAATTCAGTTCAAGTGTAGCGGTTTTTACATTCCCTCTATAAGTGATATCTTATGATAAGTGCCTTTTTCTGTGTGACTTATGGCACTTAGAATCGTCGTACCTAAATCTTCTCATCATGCTGCTACTAGCCTTATGATGTTGATTTCATGCCTGAGTGACATTCCATTGTACATAAGGACCACAACTTCTTTATCCATTTTTCTCTTTCCTGGGATATTTAAGGTGTAATGAAGTGGAGGTTCTTGTCAACAGAGCAGCCCTAAACTTTGGGGTGCCTGTGTCTTGCTGATTTTTAGTTTTCCCAATTTATACGCCCATGAGTGGAACTGCCCTATGCTCTCTAAGCTGAGTTTTTTAGATGTTTCAGGACACACCGTACACTTCTCCAGAGTGGCTGTTGGCAATTTACATCCCGCCCATCAGCGTAGCAAGGCTCCCGTTTCTCCATGGCCTGTCCTGCATTTCTGGTTTTGACACTTTATTCAGCATGGCCCTTTTGACCGATGGGAAGCGAGACTTCTTTGTAGCGCTGATTTGCCTTTCCAGGTTGCTTGGTTGGCCAAAAAGGGCGTATGCGTTTTTTCCTGAATATATTCAGGAAAAAACGCATACGCCCTTTTTGGCCAAGGGCATCATGGTCGAGGTTTTGCCGCTTTTCCTGTGCTTTAAAGGCGATTCGAATCTACCTCCTGAAATCTGTTTCCTGCAATTCTGCCTTGCTTTCAAATCCTCTTCGTTGCCTTCCCTCAATATATTTGTGGACGAGAGTTATCATTTCTAACTCTGCAGGTTTGTGAATTGCAGTGCCCCTGAGCTCCATTTTTCAACTCGCTTTCTTGGGAGCTGGCCCCAAAAGCGCAGGATTGCTTCAGGCCCTATTGTGGTTCCGGGCGGCAGGCTGAGCCTGTGGTTAATTCTTCTTCCTGATGGGAAAATAGAGTGACCTGTGCCTGTCCCCACACCTAGACCTAGTCTCTCATTGGTTCCCCCTCTTCCCGTTCATCCTCAGGACAAATTGCAACCTGTTCGGAACAGGAGGTTAAAGGTGCTCATTATCCAAGGAGGGAGATTGCTAGTAAAGCGGCTGGAATGGCGAGCCCGAGCACAAGGAGATGAGAAATGAGGTGCGTTTTAGAAACCTTTCCCGATCACACGGTGTACCGTCTTCTGGGTTTCTCATGCATGTTTTCGATGTAGGAAGATGCCCTTGAACCTGGAGATTTTGGACCCATGGGATGGGTACCACGCAGTATTACTTTAAAGGGTCTGCGTTTGCTCACCCAACCTCACCAAACCTCTCAGCCCCAAGAGTGTCCACCCTTATGTCTCAATCTGCTGTGGGTCTAGAGATGGTCAATAAAGGTGGCATCCCAGCCCCTGAACGAATTCTGTATGAATTTCTCTCTCTTTCACTGTCTTTGTTTCACGGGTTTTTAAAAGTAATTGATTTTTATAATGGGGTTTAGCTGCTTTTCACTGCTGTGTTTATGCCGCTTTACACCCACTTGACTCACTTACAGAGAGGTATCAATACATTGGTTTTAAGAGTCTTACTAGTCAGATATATTCTTGGGCGGTGAACAGGGGGTGTTGAATCCAGTTCACTGAGCAAGGAGTAGGTCTTGTCTTTTACATATTGGGTTTATGGAACAGTATCTGAGCTAATTTGAAACCCTTGTGTTATGCATCACCCCACCTCACCTTTCCCGTTAAGCAGCCATAGTGTGTTTTCTAAACGTGTGACGCTGTTCTGTTTTGTAATTCAGTTCAAGTGTAGCGGTTTTTACATTCCCTCTATAAGTGATATCTTATGATAAGTGCCTTTTTCTGTGTGACTTATTTCACTTAGAGTCGTCGTACCTAAATCTTCTCATCATGCTGCTACTAGCCTTATGATGTTGATTTCATTGCTGAGTGATATGCCATTATACATATGGACCACAACTTCTTTATCCATTTTTCTATTTCCTGGGATATTTAAGTTGTAACGAAGTGGAGGTTCTTGTCAACAGAGCAGCCCTAAACTTTGGGGTGCCTGTGTCTTGCTGATTTTTAGTTTTCCCAATTTATACGCCTATGAGTGGAAGTGCCCTATGCTCTCTAAGCTGAGTTTTTTAGATGTTTCAGGACACACCGTACACTTCTCCAGAGTGGCTGTTGGCAATTTACATCCCGCCCATCAGCGTAGCAAGGCTCCCGTACCTCCATGGCCTGTCCTGCATTTCTGGTTTTGACACTTTATTCAGCATGGCCCTTTTGACCGATGGGAAGCGAGACTTCTTTGTAGCGCTGATTTGCCTTTCCAGGTTGCTTGGTTGGCCAAAAAGGGCGTATGCGTTTTTTCCTGAATATATTCAGGAAAAAACGCATACGCCCTTTTTGGCCAAGGGCATCATTGTCGAAGTTTTGCCGCTTTTCCTGTGCTTTAAAGGCGATTCGAATCTACCTCCTGAAATCTGTTTCCTGCAATTCTGCCTTGCTTTCAAATCCTCTTCGTTGCCTTCCCTCAATATATTTGTGGACGAGAGTTAACATTTCTAACTCTGCAGGTTTGTGAATTGCAGTGCCCCTGAGCTCAATTTTTCAACTCGCTTTCTTGGGAGCTGGCCCCAAAAGCGCAGGATTGCTTCAGGCCCTATTGTGGTTCCGGGCGGCAGGCTGAGCCTGTGGTTAATTCTTCTTCCTGATGGGAAAATAGAGTGACCTGTGCCTGTCCCCACACCTAGACCTAGTCTCTCATTGGTTCCCCCTCTTCCCGTTCATCCTCAGGACAAATTGCAACCTGTACGGAACAGGAGGTTAAAGGTGCTCATTCTCCAAGGAGGGAGATTGCTAGTAAAGCGGCTGGAATGGGGAACCCGAGCACAAGGAGATGAGAAATGAGGTGCGTTTTAGACATCTTTCCCGATCACATGGTGTACCATCTTCTGGGTTTCTCATGCATGTTTTTGATGTAGGAAGATGCCCTTGAAGCTGGAGATTTGGGACCCATGGGATGGATACCACGCAGTATTACTTTAAAGGGTCTGCGTTTGCTCACCCAACCTCACCAAACCTCTCAGCCCCAAGAGTGTCCACCCTTATGTCTCAATCAGCTGTGGGTCTAGAGATGGTCAATAAAGGTGGCATCCCAGCCCCTGAACGAATTCTGTATGAATTTCTCTCTCTTTCACTGTCTTTGTTTCACGGGTTTTTAAAAGTAATTGATTTTTATAATGGGGTTTAGCTGCTTTTCACTGCTGTGTTTATGCCGCTTTACACCCACTTGACTCACTTACAGAGAGATATCAATACATTGGTTTTAAGAGTCTTACTAGTCAGATATATTCTTGGGCGGTGAACAGGGGGTGTTGAATCCAGTTCACTGAGCAAGGAGTAGGTCTTGTCTGTTACATATTGGGTTTATGGAACAGTATCTGAGCTAATTTGAAACCCTTGTGTTATGCATCACCCCACCTCACCTTTCCCGTTAAGCAGCCATAGTGTGTTTCCTAAACGTGTGACGCTGTTCTGTTTTGTAATTCAGTTCAAGTGTAGCGGTTTTTACATTCCCTCTATAAGTGATATCTTATGATAAGTGCCTTTTTCTGTGTGACTTATGGCACTTAGAATCGTCGTACCTAAATCTTCTCATCATGCTGCTACTAGCCTTATGATGTTGATTTCATGCCTGAGTGACATTCCATTGTACATAAGGACCACAACTTCTTTATCCATTTTTCTCTTTCCTGGGATATTTAAGGTGTAATGAAGTGGAGGTTCTTGTCAACAGAGCAGCCCTAAACTTTGGGGTGCCTGTGTCTTGCTGATTTTTAGTTTTCCCAATTTATACGCCCATGAGTGGAACTGCCCTATGCTCTCTAAGCTGAGTTTTTTAGATGTTTCAGGACACACCGTACACTTCTCCAGAGTGGCTGTTGGCAATTTACATCCCGCCCATCAGCGTAGCAAGGCTCCCGTTTCTCCATGGCCTGTCCTGCATTTCTGGTTTTGACACTTTATTCAGCATGGCCCTTTTGACCGATGGGAAGCGAGACTTCTTTGTAGCGCTGATTTGCCTTTCCAGGTTGCTTGGTTGGCCAAAAAGGGCGTATGCGTTTTTTCCTGAATATATTCAGGAAAAAACGCATACGCCCTTTTTGGCCAAGGGCATCATGGTCGAGGTTTTGCCGCTTTTCCTGTGCTTTAAAGGCGATTCGAATCTACCTCCTGAAATCTGTTTCCTGCAATTCTGCCTTGCTTTCAAATCCTCTTCGTTGCCTTCCCTCAATATATTTGTGGACGAGAGTTATCATTTCTAACTCTGCAGGTTTGTGAATTGCAGTGCCCCTGAGCTCCATTTTTCAACTCGCTTTCTTGGGAGCTGGCCACAAAAGCGCAGGATTGCTTCAGGCCCTATTGTGGTTCCGGGCGGCAGGCTGAGCCTGTGGTTAATTCTTCTTCCTGATGGGAAAATAGAGTGACCTGTGCCTGTCCCCACACCTAGACCTAGTCTCTCATTGGTTCCCCCTCTTCCCGTTCATCCTCAGGACAAATTTGCAACCTGTACAGAACAGGAGGTTAAAGGTGCTCATTCTCCAAGGAGGGAGATTGCTAGTAAAGCGGCTGGAATGGCGAGCCCGAGCACAAGGAGATGAGAAATGAGGTGCGTTTTAGAAACCTTTCCCGATCACACGGTGTACCATCTTCTGGGTTTCTCATGCATGTTTTCGATGTAGGAAGATGCCCTTGAACCTGGAGATTTTGGACCCATGGGATGGGTACCACGCAGTATTACTTTAAAGGGTCTGCGTTTGCTCACCCAACCTCACCAAACCTCTCAGCCCCAAGAGTGTCCACCCTTATGTCTCAATCAGCTGTGGGTCTAGAGATTGTCAATCCAGGTGGCATCACAGCCCCTGAACGAATTTTGTAAGAATTTCTCTCTCTTCACTGTCTTAGTTTCACGGGTTTTTAAAAGTAATTGATTTTTATAACGGGGTTTAGCTGCTTTTCACTGCTGTGTTTATGCCGGTTTACACCCACTTGACTCACTTACAGAGGGATATCAATACATTGGTTTTAAGATTCTTACTAGTCAGATATATTCTTGGGCGTTGAACAGGGGGTGTTGAGTCCAGTTCACTGAGCAAGGAGTAGGTCTTGTCTATTACATATTGGGTTTATGGAACGGTATCTGAGCTAATTTGAAACCCTTGTTTTATGCATCACACCACCTCACCTTTCCCGTTAAGCAGCCATAGTGTGTCTTCTAAACGTGTGACGCTGTTCTGTTTTGTAATTCAGTTCAAGTGTAGCGGTTTTTACATTCCCTCTCTAAGTGATATCTTATGATAAGTGTCTTTTTCTGTGTGACTTATTTCACTTAGAATCGTCGTACCTAAAACCTCTCATCATGCTGCTACTAGCCTTATGACGTTAATTTCATGGCTGAGTGATATGCCATTGTACATAAGGACCACAACTTCCTTATCCATTTTTCTCTTTCCTGGGATATTTAAGGTGTAACGAAGTGGAGGTTCTTGTCAACAGAGCAGCCCTAAACTTTGGGGTGCCTGTGTCTTGCTGATTTTTAGTTTTCCCAATTTATACGCCCATGAGTGGAAGTGCCTTATGCTCTCTATGCTGAGTTCTTTAGATGTTTCAGGAAACACCGTACACTTCTCCAGAGTGGCTGTTGGCAATTTACATCCCGCCCATCAGCGTAGTAAGGCTCCCGTTTCTCCATGGCCTGTCCTGCATTTCTGGTTTTGACACTTTATTCAGCATGGCCCTTTTGACCGATGGGAAGCGAGACTTCTTTGTAGCGCTGATTTGCCTTTCCAGGTTGCTTGGTTGGCCAAAAAGGGCGTCTGCGTTTTTTCCTGAATATATTCAGGAAAAAACGCAGACGCCCTTTTTGGCCAAGGGCATCATGGTCGAGGTTTTGCCGCTTTTCCTGTGCTTTAAAGGCGATTCGACTCTACCTCCTGAAATCTGTTTCCTGCAATTCTGCCTTGCTTTCAAATCCTCCTCGTTGCCTTCCCTCAATATATTTGTGGACGAGAGTTATCATTTATAACTCTGCAGGTTTGTGAATTGCAGTGCCCCTGAGCTCCATTTTTCAACTCGCTTTCTTGGGAGCTGGCCGCAAAAGCGCAGGATTGCTTCAGGCCCTATTGTGGTTCCGGGCGGCAGGCTGAGCCTGTGGTTAATTCTTCTTCCTGATGGGAAAATAGAGTGACCTGTGCCTGTCCGAACACCTAGAGCTAGTCTCTCATTGGTTCCCCCTCTTCCCGTTCATCCTCAGGACAAATTGCAACCTGTACGGAACAGGAGGTTAAAGGTGCTGATTCTCCACGGAGGGAGATTGCTACTAACGCGGCTGGAATGGCGAACCCGAGCACAAGGAGATGAGAAATGAGGTGCGTTTTCGAAACCTTTCCCGATCACACGGTGTACCATCTTCTGGGTTTCTCATGCATGTTTTCGATGTAGGAAGATGCCCTTGAACCTGGAGATTTGGGACCCATGGGATGGATACCACGCAGTATTACTTTAAAGGGTCTGCGTTTGCTCACCCAACCTCACCAAACCTCTCAGCCCCAAGAGTGTCCACCCTTATGTCTCAATCAGCTGTGGGTCTAGATATGGTCAATCCAGGTGGCATCACAGCCCCTGAACGAATTTTGTAAGAATTTCTCTCTCTTTCACTGTCTTTGTTTCACGGGATTTTAAAAGTAATTGATTTTTATAATGGGGTTTAGCTGCTTTTCACTGCTCTGTTTATGCTGCTTTACATCCACTTGACTCATTTACAGAGAGATATCAATACATAGCTTTGAAGATTCTTCCTAGTCAGGTATATTCTTGGGCGGTGAATAGGGGGTGTCGAGTCCAGTTCACTGAGCAAGGAGTAGGTCTTGTCTATTACATATTGGGTTTATGGAACGGTATCTGAGCTAATTTGAAACCCTTGTTTTCTACCTCACCCGACCTCACCTTTCCCGTTAAGCAGCCATAGTGTGTTTTGTAAACGTGTGACGCTGTTCTGTTTTGTAATTCAGTTCAAGTGTAGCGGTTTTTACATTCCCTCTCTAAGTGATATCTTATGATAAGTGTCTTTTTCTGTGTGACTTATTTCACTTAGAATCGTCGTACCTAAATCCTCTCATCATGCTGCTACTAGCCTTATGACGTTAATTTCATGGCTGAGTGATATGCCATTGTACATAAGGACCACAACTTCCTTATCCATGTTTCTCTTTCCTGGGATATTTAAGGTGTAACGAAGTGGAGGTTCTTGTCAACAGAGCAGCCCTAAACTTTGGGGTGCCTGTGTCTTGCTGATTTTTAGTTTTCCCAATTTATACGCCCATGAGTGGAAGTGCCTTATGCTCTCTATGCTGAGTTTTTTAGATGTTTCAGGAAACACCGTACACTTCTCCAGAGTGGCTGTTGGCAATTTACATCCCGCCCATCAGCGTAGCAAGGCTCCCGTTTCACCATGGCCTGTCCTGCATTTCTGGTTTTGACACTTTATTCAGCATGGCCCTTTTGACCGATGGGAAGCGAGACTTCTTTGTAGCGCTGATTTGCCTTTCCAGGTTGCTTGGTTGGCCAAAAAGGGCGTCTGCGTTTTTTCCTGAATATATTCAGGAAAAAACGCATACGCCCTTTTTGGCCAAGGGCATCATGGTCGAGGTTTTGCCGCCTTTCCTGTGCTTTAAAGGCGATTCGAATCTACCTCCTGAAATCTGTTTCCTGCAATTCTGCCTTGCTTTCAAATCCTCTTCGTTGCCTTCCCTCAATATATTTGTGGACGAGAGTTATCATTTCTAACTCTGCAGGTTTGTGAATTGCAGTGCCCCTGAGCTCCATTTTTCAACTCGCTTTCTTGGGAGCTGGCCGCAAAAGCGCAGGATTGCGTCAGGCCCTATTGTGGTTCCGGGCGGCAGGCTGAGCCTGTGGTTAATTCTTCTTCCTGATGGGAAAATAGAGTGACCTGTGCCTGTCCCAACACCTAGAGCTAGTCTCTCACTGGTTCCCCCTCTTCCCGTTCATCCTCAGGACAAATTGCAACCTGTACGGAACAGGAGGTTAAAGGTGCTGATTCTCCACGGAGGGAGATTGCTACTAACGCGGCTGGAATGGCGAACCCGAGCACAAGGAGATGAGAAATGAGGTGCGTTTTAGAAACCTTTCCCGATCACACGGTGTACCATCTTCTGGGTTTCTCATGCATGTTTTCGATGTAGGAAGATGCCCTTGAACCTGGAGATTTTGGACCCATGGGATGGATACCACGCAGTATTACTTTAAAGGGTCTGCGTTTGCTCACCCAACCTCACCAAACCTCTCAGCCCCAAGAGTGTCCACCCTTATGTCTCAATCAGCTGTGGGTCTAGAGATGGTCAATCCAGGTGGCATCACAGCCCCTGAACGAATTTTGTAAGAATTTCTCTCTCTTTCACTGTCTTTGTTTCACGGGTTTTTAAAAGTAATTGATTTTTATAATGGGGTTTAGCTGCTTTTCACTGCTGTGTTTATGCCGCTTTACACCCACTTGACTCACTTACAGAGGGATATCAATACATTGGTTTTAAGATTCTTACTAGTCAGATATATTCTTGGGCGGTGAACAGGGGGTGTTTAGTCCACTTCACTGAGCAAGGAGTAGGTCTTGTCTATTACATATTGGGTGTATGGAACGGTATCTGAGCCTATTTGAAACCCTTGTTTTATGCATCACCCCACCTCACCTTTCCCGTTAAGCAGCCATAGTGTGTCTTCTAAACGTGTGACGCTGTTCTGTTTTGTAATTCAGTTCAAGTGTAGCGGTTTTTACATTCCCTCTATAAGTGATATCTTATGATAAGTGTCTTTTTCTGTGTGACTTATTTCACTTAGAATCGTCGTACCTAAATCCTCTCATCATGCTGCTACTAGCCTTATGACGTTAATTTCATGGCTGAGTGATATGCCATTGTACATAAGGACCACAACTTCCTTATCCATTTTTCTCTTTCCTGGGATATTTAAGGTGTAACGAAGTGGAGGTTCTTGTCAACAGAGCAGCCCTAAACTTTGGGGTGCCTGTGTCTTGCTGATTTTTAGTTTTCCCAATTTATACGCCCATGAGTGGAAGTGCCCTATGCTCTCTAAGCTGAGTTTTTTAGATGTTTCAGGACACCCCGTACTCTTCTCCAGAGTGGCTGTTGGCAATTTACATCCCGCCCATCAGCGTAGCAAGGCTCCCGTTTCTCCATGGCCTGTCCTGCATTTCTGGTTTTGACACTTTATTCAGCATGGCCCTTTTGACCGATGGGAAGCGAGACTTCTTTGTAGCGCTGATTTGCCTTTCCAGGTTGCTTGGTTGGCCAAAAAGGGCGTATGCGTTTTTTCCTGAATATATTCAGGAAAAAACGCATACGCCCTTTTTGGCCAAGGGCATCATGGTCGAGGTTTTGCCGCTTTTCCTGTGCTTTAAAGGCGATTCGACTCTACCTCCTGAAATCTGTTTCCTGCAATTCTGCCTTGCTTTCAAATCCTCCTCGTTGCCTTCCCTCAATATATTTGTGGACGAGAGTTATCATTTCTAACTCTGCAGGTTTGTGAATTGCAGTGCCCCTGAGCTCCATTTTTCAACTCGCTTTCTTCGGAGCTGGCCGCAAAAGCGCAGGATTGCTTCAGGCCCTATTCTGCTTCCGGGCGGCAGGCTGAGCCTGTGGTTAATTCTTCTTCCTGATGGGAAAATAGAGTGACCTGTGCCTGTCCCAACACCTAGAGCTAGTCTCTCATTGGTTCCCCCTCTTCCCGTTCATCCTCAGGACAAATTGCAACCTGTACGGAACAGGAGGTTAAAGGTGCTGATTCTCCACGGAGGGAGATTGCTACTAACGCGGCTGGAATGGCGAACCCGAGCACAAGGAGATGAGAAATGAGGTGCGTTTTAGAAACCTTTCCCGATCACACAGTGTACCATCTTCTGGGTTTCTCATGCATGTTTTCGATGTAGGAAGATGCCCTTGAACCTGGAGATTTGGGACCCATGGGATGGATACCACGCAGTATTACTTTAAAGGGTCTGCGTTTGCTCACCCAACCTCACCAAACCTCTCAGCCCCAAGAGTGTCCACCCTTATGTCTCAATCAGCTGTGGGTCTAGATATGGTCAATCCAGGTGGCATCACAGCCCCTGAACGAATTTTGTAAGAATTTCTCTCTCTTTCACTGTCTTTGTTTCACGGGATTTTAAAAGTAATTGATTTTTATAATGGGGTTTAGCTGCTTTTCACTGCTGTTTTTATGCTGCTTTACACCCACTTGACTCACTTACAGAGAGATATCAATACATAGCTTTGAAGATTCTTCCTAGTCAGATATATTCTTGGGCGGTGAATAGGGGGTTTTTGCGTCCAGTTCACTGAGCAAGGAGTAGGTCTTGTCTAATACATATTGGGTTTATGGAACGGTATCTGAGCTAATTTGAAACCCTTGTTTTCTGCCTCACCCGACATCACGTTTCCCGTTAAGAAGCCATAGTGTGTTTTGTAAACGTGTGTCTCTGTTCTGTTTTGTAATTCAGTTCAAGTGTAGCGGTTTTTACATTCCCTCTATAAGTGATATCTTATGATAAGTGTCGTTTTCTGGTTGACTTATTTCACTTAGAATCGTCGTACCTAAATCCACTCATCATGCTGCTACTAGCCTTATGACGTTGATTTCATGGCTGAGTGATATTCCATTGTACATAAGGACCACAACTTCTTTATCCATTTTTTTCTTTCCTGGGATATTTAAGGTGTAACGAAGTGGAGGTTCTTGTCAACAGAGCAGCCCTAAACTTTGTGGTGCCTGTGTCTTGCTGATTTTTAATTTTTCCAATTCATGCGCCCATGAGTGGAAGTGCCCTATGCTCTCTAAGCTGAGTTTTTTAGATGTTTCAGGACACACCATACACTTCTCCAGAGTGGCTGTTGGCAATTTACATCCCGCCCATCAGCGTAGCAAGGCTCCCGTTTCTCCATGGCCTGTCCTGCATTTCTGGTTTTGACACTTTATTCAGCATGGCCCTTTTGACCGATGGGAAGCGAGACTTCTTTGTAGCGCTGATTTGCCTTTCCAGGTTGCTTGGTTGGCCAAAAAGGGCGTATGCGTTTTTTCCTGAATATATTCAGGAAAAAACGCATACGCCCTTTTTGGCCAAGGGCATCATGGTCGAGGTTTTGCCGCTTTTCCTGTGTTTTAAAGGCGATTCGAATCTACCTGCTGAAATCTTTTTTCTGCAATTCTGCCTTGCTTTCAAATCCTCTTCGTTGCCTTCCCTCAATATATTTGTGGACGAGAGTTATCATTTCTAACTCTGCAGGTCTGTGAATTGCAGTGCCCCTGAGCTCCATTTTTCAACTCGCTTTCTTGGGAGTTGGCCGCAAAAGCGCAGGATTGCTTCAGGCCCTATTCTGGTTCCGGGCGGCAGGCTGAGCCTGTGGTTAATTCTTCTTCCTGATGGGAAAATAGAGTGACCTGTGCCTGTCCCAACACCTAGAGCTAGTCTCTCACTGGTTCCCCCTCTTCCCGTTCATCCTCAGGACAAATTGCAACCTGTACGGAACAGGAGGTTAAAGGTGCTGATTCTCCACGGAGGGAGATTGCTACTAACGCGGCTGGAATGGCGAACCCGAGCACAAGGAGATGAGAAATGAGGTGCGTTTTAGAAACCTTTCCCGATCACACGGTGTACCATCTTCTGGGTTTCTCATGCATGTTTTCGATGTAGGAAGATGCCCTTGAACCTGGAGATTTTGGACCCATGGGATGGATACCACGCAGTATTACTTTAAAGGGTCTGCGTTTGCTCACCCAACCTCACCAAACCTCTCAGCCCCAAGAGTGTCCACCCTTATGTCTCAATCAGCTGTGGGTCTAGAGATGGTCAATCCAGGTGGCATCACAGCCCCTGAACGAATTTTGTAAGAATTTCTCTCTCTTTCACTGTCTTTGTTTCACGGGTTTTTAAAAGTAATTGATTTTTATAATGGGGTTTAGCTGCTTTTCACTGCTGTGTTTATGCCGCTTTACACCCACTTGACTCACTTACAGAGGGATATCAATACATTGGTTTTAAGATTCTTACTAGTCAGATATATTCTTGGGCGGTGAACAGGGGGTGTTTAGTCCACTTCACTGAGCAAGGAGTAGGTCTTGTCTATTACATATTGGGTGTATGGAACGGTATCTGAGCCTATTTGAAACCCTTGTTTTATGCATCACCCCACCTCACCTTTCCCGTTAAGCAGCCATAGTGTGTCTTCTAAACGTGTGACGCTGTTCTGTTTTGTAATTCAGTTCAAGTGTAGCGGTTTTTACATTCCCTCTATAAGTGATATCTTATGATAAGTGTCTTTTTCTGTGTGACTTATTTCACTTAGAATCGTCGTACCTAAATCCTCTCATCATGCTGCTACTAGCCTTATGACGTTAATTTCATGGCTGAGTGATATGCCATTGTACATAAGGACCACAACTTCCTTATCCATTTTTCTCTTTCCTGGGATATTTAAGGTGTAACGAAGTGGAGGTTCTTGTCAACAGAGCAGCCCTAAACTTTGGGGTGCCTGTGTCTTGCTGATTTTTAGTTTTCCCAATTTATACGCCCATGAGTGGAAGTGCCTTATGCTCTCTATGCTGAGTTTTTTAGATGTTTCAGGAAACACCGTACACTTCTCCAGAGTGGCTGTTGGCAATTTACATCCCGCCCATCAGTGTAGCAAGGCTCCCGTTTCACCATGGCCTGTCCTGCATTTCTGGTTTTGACACTTTATTCAGCATGGCCCTTTTGACCGATGGGAAGCGAGACTTCTTTGTAGCGCTGATTTGCCTTTCCAGGTTGCTTGGTTGGCCAAAAAGGGCGTATGCGTTTTTTCCTGAATATATTCAGGAAAAAACGCATACGCCCTTTTTGGCCAAGGGCATCATGGTCGAGGTTTTGCCGCCTTTCCTGTGCTTTAAAGGCGATTCGAATCTACCTCCTGAAATCTGTTTCCTGCAATTCTGCCTTGCTTTCAAATCCTCTTCGTTGCCTTCCCTCAATATATTTGTGGACGAGAGTTATCATTTCTAACTCTGCAGGTTTGTGAATTGCAGTGCCCCTGAGCTCCATTTTTCAACTCGCTTTCTTGGGAGCTGGCCGCAAAAGCGCAGGATTGCGTCAGGCCCTATTGTGGTTCCGGGCGGCAGGCTGAGCCTGTGGTTAATTCTTCTTCCTGATGGGAAAATAGAGTGACCTGTGCCTGTCCCAACACCTAGAGCTAGTCTCTCATTGGTTCCCCCTCTTCCCGTTCATCCTCAGGACAAATTGCAACCTGTACGGAACAGGAGGTTAAAGGTGCTGATTCTCCACGGAGGGAGATTGCTACTAACGCGGCTGGAATGGCGAACCCGAGCACAAGGAGATGAGAAATGAGGTGCGTTTTAGAAACCTTTCCCGATCACACGGTGTACCATCTTCTGGGTTTCTCATGCATGTTTTCGATGTAGGAAGATGCCCTTGAACCTGGAGATTTGGGACCCATGGGATGGATACCACGCAGTATTACTTTAAAGGGTCTGCGTTTGCTCACCCAACCTCACCAAACCTCTCAGCCCCAAGAGTGTCCACCCTTATGTCTCAATCAGCTGTGGGTCTAGATATGGTCAATCCAGGTGGCATCACAGCCCCTGAACGAATTTTGTAAGAATTTCTCTCTCTTTCACTGTCTTTGTTTCACGGGATTTTAAAAGTAATTGATTTTTATAATGGGGTTTAGCTGCTTTTCACTGCTCTGTTTATGCCGCTTTACATCCACTTGACTCATTTACAGAGAGATATCAATACATAGCTTTGAAGATTCTTCCTAGTCAGGTATATTCTTGGGCGGTGAACAGGGGGTGTTTAGTCCACTTCACTGAGCAAGGAGTAGGTCTTGTCTATTACATATTGGGTGTATGGAACGGTATCTGAGCCTATTTGAAACCCTTGTTTTATGCATCACCCCACCTCACCTTTCCCGTTAAGCAGCCATAGTGTGTCTTCTAAACGTGTGACGCTGTTCTGTTTTGTAATTCAGTTCAAGTGTAGCGGTTTTTACATTCCCTCTATAAGTGATATCTTATGATAAGTGTCTTTTTCTGTGTGACTTATTTCACTTAGAATCGTCGTACCTAAATCCTCTCATCATGCTGCTACTAGCCTTATGACGTTAATTTCATGGCTGAGTGATATGCCATTGTACATAAGGACCACAACTTCCTTATCCATTTTTCTCTTTCCTGGGATATTTAAGGTGTAACGAAGTGGAGGTTCTTGTCAACAGAGCAGCCCTAAACTTTGGGGTGCCTGTGTCTTGCTGATTTTTAGTTTTCCCAATTTATACGCCCATGAGTGGAAGTGCCCTATGCTCTCTAAGCTGAGTTTTTTAGATGTTTCAGGACACCCCGTACACTTCTCCAGAGTGGCTGTTGGCAATTTACATCCCGCCCATCAGCGTAGCAAGGCTCCCGTTTCTCCATGGCCTGTCCTGCATTTCTGGTTTTGACACTTTATTCAGCATGGCCCTTTTGACCGATGGGAAGCGAGACTTCTTTGTAGCGCTGATTTGCCTTTCCAGGTTGCTTGGTTGGCCAAAAAGGGCGTATGCGTTTTTTCCTGAATATATTCAGGAAAAAACGCATACGCCCTTTTTGGCCAAGGGCATCATGGTCGAGGTTTTGCCGCTTTTCCTGTGTTTTAAAGGCGATTCGAATCTACCTGCTGAAATCTTTTTCTGCAATTCTGCCTTGCTTTCAAATCCTCTTCGTTGCCTTCCCTCAATATATTTGTGGACGAGAGTTATCATTTCTAACTCTGCAGGTCTGTGAATTGCAGTGCCCCTGAGCTCCATTTTTCAACTCGCTTTCTTGGGAGTTGGCCGCAAAAGCGCAGGATTGCTTCAGGCCCTATTCTGGTTCCGGGCGGCAGGCTGAGCCTGTGGTTAATTCTTCTTCCTGATGGGAAAATAGAGTGACCTGTGCCTGTCCCAACACCTAGAGCTAGTCTCTCACTGGTTCCCCCTCTTCCCGTTCATCCTCAGGACAAATTGCAACCTGTACGGAACAGGAGGTTAAAGGTGCTGATTCTCCACGGAGGGAGATTGCTACTAACGCGGCTGGAATGGCGAACCCGAGCACAAGGAGATGAGAAATGAGGTGCGTTTTAGAAACCTTTCCCGATCACACGGTGTACCATCTTCTGGGTTTCTCATGCATGTTTTCGATGTAGGAAGATGCCCTTGAACCTGGAGATTTTGGACCCATGGGATGGATACCACGCAGTATTACTTTAAAGGGTCTGCGTTTGCTCACCCAACCTCACCAAACCTCTCAGCCCCAAGAGTGTCCACCCTTATGTCTCAATCAGCTGTGGGTCTAGAGATGGTCAATCCAGGTGGCATCACAGCCCCTGAACGAATTTTGTAAGAATTTCTCTCTCTTTCACTGTCTTTGTTTCACGGGTTTTTAAAAGTAATTGATTTTTATAATGGGGTTTAGCTGCTTTTCACTACTGTGTTTATGCCGCTTTACACCCACTTGACTCACTTACAGAGGGATATCAATACATTGGTTTTAAGATTCTTACTAGTCAGATATATTCTTGGGCGGTGAACAGGGGGTGTTTAGTCCACTTCACTGAGCAAGGAGTAGGTCTTGTCTATTACATATTAGGTGTATGGAACGGTATCTGAGCCTATTTGAAACCCTTGTTTTATGCATCACCCCACCTCACCTTTCCCGTTAAGCAGCCATAGTGTGTCTTCTAAACGTGTGACGCTGTTCTGTTTTGTAATTCAGTTCAAGTGTAGCGGTTTTTACATTCCCTCTATAAGTGATATCTTATGATAAGTGTCTTTTTCTGTGTGACTTATTTCACTTAGAATCGTCGTACCTAAATCCTCTCATCATGCTGCTACTAGCCTTATGACGTTAATTTCATGGCTGAGTGATATGCCATTGTACATAAGGACCACAACTTCCTTATCCATGTTTCTCTTTCCTGGGATATTTAAGGTGTAACGAAGTGGAGGTTCTTGTCAACAGAGCAGCCCTAAACTTTGGGGTGCCTGTGTCTTGCTGATTTTTAGTTTTCCCAATTTATACGCCCATGAGTGGAAGTGCCTTATGCTCTCTATGCTGAGTTTTTTAGATGTTTCAGGAAACACCGTACACTTCTCCAGAGTGGCTGTTGGCAATTTACATCCCGCCCATCAGTGTAGCAAGGCTCCCGTTTCACCATGGCCTGTCCTGCATTTCTGGTTTTGACACTTTATTCAGCATGGCCCTTTTGACCGATGGGAAGCGAGACTTCTTTGTAGCGCTGATTTGCCTTTCCAGGTTGCTTGGTTGGCCAAAAAGGGCGTATGCGTTTTTTCCTGAATATATTCAGGAAAAAACGCATACGCCCTTTTTGGCCAAGGGCATCATGGTCGAGGTTTTGCCGCCTTTCCTGTGCTTTAAAGGCGATTCGAATCTACCTCCTGAAATCTGTTTCCTGCAATTCTGCCTTGCTTTCAAATCCTCTTCGTTGCCTTCCCTCAATATATTTGTGGACGAGAGTTATCATTTCTAACTCTGCAGGTTTGTGAATTGCAGTGCCCCTGAGCTCCATTTTTCAACTCGCTTTCTTGGGAGCTGGCCGCAAAAGCGCAGGATTGCGTCAGGCCCTATTGTGGTTCCGGGCGGCAGGCTGAGCCTGTGGTTAATTCTTCTTCCTGATGGGAAAATAGAGTGACCTGTGCCTGTCCCAACACCTAGAGCTAGTCTCTCATTGGTTCCCCCTCTTCCCGTTCATCCTCAGGACAAATTGCAACCTGTACGGAACAGGAGGTTAAAGGTGCTGATTCTCCACGGAGGGAGATTGCTACTAACGCGGCTGGAATGGCGAACCCGAGCACAAGGAGATGAGAAATGAGGTGCGTTTTAGAAACCTTTCCCGATCACACGGTGTACCATCTTCTGGGTTTCTCATGCATGTTTTCGATGTAGGAAGATGCCCTTGAACCTGGAGATTTGGGACCCATGGGATGGATACCACGCAGTATTACTTTAAAGGGTCTGCGTTTGCTCACCCAACCTCACCAAACCTCTCAGCCCCAAGAGTGTCCACCCTTATGTCTCAATCAGCTGTGGGTCTAGATATGGTCAATCCAGGTGGCATCACAGCCCCTGAACGAATTTTGTAAGAATTTCTCTCTCTTTCACTGTCTTTGTTTCACGGGATTTTAAAAGTAATTGATTTTTATAATGGGGTTTAGCTGCTTTTCACTGCTCTGTTTATGCTGCTTTACATCCACTTGACTCATTTACAGAGAGATATCAATACATAGCTTTGAAGATTCTTCCTAGTCAGGTATATTCTTGGGCGGTGAATAGGGGGTGTCGAGTCCAGTTCACTGAGCAAGGAGTAGGTCTTGTCTATTACATATTGGGTTTATGGAACGGTATCTGAGCTAATTTGAAACCCTTGTTTTCTACCTCACCCGACCTCACCTTTCCCGTTAAGCAGCCATAGTGTGTTTTGTAAACGTGTGACGCTGTTCTGTTTTGTAATTCAGTTCAAGTGTAGCGGTTTTTACATTCCCTCTCTAAGTGATATCTTATGATAAGTGTCTTTTTCTGTGTGACTTATTTCACTTAGAATCGTCGTACCTAAATCCTCTCATCATGCTGCTACTAGCCTTATGACGTTAATTTCATGGCTGAGTGATATGCCATTGTACATAAGGACCACAACTTCCTTATCCATGTTTCTCTTTCCTGGGATATTTAAGGTGTAACGAAGTGGAGGTTCTTGTCAACAGAGCAGCCCTAAACTTTGGGGTGCCTGTGTCTTGCTGATTTTTAGTTTTCCCAATTTATACGCCCATGAGTGGAAGTGCCTTATGCTCTCTATGCTGAGTTTTTTAGATGTTTCAGGAAACACCGTACACTTCTCCAGAGTGGCTGTTGGCAATTTACATCCCGCCCATCAGTGTAGCAAGGCTCCCGTTTCACCATGGCCTGTCCTGCATTTCTGGTTTTGACACTTTATTCAGCATGGCCCTTTTGACCGATGGGAAGCGAGACTTCTTTGTAGCGCTGATTTGCCTTTCCAGGTTGCTTGGTTGGCCAAAAAGGGCGTATGCGTTTTTTCCTGAATATATTCAGGAAAAAACGCATACGCCCTTTTTGGCCAAGGGCATCATGGTCGAGGTTTTGCCGCCTTTCCTGTGCTTTAAAGGCGATTCGAATCTACCTCCTGAAATCTGTTTCCTGCAATTCTGCCTTGCTTTCAAATCCTCTTCGTTGCCTTCCCTCAATATATTTGTGGACGAGAGTTATCATTTCTAACTCTGCAGGTTTGTGAATTGCAGTGCCCCTGAGCTCCATTTTTCAACTCGCTTTCTTGGGAGCTGGCCGCAAAAGCGCAGGATTGCGTCAGGCCCTATTGTGGTTCCGGGCGGCAGGCTGAGCCTGTGGTTAATTCTTCTTCCCATTGGGAAAATAGAGTGACCTGTGCCTGTACCAGCACCTAGAAGTAGTCTCTCACTGGTTCCCCCTCTTCCTGTTCATCCTCAGGACAAATTGCAACCTGTACGGAACAGGAGGTTAAAGGTGCTGATTCTCGAAGAAGGGAGATTGCTAGTAAAGCGGCTGTAATGGCCAACCCGAGCACAAGGAGATGAGAAATGAGGTGCGTTTTAGAAACCTTTCCCGATCACACGGTGTACCATCTTCTGGGTTTCTCATGCATGTTTTCGATGTAGGAAGATGCCCTTGAACCTGGAGATTTTGGACCCATGGGATGGATACCACGCAGTATTACTTTAAAGGGTCTGCGTTTGCTCACCCAACCTCACCAAACCTCTCAGCCCCAAGAGTGTCCACCCTTATATCTCAATCAGCTGTGGGTCTAGAGATGGTCAATCCAGGTGGCATCACAGCCCCTGAACGAATTTTGTAAGAATTTCTCTCTCTTTCACTGGCTTTGTTTCACGGGTTTTTAAAAGTAATTGATTTTTATAATGGGGTTTAGCTGCTTTTCACTGCTGTGTTTATGCCGCTTTACACCCACTTGACTCACTTACAGAGGGATATCAATACATTGGTTTTAAGATTCTTACTAGTCAGATATATTCTTGGGCGGTGAACAGGGGGTGTTTAGTCCACTTCACTGAGCAAGGAGTAGGTCTTGTCTATTACATATTGGGTGTATGGAACGGTATCTGAGCCTATTTGAAACCCTTGTTTTATGCATCACCCCACCTCACCTTTCCTGTTAAGCAGCCATAGTGTGTCTTCTAAACGTGTGACGCTGTTCTGTTTTGTAATTCAGTTCAAGTGTAGCGGTTTTTACATTCCCTCTATAAGTGATATCTTATGATAAGTGTCTTTTTCTGTGAGACTTATTTCACTTAGAATCGTCGTACCTAAATCCTCTCATCATGCTGCTACTAGCCTTATGACGTTAATTTCATGGCTGAGTGATATGCCATTGTACATAAGGACCACAACTTCCTTATCCATTTTTCTCTTTCCTGGGATATTTAAGGTGTAACGAAGTGGAGGTTCTTGTCAACAGAGCAGCGCTAAACTTTGGGGTGCCTGTGTCTTGCTGATTTTTAGTTTTCCCAATTTATACGCCCATGAGTGGAAGTGCCCTATGCTCTCTAAGGTGAGTTTTTTAGATATTTCAGGACACACCGTACACTTCTCCAGAGTGGCTGTTGGCAATTTACATCCCGCGCATCAACGTAGCAAGGCTCCCGTTTCTCCATGGCCTGTCCTGCATTTCTGGTTTTGACACTTTATTCAGCATGGCCCTTTTGACCGATGGGAAGCGAGACTTCTTTGTAGCGCTGATTTGCCTTTCCAGGTTGCTTGGTTGGCCAAAAAGGGCGTTTGCGTTTTTTCCTGAATATATTCAGGAAAAAACGCAAACGCCCTTTTTGGCCAAGGGCATCATTGTCGAGGTTTTGCCGCTTTTCCCGAGCTTTAAAGGCGATTCAACTGTACCTCCTGAAATCTCTTTCCTGCAATTCTGCCTTGCTTTCAAATCCTCTGCGTTGCCTTCCCTCAATATATTTGTGGACGAGAGTTATCATTTATAACTCTGCATGTTTGTGAATTGCAGTGCCCCTGAGCTCGATTTTTCAACTCGCTTTTTTGGGAGCTGGCGGCAAAAGCACAGGATTGCTTCAGGCCCTGTTCTGCTTCCGGGCGGCAGGCTGAGCCTGTGGTTAATTCTTCTTCCTCATGGGAAAATAGAGTGACCTGTGCCTGTCCCAACACCTAGAGCTAGTCTCTCACTGGTTCCCCCTCTTCCCGTTCATCCTCAGGACAAATTGCAACCTGTACGGAACAGGAGGTTAAAGGTGCTGATTCTCGAAGGAGGGAGATTGCTAGTAAAGCGGCTGTAATGGCCAACCCGAGCACAAGGAGATGAGAAATGAGGTGCGTTTTAGAAACCTTTCCCGATCACACGGTGTACCATCTTCTGGGTTTCTCATGCATGTTTTCGATGTAGGAAGATGCCCTTGAACCTGGAGATTTGGGACCCATGGGATGGATACCACGCAGTATTACTTTAAAGGGTCTGCGTTTGCTCACCCAACCTCACCAAACCTCTCAGCCCCAAGAGTGTCCACCCTTATGTCTCAATCAGCTGTGGGTCTAGAGATGGTCAATCCAGGTGGCATCACAGCCCCTGAACGAATTTTGTAAGAATTTCTCTCTCTTTCACTGTCTTTGTTTCACGGGTTTTTAAAAGTAATTGATTTTTATAATGGGGTTTAGCTGCTTTTCACTGCTGTGTTTATGCCGCTTTACACCCACTTGACTCACTTACAGAGAGATATCAATACATTGGTTTTAAGAGTCTTACTAGTCAGATATATTCTTGGGCGGTGAACAGGGGGTGTTGAATCCAGTTCACTGAGCAAGGAGTAGGTCTTCTCTGTTACATATTGGGTTTATGGAACAGTATCTGAGCTAATTTGATACCCTTGTTTTATGCAACACCCCACCTCACCTTTCCCGTTAAGCAGCCATAGTGTGTTTTCTAAACGTGTGACGCTGTTCTGTTTTGTAATTCAGTTCAAGTGTAGCGGTTTTTACATTCCCTCTATAAGTCATATCTTATAATAAGTGCCTTTTTCTGTGTGACTTATTTCACTTAGAATCGTCGTACCTAAATCTTCTCATCATTCTGCTACTAGCCTTATGATGTTGATTTCATTGCTGAGTGATATGCCATTATACATATGGACCACAACTTCTTTATCCATTTTTCTCTTTCCTGGGATATTTAAGGTGTAACGAAGTGGAGGTTCTTGTCAACAGAGCAGCCCTAAACTTTGGGGTGCCTGTGTCTTGCTGATTTTTAGTTTTCCCAATTTATACGCCCATGACTGGAAGTGCCCTATGCTCTCTAAGCTGAGTTTTTTAGATGTTTCAGGACACAACGTACACTTCTCCAGAGTGGCTGTTGGCAATTTACATCCCGCCCATCAGCGTAGCAAGGCTCCCGTTTCTCCATGGCCTGTCCTACATTTCTGGTTTTGACACTTTATTCAGCATGGCCCTTTTGACCGATGGGAAGCGAGACTTCTTTGTAGCGCTGATTTGCCTTTCCAGGTTGCTTGGTTGGCCAAAAAGGGCGTATGCGTTTTTTCCTGAATATATTCAGGAAAAAACGCATACGCCCTTTTTGGCCAAGGGCATCATTGTCGAGGTTTTGCCGCCTTTCCTGTGCTTTAAAGGCGATTCGACTCTACCTCCTGAAATCTGTTTCCTGCAATTCTGCTATGCTTTCAAATCCTCTTCGTTGCCTTCCCTCAATATATTTGTGGACTAGAGTTATCATTTCTAACTCTGCAGGTTTGTGAATTGCAGTGCCCCTGAGCGCGATTTTTCAACTCGCTTTTTTGGGAGCTGGCCGCAAAAGCACAGGATTGCTTCAGGCCCTGTTCTGCTTCCGGGCGGCAGGCTGAGCCTGTGGTTAATCCTTCTTCCTGATGGGAAAATAGAGTGACCTGTGGCTGTCCCAACACCTAGACCTAGTCTCTCATTGGTTCCCCCTCTTCCCGTTTATCCTCAGGACAAATTGCAACCTGTACGGAACAGAAGGTTAAAGGGGCTGATTCTCCAAGGACGGAGATTGCTAGTAAAGCGGCTGTAATGGCCAACCCGAGCACAAGGAGATGAGAAATGAGATGCGTTTTAGAAACCTTTCCCGATCACACGGTGTACCATCTTCTGGGTTTCTCATGCATGTTTTCGATGTAGGAAGATGCCCTTGAACCTGGAGATTTTGGACCCATGGGATGGGTACCACGCAATATTACTTTAAAGGGTCTCCGTTTTCTCACCCAACCTCACCAAACCTCTCAGCCCCAAGAGTGTCCACCCTTATGACTCAATCAGCTGTGGGTCTAGAGATGGTCAATAAAGGTGGCATCCCAGCCCCTGAACGAATTCTGTATGAATTTCTCTCTCTTTCACTGTCTTTGTTTCACGGGTTTTTAAAAGTAATTGATTTTTATAATGGGGTTTAGCTGCTTTTCACTGCTGTGTTTATGCCGCTTTACACCCACTTGACTCACTTACAGAGAGATATCAATACATTGGTTTTAAGAGTCTTACTAGTCAGATATATTCTTGGGCGGTGAACAGGGGGTGTTGAATCCAGTTCACTGAGCAAGGAGTAGGTCTTCTCTGTTACATATTGGGTTTATGGAACAGTATCTGAGCTAATTTGATACCCTTGTTTTATGCAACACCCCACCTCACCTTTCCCGTTAAGCAGCCATAGTGTGTTTTCTAAACGTGTGACGCTGTTCTGTTTTGTAATTCAGTTCAAGTGTAGCGGTTTTTACATTCCCTCTATAAGTCATATCTTATAATAAGTGCCTTTTTCTGTGTGACTTATTTCACTTAGAATCGTCGTACCTAAATCTTCTCATCATTCTGCTACTAGCCTTATGATGTTGATTTCATTGCTGAGTGATATGCCATTATACATATGGACCACAACTTCTTTATCCATTTTTCTCTTTCCTGGGATATTTAAGGTGTAACTAAGTGGAGGTTCTTGTCAACAGAGCAGCCCTAAACTTTGGGGTGCCTGTGTCTTGCTGATTTTTAGTTTTCCCAATTTATACGCCCATGACTGGAAGTGCCCTATGCTCTCTAAGCTGAGTTTTTTAGATGTTTCAGGACACAACGTACACTTCTCCAGAGTGGCTGTTGGCAATTTACATCCCGCCCATCAGCGTAGCAAGGCTCCCGTTTCTCCATGGCCTGTCCTACATTTCTGGTTTTGACACTTTATTCAGCATGGCCCTTTTGACCGATGGGAAGCGAGACTTCTTTGTAGCGCTGATTTGCCTTTCCAGGTTGCTTGGTTGGCCAAAAAGGGCGTATGCGTTTTTTCCTGAATATATTCAGGAAAAAACGCATACGCCCTTTTTGGCCAAGGGCATCATTGTCGAGGTTTTGCCGCCTTTCCTGTGCTTTAAAGGCGATTCGACTCTACCTCCTGAAATCTGTTTCCTGCAATTCTGCTATGCTTTCAAATCCTCTTCGTTGCCTTCCCTCAATATATTTGTGGACGAGAGTTATCATTTCTAACTCTGCAGGTTTGTGAATTGCAGTGCCCCTGAGCGCGATTTTTCAACTCGCTTTTTTGGGAGCTGGCCGCAAAAGCACAGGATTGCTTCAGGCCCTGTTCTGCTTCCGGGCGGCAGGCTGAGCCTGTGGTTAATCCTTCTTCCTGATGGGAAAATAGAGTGACCTGTGGCTGTCCCAACACCTAGACCTAGTCTCTCATTGGTTCCCCCTCTTCCCGTTTATCCTCAGGACAAATTGCAACCTGTACGGAACAGAAGGTTAAAGGGGCTGATTCTCCAAGGACGGAGATTGCTAGTAAAGCGGCTGTAATGGCCAACCCGAGCACAAGGAGATGAGAAATGAGATGCGTTTTAGAAACCTTTCCCGATCACACGGTGTACCATCTTCTGGGTTTCTCATGCATGTTTTCGATGTAGGAAGATGCCCTTGAACCTGGAGATTTTGGACCCATGGGATGGGTACCACGCAATATTACTTTAAAGGGTCTCCGTTTTCTCACCCAACCTCACCAAACCTCTCAGCCCCAAGAGTGTCCACCCTTATGACTCAATCAGCTGTGGGTCTAGAGATGGTCAATAAAGGTGGCATCCCAGCCCCTGAACGAATTCTGTATGAATTTCTCTCTCTTTCACTGTCTTTGTTTCACGGGTTTTTAAAAGTAATTGATTTTTATAATGGGGTTTAGCTGCTTTTCACTGCTGTGTTTATGCTGCTTTACACCCACTTGACTCACTTACAGAGAGATATCAATACATTGGTTTTAAGAGTCTTACTAGTCAGATATATTCTTGGGCGGTGAACAGGGGGTGTTGAATCCAGTTCACTGAGCAAGGAGTAGGTCTTCTCTGTTACATATTGGGTTTATGGAACAGTATCTGAGCTAATTTGATACCCTTGTTTTATGCAACACCCCACCTCACCTTTCCCGTTAAGCAGCCATAGTGTGTTTTCTAAACGTGTGACGCTGTTCTGTTTTGTAATTCAGTTCAAGTGTAGCGGTTTTTACATTCCCTCTATAAGTCATATCTTATAATAAGTGCCTTTTTCTGTGTGACTTATTTCACTTAGAATCGTCGTACCTAAATCTTCTCATCATTCTGCTACTAGCCTTATGATGTTGATTTCATTGCTGAGTGATATGCCATTATACATATGGACCACAACTTCTTTATCCATTTTTCTCTTTCCTGGGATATTTAAGGTGTAACGAAGTGGAGGTTCTTGTCAACAGAGCAGCCCTAAACTTTGGGGTGCCTGTGTCTTGCTGATTTTTAGTTTTCCCAATTTATACGCCCATGACTGGAAGTGCCCTATGCTCTCTAAGCTGAGTTTTTTAGATGTTTCAGGACACACCGTACACTTCTCCAGAGTGGCTGTTGGCAATTTACATCCCACCCATCAGCGTAGCAAGGCTCCCGTTTCTCCATGGCCTGTCCTGCATTTCTGGTTTTGACACTTTATTCAGCATGGCCCTTTTGACCGATGGGAAGCGAGACTTCTTTGTAGCGCTGATTTGCCTTTCCAGGTTGCTTGGTTGGCCAAAAAGGGCGTATGCGTTTTTTCCTGAATATATTCAGGAAAAAACGCATACGCCCTTTTTGGCCAAGGGCATCATGGTCGAGGTTTTGCCGCTTTTCCTGTGCTTTAAAGGCGATTCGAATCTACCTCCTGAAATCTGTTTCCTGCAATTCTGCCTTGCTTTCAAATCCTCTTCGTTGCCTTCCCTCAATATATTTGTGGACTAGAGTTATCATTTCTAACTCTGCAGGTTTGTGAATTGCAGTGCCCCTGAGCTCCATTTTTCAACTCGCTTTCTTGGGAGCTGGCCGCAAAAGCGCAGGATTGCTTCAGGCCCTATTGTGGTTCCGGGCGGCAGGCTGAGCCTGTGGTTAATTCTTCTTCCTGATGGGAAAATAGAGTGACCTGTGCCTGTCCCCACACCTAGACCTAGTCTCTCATTGGTTCCCCCCCTTCCCGTTCATCCTCAGGACAAATTTGCAACCTGTACAGAACAGGAGGTTAAAGGTGCTCATTCTCCAAGGAGGGAGATTGCTAGTAAAGCGGCTGGAATGGCGAGCCCGAGCACAAGGAGATGAGAAATGAGGTGCATTTTAGAAACCTTTCCCGATCACACGGTGTACCGTCTTCTGGGTTTCTCATGCATGTTTTCGATGTAGGAAGATGCCCTTGAACCTGGAGATTTTGGACCCATGGGATGGGTACCACGCAGTATTACTTTAAAGGGTCTGCGTTTGCTCACCCAACCTCACCAAACCTCTCAGCCCCAAGAGTGTCCACCCTTATGTCTCAATCAGCTGTGGGTCTAGAGATGGTCAATAAAGGTGGCATCCCAGCCCCTGAACGAATTCTGTATGAATTTCTCTCTCTTTCACTGTCTTTGTTTCACGGGTTTTTAAAAGTAATTGATTTTTATAATGGGGTTTAGCTGCTTTTCACTGCTGTGTTTATGCCGCTTTACACCCACTTGACTCACTTACAGAGAGATATCAATACATTGGTTTTAAGAGTCTTACTAGTCAGATATATTCTTGGGCGGTAAACAGGGGGTGTTGAATCCAGTTCACTGAGCAAGGAGTAGGTCTTGTCTGTTACATATTGGGTTTATGGAACAGTATCGGAGCTAATTTGAAACCCTTGTGTTATGCATCACCCCACCTCACCTTTCCAGTTAAGCAGCCATAGTGTGTTTTCTAAACGTGTGACGCTGTTCTGTTTTGTAATTCAGTTCAAGTGTAGCGGTTTTTACATTCCCTCTATAAGTGATATCTTATGATAAGTGCCTTTTTCTGTGTGACTTATTTCACTTAGAATCGTCGTACCTAAATCTTCTCATCATGCTGCTACTAGCCTTATGATGTTGATTTCATGCCTGAGTGATATTCCATTGTACATAAGGACCACAACTTCTTTATCCATTTTTCTCTTTCCTGGGATATTTAAGGTGTAATGAAGTGGAGGTTCTTGTCAACAGAGCAGCCCTAAACTTTGGGGTGCCTGTGTCTTGCTGATTTTTAGTTTTCCCAATTTATACGCCCATGAGTGGAAGTGCCCTATGCTCTCTAAGCTGAGTTTTTTAGGTGTTTCAGGACACACCGTACACTTCTCCAGAGTGGCTGTTGGCAATTTACATCCCGCCCATCAGCGTAGCAAGGCTCCCGTTTCTCCATGGCCTGTCCTGCATTTCTGGTTTTGACACTTTATTCAGCATGGCCCTTTTGACCGATGGGAAGCGAGACTTCTTTGTAGCGCTGATTTGCCTTTCCAGGTTGCTTGGTTGGCCAAAAAGGGCGTATGCGTTTTTTCCTGAATATATTAAGGAAAAAACGCATACGCCCTTTTTGGCCAAGGGCATCATGGTCGAGGTTTTGCCGCTTTTCCTGTGCTTTAAAGGCGATTCGAATCTACCTCCTGAAATCTGTTTCCTGCAATTCTGCCTTGCTTTCAAATCCTCTTCGTTGCCTTCCCTCAATATATTTGTGGACGAGAGTTATCATTTCTAATTCTGCAGTTTTGTGAATTGCAGTGCCCCTGAGCTCGATTTTTCAACTCGCTTTCTTGGGAGCTGGCCGCAAAAGCACAGGATTGCTTCAGGCCCTCTTCTGCTTCCGGGCGGCAGGCTGAGCCTGTGGTTAATCCTTCTTCCTGATGGGAAAATAGAGTGACCTGTGCCTGTCCCCACACCTAGACCTAGTCTCTCATTGGTTCCCCCTCTTCCCGTTCATCCTCAGGACAAATTGCAACCTGTTCGGAACAGGAGGTTAAAGGTGCTGATTCTCCAAGAAGGGAGATTGCTAGTAAAGTGGCTGTAATGGCGAGCCCGAGCACAAGGAGATGAGAAATGAGGTGCGTTTTAGAAACCTTTCCCGATCACACGGTGTACCGTCTTCTGGGTTTCTCATGCATGTTTTCGATGTAGGAAGATGCCCTTGAACCTGGAGATTTTGGACCCATGGGATGGGTACCACGCAGTATTACTTTAAAGGGTCTGCGTTTGCTCACCCAACCTCACCAAACCTCTCAGCCCCAAGAGTGTCCACCCTTATGACTCAATCAGCTGTGGGTCTAGAGATGGTCAATAAAGGTGGCATCCCAGCCCCTGAACGAATTCTGTATGAATTTCTCTCTGTTTCACTGTCTTTGTTTCACGGGTTTTTAAAAGTAATTGACTTTTATAATGGGGTTTAGCTGCTTTTCACTGCTGTGTTTATGCCGCTTTACACCCACTTGACTCACTTACAGAGAGATATCAATACATTGGTTTTAAGAGTCTTACTAGTCAGATATATTCTTGGGCGGTGAACAGGGGGTGTTGAATCCAGTTCACTGAGCAAGGAGTAGGTCTTCTCTGTTACATATTGGGTTTATGGAACAGTATCTGAGCTAATTTGATACCCTTGTTTTATGCAACACCCCACCTCACCTTTCCCGTTAAGCAGCCATAGTGTGTTTTCTAAACGTGTGACGCTGTTCTGTTTTGTAATTCAGTTCAAGTGTAGCGGTTTTTACATTCCCTCTATAAGTCATATCTTATGATAAGTGCCTTTTTCTGTGTGACTTATTTCACTTAGAATCGTCGTACCTAAATCTTCTCATCATTCTGCTACTAGCCTTATGATGTTGATTTCATTGCTGAGTGATATGCCATTATACATATGGACCACAACTTCTTTATCCATTTTTCTCTTTCCTGGGATATTTAAGGTGTAACGAAGTGGAGGTTCTTGTCAACAGAGCAGCCCTAAACTTTGGGGTGCCTGTGTCTTGCTGATTTTTAGTTTTCCCAATTTATACGCCCATGAGTGGAAGTGCCCTATGCTCTCTAAGCTGAGTTTTTTAGATGTTTTAGGACACACCGTACACTTCTCCAGAGTGGCTGTTGGCAATTTACATCCCACCCATCAGCGTAGCAAGGCTCCCGTTTCTCCATGGCCTGTCCTGCATTTCTGGTTTTGACACTTTATTCAGCATGGCCCTTTTGACCGATGGGAAGCGAGACTTCTTTGTAGCGCTGATTTGCCTTTCCAGGTTGCTTGGTTGGCCAAAAAGGGCGTATGCGTTTTTTCCTGAATATATTCAGGAAAAAACGCATACGCCCTTTTTGGCCAAGGGCATCATGGTCGAGGTTTTGCCGCTTTTCCTGTGCTTTAAAGGCGATTCGAATCTACCTCCTGAAATCTGTTTCCTGCAATTCTGCCTTGCTTTCAAATCCTCTTCGTTGCCTTCCCTCAATATATTTGTGGACGAGAGTTATCATTTCTAACTCTGCAGGTTTGTGAATTGCAGTGCCCCTGAGCTCCATTTTTCAACTCGCTTTCTTGGGAGCTGGCCGCAAAAGCGCAGGATTGCTTCAGGCCCTATTGTGGTTCCGGGCGGCAGGCTGAGCCTGTGGTTAATTCTTCTTCCTGATGGGAAAATAGAGTGACCTGTGCCTGTCCCCACACCTAGACCTAGTCTCTCATTGGTTCCCCCTCTTCCCGTTCATCCTCAGGACAAATTTGCAACCTGTACAGAACAGGAGGTTAAAGGTGCTCATTCTCCAAGGAGGGAGATTGCTAGTAAAGCGGCTGGAATGGCAAGCCCGAGCACAAGGAGATGAGAAATGAGGTGCATTTTAGAAACCTTTCCCGATCACACGGTGTACCGTCTTCTGGGTTTCTCATGCATGTTTTCGATGTAGGAAGATGCCCTTGAACCTGGAGATTTTGGACCCATGGGATGGGTACCATGCAGTATTACTTTAAAGGGTCTGCGTTTGCTCACCCAACCTCACCAAACCTCTCAGCCCGAAGAGTGTCCACCCTTATGTCTCAATCAGCTGTGGGTCTAGAGATGGTCAATAAAGGTGGCATCCCAGCCCCTGAACGAATTCTGTATGAATTTCTCTCTCTTTCACTGTCTTTGTTTCACGGGTTTTTAAAAGTAATTGATTTTTATAATGGGGTTTAGCTGCTTTTCACTGCTGTGTTTATGCCGCTTTACACCCACTTGACTCACTTACAGAGAGATATCAATACATTGGTTTTAAGAGTCTTACTAGTCAGATATATTCTTGGGCGGTAAACAGGGGGTGTTGAATCCAGTTCACTGAGCAAGGAGTAGGTCTTGTCTGTTACATATTGGGTTTATGGAACAGTATCTGAGCTAATTTGAAACCCTTGTGTTATGCATCACCCCACCTCACCTTTCCAGTTAAGCAGCCATAGTGTGTTTTCTAAACGTGTGACGTTGTTCTGTTTTGTAATTCAGTTCAAGTGTAGCGGTTTTTACATTCCCTCTATAAGTGATATCTTATGATAAGTGCCTTTTTCTGTGTGACTTATTTCACTTAGAATCGTCGTACCTAAATCTTCTCATCATGCTGCTACTAGCCTTATGATGTTGATTTCATGCCTGAGTGATATTCCATTGTACATAAGGACCACAACTTCTTTATCCATTTTTCTCT
This sequence comes from Balaenoptera borealis, assembly GCF_965194805.1. Taxonomy (NCBI): domain Eukaryota; kingdom Metazoa; phylum Chordata; class Mammalia; order Artiodactyla; family Balaenopteridae; genus Balaenoptera; species Balaenoptera borealis. The sequence continues at coordinate 108,860,732 of NC_138863.1, read as the reverse complement.
TTCCTGGGATATTTAAGGTGTAATGAAGTGGAGGTTCTTGTCATCAGAGCAGCCCTAAACTTTGGGGTGCCTGTGTCTTGCTGATTTTTAGTTCTCCCAATTTATACGCCCATGAGTGGAAGTGCCCTATGCTCTCTAAGCTGAGTGTTTTAGATGTTTCAGGACACACCGTACACTTCTCCAGAGTGGCTGTTGGCAATTTAAATCCCGCCCATCAGCGTAGCAAGGCTCCCGTTTCTCCATGGCCTGTCCTGCATTTCTGGTTTTGACACTTTATTCAGCATGGCCCTTTTGACCGATGGGAAGCGAGACTGCTTTGTAGCGCTGATTTGCCTTTCCAGGTTGCTTGGTTGGCCAAAAAGGGCGTATGCGTTTTTTCCTGAATATATTCAGGAAAAAACGCATACGCCCTTTTTGGCCAAGGGCATCATGGTCGAGGTTTTGCCGCTTTTCCTGTGCTTTAAAGGCGATTCGAATCTACCTCCTGAAATCTGTTTCCTGCAATTCTGCCTTGCTTTCAAATCCTCTTTGTTGCCTTCCCTCAATATATTTGTGGACGAGAGTTATCATTTCTAACTCTGCAGGTTTGTGAATTGCAGTGCCCCTGAGCTCCATTTTTCAACTCGCTTTCTTGGGAGCTGGCCACAAAAGCGCAGGATTGCTTCAGGCCCTATTGTGGTTCCGGGCGGCAGGCTGAGCCTGTGGTTAATTCTTCTTCCTGATGGGAAAATAGAGTGACCTGTGCCTGTCCCCACACCTAGACCTAGTCTCTCATTGGTTCCCCCTCTTCCCGTTCATCCTCAGGACAAATTTGCAACCTGTACAGAACAGGAGGTTAAAGGTGCTCATTCTCCAAGGAGGGAGATTGCTAGTAAAGCGGCTGGAATGGCGAGCCCGAGCACAAGGAGATGAGAAATGAGGTGCGTTTTAGAAACCTTTCCCGATCACACGGTGTACCATCTTCTGGGTTTCTCATGCATGTTTTCGATGTAGGAAGATGCCCTTGAACCTGGAGATTTTGGACCCATGGGATGGGTACCACGCAGTATTACTTTAAAGGGTCTGCGTTTGCTCACCCAACCTCACCAAACCTCTCAGCCCCAAGAGTGTCCACCCTTATGTCTCAATCAGCTGTGGGTCTAGAGATTGTCAATCCAGGTGGCATCACAGCCCCTGAACGAATTTTGTAAGAATTTCTCTCTCTTCACTGTCTTAGTTTCACGGGTTTTTAAAAGTAATTGATTTTTATAACGGGGTTTAGCTGCTTTTCACTGCTGTGTTTATGCCGGTTTACACCCACTTGACTCACTTACAGAGGGATATCAATACATTGGTTTTAAGATTCTTACTAGTCAGATATATTCTTGGGCGTTGAACAGGGGGTGTTGAGTCCAGTTCACTGAGCAAGGAGTAGGTCTTGTCTATTACATATTGGGTTTATGGAACGGTATCTGAGCTAATTTGAAACCCTTGTTTTATGCATCACACCACCTCACCTTTCCCGTTAAGCAGCCATAGTGTGTCTTCTAAACGTGTGACGCTGTTCTGTTTTGTAATTCAGTTCAAGTGTAGCGGTTTTTACATTCCCTCTCTAAGTGATATCTTATGATAAGTGTCTTTTTCTGTGTGACTTATTTCACTTAGAATCGTCGTACCTAAAACCTCTCATCATGCTGCTACTAGCCTTATGACGTTAATTTCATGGCTGAGTGATATGCCATTGTACATAAGGACCACAACTTCTTTATCCATTTTTCTCTTTCCTGGGATATTTAAGGTGTAACGAAGTGGAGGTTCTTGTCAACAGAGCAGCCCTAAACTTTGGGGTGCCTGTGTCTTGCTGATTTTTAGTTTTCCCAATTTATACGCCCATGAGTGGAAGTGCCCTATGCTCTCTAAGCTGAGTTTTTTAGATGTTTCAGGACACACCGTACACTTCTCCAGAGTGGCTGTTGGCAATTTACATCCCGCCCATCAGCGTAGCAAGGCTCCCGTTTCTCCATGGCCTGTCCTACATTTCTGGTTTTGACACTTTATTCAGCATGGCCCTTTTGACCGATGGGAAGCGAGACTTCTTTGTAGCGCTGATTTGCCTTTCCAGGTTGCTTGGTTGGCCAAAAAGGGCGTATGCGTTTTTTCCTGAATATATTCAGGAAAAAACGCATACGCCCTTTTTGGCCAAGGGCATCATTGTCGAGGTTTTGCCGCCTTTCCTGTGCTTTAAAGGCGATTCGACTCTACCTCCTGAAATCTGTTTCCTGCAATTCTGCTATGCTTTCAAATCCTCTTCGTTGCCTTCCCTCAATATATTTGTGGACGAGAGTTATCATTTCTAACTCTGCAGGTTTGTGAATTGCAGTGCCCCTGAGCGCGATTTTTCAACTCGCTTTTTTGGGAGCTGGCCGCAAAAGCACAGGATTGCTTCAGGCCCTGTTCTGCTTCCGGGCGGCAGGCTGAGCCTGTGGTTAATCCTTCTTCCTGATGGGAAAATAGAGTGACCTGTGGCTGTCCCAACACCTAGACCTAGTCTCTCATTGGTTCCCCCTCTTCCCGTTTATCCTCAGGACAAATTGCAACCTGTACGGAACAGAAGGTTAAAGGGGCTGATTCTCCAAGGACGGAGATTGCTAGTAAAGCGGCTGTAATGGCCAACCCGAGCACAAGGAGATGAGAAATGAGATGCGTTTTAGAAACCTTTCCCGATCACACGGTGTACCATCTTCTGGGTTTCTCATGCATGTTTTCGATGTAGGAAGATGCCCTTGAACCTGGAGATTTTGGACCCATGGGATGGGTACCACGCAATATTACTTTAAAGGGTCTCCGTTTTCTCACCCAACCTCACCAAACCTCTCAGCCCCAAGAGTGTCCACCCTTATGACTCAATCAGCTGTGGGTCTAGAGATGGTCAATAAAGGTGGCATCCCAGCCCCTGAACGAATTCTGTATGAATTTCTCTCTCTTTCACTGTCTTTGTTTCACGGGTTTTTAAAAGTAATTGATTTTTATAATGGGGTTTAGCTGCTTTTCACTGCTGTGTTTATGCCGCTTTACACCCACTTGACTCACTTACAGAGAGATATCAATACATTGGTTTTAAGAGTCTTACTAGTCAGATATATTCTTGGGCGGTGAACAGGGGGTGTTGAATCCAGTTCACTGAGCAAGGAGTAGGTCTTCTCTGTTACATATTGGGTTTATGGAACAGTATCTGAGCTAATTTGATACCCTTGTTTTATGCAACACCCCACCTCACCTTTCCCGTTAAGCAGCCATAGTGTGTTTTCTAAACGTGTGACGCTGTTCTGTTTTGTAATTCAGTTCAAGTGTAGCGGTTTTTACATTCCCTCTATAAGTCATATCTTATAATAAGTGCCTTTTTCTGTGTGACTTATTTCACTTAGAATCGTCGTACCTAAATCTTCTCATCATTCTGCTACTAGCCTTATGATGTTGATTTCATTGCTGAGTGATATGCCATTATACATATGGACCACAACTTCTTTATCCATTTTTCTCTTTCCTGGGATATTTAAGGTGTAACGAAGTGGAGGTTCTTGTCAACAGAGCAGCCCTAAACTTTGGGGTGCCTGTGTCTTGCTGATTTTTAGTTTTCCCAATTTATACGCCCATGACTGGAAGTGCCCTATGCTCTCTAAGCTGAGTTTTTTAGATGTTTCAGGACACAACGTACACTTCTCCAGAGTGGCTGTTGGCAATTTACATCCCGCCCATCAGCGTAGCAAGGCTCCCGTTTCTCCATGGCCTGTCCTACATTTCTGGTTTTGACACTTTATTCAGCATGGCCCTTTTGACCGATGGGAAGCGAGACTTCTTTGTAGCGCTGATTTGCCTTTCCAGGTTGCTTGGTTGGCCAAAAAGGGCGTATGCGTTTTTTCCTGAATATATTCAGGAAAAAACGCATACGCCCTTTTTGGCCAAGGGCATCATTGTCGAGGTTTTGCCGCCTTTCCTGTGCTTTAAAGGCGATTCGACTCTACCTCCTGAAATCTGTTTCCTGCAATTCTGCTATGCTTTCAAATCCTCTTCGTTGCCTTCCCTCAATATATTTGTGGACGAGAGTTATCATTTCTAACTCTGCAGGTTTGTGAATTGCAGTGCCCCTGAGCGCGATTTTTCAACTCGCTTTTTTGGGAGCTGGCCGCAAAAGCACAGGATTGCTTCAGGCCCTGTTCTGCTTCCGGGCGGCAGGCTGAGCCTGTGGTTAATCCTTCTTCCTGATGGGAAAATAGAGTGACCTGTGGCTGTCCCAACACCTAGACCTAGTCTCTCATTGGTTCCCCCTCTTCCCGTTTATCCTCAGGACAAATTGCAACCTGTACGGAACAGAAGGTTAAAGGGGCTGATTCTCCAAGGACGGAGATTGCTAGTAAAGCGGCTGTAATGGCCAACCCGAGCACAAGGAGATGAGAAATGAGATGCGTTTTAGAAACCTTTCCCGATCACACGGTGTACCATCTTCTGGGTTTCTCATGCATGTTTTCGATGTAGGAAGATGCCCTTGAACCTGGAGATTTTGGACCCATGGGATGGGTACCACGCAATATTACTTTAAAGGGTCTCCGTTTTCTCACCCAACCTCACCAAACCTCTCAGCCCCAAGAGTGTCCACCCTTATGACTCAATCAGCTGTGGGTCTAGAGATGGTCAATAAAGGTGGCATCCCAGCCCCTGAACGAATTCTGTATGAATTTCTCTCTCTTTCACTGTCTTTGTTTCACGGGTTTTTAAAAGTAATTGATTTTTATAATGGGGTTTAGCTGCTTTTCACTGCTGTGTTTATGCCGCTTTACACCCACTTGACTCACTTACAGAGAGATATCAATACATTGGTTTTAAGAGTCTTACTAGTCAGATATATTCTTGGGCGGTGAACAGGGGGTGTTGAATCCAGTTCACTGAGCAAGGAGTAGGTCTTCTCTGTTACATATTGGGTTTATGGAACAGTATCTGAGCTAATTTGATACCCTTGTTTTATGCAACACCCCACCTCACCTTTCCCGTTAAGCAGCCATAGTGTGTTTTCTAAACGTGTGACGCTGTTCTGTTTTGTAATTCAGTTCAAGTGTAGCGGTTTTTACATTCCCTCTATAAGTCATATCTTATGATAAGTGCCTTTTTCTGTGTGACTTATTTCACTTAGAATCGTCGTACCTAAATCTTCTCATCATTCTGCTACTAGCCTTATGATGTTGATTTCATTGCTGAGTGATATGCCATTATACATATGGACCACAACTTCTTTATCCATTTTTCTCTTTCCTGGGATATTTAAGGTGTAACGAAGTGGAGGTTCTTGTCAACAGAGCAGCCCTAAACTTTGGGGTGCCTGTGTCTTGCTGATTTTTAGTTTTCCCAATTTATACGCCCATGAGTGGAAGTGCCCTATGCTCTCTAAGCTGAGTTTTTTAGATGTTTCAGGACACACCGTACACTTCTCCAGAGTGGCTGTTGGCAATTTACATCCCACCCATCAGCGTAGCAAGGCTCCCGTTTCTCCATGGCCTGTCCTGCATTTCTGGTTTTGACACTTTATTCAGCATGGCCCTTTTGACCGATGGGAAGCGAGACTTCTTTGTAGCGCTGATTTGCCTTTCCAGGTTGCTTGGTTGGCCAAAAAGGGCGTATGCGTTTTTTCCTGAATATATTCAGGAAAAAACGCATACGCCCTTTTTGGCCAAGGGCATCATGGTCGAGGTTTTGCCGCTTTTCCTGTGCTTTAAAGGCGATTCGAATCTACCTCCTGAAATCTGTTTCCTGCAATTCTGCCTTGCTTTCAAATCCTCTTCGTTGCCTTCCCTCAATATATTTGTGGACTAGAGTTATCATTTCTAACTCTGCAGGTTTGTGAATTGCAGTGCCCCTGAGCTCCATTTTTCAACTCGCTTTCTTGGGAGCTGGCCGCAAAAGCGCAGGATTGCTTCAGGCCCTATTGTGGTTCCGGGCGGCAGGCTGAGCCTGTGGTTAATTCTTCTTCCTGATGGGAAAATAGAGTGACCTCTGCCTGTCCCCACACCTAGACCTAGTCTCTCATTGGTTCCCCCTCTTCCCGTTCATCCTCAGGACAAATTTGCAACCTGTACAGAACAGGAGGTTAAAGGTGCTCATTCTCCAAGGAGGGAGATTGCTAGTAAAGCGGCTGGAATGGCGAGCCCGAGCACAAGGAGATGAGAAATGAGGTGCATTTTAGAAACCTTTCCCGATCACACGGTGTACCGTCTTCTGGGTTTCTCATGCATGTTTTCGATGTAGGAAGATGCCCTTGAACCTGGAGATTTTGGACCCATGGGATGGGTACCACGCAGTATTACTTTAAAGGGTCTGCGTTTGCTCACCCAACCTCACCAAACCTCTCAGCCCGAAGAGTGTCCACCCTTATGTCTCAATCAGCTGTGGGTCTAGAGATGGTCAATAAAGGTGGCATCCCAGCCCCTGAACGAATTCTGTATGAATTTCTCTCTCTTTCACTGTCTTTGTTTCACGGGTTTTTAAAAGTAATTGATTTTTATAATGGGGTTTAGCTGCTTTTCACTGCTGTGTTTATGCCGCTTTACACCCACTTGACTCACTTACAGAGAGATATCAATACATTGGTTTTAAGAGTCTTACTAGTCAGATATATTCTTGGGCGGTAAACAGGGGGTGTTGAATCCAGTTCACTGAGCAAGGAGTAGGTCTTGTCTGTTACATATTGGGTTTATGGAACAGTATCTGAGCTAATTTGAAACCCTTGTGTTATGCATCACCCCACCTCACCTTTCCAGTTAAGCAGCCATAGTGTGTTTTCTAAACGTGTGACGCTGTTCTGTTTTGTAATTCAGTTCAAGTGTAGCGGTTTTTACATTCCCTCTATAAGTGATATCTTATGATAAGTGCCTTTTTCTGTGTGACTTATTTCACTTAGAATCGTCGTACCTAAATCTTCTCATCATGCTGCTACTAGCCTTATGATGTTGATTTCATGCCTGAGTGATATTCCATTGTACATAAGGACCACAACTTCTTTATCCATTTTTCTCTTTCCTGGGATATTTAAGGTGTAATGAAGTGGAGGTTCTTGTCAACAGAGCAGCCCTAAACTTTGGGGTGCCTGTGTCTTGCTGATTTTTAGTTTTCCCAATTTATACGCCCATGAGTGGAAGTGCCCTATGCTCTCTAAGCTGAGTTTTTTAGGTGTTTCAGGACACACCGTACACTTCTCCAGAGTGGCTGTTGGCAATTTACATCCCGCCCATCAGCGTAGCAAGGCTCCCGTTTCTCCATGGCCTGTCCTGCATTTCTGGTTTTGACACTTTATTCAGCATGGCCCTTTTGACCGATGGGAAGCGAGACTTCTTTGTAGCGCTGATTTGCCTTTCCAGGTTGCTTGGTTGGCCAAAAAGGGCGTATGCGTTTTTTCCTGAATATATTCAGGAAAAAACGCATACGCCCTTTTTGGCCAAGGGCATCATTGTCGAGGTTTTGCCGCTTTTCCTGTGCTTTAAAGGCGATTCGACTCTACCTCCTGAAATCAGTTTCCTGCAATTCTGCTATGCTTTCAAATCCTCTTCGTTGCCTTCCCTCAATATATTTGTGGACGAGAGTTACCATTTATAACTGTGCAGGTTTGTGAATTGCAGTGCCCCTGAGCTCCATTTTTCAACTCGCTTTTTTGGGAGGTGGCCGCAAAAGCACAGGATTGCTTCAGGCCCTGTTCTGCTTCCGGGCGGCAGGCTGAGCCTGTGGTTAATCCTTCTTCCTGATGGGAAATTAGAGTGACATGTGGCTGTCCCAATACCTAGAGCTAGTCTCTCATTGGTTCCCCCTCTTCCCGTTTATCCTCAGGACAAATTGCAACCTGTAGGGAACAGAAGGTTAAAGGGGCTGATTCTCCAAGGAGGGAGATTGCTAGTAAAGCGGCTGTAATGGCCAACCCCAGCACAAGGAGATGAGAACTGAGGTGCGTTTTAGAAACCTTTCCCGATCACACGGTGTACCATCTTCTGGGTTTCTCATGCATGTTTTCGATGTAGGAAGATGCCCTTGAACCTCGAGATTTTGGACCCATGGGATGGATACCACGCAGTATTACTTTAAAGGGTCTGCGTTTGCTCACCCAACCTCACCAAACCTCTCAGCCCCAAGAGTGTCCACCCTTATGACTCAATCAGCTGTGGGTCTAGAGATGGTCAATAAAGGTGGCATCCCAGCCCCTGAACGAATTCTGTATGAATTTCTCTCTCTTTCACTGTCTTTGTTTCACGGGTTTTTAAAAGTAATTGATTTTTATAATGGGGTTTAGCTGCTTTTCACTGCTGGGTTTATGCCGCTTTACACCCACTTGACTCACTTACAGAGGGATATCAATACATTGGTTTTAAGAGTCCTACTAGTCAGATATATTCTTGGGCGGTGAACAGGGGGTGTTGAGTCCAGTTCACTGAGCAAGGAGTAGGTCTTGTCTATTACATATTGGGTTTATGGAACGGTATCTGAGCTAATTTGAAACCCTTGTTTTATGCATCACCCCACCTCACCTTTCCAGTTAAGCAGCCATAGTGTGTTTTCTAAACGTGTGACGCTGTTCTGTTTTGTAATTCAGTTCAAGTGTAGCGGTTTTTACATTCCCTCTATAAGTGATATCTTATGATAAGTGCCTTTTTCTGTGTGACTTATTTCACTTAGAATCGTCGTACCTAAATCTTCTCATCATGCTGCTACTAGCCTTATGATGTTGATTTCATGCCTGAGTGATATTCCATTGTACATAAGGATCACAACTTCTTTATCCATTTTTCTCTTTCCTGGGATATTTAAGGTGTAATGAAGTGGAGGTTCTTGTCAACAGAGCAGCCCTAAACTTTGGGGTGCCTGTGTCTTGCTGATTTTTAGTTTTCCCAATTTATACGCTCATGAGTGGAAGTGCACTATGCTCTCTAAGCTGAGTTTTTTAGATGTTTCAGGACACACCGTACACTTCTCCAGAGTGGCTGTTGGCAATTTACATCCCGCCCATCAGCGTAGCAAGGCTCCCGTACCTCCATGGCCTGTCCTGCATTTCTGGTTTTGACACTTTATTCAGCATGGCCCTTTTGACCGATGGGAAGCGAGACTTCTTTGTAGCGCTGATTTGCCTTTCCAGGTTGCTTGGTTGGCCAAAAAGGGCGTATGCGTTTTTTCCTGAATATATTCAGGAAAAAACGCATACGCCCTTTTTGGCCAAGGGCATCATGGTCGAGGTTTTGCCGCTTTTCCTGTGCTTTAAAGGCGATTCGAATCTACCTCCTGAAATCTGTTTCCTGCAATTCTGCCTTGCTTTCAAATCCTCTTCGTTGCCTTCCCTCAATATATTTGTGGACGAGAGTTATCATTTCTAACTCTGCAGGTTTGTGAATTGCAGTGCCCCTGAGCTCCATTTTTCAACTCGCTTTCTTGGGAGCTGGCCCCAAAAGCGCAGGATTGCTTCAGGCCCTATTGTGGTTCCGGGCGGCAGGCTGAGCCTGTGGTTAATTCTTCTTCCTGATGGGAAAATAGAGTGACCTGTGCCTGTCCCCACACCTAGACCTAGTCTCTCATTGGTTCCCCCTCTTCCCGTTCATCCTCAGGACAAATTTGCAACCTGTACAGAACAGGAGGTTAAAGGTGCTCATTCTCCAAGGAGGGAGATTGCTAGTAAAGCGCCTGGAATGGCGAGCCCGAGCACAAGGAGATGAGAAATGAGGTGCGTTTTAGAAACCTTTCCCGATCACACGGTGTACCATCTTCTGGGTTTCTCATGCATGTTTTCGATGTAGGAAGATGCCCTTGAACCTGGAGATTTTGGACCCATGGGATGGGTACCACGCAGTATTACTTTAAAGGGTCTGCGTTTGCTCACCCAACCTCACCAAACCTCTCAGCCCGAAGAGTGTCCACCCTTATGTCTCAATCAGCTGTGGGTCTAGAGATGGTCAATAAAGGTGGCATCCCAGCCCCTGAACGAATTCTGTATGAATTTCTCTCTCTTTCACTGTCTTTGTTTCACGGGTTTTTAAAAGTAATTGATTTTTATAATGGGGTTTAGCTGCTTTTCACTGCTGTGTTTATGCCGCTTTACACCCACTTGACTCACTTACAGAGAGATATCAATACATTGGTTTTAAGAGTCTTACTAGTCAGATATATTCTTGGGCGGTGAACAGGGGGTGTTGAGTCCAGTTCACTGAGCAAGGAGTAGGTCTTGTCTGTTACATATTGGGTTTATGGAACAGTATCTGAGCTAATTTGATACCCTTGTGTTATGCATCACCCCACCTCACCTTTCCCGTTAAGCAGCCATAGTGTGTTTTCTAAACGTGTGACGCTGTTCTGTTTTGTAATTCAGTTCAAGTGTAGCGGATTTTACATTCCCTCTATAAGTGATATCTTACGATAAGTGTCTTTCTCTGTGACTTATTTCACTTAGAATCGTCGTACCTAAATCCACTCATCATGCTGCTACCAGCCTTATGACGTTGATTTCATGCCTGAGTGATATTCCATTGTACATAAGGACCACAACTTCTTTATCCATTTTTCTCTTTCCTGGGATATTTAAGGTGTAATGAAGTGGAGGTTCTTGTCAACAGAGCAGCCCTAAACTTTGGGGTGCCTGTGTCTTGCTGATTTTTAGTTTTCCCAATTTATACGCCCATGAGTGGAAGTGCCCTATGCTCTCTAAGCTGAGTTTTTTAGGTGTTTCAGGACACACTGTACACTTCTCCAGAGTGGCTGTTGGCAATTTACATCCCGCCCATCAGCGTAGCAAGGCTCCCGTTTCTCCATGGCCTGTCCTGCATTTCTGGTTTTGACACTTTATTCAGCATGGCCCTTTTGACCGATGGGAAGCGAGACTTCTTTGTAGCGCTGATTTGCCTTTCCAGGTTGCTTGGTTGGCCAAAAAGGGCGTATGCGTTTTTTCCTGAATATATTCAGGAAAAAACGCATACGCCCTTTTTGGCCAAGGGCATCATTGTCGAGGTTTTGCCGCTTTTCCTGTGCTTTAAAGGCGATTCGACTCTACCTCCTGAAATCAGTTTCCTGCAATTCTGCTATGCTTTCAAATCCTCTTCGTTGCCTTCCCTCAATATATTTGTGGACGAGAGTTACCATTTATAACTGTGCAGGTTTGTGAATTGCAGTGCCCCTGAGCTCCATTTTTCAACTCGCTTTTTTGGGAGCTGGCCGCAAAAGCACAGGATTGCTTCAGGCCCTGTTCTGCTTCCGGGCGGCAGGCTGAGCCTGTGGTTAATCCTTCTTCCTGATGGGAAAATAGAGTGACATGTGGCTGTCCCAATAACTAGAGCTAGTCTCTCATTGGTTCCCCCTCTTCCCGTTTATCCTCAGGACAAATTGCAACCTGTAGGGAACAGAAGGTTAAAGGGGCTGATTCTCCAAGGAGGGAGATTGCTAGTAAAGCGGCTGTAATGGCCAACCCCAGCACAAGGAGATGAGAACTGAGGTGCGTTTTAGAAACCTTTCCCGATCACACGGTGTACCATCTTCTGGGTTTCTCATGCATGTTTTCGATGTAGGAAGATGCCCTTGAACCTGGAGATTTTGGACCCATGGGATGGATACCACGCAGTATTACTTTAAAGGGTCTGCGTTTGCTCACCCAACCTCACCAAACCTCTCAGCCCCAAGAGTGTCCACCCTTATGACTCAATCAGCTGTGGGTCTAGAGATGGTCAATAAAGGTGGCATCCCAGCCCCTGAACGAATTCTGTATGAATTTCTCTCTCTTTCACTGTCTTTGTTTCACGGGTTTTTAAAAGTAATTGATTTTTATAATGGGGTTTAGCTGCTTTTCATTGCTGGGTTTATGCCGCTTTACACCCACTTGACTCACTTACAGAGGGATATCAATACATTGGTTTTAAGAGTCCTACTAGTCAGATATATTCTTGGGCGGTGAACAGGGGGTGTTGAGTCCAGTTCACTGAGCAAGGAGTAGGTCTTGTCTATTACATATTGGGTTTATGGAACGGTATCTGAGCTAATTTGAAACCCTTGTTTTATGCATCACCCCACCTCACCTTTCCAGTTAAGCAGCCATAGTGTGTTTTCTAAACGTGTGACGCTGTTCTGTTTTGTAATTCAGTTCAAGTGTAGCGGTTTTTACATTCCCTCTATAAGTGATATCTTATGATAAGTGCCTTTTTCTGTGTGACTTATTTCACTTAGAATCGTCGTACCTAAATCTTCTCATCATGCTGCTACTAGCCTTATGATGTTGATTTCATGCCTGAGTGATATTCCATTGTACATAAGGATCACAACTTCTTTATCCATTTTTCTCTTTCCTGGGATATTTAAGGTGTAATGAAGTGGAGGTTCTTGTCAACAGAGCAGCCCTAAACTTTGGGGTGCCTGTGTCTTGCTGATTTTTAGTTTTCCCAATTTATACGCCCATGAGTGGAAGTGCACTATGCTCTCTAAGCTGAGTTTTTTAGATGTTTCAGGACACACCGTACACTTCTCCAGAGTGGCTGTTGGCAATTTACATCCCGCCCATCAGCGTAGCAAGGCTCCCGTACCTCCATGGCCTGTCCTGCATTTCTGGTTTTGACACTTTATTCAGCATGGCCCTTTTGACCGATGGGAAGCGAGACTTCTTTGTGGCGCTGATTTGCCTTTCCAGGTTGCTTGGTTGGCCAAAAAGGGCGTATGCGTTTTTTCCTGAATATATTCAGGAAAAAACGCATACGCCCTTTTTGGCCAAGGGCATCATTGTCGAGGTTTTGCCGCCTTTCCTGTGCTTTAAAGGCGATTCGACTCTACCTCCTGAAATCTGTTTCCTGCAATTCTGCTATGCTTTCAAATCCTCTTCGTTGCCTTCCCTCAATATATTTGTGGACGAGAGTTATCATTTCTAACTCTGCAGGTTTGTGAATTGCAGTGCCCCTGAGCGCGATTTTTCAACTCGCTTTTTTGGGAGCTGGCCGCAAAAGCACAGGATTGCTTCAGGCCCTGTTCTGCTTCCGGGCGGCAGGCTGAGCCTGTGGTTAATCCTTCTTCCTGATGGGAAAATAGAGTGACCTGTGGCTGTCCCAACACCTAGACCTAGTCTCTCATTGGTTCCCCCTCTTCCCGTTTATCCTCAGGACAAATTGCAACCTGTACGGAACAGAAGGTTAAAGGGGCTGATTCTCCAAGGACGGAGATTGCTAGTAAAGCGGCTGTAATGGCCAACCCGAGCACAAGGAGATGAGAAATGAGATGCGTTTTAGAAACCTTTCCCGATCACACGGTGTACCATCTTCTGGGTTTCTCATGCATGTTTTCGATGTAGGAAGATGCCCTTGAACCTGGAGATTTTGGACCCATGGGATGGGTACCACGCAATATTACTTTAAAGGGTCTCCGTTTTCTCACCCAACCTCACCAAACCTCTCAGCCCCAAGAGTGTCCACCCTTATGACTCAATCAGCTGTGGGTCTAGAGATGGTCAATAAAGGTGGCATCCCAGCCCCTGAACGAATTCTGTATGAATTTCTCTCTCTTTCACTGTCTTTGTTTCACGGGTTTTTAAAAGTAATTGATTTTTATAATGGGGTTTAGCTGCTTTTCACTGCTGTGTTTATGCCGCTTTACACCCACTTGACTCACTTACAGAGAGATATCAATACATTGGTTTTAAGAGTCTTACTAGTCAGATATATTCTTGGGCGGTGAACAGGGGGTGTTGAATCCAGTTCACTGAGCAAGGAGTAGGTCTTCTCTGTTACATATTGGGTTTATGGAACAGTATCTGAGCTAATTTGATACCCTTGTTTTATGCAACACCCCACCTCACCTTTCCCGTTAAGCAGCCATAGTGTGTTTTCTAAACGTGTGACGCTGTTCTGTTTTGTAATTCAGTTCAAGTGTAGCGGTTTTTACATTCCCTCTATAAGTCATATCTTATAATAAGTGCCTTTTTCTGTGTGACTTATTTCACTTAGAATCGTCGTACCTAAATCTTCTCATCATTCTGCTACTAGCCTTATGATGTTGATTTCATTGCTGAGTGATATGCCATTATACATATGGACCACAACTTCTTTATCCATTTTTCTCTTTCCTGGGATATTTAAGGTGTAACGAAGTGGAGGTTCTTGTCAACAGAGCAGCCCTAAACTTTGGGGTGCCTGTGTCTTGCTGATTTTTAGTTTTCCCAATTTATACGCCCATGACTGGAAGTGCCCTATGCTCTCTAAGCTGAGTTTTTTAGATGTTTCAGGACACAACGTACACTTCTCCAGAGTGGCTGTTGGCAATTTACATCCCGCCCATCAGCGTAGCAAGGCTCCCGTTTCTCCATGGCCTGTCCTACATTTCTGGTTTTGACACTTTATTCAGCATGGCCCTTTTGACCGATGGGAAGCGAGACTTCTTTGTAGCGCTGATTTGCCTTTCCAGGTTGCTTGGTTGGCCAAAAAGGGCGTATGCGTTTTTTCCTGAATATATTCAGGAAAAAACGCATACGCCCTTTTTGGCCAAGGGCATCATTGTCGAGGTTTTGCCGCCTTTCCTGTGCTTTAAAGGCGATTCGACTCTACCTCCTGAAATCTGTTTCCTGCAATTCTGCTATGCTTTCAAATCCTCTTCGTTGCCTTCCCTCAATATATTTGTGGACGAGAGTTATCATTTCTAACTCTGCAGGTTTGTGAATTGCAGTGCCCCTGAGCGCGATTTTTCAACTCGCTTTTTTGGGAGCTGGCCGCAAAAGCACAGGATTGCTTCAGGCCCTGTTCTGCTTCCGGGCGGCAGGCTGAGCCTGTGGTTAATCCTTCTTCCTGATGGGAAAATAGAGTGACCTGTGGCTGTCCCAACACCTAGACCTAGTCTCTCATTGGTTCCCCCTCTTCCCGTTTATCCTCAGGACAAATTGCAACCTGTACGGAACAGAAGGTTAAAGGGGCTGATTCTCCAAGGACGGAGATTGCTAGTAAAGCGGCTGTAATGGCCAACCCGAGCACAAGGAGATGAGAAATGAGATGCGTTTTAGAAACCTTTCCCGATCACACGGTGTACCATCTTCTGGGTTTCTCATGCATGTTTTCGATGTAGGAAGATGCCCTTGAACCTGGAGATTTTGGACCCATGGGATGGGTACCACGCAATATTACTTTAAAGGGTCTCCGTTTTCTCACCCAACCTCACCAAACCTCTCAGCCCCAAGAGTGTCCACCCTTATGACTCAATCAGCTGTGGGTCTAGAGATGGTCAATAAAGGTGGCATCCCAGCCCCTGAACGAATTCTGTATGAATTTCTCTCTCTTTCACTGTCTTTGTTTCACGGGTTTTTAAAAGTAATTGATTTTTATAATGGGGTTTAGCTGCTTTTCACTGCTGTGTTTATGCCGCTTTACACCCACTTGACTCACTTACAGAGAGATATCAATACATTGGTTTTAAGAGTCTTACTAGTCAGATATATTCTTGGGCGGTGAACAGGGGGTGTTGAATCCAGTTCACTGAGCAAGGAGTAGGTCTTCTCTGTTACATATTGGGTTTATGGAACAGTATCTGAGCTAATTTGATACCCTTGTTTTATGCAACACCCCACCTCACCTTTCCCGTTAAGCAGCCATAGTGTGTTTTCTAAACGTGTGACGCTGTTCTGTTTTGTAATTCAGTTCAAGTGTAGCGGTTTTTACATTCCCTCTATAAGTCATATCTTATGATAAGTGCCTTTTTCTGTGTGACTTATTTCACTTAGAATCGTCGTACCTAAATCTTCTCATCATTCTGCTACTAGCCTTATGATGTTGATTTCATTGCTGAGTGATATGCCATTATACATATGGACCACAACTTCTTTATCCATTTTTCTCTTTCCTGGGATATTTAAGGTGTAACGAAGTGGAGGTTCTTGTCAACAGAGCAGCCCTAAACTTTGGGGTGCCTGTGTCTTGCTGATTTTTAGTTTTCCCAATTTATACGCCCATGAGTGGAAGTGCCCTATGCTCTCTAAGCTGAGTTTTTTAGATGTTTCAGGACACACCGTACACTTCTCCAGAGTGGCTGTTGGCAATTTACATCCCACCCATCAGCGTAGCAAGGCTCCCGTTTCTCCATGGCCTGTCCTGCATTTCTGGTTTTGACACTTTATTCAGCATGGCCCTTTTGACCGATGGGAAGCGAGACTTCTTTGTAGCGCTGATTTGCCTTTCCAGGTTGCTTGGTTGGCCAAAAAGGGCGTATGCGTTTTTTCCTGAATATATTCAGGAAAAAACGCATACGCCCTTTTTGGCCAAGGGCATCATGGTCGAGGTTTTGCCGCTTTTCCTGTGCTTTAAAGGCGATTCGAATCTACCTCCTGAAATCTGTTTCCTGCAATTCTGCCTTGCTTTCAAATCCTCTTCGTTGCCTTCCCTCAATATATTTGTGGACTAGAGTTATCATTTCTAACTCTGCAGGTTTGTGAATTGCAGTGCCCCTGAGCTCCATTTTTCAACTCGCTTTCTTGGGAGCTGGCCGCAAAAGCGCAGGATTGCTTCAGGCCCTATTGTGGTTCCGGGCGGCAGGCTGAGCCTGTGGTTAATTCTTCTTCCTGATGGGAAAATAGAGTGACCTCTGCCTGTCCCCACACCTAGACCTAGTCTCTCATTGGTTCCCCCTCTTCCCGTTCATCCTCAGGACAAATTTGCAACCTGTACAGAACAGGAGGTTAAAGGTGCTCATTCTCCAAGGAGGGAGATTGCTAGTAAAGCGGCTGGAATGGCGAGCCCGAGCACAAGGAGATGAGAAATGAGGTGCATTTTAGAAACCTTTCCCGATCACACGGTGTACCGTCTTCTGGGTTTCTCATGCATGTTTTCGATGTAGGAAGATGCCCTTGAACCTGGAGATTTTGGACCCATGGGATGGGTACCACGCAGTATTACTTTAAAGGGTCTGCGTTTGCTCACCCAACCTCACCAAACCTCTCAGCCCGAAGAGTGTCCACCCTTATGTCTCAATCAGCTGTGGGTCTAGAGATGGTCAATAAAGGTGGCATCCCAGCCCCTGAACGAATTCTGTATGAATTTCTCTCTCTTTCACTGTCTTTGTTTCACGGGTTTTTAAAAGTAATTGATTTTTATAATGGGGTTTAGCTGCTTTTCACTGCTGTGTTTATGCCGCTTTACACCCACTTGACTCACTTACAGAGAGATATCAATACATTGGTTTTAAGAGTCTTACTAGTCAGATATATTCTTGGGCGGTAAACAGGGGGTGTTGAATCCAGTTCACTGAGCAAGGAGTAGGTCTTGTCTGTTACATATTGGGTTTATGGAACAGTATCTGAGCTAATTTGAAACCCTTGTGTTATGCATCACCCCACCTCACCTTTCCAGTTAAGCAGCCATAGTGTGTTTTCTAAACGTGTGACGCTGTTCTGTTTTGTAATTCAGTTCAAGTGTAGCGGTTTTTACATTCCCTCTATAAGTGATATCTTATGATAAGTGCCTTTTTCTGTGTGACTTATTTCACTTAGAATCGTCGTACCTAAATCTTCTCATCATGCTGCTACTAGCCTTATGATGTTGATTTCATGCCTGAGTGATATTCCATTGTACATAAGGACCACAACTTCTTTATCCATTTTTCTCTTTCCTGGGATATTTAAGGTGTAATGAAGTGGAGGTTCTTGTCAACAGAGCAGCCCTAAACTTTGGGGTGCCTGTGTCTTGCTGATTTTTAGTTTTCCCAATTTATACGCCCATGAGTGGAAGTGCCCTATGCTCTCTAAGCTGAGTTTTTTAGGTGTTTCAGGACACACCGTACACTTCTCCAGAGTGGCTGTTGGCAATTTACATCCCGCCCATCAGCGTAGCAAGGCTCCCGTTTCTCCATGGCCTGTCCTGCATTTCTGGTTTTGACACTTTATTCAGCATGGCCCTTTTGACCGATGGGAAGCGAGACTTCTTTGTAGCGCTGATTTGCCTTTCCAGGTTGCTTGGTTGGCCAAAAAGGGCGTATGCGTTTTTTCCTGAATATATTCAGGAAAAAACGCATACGCCCTTTTTGGCCAAGGGCATCATTGTCGAGGTTTTGCCGCTTTTCCTGTGCTTTAAAGGCGATTCGACTCTACCTCCTGAAATCAGTTTCCTGCAATTCTGCTATGCTTTCAAATCCTCTTCGTTGCCTTCCCTCAATATATTTGTGGACGAGAGTTACCATTTATAACTGTGCAGGTTTGTGAATTGCAGTGCCCCTGAGCTCCATTTTTCAACTCGCTTTTTTGGGAGGTGGCCGCAAAAGCACAGGATTGCTTCAGGCCCTGTTCTGCTTCCGGGCGGCAGGCTGAGCCTGTGGTTAATCCTTCTTCCTGATGGGAAATTAGAGTGACATGTGGCTGTCCCAATACCTAGAGCTAGTCTCTCATTGGTTCCCCCTCTTCCCGTTTATCCTCAGGACAAATTGCAACCTGTAGGGAACAGAAGGTTAAAGGGGCTGATTCTCCAAGGAGGGAGATTGCTAGTAAAGCGGCTGTAATGGCCAACCCCAGCACAAGGAGATGAGAACTGAGGTGCGTTTTAGAAACCTTTCCCGATCACACGGTGTACCATCTTCTGGGTTTCTCATGCATGTTTTCGATGTAGGAAGATGCCCTTGAACCTCGAGATTTTGGACCCATGGGATGGATACCACGCAGTATTACTTTAAAGGGTCTGCGTTTGCTCACCCAACCTCACCAAACCTCTCAGCCCCAAGAGTGTCCACCCTTATGACTCAATCAGCTGTGGGTCTAGAGATGGTCAATAAAGGTGGCATCCCAGCCCCTGAACGAATTCTGTATGAATTTCTCTCTCTTTCACTGTCTTTGTTTCACGGGTTTTTAAAAGTAATTGATTTTTATAATGGGGTTTAGCTGCTTTTCACTGCTGGGTTTATGCCGCTTTACACCCACTTGACTCACTTACAGAGGGATATCAATACATTGGTTTTAAGAGTCCTACTAGTCAGATATATTCTTGGGCGGTGAACAGGGGGTGTTGAGTCCAGTTCACTGAGCAAGGAGTAGGTCTTGTCTATTACATATTGGGTTTATGGAACGGTATCTGAGCTAATTTGAAACCCTTGTTTTATGCATCACCCCACCTCACCTTTCCAGTTAAGCAGCCATAGTGTGTTTTCTAAACGTGTGACGCTGTTCTGTTTTGTAATTCAGTTCAAGTGTAGCGGTTTTTACATTCCCTCTATAAGTGATATCTTATGATAAGTGCCTTTTTCTGTGTGACTTATTTCACTTAGAATCGTCGTACCTAAATCTTCTCATCATGCTGCTACTAGCCTTATGATGTTGATTTCATGCCTGAGTGATATTCCATTGTACATAAGGATCACAACTTCTTTATCCATTTTTCTCTTTCCTGGGATATTTAAGGTGTAATGAAGTGGAGGTTCTTGTCAACAGAGCAGCCCTAAACTTTGGGGTGCCTGTGTCTTGCTGATTTTTAGTTTTCCCAATTTATACGCTCATGAGTGGAAGTGCACTATGCTCTCTAAGCTGAGTTTTTTAGATGTTTCAGGACACACCGTACACTTCTCCAGAGTGGCTGTTGGCAATTTACATCCCGCCCATCAGCGTAGCAAGGCTCCCGTACCTCCATGGCCTGTCCTGCATTTCTGGTTTTGACACTTTATTCAGCATGGCCCTTTTGACCGATGGGAAGCGAGACTTCTTTGTAGCGCTGATTTGCCTTTCCAGGTTGCTTGGTTGGCCAAAAAGGGCGTATGCGTTTTTTCCTGAATATATTCAGGAAAAAACGCATACGCCCTTTTTGGCCAAGGGCATCATGGTCGAGGTTTTGCCGCTTTTCCTGTGCTTTAAAGGCGATTCGAATCTACCTCCTGAAATCTGTTTCCTGCAATTCTGCCTTGCTTTCAAATCCTCTTCGTTGCCTTCCCTCAATATATTTGTGGACGAGAGTTATCATTTCTAACTCTGCAGGTTTGTGAATTGCAGTGCCCCTGAGCTCCATTTTTCAACTCGCTTTCTTGGGAGCTGGCCCCAAAAGCGCAGGATTGCTTCAGGCCCTATTGTGGTTCCGGGCGGCAGGCTGAGCCTGTGGTTAATTCTTCTTCCTGATGGGAAAATAGAGTGACCTGTGCCTGTCCCCACACCTAGACCTAGTCTCTCATTGGTTCCCCCTCTTCCCGTTCATCCTCAGGACAAATTTGCAACCTGTACAGAACAGGAGGTTAAAGGTGCTCATTCTCCAAGGAGGGAGATTGCTAGTAAAGCGCCTGGAATGGCGAGCCCGAGCACAAGGAGATGAGAAATGAGGTGCGTTTTAGAAACCTTTCCCGATCACACGGTGTACCATCTTCTGGGTTTCTCATGCATGTTTTCGATGTAGGAAGATGCCCTTGAACCTGGAGATTTTGGACCCATGGGATGGGTACCACGCAGTATTACTTTAAAGGGTCTGCGTTTGCTCACCCAACCTCACCAAACCTCTCAGCCCGAAGAGTGTCCACCCTTATGTCTCAATCAGCTGTGGGTCTAGAGATGGTCAATAAAGGTGGCATCCCAGCCCCTGAACGAATTCTGTATGAATTTCTCTCTCTTTCACTGTCTTTGTTTCACGGGTTTTTAAAAGTAATTGATTTTTATAATGGGGTTTAGCTGCTTTTCACTGCTGTGTTTATGCCGCTTTACACCCACTTGACTCACTTACAGAGAGATATCAATACATTGGTTTTAAGAGTCTTACTAGTCAGATATATTCTTGGGCGGTGAACAGGGGGTGTTGAGTCCAGTTCACTGAGCAAGGAGTAGGTCTTGTCTGTTACATATTGGGTTTATGGAACAGTATCTGAGCTAATTTGATACCCTTGTGTTATGCATCACCCCACCTCACCTTTCCCGTTAAGCAGCCATAGTGTGTTTTCTAAACGTGTGACGCTGTTCTGTTTTGTAATTCAGTTCAAGTGTAGCGGATTTTACATTCCCTCTATAAGTGATATCTTACGATAAGTGTCTTTCTCTGTGACTTATTTCACTTAGAATCGTCGTACCTAAATCCACTCATCATGCTGCTACCAGCCTTATGACGTTGATTTCATGCCTGAGTGATATTCCATTGTACATAAGGACCACAACTTCTTTATCCATTTTTCTCTTTCCTGGGATATTTAAGGTGTAATGAAGTGGAGGTTCTTGTCAACAGAGCAGCCCTAAACTTTGGGGTGCCTGTGTCTTGCTGATTTTTAGTTTTCCCAATTTATACGCCCATGAGTGGAAGTGCCCTATGCTCTCTAAGCTGAGTTTTTTAGGTGTTTCAGGACACACTGTACACTTCTCCAGAGTGGCTGTTGGCAATTTACATCCCGCCCATCAGCGTAGCAAGGCTCCCGTTTCTCCATGGCCTGTCCTGCATTTCTGGTTTTGACACTTTATTCAGCATGGCCCTTTTGACCGATGGGAAGCGAGACTTCTTTGTAGCGCTGATTTGCCTTTCCAGGTTGCTTGGTTGGCCAAAAAGGGCGTATGCGTTTTTTCCTGAATATATTCAGGAAAAAACGCATACGCCCTTTTTGGCCAAGGGCATCATTGTCGAGGTTTTGCCGCTTTTCCTGTGCTTTAAAGGCGATTCGACTCTACCTCCTGAAATCAGTTTCCTGCAATTCTGCTATGCTTTCAAATCCTCTTCGTTGCCTTCCCTCAATATATTTGTGGACGAGAGTTACCATTTATAACTGTGCAGGTTTGTGAATTGCAGTGCCCCTGAGCTCCATTTTTCAACTCGCTTTTTTGGGAGCTGGCCGCAAAAGCACAGGATTGCTTCAGGCCCTGTTCTGCTTCCGGGCGGCAGGCTGAGCCTGTGGTTAATCCTTCTTCCTGATGGGAAAATAGAGTGACATGTGGCTGTCCCAATAACTAGAGCTAGTCTCTCATTGGTTCCCCCTCTTCCCGTTTATCCTCAGGACAAATTGCAACCTGTAGGGAACAGAAGGTTAAAGGGGCTGATTCTCCAAGGAGGGAGATTGCTAGTAAAGCGGCTGTAATGGCCAACCCCAGCACAAGGAGATGAGAACTGAGGTGCGTTTTAGAAACCTTTCCCGATCACACGGTGTACCATCTTCTGGGTTTCTCATGCATGTTTTCGATGTAGGAAGATGCCCTTGAACCTGGAGATTTTGGACCCATGGGATGGATACCACGCAGTATTACTTTAAAGGGTCTGCGTTTGCTCACCCAACCTCACCAAACCTCTCAGCCCCAAGAGTGTCCACCCTTATGACTCAATCAGCTGTGGGTCTAGAGATGGTCAATAAAGGTGGCATCCCAGCCCCTGAACGAATTCTGTATGAATTTCTCTCTCTTTCACTGTCTTTGTTTCACGGGTTTTTAAAAGTAATTGATTTTTATAATGGGGTTTAGCTGCTTTTCATTGCTGGGTTTATGCCGCTTTACACCCACTTGACTCACTTACAGAGGGATATCAATACATTGGTTTTAAGAGTCCTACTAGTCAGATATATTCTTGGGCGGTGAACAGGGGGTGTTGAGTCCAGTTCACTGAGCAAGGAGTAGGTCTTGTCTATTACATATTGGGTTTATGGAACGGTATCTGAGCTAATTTGAAACCCTTGTTTTATGCATCACCCCACCTCACCTTTCCAGTTAAGCAGCCATAGTGTGTTTTCTAAACGTGTGACGCTGTTCTGTTTTGTAATTCAGTTCAAGTGTAGCGGTTTTTACATTCCCTCTATAAGTGATATCTTATGATAAGTGCCTTTTTCTGTGTGACTTATTTCACTTAGAATCGTCGTACCTAAATCTTCTCATCATGCTGCTACTAGCCTTATGATGTTGATTTCATGCCTGAGTGATATTCCATTGTACATAAGGATCACAACTTCTTTATCCATTTTTCTCTTTCCTGGGATATTTAAGGTGTAATGAAGTGGAGGTTCTTGTCAACAGAGCAGCCCTAAACTTTGGGGTGCCTGTGTCTTGCTGATTTTTAGTTTTCCCAATTTATACGCCCATGAGTGGAAGTGCACTATGCTCTCTAAGCTGAGTTTTTTAGATGTTTCAGGACACACCGTACACTTCTCCAGAGTGGCTGTTGGCAATTTACATCCCGCCCATCAGCGTAGCAAGGCTCCCGTACCTCCATGGCCTGTCCTGCATTTCTGGTTTTGACACTTTATTCAGCATGGCCCTTTTGACCGATGGGAAGCGAGACTTCTTTGTGGCGCTGATTTGCCTTTCCAGGTTGCTTGGTTGGCCAAAAAGGGCGTATGCGTTTTTTCCTGAATATATTCAGGAAAAAACGCATACGCCCTTTTTGGCCAAGGGCATCATGGTCGAGGTTTTGCCGCTTTTCCTGTGCTTTAAAGGCGATTCGACTCTACCTCCTGAAATCTGTTTCCTGCAATTCTGCCTTGCTTTCAAATCCTCTTCGTTGCCTTCCCTCAATATATTTGTGGACGAGAGTTATCATTTATAACTCTGCAGGGTTGTGAATTGCAGTGCCCCTGAGCTCCATTTTTCAACTCGCTTTCTTGGGAGCTGGCCGCAAAAGCGCAGGATTGCTTCAGGCCATATTGTGGTTCCGGGCGGCAGGCTGAGCCTGTGGTTAATTCTTCTTCCTGATGGGAAAATAGATTGACCTGTGCCTGTCCCCACACTTAGACCTAGTCTCTCATTGTTTCCCCCTCTTCCCGTTCATCCTCAGGACAAATTTTCAACCTGTACAGAACAGGAGGTTAAAGGTGCTCATTCTCCAAGGAGGGAGATTGCTAGTAAAGCGGCTGTAATGGCGAGCCCGAGCACAAGGAGATGAGAAATGAGGTGCGTTTTAGAAACCTTTCCCGATCACACGGTGTACCATCTTCTGGGTTTCTCATGCATGTTTTCGATGTAGGAAGATGCCCTTGAACCTGGAGATTTTGGACCCATGGGATGGATACCATGCAGTATTACTTTAAAGGGTCTGCGTTTGCTCACCCAACCTCACCAAACCTCTCAGCCCCAAGAGTGTCCACCCTTATGTCTCAATCAGCTGTGGGTCTAGAGATGGTCAATCCAGGTGGCATCACAGCCCCTGAACGAATTTTGTAAGAATTTCTCTCTCTTTCACTGTCTTTGTTTCACGGGTTTTTAAAAGTAATTGATTTTTATAATGGGGTTTAGCTGCTTTTCACTGCTGTGTTTATGCCGGTTTACACCCACTTGACTCAGTTACAGAGGGATATCAATACATTGGTTTTAAGATTCTTACTAGTCAGATATATTCTTGGGCGGTGAACAGGGGGTGTTGAGTCCAGTTCACTGAGCAAGGAGTAGGTCTTGACTGTTACATATTGGGTTTATGGAACAGTATCTGAGCTAATTTGAAACCCTTGTTTTATGCATCACCCCACCTCACCTTTCCCGTTAAGCAGCCATAGTGTGTTTTCTAAACGTGTGACGCTGTTCTGTTTTGTAATTCAGTTCAAGTGTAGCGGTTTTTACATTCCCTCTATAAGTGATATCTTATGATAAGTGCCTTTTTCTGTGTGACTTATGGCACTTAGAATCGTCGTACCTAAATCTTCTCATCATGCTGCTACTAGCCTTATGATGTTGATTTCATGCCTGAGTGACATTCCATTGTACATAAGGACCACAACTTCTTTATCCATTTTTCTCTTTCCTGGGATATTTAAGTTGTAACGAAGTGGAGGTTCTTGTCAACAGAGCAGCCCTAAACTTTGGGGTGCCTGTGTCTTGCTGATTTTTAGTTTTCCCAATTTATACGCCTATGAGTGGAAGTGCCCTATGCTCTCTAAGCTGAGTTTTTTAGATGTTTCAGGACACACCGTACACTTCTCCAGAGTGGCTGTTGGCAATTTACATCCCGCCCATCAGCGTAGCAAGGCTCCCGTACCTCCATGGCCTGTCCTGCATTTCTGGTTTTGACACTTTATTCAGCATGGCCCTTTTGACCGATGGGAAGCGAGACTTCTTTGTAGCGCTGATTTGCCTTTCCAGGTTGCTTGGTTGGCCAAAAAGGGCGTATGCGTTTTTTCCTGAATATATTCAGGAAAAAACGCATACGCCCTTTTTGGCCAAGGGCATCATGGTCGAGGTTTTGCCGCTTTTCCTGTGCTTTAAAGGCGATTCGAATCTACCTCCTGAAATCTGTTTCCTGCAATTCTGCCTTGCTTTCAAATCCTCTTCGTTGCCTTCCCTCAATATATTTGTGGACGAGAGTTATCATTTCTAACTCTGCAGGTTTGTGAATTGCAGTGCCCCTGAGCTCCATTTTTCAACTCGCTTTCTTGGGAGCTGGCCCCAAAAGCGCAGGATTGCTTCAGGCCCTATTGTGGTTCCGGGCGGCAGGCTGAGCCTGTGGTTAATTCTTCTTCCTGATGGGAAAATAGAGTGACCTGTGCCTGTCCCCACACCTAGACCTAGTCTCTCATTGGTTCCCCCTCTTCCCGTTCATCCTCAGGACAAATTGCAACCTGTTCGGAACAGGAGGTTAAAGGTGCTCATTATCCAAGGAGGGAGATTGCTAGTAAAGCGGCTGTAATGGCGAGCCCGAGCACAAGGAGATGAGAAATGAGGTGCGTTTTAGAAACCTTTCCCGATCACACGGTGTACCGTCTTCTGGGTTTCTCATGCATGTTTTCGATGTAGGAAGATGCCCTTGAACCTGGAGATTTTGGACCCATGGGATGGGTACCACACAGTATTACTTTAAAGGGTCTGCGTTTGCTCACCCAACCTCACCAAACCTCTCAGCCCCAAGAGTGTCCACCCTTATGTCTCAATCAGCTGTGGGTCTAGAGATGGTCAATAAAGGTGGCATCCCAGCCCCTGAACGAATTCTGTATGAATTTCTCTCTCTTTCACTGTCTTTGTTTCACGGGTTTTTAAAAGTAATTGATTTTTATAATGGGGTTTAGCTGCTTTTCACTGCTGTGTTTATGCCGCTTTACACCCACTTGACTCACTTACAGAGAGATATCAATACATTGGTTTTAAGAGTCTTACTAGTCAGATATATTCTTGGGCGGTGAACAGGGGGTGTTGAATCCAGTTCACTGAGCAAGGAGTAGGTCTTGTCTGTTACATATTGGGTTTATGGAACAGTATCTGAGCTAATTTGCAACCCTTGTGTTATGCATCACCCCACCTCACCTTTCCCGTTAAGCAGCCATAGTGTGTTTTCTAAACGTGTGACGCTGTTCTGTTTTGTAATTCAGTTCAAGTGTAGCGGTTTTTACATTCCCTCTATAAGTGATATCTTATGATAAGTGCCTTTTCCTGTGTGACTTATTTCACTTAGAATCGTCGTACCTAAATCTTCTCATCATGCTGCTACTAGCCTTATGATGTTGATTTCATGCCTGAGTGATATTCCATTGTACATAAGGACCACAACTTCTTTATCCATTTTTCTCTTTCCTGGGATATTTAAGGTGTAATGAAGTGGAGGTTCTTGTCAACAGAGCAGCCCTAAACTTTGGGGTGCCTGTGTCTTGCTGATTTTTAGTTTTCCCAATTTATATGCCTATGAGTGGAAGTGCCCTATGCTCTCTAAGCTGAGTTTTTTAGATGTTTCAGGACACACCGTACACTTCTCCAGAGTGGCTGTTGGCAATTTACATCACGCCCATCAGCGTAGCAAGGCTCCCGTTTCTCCATGGCCTGTCCTGCATTTCTGGTTTTGACACTTTATTCAGCATGGCCCTTTTGACCGATGGGAAGCGAGACTTCTTTGTAGCGCTGATTTGCCTTTCCAGGTTGCTTGGTTGGCCAAAAAGGGCGTATGCGTTTTTTCCTGAATATATTCAGGAAAAAACGCATACGCCCTTTTTGGCCAAGGGCATCATGGTCGAGGTTTTGCCGCTTTTCCTGTGCTTTAAAGGCGATTCGACTCTACCTCCTGAAATCTGTTTCCTGCAATTCTGCCTTGCTTTCAAATCCTCTTCGTTGCCTTCCCTCAATATATTTGTGGACGAGAGTTATCATTTATAACTCTGCAGGGTTGTGAATTGCAGTGCCCCTGAGCTCCATTTTTCAACTCGCTTTCTTGGGAGCTGGCCGCAAAAGCGCAGGATTGCTTCAGGCCCTATTGTGGTTCTGGGCGGCAGGCTGAGCCTGTGGTTAATTCTTCTTCCTGATGGGAAAATAGAGTGACCTGTGCCTGTCCCCACACCTAGACCTAGTCTCTCATTGGTTCCCCCTCTTCCCGTTCATCCTCAGGACAAATTGCAACCTGTTCGGAACAGGAGGTTAAAGGTGCTCATTATCCAAGGAGGGAGATTGCTAGTAAAGCGGCTGTAATGGCGAGCCCGAGCACAAGGAGATGAGAAATGAGGTGCGTTTTAGAAACCTTTCCCGATCACACGGTGTACCGTCTTCTGGGTTTCTCATGCATGTTTTCGATGTAGGAAGATGCCCTTGAACCTGGAGATTTTGGACCCATGGGATGGGTACCACGCAGTATTACTTTAAAGGGTCTGCGTTTGCTCACCCAACCTCACCAAACCTCTCAGCCCCAAGAGTGTCCACCCTTATGTCTCAATCAGCTGTGGGTCTAGAGATGGTCAATAAAGGTGGCATCCCAGCCCCTGAACGAATTCTGTATGAATTTCTCTCTCTTTCACTGTCTTTGTTTCACGGGTTTTTAAAAGTAATTGATTTTTATAATGGGGTTTAGCTGCTTTTCACTGCTGTGTTTATGCCGCTTTACACCCACTTGACTCACTTACAGAGAGATATCAATACATTGGTTTTAAGAGTCTTACTAGTCAGATATATTCTTGGGCGGTGAACAGGGGGTGTTGAATCCAGTTCACTGAGCAAGGAGTAGGTCTTGTCTGTTACATATTGGGTTTATGGAACAGTATCTGAGCTAATTTGCAACCCTTGTGTTATGCATCACCCCACCTCACCTTTCCCGTTAAGCAGCCATAGTGTGTTTTCTAAACGTGTGACGCTGTTCTGTTTTGTAATTCAGTTCAAGTGTAGCGGTTTTTACATTCCCTCTATAAGTGATATCTTATGATAAGTGCCTTTTCCTGTGTGACTTATTTCACTTAGAATCGTCGTACCTAAATCTTCTCATCATGCTGCTACTAGCCTTATGATGTTGATTTCATGCCTGAGTGATATTCCATTGTACATAAGGACCACAACTTCTTTATCCATTTTTCTCTTTCCTGGGATATTTAAGGTGTAATGAAGTGGAGGTTCTTGTCAACAGAGCAGCCCTAAACTTTGGGGTGCCTGTGTCTTGCTGATTTTTAGTTTTCCCAATTTATATGCCTATGAGTGGAAGTGCCCTATGCTCTCTAAGCTGAGTTTTTTAGATGTTTCAGGACACACCGTACACTTCTCCAGAGTGGCTGTTGGCAATTTACATCACGCCCATCAGCGTAGCAAGGCTCCCGTTTCTCCATGGCCTGTCCTGCATTTCTGGTTTTGACACTTTATTCAGCATGGCCCTTTTGACCGATGGGAAGCGAGACTTCTTTGTAGCGCTGATTTGCCTTTCCAGGTTGCTTGGTTGGCCAAAAAGGGCGTATGCGTTTTTTCCTGAATATATTCAGGAAAAAACGCATACGCCCTTTTTGGCCAAGGGCATCATGGTCGAGGTTTTGCCGCTTTTCCTGTGCTTTAAAGGCGATTCGAATCTACCTCCTGAAATCTGTTTCCTGCAATTCTGCCTTGCTTTCAAATCCTCTTCGTTGCCTTCCCTCAATATATTTGTGGACGAGAGTTATCATTTCTAACTCTGCAGGTTTGTGAATTGCAGTGCCCCTGAGCGCGATTTTTCAACTCGCTTTTTTGGGAGCTGGCCGCAAAAGCACAGGATTGCTTCAGGCCCTGTTCTGCTTCCGGGCGGCAGGCTGAGCCTGTGGTTAATCCTTCTTCCTGATGGGAAAATAGAGTGACCTGTGGCTGTCCCAACACCTAGACCTAGTCTCTCATTGGTTCCCCCTCTTCCCGTTTATCCTCAGGACAAATTGCAACCTGTACGGAACAGAAGGTTAAAGGGGCTGATTCTCCAAGGACGGAGATTGCTAGTAAAGCGGCTGTAATGGCCAACCCGAGCACAAGGAGATGAGAAATGAGATGCGTTTTAGAAACCTTTCCCGATCACACGGTGTACCATCTTCTGGGTTTCTCATGCATGTTTTCGATGTAGGAAGATGCCCTTGAACCTGGAGATTTTGGACCCATGGGATGGGTACCACGCAATATTACTTTAAAGGGTCTCCGTTTTCTCACCCAACCTCACCAAACCTCTCAGCCCCAAGAGTGTCCACCCTTATGACTCAATCAGCTGTGGGTCTAGAGATGGTCAATAAAGGTGGCATCCCAGCCCCTGAACGAATTCTGTATGAATTTCTCTCTCTTTCACTGTCTTTGTTTCACGGGTTTTTAAAAGTAATTGATTTTTATAATGGGGTTTAGCTGCTTTTCACTGCTGTGTTTATGCCGCTTTACACCCACTTGACTCACTTACAGAGAGATATCAATACATTGGTTTTAAGAGTCTTACTAGTCAGATATATTCTTGGGCGGTGAACAGGGGGTGTTGAATCCAGTTCACTGAGCAAGGAGTAGGTCTTCTCTGTTACATATTGGGTTTATGGAACAGTATCTGAGCTAATTTGATACCCTTGTTTTATGCAACACCCCACCTCACCTTTCCCGTTAAGCAGCCATAGTGTGTTTTCTAAACGTGTGACGCTGTTCTGTTTTGTAATTCAGTTCAAGTGTAGCGGTTTTTACATTCCCTCTATAATCATATCTTATAATAAGTGCCTTTTTCTGTGTGACTTATTTCACTTAGAATCGTCGTACCTAAATCTTCTCATCATTCTGCTACTAGCCTTATGATGTTGATTTCATTGCTGAGTGATATGCCATTATACATATGGACCACAACTTCTTTATCCATTTTTCTCTTTCCTGGGATATTTAAGGTGTAACGAAGTGGAGGTTCTTGTCAACAGAGCAGCCCTAAACTTTGGGGTGCCTGTGTCTTGCTGATTTTTAGTTTTCCCAATTTATACGCCCATGACTGGAAGTGCCCTATGCTCTCTAAGCTGAGTTTTTTAGATGTTTCAGGACACAACGTACACTTCTCCAGAGTGGCTGTTGGCAATTTACATCCCGCCCATCAGCGTAGCAAGGCTCCCGTTTCTCCATGGCCTGTCCTACATTTCTGGTTTTGACACTTTATTCAGCATGGCCCTTTTGACCGATGGGAAGCGAGACTTCTTTGTAGCGCTGATTTGCCTTTCCAGGTTGCTTGGTTGGCCAAAAAGGGCGTATGCGTTTTTTCCTGAATATATTCAGGAAAAAACGCATACGCCCTTTTTGGCCAAGGGCATCATTGTCGAGGTTTTGCCGCCTTTCCTGTGCTTTAAAGGCGATTCGACTCTACCTCCTGAAATCTGTTTCCTGCAATTCTGCTATGCTTTCAAATCCTCTTCGTTGCCTTCCCTCAATATATTTGTGGACGAGAGTTATCATTTCTAACTCTGCAGGTTTGTGAATTGCAGTGCCCCTGAGCGCGATTTTTCAACTCGCTTTTTTGGGAGCTGGCCGCAAAAGCACAGGATTGCTTCAGGCCCTGTTCTGCTTCCGGGCGGCAGGCTGAGCCTGTGGTTAATCCTTCTTCCTGATGGGAAAATAGAGTGACCTGTGGCTGTCCCAACACCTAGACCTAGTCTCTCATTGGTTCCCCCTCTTCCCGTTTATCCTCAGGACAAATTGCAACCTGTACGGAACAGAAGGTTAAAGGGGCTGATTCTCCAAGGACGGAGATTGCTAGTAAAGCGGCTGTAATGGCCAACCCGAGCACAAGGAGATGAGAAATGAGATGCGTTTTAGAAACCTTTCCCGATCACACGGTGTACCATCTTCTGGGTTTCTCATGCATGTTTTCGATGTAGGAAGATGCCCTTGAACCTGGAGATTTTGGACCCATGGGATGGGTACCACGCAATATTACTTTAAAGGGTCTCCGTTTTCTCACCCAACCTCACCAAACCTCTCAGCCCCAAGAGTGTCCACCCTTATGACTCAATCAGCTGTGGGTCTAGAGATGGTCAATAAAGGTGGCATCCCAGCCCCTGAACGAATTCTGTATGAATTTCTCTCTCTTTCACTGTCTTTGTTTCACGGGTTTTTAAAAGTAATTGATTTTTATAATGGGGTTTAGCTGCTTTTCACTGCTGTGTTTATGCCGCTTTACACCCACTTGACTCACTTACAGAGAGATATCAATACATTGGTTTTAAGAGTCTTACTAGTCAGATATATTCTTGGGCGGTGAACAGGGGGTGTTGAATCCAGTTCACTGAGCAAGGAGTAGGTCTTCTCTGTTACATATTGGGTTTATGGAACAGTATCTGAGCTAATTTGATACCCTTGTTTTATGCAACACCCCACCTCACCTTTCCCGTTAAGCAGCCATAGTGTGTTTTCTAAACGTGTGACGCTGTTCTGTTTTGTAATTCAGTTCAAGTGTAGCGGTTTTTACATTCCCTCTATAAGTCATATCTTATGATAAGTGCCTTTTTCTGTGTGACTTATTTCACTTAGAATCGTCGTACCTAAATCTTCTCATCATTCTGCTACTAGCCTTATGATGTTGATTTCATTGCTGAGTGATATGCCATTATACATATGGACCACAACTTCTTTATCCATTTTTCTCTTTCCTGGGATATTTAAGGTGTAACGAAGTGGAGGTTCTTGTCAACAGAGCAGCCCTAAACTTTGGGGTGCCTGTGTCTTGCTGATTTTTAGTTTTCCCAATTTATACGCCCATGAGTGGAAGTGCCCTATGCTCTCTAAGCTGAGTTTTTTAGATGTTTCAGGACACACCGTACACTTCTCCAGAGTGGCTGTTGGCAATTTACATCCCACCCATCAGCGTAGCAAGGCTCCCGTTTCTCCATGGCCTGTCCTGCATTTCTGGTTTTGACACTTTATTCAGCATGGCCCTTTTGACCGATGGGAAGCGAGACTTCTTTGTAGCGCTGATTTGCCTTTCCAGGTTGCTTGGTTGGCCAAAAAGGGCGTATGCGTTTTTTCCTGAATATATTCAGGAAAAAACGCATACGCCCTTTTTGGCCAAGGGCATCATGGTCGAGGTTTTGCCGCTTTTCCTGTGCTTTAAAGGCGATTCGAATCTACCTCCTGAAATCTGTTTCCTGCAATTCTGCCTTGCTTTCAAATCCTCTTCGTTGCCTTCCCTCAATATATTTGTGGACTAGAGTTATCATTTCTAACTCTGCAGGTTTGTGAATTGCAGTGCCCCTGAGCTCCATTTTTCAACTCGCTTTCTTGGGAGCTGGCCGCAAAAGCGCAGGATTGCTTCAGGCCCTATTGTGGTTCCGGGCGGCAGGCTGAGCCTGTGGTTAATTCTTCTTCCTGATGGGAAAATAGAGTGACCTCTGCCTGTCCCCACACCTAGACCTAGTCTCTCATTGGTTCCCCCTCTTCCCGTTCATCCTCAGGACAAATTTGCAACCTGTACAGAACAGGAGGTTAAAGGTGCTCATTCTCCAAGGAGGGAGATTGCTAGTAAAGCGGCTGGAATGGCGAGCCCGAGCACAAGGAGATGAGAAATGAGGTGCATTTTAGAAACCTTTCCCGATCACACGGTGTACCGTCTTCTGGGTTTCTCATGCATGTTTTCGATGTAGGAAGATGCCCTTGAACCTGGAGATTTTGGACCCATGGGATGGGTACCACGCAGTATTACTTTAAAGGGTCTGCGTTTGCTCACCCAACCTCACCAAACCTCTCAGCCCCAAGAGTGTCCACCCTTATGACTCAATCAGCTGTGGGTCTAGAGATGGTCAATAAAGGTGGCATCCCAGCCCCTGAACGAATTCTGTATGAATTTCTCTCTGTTTCACTGTCTTTGTTTCACGGGTTTTTAAAAGTAATTGACTTTTATAATGGGGTTTAGCTGCTTTTCACTGCTGTGTTTATGCCGCTTTACACCCACTTGACTCACTTACAGAGAGATATCAATACATTGGTTTTAAGAGTCTTACTAGTCAGATATATTCTTGGGCGGTGAACAGGGGGTGTTGAATCCAGTTCACTGAGCAAGGAGTAGGTCTTCTCTGTTACATATTGGGTTTATGGAACAGTATCTGAGCTAATTTGATACCCTTGTTTTATGCAACACCCCACCTCACCTTTCCCGTTAAGCAGCCATAGTGTGTTTTCTAAACGTGTGACGCTGTTCTGTTTTGTAATTCAGTTCAAGTGTAGCGGTTTTTACATTCCCTCTATAAGTCATATCTTATGATAAGTGCCTTTTTCTGTGTGACTTATTTCACTTAGAATCGTCGTACCTAAATCTTCTCATCATTCTGCTACTAGCCTTATGATGTTGATTTCATTGCTGAGTGATATGCCATTATACATATGGACCACAACTTCTTTATCCATTTTTCTCTTTCCTGGGATATTTAAGGTGTAACGAAGTGGAGGTTCTTGTCAACAGAGCAGCCCTAAACTTTGGGGTGCCTGTGTCTTGCTGATTTTTAGTTTTCCCAATTTATACGCCCATGACTGGAAGTGCCCTATGCTCTCTAAGCTGAGTTTTTTAGATGTTTTAGGACACACCGTACACTTCTCCAGAGTGGCTGTTGGCAATTTACATCCCACCCATCAGCGTAGCAAGGCTCCCGTTTCTCCATGGCCTGTCCTGCATTTCTGGTTTTGACACTTTATTCAGCATGGCCCTTTTGACCGATGGGAAGCGAGACTTCTTTGTAGCGCTGATTTGCCTTTCCAGGTTGCTTGGTTGGCCAAAAAGGGCGTATGCGTTTTTTCCTGAATATATTCAGGAAAAAACGCATACGCCCTTTTTGGCCAAGGGCATCATTGTCGAGGTTTTGCCGCCTTTCCTGTGCTTTAAAGGCGATTCGACTCTACCTCCTGAAATCTGTTTCCTGCAATTCTGCTATGCTTTCAAATCCTCTTCGTTGCCTTCCCTCAATATATTTGTGGACGAGAGTTATCATTTCTAACTCTGCAGGTTTGTGAATTGCAGTGCCCCTGAGCGCGATTTTTCAACTCGCTTTTTTGGGAGCTGGCCGCAAAAGCACAGGATTGCTTCAGGCCCTGTTCTGCTTCCGGGCGGCAGGCTGAGCCTGTGGTTAATCCTTCTTCCTGATGGGAAAATAGAGTGACCTGTGGCTGTCCCAACACCTAGACCTAGTCTCTCATTGGTTCCCCCTCTTCCCGTTTATCCTCAGGACAAATTGCAACCTGTACGGAACAGAAGGTTAAAGGGGCTGATTCTCCAAGGACGGAGATTGCTAGTAAAGCGGCTGTAATGGCCAACCCGAGCACAAGGAGATGAGAAATGAGATGCGTTTTAGAAACCTTTCCCGATCACACGGTGTACCATCTTCTGGGTTTCTCATGCATGTTTTCGATGTAGGAAGATGCCCTTGAACCTGGAGATTTTGGACCCATGGGATGGGTACCACGCAATATTACTTTAAAGGGTCTCCGTTTTCTCACCCAACCTCACCAAACCTCTCAGCCCCAAGAGTGTCCACCCTTATGACTCAATCAGCTGTGGGTCTAGAGATGGTCAATAAAGGTGGCATCCCAGCCCCTGAACGAATTCTGTATGAATTTCTCTCTCTTTCACTGTCTTTGTTTCACGGGTTTTTAAAAGTAATTGATTTTTATAATGGGGTTTAGCTGCTTTTCACTGCTGGGTTTATGCCGCTTTACACCCACTTGACTCACTTACAGAGAGATATCAATACATTGGTTTTAAGAGTCTTACTAGTCAGATATATTCTTGGGCGGTGAACAGGGGGTGTTGAATCCAGTTCACTGAGCAAGGAGTAGGTCTTCTCTGTTACATATTGGGTTTATGGAACAGTATCTGAGCTAATTTGATACCCTTGTTTTATGCAACACCCCACCTCACCTTTCCCGTTAAGCAGCCATAGTGTGTTTTCTAAACGTGTGACGCTGTTCTGTTTTGTAATTCAGTTCAAGTGTAGCGGTTTTTACATTCCCTCTATAAGTCATATCTTATGATAAGTGCCTTTTTCTGTGTGACTTATTTCACTTAGAATCGTCGTACCTAAATCTTCTCATCATTCTGCTACTAGCCTTATGATGTTGATTTCATTGCTGAGTGATATGCCATTATACATATGGACCACAACTTCTTTATCCATTTTTCTCTTTCCTGGGATATTTAAGGTGTAACGAAGTGGAGGTTCTTGTCAACAGAGCAGCCCTAAACTTTGGGGTGCCTGTGTCTTGCTGATTTTTAGTTTTCCCAATTTATACGCCCATGAGTGGAAGTGCCCTATGCTCTCTAAGCTGAGTTTTTTAGATGTTTCAGGACACACCGTACACTTCTCCAGAGTGGCTGTTGGCAATTTACATCCCACCCATCAGCGTAGCAAGGCTCCCGTTTCTCCATGGCCTGTCCTGCATTTCTGGTTTTGACACTTTATTCAGCATGGCCCTTTTGACCGATGGGAAGCGAGACTTCTTTGTAGCGCTGATTTGCCTTTCCAGGTTGCTTGGTTGGCCAAAAAGGGCGTATGCGTTTTTTCCTGAATATATTCAGGAAAAAACGCATACGCCCTTTTTGGCCAAGGGCATCATGGTCGAGGTTTTGCCGCTTTTCCTGTGCTTTAAAGGCGATTCGAATCTACCTCCTGAAATCTGTTTCCTGCAATTCTGCCTTGCTTTCAAATCCTCTTCGTTGCCTTCCCTCAATATATTTGTGGACTAGAGTTATCATTTCTAACTCTGCAGGTTTGTGAATTGCAGTGCCCCTGAGCTCCATTTTTCAACTCGCTTTCTTGGGAGCTGGCCGCAAAAGCGCAGGATTGCTTCAGGCCCTATTGTGGTTCCGGGCGGCAGGCTGAGCCTGTGGTTAATTCTTCTTCCTGATGGGAAAATAGAGTGACCTGTGCCTGTCCCCACACCTAGACCTAGTCTCTCATTGGTTCCCCCTCTTCCCGTTCATCCTCAGGACAAATTTGCAACCTGTACAGAACAGGAGGTTAAAGGTGCTCATTCTCCAAGGAGGGAGATTGCTAGTAAAGCGGCTGGAATGGCGAGCCCGAGCACAAGGAGATGAGAAATGAGGTGCATTTTAGAAACCTTTCCCGATCACACGGTGTACCGTCTTCTGGGTTTCTCATGCATGTTTTCGATGTAGGAAGATGCCCTTGAACCTGGAGATTTTGGACCCATGGGATGGGTACCACGCAGTATTACTTTAAAGGGTCTGCGTTTGCTCACCCAACCTCACCAAACCTCTCAGCCCGAAGAGTGTCCACCCTTATGTCTCAATCAGCTGTGGGTCTAGAGATGGTCAATAAAGGTGGCATCCCAGCCCCTGAACGAATTCTGTATGAATTTCTCTCTCTTTCACTGTCTTTGTTTCACGGGTTTTTAAAAGTAATTGATTTTTATAATGGGGTTTAGCTGCTTTTCACTGCTGTGTTTATGCCGCTTTACACCCACTTGACTCACTTACAGAGAGATATCAATACATTGGTTTTAAGAGTCTTACTAGTCAGATATATTCTTGGGCGGTAAACAGGGGGTGTTGAATCCAGTTCACTGAGCAAGGAGTAGGTCTTGTCTGTTACATATTGGGTTTATGGAACAGTATCTGAGCTAATTTGAAACCCTTGTGTTATGCATCACCCCACCTCACCTTTCCAGTTAAGCAGCCATAGTGTGTTTTCTAAACGTGTGACGCTGTTCTGTTTTGTAATTCAGTTCAAGTGTAGCGGTTTTTACATTCCCTCTATAAGTGATATCTTATGATAAGTGCCTTTTTCTGTGTGACTTATTTCACTTAGAATCGTCGTACCTAAATCTTCTCATCATGCTGCTACTAGCCTTATGATGTTGATTTCATGCCTGAGTGATATTCCATTGTACATAAGGACCACAACTTCTTTATCCATTTTTCTCTTTCCTGGGATATTTAAGGTGTAATGAAGTGGAGGTTCTTGTCAACAGAGCAGCCCTAAACTTTGGGGTGCCTGTGTCTTGCTGATTTTTAGTTTTCCCAATTTATACGCCCATGAGTGGAAGTGCCCTATGCTCTCTAAGCTGAGTTTTTTAGGTGTTTCAGGACACACCGTACACTTCTCCAGAGTGGCTGTTGGCAATTTACATCCCGCCCATCAGCGTAGCAAGGCTCCCGTTTCTCCATGGCCTGTCCTGCATTTCTGGTTTTGACACTTTATTCAGCATGGCCCTTTTGACCGATGGGAAGCGAGACTTCTTTGTAGCGCTGATTTGCCTTTCCAGGTTGCTTGGTTGGCCAAAAAGGGCGTATGCGTTTTTTCCTGAATATATTCAGGAAAAAACGCATACGCCCTTTTTGGCCAAGGGCATCATTGTCGAGGTTTTGCCGCTTTTCCTGTGCTTTAAAGGCGATTCGACTCTACCTCCTGAAATCAGTTTCCTGCAATTCTGCTATGCTTTCAAATCCTCTTCGTTGCCTTCCCTCAATATATTTGTGGACGAGAGTTACCATTTATAACTGTGCAGGTTTGTGAATTGCAGTGCCCCTGAGCTCCATTTTTCAACTCGCTTTTTTGGGAGGTGGCCGCAAAAGCACAGGATTGCTTCAGGTCCTGTTCTGCTTCCGGGCGGCAGGCTGAGCCTGTGGTTAATCCTTCTTCCTGATGGGAAATTAGAGTGACATGTGGCTGTCCCAATACCTAGAGCTAGTCTCTCATTGGTTCCCCCTCTTCCCGTTTATCCTCAGGACAAATTGCAACCTGTAGGGAACAGAAGGTTAAAGGGGCTGATTCTCCAAGGAGGGAGATTGCTAGTAAAGCGGCTGTAATGGCCAACCCCAGCACAAGGAGATGAGAACTGAGGTGCGTTTTAGAAACCTTTCCCGATCACACGGTGTACCATCTTCTGGGTTTCTCATGCATGTTTTCGATGTAGGAAGATGCCCTTGAACCTCGAGATTTTGGACCCATGGGATGGATACCACGCAGTATTACTTTAAAGGGTCTGCGTTTGCTCACCCAACCTCACCAAACCTCTCAGCCCCAAGAGTGTCCACCCTTATGACTCAATCAGCTGTGGGTCTAGAGATGGTCAATAAAGGTGGCATCCCAGCCCCTGAACGAATTCTGTATGAATTTCTCTCTCTTTCACTGTCTTTGTTTCACGGGTTTTTAAAAGTAATTGATTTTTATAATGGGGTTTAGCTGCTTTTCACTGCTGGGTTTATGCCGCTTTACACCCACTTGACTCACTTACAGAGGGATATCAATACATTGGTTTTAAGAGTCCTACTAGTCAGATATATTCTTGGGCGGTGAACAGGGGGTGTTGAGTCCAGTTCACTGAGCAAGGAGTAGGTCTTGTCTATTACATATTGGGTTTATGGAACGGTATCTGAGCTAATTTGAAACCCTTGTTTTATGCATCACCCCACCTCACCTTTCCAGTTAAGCAGCCATAGTGTGTTTTCTAAACGTGTGACGCTGTTCTGTTTTGTAATTCAGTTCAAGTGTAGCGGTTTTTACATTCCCTCTATAAGTGATATCTTATGATAAGTGCCTTTTTCTGTGTGACTTATTTCACTTAGAATCGTCGTACCTAAATCTTCTCATCATGCTGCTACTAGCCTTATGATGTTGATTTCATGCCTGAGTGATATTCCATTGTACATAAGGATCACAACTTCTTTATCCATTTTTCTCTTTCCTGGGATATTTAAGGTGTAATGAAGTGGAGGTTCTTGTCAACAGAGCAGCCCTAAACTTTGGGGTGCCTGTGTCTTGCTGATTTTTAGTTTTCCCAATTTATACGCCCATGAGTGGAAGTGCACTATGCTCTCTAAGCTGAGTTTTTTAGATGTTTCAGGACACACCGTACACTTCTCCAGAGTGGCTGTTGGCAATTTACATCCCGCCCATCAGCGTAGCAAGGCTCCCGTACCTCCATGGCCTGTCCTGCATTTCTGGTTTTGACACTTTATTCAGCATGGCCCTTTTGACCGATGGGAAGCGAGACTTCTTTGTAGCGCTGATTTGCCTTTCCAGGTTGCTTGGTTGGCCAAAAAGGGCGTATGCGTTTTTTCCTGAATATATTCAGGAAAAAACGCATACGCCCTTTTTGGCCAAGGGCATCATGGTCGAGGTTTTGCCGCTTTTCCTGTGCTTTAAAGGCGATTCGAATCTACCTCCTGAAATCTGTTTCCTGCAATTCTGCCTTGCTTTCAAATCCTCTTCGTTGCCTTCCCTCAATATATTTGTGGACGAGAGTTATCATTTCTAACTCTGCAGGTTTGTGAATTGCAGTGCCCCTGAGCTCCATTTTTCAACTCGCTTTCTTGGGAGCTGGCCCCAAAAGCGCAGGATTGCTTCAGGCCCTATTGTGGTTCCGGGCGGCAGGCTGAGCCTGTGGTTAATTCTTCTTCCTGATGGGAAAATAGAGTGACCTGTGCCTGTCCCCACACCTAGACCTAGTCTCTCATTGGTTCCCCCTCTTCCCGTTCATCCTCAGGACAAATTTGCAACCTGTACAGAACAGGAGGTTAAAGGTGCTCATTCTCCAAGGAGGGAGATTGCTAGTAAAGCGCCTGGAATGGCGAGCCCGAGCACAAGGAGATGAGAAATGAGGTGCGTTTTAGAAACCTTTCCCGATCACACGGTGTACCATCTTCTGGGTTTCTCATGCATGTTTTCGATGTAGGAAGATGCCCTTGAACCTGGAGATTTTGGACCCATGGGATGGGTACCACGCAGTATTACTTTAAAGGGTCTGCGTTTGCTCACCCAACCTCACCAAACCTCTCAGCCCGAAGAGTGTCCACCCTTATATCTCAATCAGCTGTGGGTCTAGAGATGGTCAATAAAGGTGGCATCCCAGCCCCTGAACGAATTCTGTATGAATTTCTCTCTGTTTCACTGTCTTTGTTTCACGGGTTTTTAAAAGTAATTGACTTTTATAATGGGGTTTAGCTGCTTTTCACTGCTGTGTTTATGCCGCTTTACACCCACTTGACTCACTTACAGAGAGATATCAATACATTGGTTTTAAGAGTCTTACTAGTCAGATATATTCTTGGGCGGTGAACAGGGGGTGTTGAGTCCAGTTCACTGAGCAAGGAGTAGGTCTTGTCTGTTACATATTGGGTTTATGGAACAGTATCTGAGCTAATTTGATACCCTTGTGTTATGCATCACCCCACCTCACCTTTCCCGTTAAGCAGCCATAGTGTGTTTTCTAAACGTGTGACGCTGTTCTGTTTTGTAATTCAGTTCAAGTGTAGCGGATTTTACATTCCCTCTATAAGTGATATCTTACGATAAGTGTCTTTCTCTGTGACTTATTTCACTTAGAATCGTCGTACCTAAATCCACTCATCATGCTGCTACCAGCCTTATGACGTTGATTTCATGCCTGAGTGATATTCCATTGTACATAAGGACCACAACTTCTTTATCCATTTTTCTCTTTCCTGGGATATTTAAGGTGTAATGAAGTGGAGGTTCTTGTCAACAGAGCAGCCCTAAACTTTGGGGTGCCTGTGTCTTGCTGATTTTTAGTTTTCCCAATTTATACGCCCATGAGTGGAAGTGCCCTATGCTCTCTAAGCTGAGTTTTTTAGGTGTTTCAGGACACACTGTACACTTCTCCAGAGTGGCTGTTGGCAATTTACATCCCGCCCATCAGCGTAGCAAGGCTCCCGTTTCTCCATGGCCTGTCCTGCATTTCTGGTTTTGACACTTTATTCAGCATGGCCCTTTTGACCGATGGGAAGCGAGACTTCTTTGTAGCGCTGATTTGCCTTTCCAGGTTGCTTGGTTGGCCAAAAAGGGCGTATGCGTTTTTTCCTGAATATATTCAGGAAAAAACGCATACGCCCTTTTTGGCCAAGGGCATCATTGTCGAGGTTTTGCCGCTTTTCCTGTGCTTTAAAGGCGATTCGACTCTACCTCCTGAAATCAGTTTCCTGCAATTCTGCTATGCTTTCAAATCCTCTTCGTTGCCTTCCCTCAATATATTTGTGGACGAGAGTTACCATTTATAACTGTGCAGGTTTGTGAATTGCAGTGCCCCTGAGCTCCATTTTTCAACTCGCTTTTTTGGGAGCTGGCCGCAAAAGCACAGGATTGCTTCAGGCCCTGTTCTGCTTCCGGGCGGCAGGCTGAGCCTGTGGTTAATCCTTCTTCCTGATGGGAAAATAGAGTGACATGTGGCTGTCCCAATAACTAGAGCTAGTCTCTCATTGGTTCCCCCTCTTCCCGTTTATCCTCAGGACAAATTGCAACCTGTAGGGAACAGAAGGTTAAAGGGGCTGATTCTCCAAGGAGGGAGATTGCTAGTAAAGCGGCTGTAATGGCCAACCCCAGCACAAGGAGATGAGAACTGAGGTGCGTTTTAGAAACCTTTCCCGATCCCACGGTGTACCATCTTCTGGGTTTCTCATGCATGTTTTCGATGTAGGAAGATGCCCTTGAACCTGGAGATTTTGGACCCATGGGATGGATACCACGCAGTATTACTTTAAAGGGTCTGCGTTTGCTCACCCAACCTCACCAAACCTCTCAGCCCCAAGAGTGTCCACCCTTATGACTCAATCAGCTGTGGGTCTAGAGATGGTCAATAAAGGTGGCATCCCAGCCCCTGAACGAATTCTGTATGAATTTCTCTCTCTTTCACTGTCTTTGTTTCACGGGTTTTTAAAAGTAATTGATTTTTATAATGGGGTTTAGCTGCTTTTCATTGCTGGGTTTATGCCGCTTTACACCCACTTGACTCACTTACAGAGGGATATCAATACATTGGTTTTAAGAGTCCTACTAGTCAGATATATTCTTGGGCGGTGAACAGGGGGTGTTGAGTCCAGTTCACTGAGCAAGGAGTAGGTCTTGTCTATTACATATTGGGTTTATGGAACGGTATCTGAGCTAATTTGAAACCCTTGTTTTATGCATCACCCCACCTCACCTTTCCAGTTAAGCAGCCATAGTGTGTTTTCTAAACGTGTGACGCTGTTCTGTTTTGTAATTCAGTTCAAGTGTAGCGGTTTTTACATTCCCTCTATAAGTGATATCTTATGATAAGTGCCTTTTTCTGTGTGACTTATTTCACTTAGAATCGTCGTACCTAAATCTTCTCATCATGCTGCTACTAGCCTTATGATGTTGATTTCATGCCTGAGTGATATTCCATTGTACATAAGGATCACAACTTCTTTATCCATTTTTCTCTTTCCTGGGATATTTAAGGTGTAATGAAGTGGAGGTTCTTGTCAACAGAGCAGCCCTAAACTTTGGGGTGCCTGTGTCTTGCTGATTTTTAGTTTTCCCAATTTATACGCCCATGAGTGGAAGTGCACTATGCTCTCTAAGCTGAGTTTTTTAGATGTTTCAGGACACACCGTACACTTCTCCAGAGTGGCTGTTGGCAATTTACATCCCGCCCATCAGCGTAGCAAGGCTCCCGTACCTCCATGGCCTGTCCTGCATTTCTGGTTTTGACACTTTATTCAGCATGGCCCTTTTGACCGATGGGAAGCGAGACTTCTTTGTGGCGCTGATTTGCCTTTCCAGGTTGCTTGGTTGGCCAAAAAGGGCGT
This sequence comes from Balaenoptera borealis, assembly GCF_965194805.1. Classification (NCBI taxonomy): domain Eukaryota; kingdom Metazoa; phylum Chordata; class Mammalia; order Artiodactyla; family Balaenopteridae; genus Balaenoptera; species Balaenoptera borealis. Next base: position 108,818,124 of record NC_138863.1, on the reverse strand, counting down.
ATGCGTTTTTTCCTGAATATATTCAGGAAAAAACGCATACGCCCTTTTTGGCCAAGGGCATCATGGTCGAGGTTTTGCCGCTTTTCCTGTGCTTTAAAGGCGATTCGACTCTACCTCCTGAAATCTGTTTCCTGCAATTCTGCCTTGCTTTCAAATCCTCTTCGTTGCCTTCCCTCAATATATTTGTGGACGAGAGTTATCATTTATAACTCTGCAGGGTTGTGAATTGCAGTGCCCCTGAGCTCCATTTTTCAACTCGCTTTCTTGGGAGCTGGCCGCAAAAGCGCAGGATTGCTTCAGGCCATATTGTGGTTCCGGGCGGCAGGCTGAGCCTGTGGTTAATTCTTCTTCCTGATGGGAAAATAGATTGACCTGTGCCTGTCCCCACACTTAGACCTAGTCTCTCATTGTTTCCCCCTCTTCCCGTTCATCCTCAGGACAAATTTTCAACCTGTACAGAACAGGAGGTTAAAGGTGCTCATTCTACAAGGAGGGAGATTGCTAGTAAAGCGGCTGTAATGGCGAGCCCGAGCACAAGGAGATGAGAAATGAGGTGCGTTTTAGAAACCTTTCCCGATCACACGGTGTACCATCTTCTGGGTTTCTCATGCATGTTTTCGATGTAGGAAGATGCCCTTGAACCTGGAGATTTTGGACCCATGGGATGGATACCATGCAGTATTACTTTAAAGGGTCTGCGTTTGCTCACCCAACCTCACCAAACCTCTCAGCCCCAAGAGTGTCCACCCTTATGTCTCAATCAGCTGTGGGTCTAGAGATGGTCAATCCAGGTGGCATCACAGCCCCTGAACGAATTTTGTAAGAATTTCTCTCTCTTTCACTGTCTTTGTTTCACGGGTTTTTAAAAGTAATTGATTTTTATAATGGGGTTTAGCTGCTTTTCACTGCTGTGTTTATGCCGGTTTACACCCACTTGACTCAGTTACAGAGGGATATCAATACATTGGTTTTAAGATTCTTACTAGTCAGATATATTCTTGGGCGGTGAACAGGGGGTGTTGAGTCCAGTTCACTGAGCAAGGAGTAGGTCTTGACTGTTACATATTGGGTTTATGGAACAGTATCTGAGCTAATTTGAAACCCTTGTTTTATGCATCACCCCACCTCACCTTTCCCGTTAAGCAGCCATAGTGTGTTTTCTAAACGTGTGACGCTGTTCTGTTTTGTAATTCAGTTCAAGTGTAGCGGTTTTTACATTCCCTCTATAAGTGATATCTTATGATAAGTGCCTTTTTCTGTGTGACTTATGGCACTTAGAATCGTCGTACCTAAATCTTCTCATCATGCTGCTACTAGCCTTATGATGTTGATTTCATGCCTGAGTGACATTCCATTGTACATAAGGACCACAACTTCTTTATCCATTTTTCTCTTTCCTGGGATATTTAAGTTGTAACGAAGTGGAGGTTCTTGTCAACAGAGCAGCCCTAAACTTTGGGGTGCCTGTGTCTTGCTGATTTTTAGTTTTCCCAATTTATATGCCTATGAGTGGAAGTGCCCTATGCTCTCTAAGCTGAGTTTTTTAGATGTTTCAGGACACACCGTACACTTCTCCAGAGTGGCTGTTGGCAATTTACATCCCGCCCATCAGCGTAGCAAGGCTCCCGTACCTCCATGGCCTGTCCTGCATTTCTGGTTTTGACACTTTATTCAGCATGGCCCTTTTGACCGATGGGAAGCGAGACTTCTTTGTAGCGCTGATTTGCCTTTCCAGGTTGCTTGGTTGGCCAAAAAGGGCGTATGCGTTTTTTCCTGAATATATTCAGGAAAAAACGCATACGCCCTTTTTGGCCAAGGGCATCATGGTCGAGGTTTTGCCGCTTTTCCTGTGCTTTAAAGGCGATTCGAATCTACCTCCTGAAATCTGTTTCCTGCAATTCTGCCTTGCTTTCAAATCCTCTTCGTTGCCTTCCCTCAATATATTTGTGGACGAGAGTTATCATTTCTAACTCTGCAGGTTTGTGAATTGCAGTGCCCCTGAGCTCCATTTTTCAACTCGCTTTCTTGGGAGCTGGCCCCAAAAGCGCAGGATTGCTTCAGGCCCTATTGTGGTTCCGGGCGGCAGGCTGAGCCTGTGGTTAATTCTTCTTCCTGATGGGAAAATAGAGTGACCTGTGCCTGTCCCCACACCTAGACCTAGTCTCTCATTGGTTCCCCCTCTTCCCGTTCATCCTCAGGACAAATTGCAACCTGTTCGGAACAGGAGGTTAAAGGTGCTCATTATCCAAGGAGGGAGATTGCTAGTAAAGCGGCTGTAATGGCGAGCCCGAGCACAAGGAGATGAGAAATGAGGTGCGTTTTAGAAACCTTTCCCGATCACACGGTGTACCGTCTTCTGGGTTTCTCATGCATGTTTTCGATGTAGGAAGATGCCCTTGAACCTGGAGATTTTGGACCCATGGGATGGGTACCACGCAGTATTACTTTAAAGGGTCTGCGTTTGCTCACCCAACCTCACCAAACCTCTCAGCCCCAAGAGTGTCCACCCTTATGTCTCAATCAGCTGTGGGTCTAGAGATGGTCAATAAAGGTGGCATCCCAGCCCCTGAACGAATTCTGTATGAATTTCTCTCTCTTTCACTGTCTTTGTTTCACGGGTTTTTAAAAGTAATTGATTTTTATAATGGGGTTTAGCTGCTTTTCACTGCTGTGTTTATGCCGCTTTACACCCACTTGACTCACTTACAGAGAGATATCAATACATTGGTTTTAAGAGTCTTACTAGTCAGATATATTCTTGGGCGGTGAACAGGGGGTGTTGAATCCAGTTCACTGAGCAAGGAGTAGGTCTTGTCTGTTACATATTGGGTTTATGGAACAGTATCTGAGCTAATTTGCAACCCTTGTGTTATGCATCACCCCACCTCACCTTTCCCGTTAAGCAGCCATAGTGTGTTTTCTAAACGTGTGACGCTGTTCTGTTTTGTAATTCAGTTCAAGTGTAGCGGTTTTTACATTCCCTCTATAAGTGATATCTTATGATAAGTGCCTTTTCCTGTGTGACTTATTTCACTTAGAATCGTCGTACCTAAATCTTCTCATCATGCTGCTACTAGCCTTATGATGTTGATTTCATGCCTGAGTGATATTCCATTGTACATAAGGACCACAACTTCTTTATCCATTTTTCTCTTTCCTGGGATATTTAAGGTGTAATGAAGTGGAGGTTCTTGTCAACAGAGCAGCCCTAAACTTTGGGGTGCCTGTGTCTTGCTGATTTTTAGTTTTCCCAATTTATATGCCTATGAGTGGAAGTGCCCTATGCTCTCTAAGCTGAGTTTTTTAGATGTTTCAGGACACACCGTACACTTCTCCAGAGTGGCTGTTGGCAATTTACATCACGCCCATCAGCGTAGCAAGGCTCCCGTTTCTCCATGGCCTGTCCTGCATTTCTGGTTTTGACACTTTATTCAGCATGGCCCTTTTGACCGATGGGAAGCGAGACTTCTTTGTAGCGCTGATTTGCCTTTCCAGGTTGCTTGGTTGGCCAAAAAGGGCGTATGCGTTTTTTCCTGAATATATTCAGGAAAAAACGCATACGCCCTTTTTGGCCAAGGGCATCATGGTCGAGGTTTTGCCGCTTTTCCTGTGCTTTAAAGGCGATTCGACTCTACCTCCTGAAATCTGTTTCCTGCAATTCTGCCTTGCTTTCAAATCCTCTTCGTTGCCTTCCCTCAATATATTTGTGGACGAGAGTTATCATTTATAACTCTGCAGGGTTGTGAATTGCAGTGCCCCTGAGCTCCATTTTTCAACTCGCTTTCTTGGGAGCTGGCCGCAAAAGCGCAGGATTGCTTCAGGCCCTATTGTGGTTCTGGGCGGCAGGCTGAGCCTGTGGTTAATTCTTCTTCCTGATGGGAAAATAGAGTGACCTGTGCCTGTCCCCACACCTAGACCTAGTCTCTCATTGGTTCCCCCTCTTCCCGTTCATCCTCAGGACAAATTGCAACCTGTTCGGAACAGGAGGTTAAAGGTGCTCATTATCCAAGGAGGGAGATTGCTAGTAAAGCGGCTGTAATGGCGAGCCCGAGCACAAGGAGATGAGAAATGAGGTGCGTTTTAGAAACCTTTCCCGATCACACGGTGTACCGTCTTCTGGGTTTCTCATGCATGTTTTCGATGTAGGAAGATGCCCTTGAACCTGGAGATTTTGGACCCATGGGATGGGTACCACGCAGTATTACTTTAAAGGGTCTGCGTTTGCTCACCCAACCTCACCAAACCTCTCAGCCCCAAGAGTGTCCACCCTTATGTCTCAATCAGCTGTGGGTCTAGAGATGGTCAATAAAGGTGGCATCCCAGCCCCTGAACGAATTCTGTATGAATTTCTCTCTCTTTCACTGTCTTTGTTTCACGGGTTTTTAAAAGTAATTGATTTTTATAATGGGGTTTAGCTGCTTTTCACTGCTGTGTTTATGCCGCTTTACACCCACTTGACTCACTTACAGAGAGATATCAATACATTGGTTTTAAGAGTCTTACTAGTCAGATATATTCTTGGGCGGTGAACAGGGGGTGTTGAATCCAGTTCACTGAGCAAGGAGTAGGTCTTGTCTGTTACATATTGGGTTTATGGAACAGTATCTGAGCTAATTTGCAACCCTTGTGTTATGCATCACCCCACCTCACCTTTCCCGTTAAGCAGCCATAGTGTGTTTTCTAAACGTGTGACGCTGTTCTGTTTTGTAATTCAGTTCAAGTGTAGCGGTTTTTACATTCCCTCTATAAGTGATATCTTATGATAAGTGCCTTTTCCTGTGTGACTTATTTCACTTAGAATCGTCGTACCTAAATCTTCTCATCATGCTGCTACTAGCCTTATGATGTTGATTTCATGCCTGAGTGATATTCCATTGTACATAAGGACCACAACTTCTTTATCCATTTTTCTCTTTCCTGGGATATTTAAGGTGTAACGAAGTGGAGGTTCTTGTCAACAGAGCAGCCCTAAACTTTGGGGTGCCTGTGTCTTGCTGATTTTTAGTTTTCCCAATTTATACGCCCATGAGTGGAAGTGCCCTATGCTCTCTAAGCTGAGTTTTTTAGATGTTTCAGGACACACCGTACACTTCTCCAGAGTGGCTGTTGGCAATTTACATCCCACCCATCAGCGTAGCAAGGCTCCCGTTTCTCCATGGCCTGTCCTGCATTTCTGGTTTTGACACTTTATTCAGCATGGCCCTTTTGACCGATGGGAAGCGAGACTTCTTTGTAGCGCTGATTTGCCTTTCCAGGTTGCTTGGTTGGCCAAAAAGGGCGTATGCGTTTTTTCCTGAATATATTCAGGAAAAAACGCATACGCCCTTTTTGGCCAAGGGCATCATGGTCGAGGTTTTGCCGCTTTTCCTGTGCTTTAAAGGCGATTCGAATCTACCTCCTGAAATCTGTTTCCTGCAATTCTGCCTTGCTTTCAAATCCTCTTCGTTGCCTTCCCTCAATATATTTGTGGACTAGAGTTATCATTTCTAACTCTGCAGGTTTGTGAATTGCAGTGCCCCTGAGCTCCATTTTTCAACTCGCTTTCTTGGGAGCTGGCCGCAAAAGCGCAGGATTGCTTCAGGCCCTATTGTGGTTCCGGGCGGCAGGCTGAGCCTGTGGTTAATTCTTCTTCCTGATGGGAAAATAGAGTGACCTGTGCCTGTCCCCACACCTAGACCTAGTCTCTCATTGGTTCCCCCTCTTCCCGTTCATCCTCAGGACAAATTTGCAACCTGTACAGAACAGGAGGTTAAAGGTGCTCATTCTCCAAGGAGGGAGATTGCTAGTAAAGCGGCTGGAATGGCGAGCCCGAGCACAAGGAGATGAGAAATGAGGTGCATTTTAGAAACCTTTCCCGATCACACGGTGTACCGTCTTCTGGGTTTCTCATGCATGTTTTCGATGTAGGAAGATGCCCTTGAACCTGGAGATTTTGGACCCATGGGATGGGTACCACGCAGTATTACTTTAAAGGGTCTGCGTTTGCTCACCCAACCTCACCAAACCTCTCAGCCCGAAGAGTGTCCACCCTTATGTCTCAATCAGCTGTGGGTCTAGAGATGGTCAATAAAGGTGGCATCCCAGCCCCTGAACGAATTCTGTATGAATTTCTCTCTCTTTCACTGTCTTTGTTTCACGGGTTTTTAAAAGTAATTGATTTTTATAATGGGGTTTAGCTGCTTTTCACTGCTGTGTTTATGCCGCTTTACACCCACTTGACTCACTTACAGAGAGATATCAATACATTGGTTTTAAGAGTCTTACTAGTCAGATATATTCTTGGGCGGTAAACAGGGGGTGTTGAATCCAGTTCACTGAGCAAGGAGTAGGTCTTGTCTGTTACATATTGGGTTTATGGAACAGTATCTGAGCTAATTTGAAACCCTTGTGTTATGCATCACCCCACCTCACCTTTCCAGTTAAGCAGCCATAGTGTGTTTTCTAAACGTGTGACGCTGTTCTGTTTTGTAATTCAGTTCAAGTGTAGCGGTTTTTACATTCCCTCTATAAGTGATATCTTATGATAAGTGCCTTTTTCTGTGTGACTTATTTCACTTAGAATCGTCGTACCTAAATCTTCTCATCATGCTGCTACTAGCCTTATGATGTTGATTTCATGCCTGAGTGATATTCCATTGTACATAAGGACCACAACTTCTTTATCCATTTTTCTCTTTCCTGGGATATTTAAGGTGTAATGAAGTGGAGGTTCTTGTCAACAGAGCAGCCCTAAACTTTGGGGTGCCTGTGTCTTGCTGATTTTTAGTTTTCCCAATTTATACGCCCATGAGTGGAAGTGCCCTATGCTCTCTAAGCTGAGTTTTTTAGGTGTTTCAGGACACACCGTACACTTCTCCAGAGTGGCTGTTGGCAATTTACATCCCGCCCATCAGCGTAGCAAGGCTCCCGTTTCTCCATGGCCTGTCCTGCATTTCTGGTTTTGACACTTTATTCAGCATGGCCCTTTTGACCGATGGGAAGCGAGACTTCTTTGTAGCGCTGATTTGCCTTTCCAGGTTGCTTGGTTGGCCAAAAAGGGCGTATGCGTTTTTTCCTGAATATATTCAGGAAAAAACGCATACGCCCTTTTTGGCCAAGGGCATCATTGTCGAGGTTTTGCCGCTTTTCCTGTGCTTTAAAGGCGATTCGACTCTACCTCCTGAAATCAGTTTCCTGCAATTCTGCTATGCTTTCAAATCCTCTTCGTTGCCTTCCCTCAATATATTTGTGGACGAGAGTTACCATTTATAACTGTGCAGGTTTGTGAATTGCAGTGCCCCTGAGCTCCATTTTTCAACTCGCTTTTTTGGGAGGTGGCCGCAAAAGCACAGGATTGCTTCAGGTCCTGTTCTGCTTCCGGGCGGCAGGCTGAGCCTGTGGTTAATCCTTCTTCCTGATGGGAAATTAGAGTGACATGTGGCTGTCCCAATACCTAGAGCTAGTCTCTCATTGGTTCCCCCTCTTCCCGTTTATCCTCAGGACAAATTGCAACCTGTAGGGAACAGAAGGTTAAAGGGGCTGATTCTCCAAGGAGGGAGATTGCTAGTAAAGCGGCTGTAATGGCCAACCCCAGCACAAGGAGATGAGAACTGAGGTGCGTTTTAGAAACCTTTCCCGATCACACGGTGTACCATCTTCTGGGTTTCTCATGCATGTTTTCGATGTAGGAAGATGCCCTTGAACCTCGAGATTTTGGACCCATGGGATGGATACCACGCAGTATTACTTTAAAGGGTCTGCGTTTGCTCACCCAACCTCACCAAACCTCTCAGCCCCAAGAGTGTCCACCCTTATGACTCAATCAGCTGTGGGTCTAGAGATGGTCAATAAAGGTGGCATCCCAGCCCCTGAACGAATTCTGTATGAATTTCTCTCTCTTTCACTGTCTTTGTTTCACGGGTTTTTAAAAGTAATTGATTTTTATAATGGGGTTTAGCTGCTTTTCACTGCTGGGTTTATGCCGCTTTACACCCACTTGACTCACTTACAGAGGGATATCAATACATTGGTTTTAAGAGTCCTACTAGTCAGATATATTCTTGGGCGGTGAACAGGGGGTGTTGAGTCCAGTTCACTGAGCAAGGAGTAGGTCTTGTCTATTACATATTGGGTTTATGGAACGGTATCTGAGCTAATTTGAAACCCTTGTTTTATGCATCACCCCACCTCACCTTTCCAGTTAAGCAGCCATAGTGTGTTTTCTAAACGTGTGACGCTGTTCTGTTTTGTAATTCAGTTCAAGTGTAGCGGTTTTTACATTCCCTCTATAAGTGATATCTTATGATAAGTGCCTTTTTCTGTGTGACTTATTTCACTTAGAATCGTCGTACCTAAATCTTCTCATCATGCTGCTACTAGCCTTATGATGTTGATTTCATGCCTGAGTGATATTCCATTGTACATAAGGATCACAACTTCTTTATCCATTTTTCTCTTTCCTGGGATATTTAAGGTGTAATGAAGTGGAGGTTCTTGTCAACAGAGCAGCCCTAAACTTTGGGGTGCCTGTGTCTTGCTGATTTTTAGTTTTCCCAATTTATACGCCCATGAGTGGAAGTGCACTATGCTCTCTAAGCTGAGTTTTTTAGATGTTTCAGGACACACCGTACATTTCTCCAGAGTGGCTGTTGGCAATTTACATCCCGCCCATCAGCGTAGCAAGGCTCCCGTACCTCCATGGCCTGTCCTGCATTTCTGGTTTTGACACTTTATTCAGCATGGCCCTTTTGACCGATGGGAAGCGAGACTTCTTTGTAGCGCTGATTTGCCTTTCCAGGTTGCTTGGTTGGCCAAAAAGGGCGTATGCGTTTTTTCCTGAATATATTCAGGAAAAAACGCATACGCCCTTTTTGGCCAAGGGCATCATGGTCGAGGTTTTGCCGCTTTTCCTGTGCTTTAAAGGCGATTCGAATCTACCTCCTGAAATCTGTTTCCTGCAATTCTGCCTTGCTTTCAAATCCTCTTCGTTGCCTTCCCTCAATATATTTGTGGACGAGAGTTATCATTTCTAACTCTGCAGGTTTGTGAATTGCAGTGCCCCTGAGCTCCATTTTTCAACTCGCTTTCTTGGGAGCTGGCCCCAAAAGCGCAGGATTGCTTCAGGCCCTATTGTGGTTCCGGGCGGCAGGCTGAGCCTGTGGTTAATTCTTCTTCCTGATGGGAAAATAGAGTGACCTGTGCCTGTCCCCACACCTAGACCTAGTCTCTCATTGGTTCCCCCTCTTCCCGTTCATCCTCAGGACAAATTTGCAACCTGTACAGAACAGGAGGTTAAAGGTGCTCATTCTCCAAGGAGGGAGATTGCTAGTAAAGCGCCTGGAATGGCGAGCCCGAGCACAAGGAGATGAGAAATGAGGTGCGTTTTAGAAACCTTTCCCGATCACACGGTGTACCATCTTCTGGGTTTCTCATGCATGTTTTCGATGTAGGAAGATGCCCTTCAACCTGGAGATTTTGGACCCATGGGATGGGTACCACGCAGTATTACTTTAAAGGGTCTGCGTTTGCTCACCCAACCTCACCAAACCTCTCAGCCCGAAGAGTGTCCACCCTTATATCTCAATCAGCTGTGGGTCTAGAGATGGTCAATAAAGGTGGCATCCCAGCCCCTGAACGAATTCTGTATGAATTTCTCTCTGTTTCACTGTCTTTGTTTCACGGGTTTTTAAAAGTAATTGACTTTTATAATGGGGTTTAGCTGCTTTTCACTGCTGTGTTTATGCCGCTTTACACCCACTTGACTCACTTACAGAGAGATATCAATACATTGGTTTTAAGAGTCTTACTAGTCAGATATATTCTTGGGCGGTGAACAGGGGGTGTTGAGTCCAGTTCACTGAGCAAGGAGTAGGTCTTGTCTGTTACATATTGGGTTTATGGAACAGTATCTGAGCTAATTTGATACCCTTGTGTTATGCATCACCCCACCTCACCTTTCCCGTTAAGCAGCCATAGTGTGTTTTCTAAACGTGTGACGCTGTTCTGTTTTGTAATTCAGTTCAAGTGTAGCGGATTTTACATTCCCTCTATAAGTGATATCTTACGATAAGTGTCTTTCTCTGTGACTTATTTCACTTAGAATCGTCGTACCTAAATCCACTCATCATGCTGCTACCAGCCTTATGACGTTGATTTCATGCCTGAGTGATATTCCATTGTACATAAGGACCACAACTTCTTTATCCATTTTTCTCTTTCCTGGGATATTTAAGGTGTAATGAAGTGGAGGTTCTTGTCAACAGAGCAGCCCTAAACTTTGGGGTGCCTGTGTCTTGCTGATTTTTAGTTTTCCCAATTTATACGCCCATGAGTGGAAGTGCCCTATGCTCTCTAAGCTGAGTTTTTTAGGTGTTTCAGGACACACTGTACACTTCTCCAGAGTGGCTGTTGGCAATTTACATCCCGCCCATCAGCGTAGCAAGGCTCCCGTTTCTCCATGGCCTGTCCTGCATTTCTGGTTTTGACACTTTATTCAGCATGGCCCTTTTGACCGATGGGAAGCGAGACTTCTTTGTAGCGCTGATTTGCCTTTCCAGGTTGCTTGGTTGGCCAAAAAGGGCGTATGCGTTTTTTCCTGAATATATTCAGGAAAAAACGCATACGCCCTTTTTGGCCAAGGGCATCATTGTCGAGGTTTTGCCGCTTTTCCTGTGCTTTAAAGGCGATTCGACTCTACCTCCTGAAATCAGTTTCCTGCAATTCTGCTATGCTTTCAAATCCTCTTCGTTGCCTTCCCTCAATATATTTGTGGACGAGAGTTACCATTTATAACTGTGCAGGTTTGTGAATTGCAGTGCCCCTGAGCTCCATTTTTCAACTCGCTTTTTTGGGAGCTGGCCGCAAAAGCACAGGATTGCTTCAGGCCCTGTTCTGCTTCCGGGCGGCAGGCTGAGCCTGTGGTTAATTCTTCTTCCTGATGGGAAAATAGAGTGACATGTGGCTGTCCCAATAACTAGAGCTAGTCTCTCATTGGTTCCCCCTCTTCCCGTTTATCCTCAGGACAAATTGCAACCTGTAGGGAACAGAAGGTTAAAGGGGCTGATTCTCCAAGGAGGGAGATTGCTAGTAAAGCGGCTGTAATGGCCAACCCCAGCACAAGGAGATGAGAACTGAGGTGCGTTTTAGAAACCTTTCCCGATCACACGGTGTATCATCTTCTGGGTTTCTCATGCATGTTTTCGATGTAGGAAGATGCCCTTGAACCTGGAGATTTTGGACCCATGGGATGGATACCACGCAGTATTACTTTAAAGGGTCTGCGTTTGCTCACCCAACCTCACCAAACCTCTCAGCCCCAAGAGTGTCCACCCTTATGACTCAATCAGCTGTGGGTCTAGAGATGGTCAATAAAGGTGGCATCCCAGCCCCTGAACGAATTCTGTATGAATTTCTCTCTCTTTCACTGTCTTTGTTTCACGGGTTTTTAAAAGTAATTGATTTTTATAATGGGGTTTAGCTGCTTTTCATTGCTGGGTTTATGCCGCTTTACACCCACTTGACTCACTTACAGAGGGATATCAATACATTGGTTTTAAGAGTACTACTAGTCAGATATATTCTTGGGCGGTGAACAGGGGGTGTTGAGTCCAGTTCACTGAGCAAGGAGTAGGTCTTGTCTATTACATATTGGGTTTATGGAACGGTATCTGAGCTAATTTGAAACCCTTGTTTTATGCATCACCCCACCTCACCTTTCCAGTTAAGCAGCCATAGTGTGTTTTCTAAACGTGTGACGCTGTTCTGTTTTGTAATTCAGTTCAAGTGTAGCGGTTTTTACATTCCCTCTATAAGTGATATCTTATGATAAGTGCCTTTTTCTGTGTGACTTATTTCACTTAGAATCGTCGTACCTAAATCTTCTCATCATGCTGCTACTAGCCTTATGATGTTGATTTCATGCCTGAGTGATATTCCATTGTACATAAGGATCACAACTTCTTTATCCATTTTTCTCTTTCCTGGGATATTTAAGGTGTAATGAAGTGGAGGTTCTTGTCAACAGAGCAGCCCTAAACTTTGGGGTGCCTGTGTCTTGCTGATTTTTAGTTTTCCCAATTTATACGCCCATGAGTGGAAGTGCACTATGCTCTCTAAGCTGAGTTTTTTAGATGTTTCAGGACACACCGTACACTTCTCCAGAGTGGCTGTTGGCAATTTACATCCCGCCCATCAGCGTAGCAAGGCTCCCGTACCTCCATGGCCTGTCCTGCATTTCTGGTTTTGACACTTTATTCAGCATGGCCCTTTTGACCGATGGGAAGCGAGACTTCTTTGTGGCGCTGATTTGCCTTTCCAGGTTGCTTGGTTGGCCAAAAAGGGCGTATGCGTTTTTTCCTGAATATATTCAGGAAAAAACGCATACGCCCTTTTTGGCCAAGGGCATCATGGTCGAGGTTTTGCCACTTTTCCTGTGCTTTAAAGGCGATTCGACTCTACCTCCTGAAATCTGTTTCCTGCAATTCTGCCTTGCTTTCAAATCCTCTTCGTTGCCTTCCCTCAATATATTTGTGGACGAGAGTTATCATTTATAACTCTGCAGGGTTGTGAATTGCAGTGCCCCTGAGCTCCATTTTTCAACTCGCTTTCTTGGGAGCTGGCCGCAAAAGCGCAGGATTGCTTCAGGCCATATTGTGGTTCCGGGCGGCAGGCTGAGCCTGTGGTTAATTCTTCTTCCTGATGGGAAAATAGATTGACCTGTGCCTGTCCCCACACTTAGACCTAGTCTCTCATTGTTTCCCCCTCTTCCCGTTCATCCTCAGGACAAATTTTCAACCTGTACAGAACAGGAGGTTAAAGGTGCTCATTCTCCAAGGAGGGAGATTGCTAGTAAAGCGGCTGTAATGGCGAGCCCGAGCACAAGGAGATGAGAAATGAGGTGCGTTTTAGAAACCTTTCCCGATCACACGGTGTACCATCTTCTGGGTTTCTCATGCATGTTTTCGATGTAGGAAGATGCCCTTGAACCTGGAGATTTTGGACCCATGGGATGGATACCATGCAGTATTACTTTAAAGGGTCTGCGTTTGCTCACCCAACCTCACCAAACCTCTCAGCCCCAAGAGTGTCCACCCTTATGTCTCAATCAGCTGTGGGTCTAGAGATGGTCAATCCAGGTGGCATCACAGCCCCTGAACGAATTTTGTAAGAATTTCTCTCTCTTTCACTGTCTTTGTTTCACGGGTTTTTAAAAGTAATTGATTTTTATAATGGGGTTTAGCTGCTTTTCACTGCTGTGTTTATGCCGGTTTACACCCACTTGACTCAGTTACAGAGGGATATCAATACATTGGTTTTAAGATTCTTACTAGTCAGATATATTCTTGGGCGGTGAACAGGGGGTGTTGAGTCCAGTTCACTGAGCAAGGAGTAGGTCTTGACTGTTACATATTGGGTTTATGGAACAGTATCTGAGCTAATTTGAAACCCTTGTTTTATGCATCACCCCACCTCACCTTTCCCGTTAAGCAGCCATAGTGTGTTTTCTAAACGTGTGACGCTGTTCTGTTTTGTAATTCAGTTCAAGTGTAGCGGTTTTTACATTCCCTCTATAAGTGATATCTTATGATAAGTGCCTTTTTCTGTGTGACTTATGGCACTTAGAATCGTCGTACCTAAATCTTCTCATCATGCTGCTACTAGCCTTATGATGTTGATTTCATGCCTGAGTGACATTCCATTGTACATAAGGACCACAACTTCTTTATCCATTTTTCTCTTTCCTGGGATATTTAAGTTGTAACGAAGTGGAGGTTCTTGTCAACAGAGCAGCCCTAAACTTTGGGGTGCCTGTGTCTTGCTGATTTTTAGTTTTCCCAATTTATACGCCTATGAGTGGAAGTGCCCTATGCTCTCTAAGCTGAGTTTTTTAGATGTTTCAGGACACACCGTACACTTCTCCAGAGTGGCTGTTGGCAATTTACATCCCGCCCATCAGCGTAGCAAGGCTCCCGTACCTCCATGGCCTGTCCTGCATTTCTGGTTTTGACACTTTATTCAGCATGGCCCTTTTGACCGATGGGAAGCGAGACTTCTTTGTAGCGCTGATTTGCCTTTCCAGGTTGCTTGGTTGGCCAAAAAGGGCGTATGCGTTTTTTCCTGAATATATTCAGGAAAAAACGCATACGCCCTTTTTGGCCAAGGGCATCATGGTCGAGGTTTTGCCGCTTTTCCTGTGCTTTAAAGGCGATTCGAATCTACCTCCTGAAATCTGTTTCCTGCAATTCTGCCTTGCTTTCAAATCCTCTTCGTTGCCTTCCCTCAATATATTTGTGGACGAGAGTTATCATTTCTAACTCTGCAGGTTTGTGAATTGCAGTGCCCCTGAGCTCCATTTTTCAACTCGCTTTCTTGGGAGCTGGCCCCAAAAGCGCAGGATTGCTTCAGGCCCTATTGTGGTTCCGGGCGGCAGGCTGAGCCTGTGGTTAATTCTTCTTCCTGATGGGAAAATAGAGTGACCTGTGCCTGTCCCCACACCTAGACCTAGTCTCTCATTGGTTCCCCCTCTTCCCGTTCATCCTCAGGACAAATTGCAACCTGTTCGGAACAGGAGGTTAAAGGTGCTCATTATCCAAGGAGGGAGATTGCTAGTAAAGCGGCTGTAATGGCGAGCCCGAGCACAAGGAGATGAGAAATGAGGTGCGTTTTAGAAACCTTTCCCGATCACACGGTGTACCGTCTTCTGGGTTTCTCATGCATGTTTTCGATGTAGGAAGATGCCCTTGAACCTGGAGATTTTGGACCCATGGGATGGGTACCACGCAGTATTACTTTAAAGGGTCTGCGTTTGCTCACCCAACCTCACCAAACCTCTCAGCCCCAAGAGTGTCCACCCTTATGTCTCAATCAGCTGTGGGTCTAGAGATGGTCAATAAAGGTGGCATCCCAGCCCCTGAACGAATTCTGTATGAATTTCTCTCTCTTTCACTGTCTTTGTTTCACGGGTTTTTAAAAGTAATTGATTTTTATAATGGGGTTTAGCTGCTTTTCACTGCTGTGTTTATGCCGCTTTACACCCACTTGACTCACTTACAGAGAGATATCAATACATTGGTTTTAAGAGTCTTACTAGTCAGATATATTCTTGGGCGGTGAACAGGGGGTGTTGAATCCAGTTCACTGAGCAAGGAGTAGGTCTTGTCTGTTACATATTGGGTTTATGGAACAGTATCTGAGCTAATTTGCAACCCTTGTGTTATGCATCACCCCACCTCACCTTTCCCGTTAAGCAGCCATAGTGTGTTTTCTAAACGTGTGACGCTGTTCTGTTTTGTAATTCAGTTCAAGTGTAGCGGTTTTTACATTCCCTCTATAAGTGATATCTTATGATAAGTGCCTTTTCCTGTGTGACTTATTTCACTTAGAATCGTCGTACCTAAATCTTCTCATCATGCTGCTACTAGCCTTATGATGTTGATTTCATGCCTGAGTGATATTCCATTGTACATAAGGACCACAACTTCTTTATCCATTTTTCTCTTTCCTGGGATATTTAAGGTGTAATGAAGTGGAGGTTCTTGTCAACAGAGCAGCCCTAAACTTTGGGGTGCCTGTGTCTTGCTGATTTTTAGTTTTCCCAATTTATATGCCTATGAGTGGAAGTGCCTTATGCTCTCTAAGCTGAGTTTTTTAGATGTTTCAGGACACACCGTACACTTCTCCAGAGTGGCTGTTGGCAATTTACATCACGCCCATCAGCGTAGCAAGGCTCCCGTTTCTCCATGGCCTGTCCTGCATTTCTGGTTTTGACACTTTATTCAGCATGGCCCTTTTGACCGATGGGAAGCGAGACTTCTTTGTAGCGCTGATTTGCCTTTCCAGGTTGCTTGGTTGGCCAAAAAGGGCGTATGCGTTTTTTCCTGAATATATTCAGGAAAAAACGCATACGCCCTTTTTGGCCAAGGGCATCATGGTCGAGGTTTTGCCGCTTTTCCTGTGCTTTAAAGGCGATTCGACTCTACCTCCTGAAATCTGTTTCCTGCAATTCTGCCTTGCTTTCAAATCCTCTTCGTTGCCTTCCCTCAATATATTTGTGGACGAGAGTTATCATTTATAACTCTGCAGGGTTGTGAATTGCAGTGCCCCTGAGCTCCATTTTTCAACTCGCTTTCTTGGGAGCTGGCCGCAAAAGCGCAGGATTGCTTCAGGCCCTATTGTGGTTCTGGGCGGCAGGCTGAGCCTGTGGTTAATTCTTCTTCCTGATGGGAAAATAGAGTGACCTGTGCCTGTCCCCACACCTAGACCTAGTCTCTCATTGGTTCCCCCTCTTCCCGTTCATCCTCAGGACAAATTGCAACCTGTTCGGAACAGGAGGTTAAAGGTGCTCATTATCCAAGGAGGGAGATTGCTAGTAAAGCGGCTGTAATGGCGAGCCCGAGCACAAGGAGATGAGAAATGAGGTGCGTTTTAGAAACCTTTCCCGATCACACGGTGTACCGTCTTCTGGGTTTCTCATGCATGTTTTCGATGTAGGAAGATGCCCTTGAACCTGGAGATTTTGGACCCATGGGATGGGTACCACGCAGTATTACTTTAAAGGGTCTGCGTTTGCTCACCCAACCTCACCAAACCTCTCAGCCCCAAGAGTGTCCACCCTTATGTCTCAATCAGCTGTGGGTCTAGAGATGGTCAATCCAGGTGGCATCACAGCCCCTGAACGAATTTTGTAAGAATTTCTCTCTCTTTCACTGTCTTTGTTTCACGGGTTTTTAAAAGTAATTGATTTTTATAATGGGGTTTAGCTGCTTTTCACTGCTGTGTTTATGCCGCTTTACACCCACTTGACTCACTTACAGAGAGATATCAATACATTGGTTTTAAGAGTCTTACTAGTCAGATATATTCTTGGGCGGTGAACAGGGGGTGTTGAATCCAGTTCACTGAGCAAGGAGTAGGTCTTGTCTGTTACATATTGGGTTTATGGAACAGTATCTGAGCTAATTTGCAACCCTTGTGTTATGCATCACCCCACCTCACCTTTCCCGTTAAGCAGCCATAGTGTGTTTTCTAAACGTGTGACGCTGTTCTGTTTTGTAATTCAGTTCAAGTGTAGCGGTTTTTACATTCCCTCTATAAGTGATATCTTATGATAAGTGCCTTTTCCTGTGTGACTTATTTCACTTAGAATCGTCGTACCTAAATCTTCTCATCATGCTGCTACTAGCCTTATGATGTTGATTTCATGCCTGAGTGATATTCCATTGTACATAAGGACCACAACTTCTTTATCCATTTTTCTCTTTCCTGGGATATTTAAGGTGTAATGAAGTGGAGGTTCTTGTCAACAGAGCAGCCCTAAACTTTGGGGTGCCTGTGTCTTGCTGATTTTTAGTTTTCCCAATTTATATGCCTATGAGTGGAAGTGCCCTATGCTCTCTAAGCTGAGTTTTTTAGATGTTTCAGGACACACCGTACACTTCTCCAGAGTGGCTGTTGGCAATTTACATCACGCCCATCAGCGTAGCAAGGCTCCCGTTTCTCCATGGCCTGTCCTGCATTTCTGGTTTTGACACTTTATTCAGCATGGCCCTTTTGACCGATGGGAAGCGAGACTTCTTTGTAGCGCTGATTTGCCTTTCCAGGTTGCTTGGTTGGCCAAAAAGGGCGTATGCGTTTTTTCCTGAATATATTCAGGAAAAAACGCATACGCCCTTTTTGGCCAAGGGCATCATGGTCGAGGTTTTGCCGCTTTTCCTGTGCTTTAAAGGCGATTCGAATCTACCTCCTGAAATCTGTTTCCTGCAATTCTGCCTTGCTTTCAAATCCTCTTCGTTGCCTTCCCTCAATATATTTGTGGACGAGAGTTATCATTTCTAACTCTGCAGGTTTGTGAATTGCAGTGCCCCTGAGCTCCATTTTTCAACTCGCTTTCTTGGGAGCTGGCCCCAAAAGCGCAGGATTGCTTCAGGCCCTATTGTGGTTCTGGGCGGCAGGCTGAGCCTGTGGTTAATTCTTCTTCCTGATGGGAAAATAGAGTGACCTGTGCCTGTCCCCACACCTAGACCTAGTCTCTCATTGGTTCCCCCTCTTCCCGTTCATCCTCAGGACAAATTGCAACCTGTTCGGAACAGGAGGTTAAAGGTGCTCATTATCCAAGGAGGGAGATTGCTAGTAAAGCGGCTGTAATGGCGAGCCCGAGCACAAGGAGATGAGAAATGAGGTGCGTTTTAGAAACCTTTCCCGATCACACGGTGTACCGTCTTCTGGGTTTCTCATGCATGTTTTCGATGTAGGAAGATGCCCTTGAACCTGGAGATTTTGGACCCATGGGATGGGTACCACGCAGTATTACTTTAAAGGGTCTGCGTTTGCTCACCCAACCTCACCAAACCTCTCAGCCCCAAGAGTGTCCACCCTTATGTCTCAATCAGCTGTGGGTCTAGAGATGGTCAATCCAGGTGGCATCACAGCCCCTGAACGAATTCTGTATGAATTTCTCTCTCTTTCACTGTCTTTGTTTCACGGGTTTTTAAAAGTAATTGATTTTTATAATGGGGTTTAGCTGCTTTTCACTGCTGTGTTTATGCCGCTTTACACCCACTTGACTCACTTACAGAGAGATATCAATACATTGGTTTTAAGAGTCTTACTAGTCAGATATATTCTTGGGCGGTGAACAGGGGGTGTTGAATCCAGTTCACTGAGCAAGGAGTAGGTCTTGTCTGTTACATATTGGGTTTATGGAACAGTATCTGAGCTAATTTGCAACCCTTGTGTTATGCATCACCCCACCTCACCTTTCCCGTTAAGCAGCCATAGTGTGTTTTCTAAACGTGTGACGCTGTTCTGTTTTGTAATTCAGTTCAAGTGTAGCGGTTTTTACATTCCCTCTATAAGTGATATCTTATGATAAGTGCCTTTTCCTGTGTGACTTATTTCACTTAGAATCGTCGTACCTAAATCTTCTCATCATGCTGCTACTAGCCTTATGATGTTGATTTCATGCCTGAGTGATATTCCATTGTACATAAGGACCACAACTTCTTTATCCATTTTTCTCTTTCCTGGGATATTTAAGGTGTAATGAAGTGGAGGTTCTTGTCAACAGAGCAGCCCTAAACTTTGGGGTGCCTGTGTCTTGCTGATTTTTAGTTTTCCCAATTTATACGCCTATGAGTGGAAGTGCCCTATGCTCTCTAAGCTGAGTTTTTTAGATGTTTCAGGACACACCGTACACTTCTCCAGAGTGGCTGTTGGCAATTTACATCCCGCCCATCAGCGTAGCAAGGCTCCCGTTTCTCCATGGCCTGTCCTGCATTTCTGGTTTTGACACTTTATTCAGCATGGCCCTTTTGACCGATGGGAAGCGAGACTTCTTTGTAGCGCTGATTTGCCTTTCCAGGTTGCTTGGTTGGCCAAAAAGGGCATATGCGTTTTTTCCTGAATATATTCAGGAAAAAACGCATACGCCCTTTTTGGCCAAGGGCATCATGGTCGAGGTTTTGCCGCTTTTCCTGTGCTTTAAAGGCGATTCGAATCTACCTCCTGAAATCTGTTTCCTGCAATTCTGCCTTGCTTTCAAATCCTCTTCGTTGCCTTCCCTCAATATATTTGTGGACGAGAGTTATCATTTCTAACTCTGCAGGTTTGTGAATTGCAGTGCCCCTGAGCTCCATTTTTCAACTCGCTTTCTTGGGAGCTGGCCGCAAAAGCGCAGGATTGCTTCAGGCCCTATTGTGGTTCCGGGCGGCAGGCTGAGCCTGTGGTTAATTCTTCTTCCTGATGGGAAAATAGAGTGACCTGTGCCTGTCCCCACACCTAGACCTAGTCTCTCATTGGTTCCCCCTCTTCCCGTTCATCCTCAGGACAAATTGCAACCTGTACGGAACAGGAGGTTAAAGGTGCTCATTCTCCAAGGAGGGAGATTGCTAGTAAAGCGGCTGGAATGGCGATCCCGAGCACAAGGAGATGAGAAATGAGGTGCGTTTTAGACATCTTTCCCGATCACATGGTGTACCATCTTCTGGGTTTCTCATGCATGTTTTTGATGTAGGAAGATGCCCTTGAAGCTGGAGATTTGGGACCCATGGGATGGATACCACGCAGTATTACTTTAAAGGGTCTGCGTTTGCTCACCCAACCTCACCAAACCTCTCAGCCCCAAGAGTGTCCACCCTTATGTCTCAATCAGCTGTGGGTCTAGAGATGGTCAATAAAGGTGGCATCCCAGCCCCTGAACGAATTCTGTATGAATTTCTCTCTCTTTCACTGTCTTTGTTTCACGGGTTTTTAAAAGTAATTGATTTTTATAATGGGGTTTAGCTGCTTTTCACTGCTGTGTTTATGCCGCTTTACACCCACTTGACTCACTTACAGAGAGATATCAATACATTGGTTTTAAGAGTCTTACTAGTCAGATATATTCTTGGGCGGTGAACAGGGGGTGTTGAATCCAGTTCACTGAGCAAGGAGTAGGTCTTGTCTGTTACATATTGGGTTTATGGAACAGTATCTGAGCTAATTTGAAACCCTTGTGTTATGCATCACCCCACCTCACCTTTCCCGTTAAGCAGCCATAGTGTGTTTCCTAAACGTGTGACGCTGTTCTGTTTTGTAATTCAGTTCAAGTGTAGCGGTTTTTACATTCCCTCTATAAGTGATATCTTATGATAAGTGCCTTTTTCTGTGTGACTTATGGCACTTAGAATCGTCGTACCTAAATCTTCTCATCATGCTGCTACTAGCCTTATGATGTTGATTTCATGCCTGAGTGACATTCCATTGTACATAAGGACCACAACTTCTTTATCCATTTTTCTCTTTCCTGGGATATTTAAGGTGTAATGAAGTGGAGGTTCTTGTCAACAGAGCAGCCCTAAACTTTGGGGTGCCTGTGTCTTGCTGATTTTTAGTTTTCCCAATTTATATGCCTATGAGTGGAAGTGCCCTATGCTCTCTAAGCTGAGTTTTTTAGATGTTTCAGGACACACCGTACACTTCTCCAGAGTGGCTGTTGGCAATTTACATCCCGCCCATCAGCGTAGCAAGGCTCCCGTTTCTCCATGGCCTGTCCTGCATTTCTGGTTTTGACACTTTATTCAGCATGGCCCTTTTGACCGATGGGAAGCGAGACTTCTTTGTAGCGCTGATTTGCCTTTCCAGGTTGCTTGGTTGGCCAAAAAGGGCGTATGCGTTTTTTCCTGAATATATTCAGGAAAAAACGCATACGCCCTTTTTGGCCAAGGGCATCATGGTCGAGGTTTTGCCGCTTTTCCTGTGCTTTAAAGGCGATTCGAATCTACCTCCTGAAATCTGTTTCCTGCAATTCTGCCTTGCTTTCAAATCCTCTTCGTTGCCTTCCCTCAATATATTTGTGGACGAGAGTTATCATTTCTAACTCTGCAGGTTTGTGAATTGCAGTGCCCCTGAGCTCCATTTTTCAACTCGCTTTCTTGGGAGCTGGCCCCAAAAGCGCAGGATTGCTTCAGGCCCTATTGTGGTTCTGGGCGGCAGGCTGAGCCTGTGGTTAATTCTTCTTCCTGATGGGAAAATAGAGTGACCTGTGCCTGTCCCCACACCTAGACCTAGTCTCTCATTGGTTCCCCCTCTTCCCGTTCATCCTCAGGACAAATTGCAACCTGTTCGGAACAGGAGGTTAAAGGTGCTCATTATCCAAGGAGGGAGATTGCTAGTAAAGCGGCTGTAATGGCGAGCCCGAGCACAAGGAGATGAGAAATGAGGTGCGTTTTAGAAACCTTTCCCGATCACACGGTGTACCGTCTTCTGGGTTTCTCATGCATGTTTTCGATGTAGGAAGATGCCCTTGAACCTGGAGATTTTGGACCCATGGGATGGGTACCACGCAGTATTACTTTAAAGGGTCTGCGTTTGCTCACCCAACCTCACCAAACCTCTCAGCCCCAAGAGTGTCCACCCTTATGTCTCAATCAGCTGTGGGTCTAGAGATGGTCAATAAAGGTGGCATCCCAGCCCCTGAACGAATTCTGTATGAATTTCTCTCTCTTTCACTGTCTTTGTTTCACGGGTTTTTAAAAGTAATTGATTTTTATAATGGGGTTTAGCTGCTTTTCACTGCTGTGTTTATGCCGCTTTACACCCACTTGACTCACTTACAGAGAGATATCAATACATTGGTTTTAAGAGTCTTACTAGTCAGATATATTCTTGGGCGGTGAACAGGGGGTGTTGAATCCAGTTCACTGAGCAAGGAGTAGGTCTTGTCTGTTACATATTGGGTTTATGGAACAGTATCTGAGCTAATTTGCAACCCTTGTGTTATGCATCACCCCACCTCACCTTTCCCGTTAAGCAGCCATAGTGTGTTTTCTAAACGTGTGACGCTGTTCTGTTTTGTAATTCAGTTCAAGTGTAGCGGTTTTTACATTCCCTCTATAAGTGATATCTTATGATAAGTGCCTTTTCCTGTGTGACTTATTTCACTTAGAATCGTCGTACCTAAATCTTCTCATCATGCTGCTACTAGCCTTATGATGTTGATTTCATGCCTGAGTGATATTCCATTGTACATAAGGACCACAACTTCTTTATCCATTTTTCTCTTTCCTGGGATATTTAAGGTGTAATGAAGTGGAGGTTCTTGTCAACAGAGCAGCCCTAAACTTTGGGGTGCCTGTGTCTTGCTGATTTTTAGTTTTCCCAATTTATACGCCTATGAGTGGAAGTGCCCTATGCTCTCTAAGCTGAGTTTTTTAGATGTTTCAGGACACACCGTACACTTCTCCAGAGTGGCTGTTGGCAATTTACATCCCGCCCATCAGCGTAGCAAGGCTCCCGTTTCTCCATGGCCTGTCCTGCATTTCTGGTTTTGACACTTTATTCAGCATGGCCCTTTTGACCGATGGGAAGCGAGACTTCTTTGTAGCGCTGATTTGCCTTTCCAGGTTGCTTGGTTGGCCAAAAAGGGCGTATGCGTTTTTTCCTGAATATATTCAGGAAAAAACGCATACGCCCTTTTTGGCCAAGGGCATCATGGTCGAGGTTTTGCCGCTTTTCCTGTGCTTTAAAGGCGATTCGAATCTACCTCCTGAAATCTGTTTCCTGCAATTCTGCCTTGCTTTCAAATCCTCTTCGTTGCCTTCCCTCAATATATTTGTGGACGAGAGTTATCATTTCTAACTCTGCAGGTTTGTGAATTGCAGTGCCCCTGAGCTCCATTTTTCAACTCGCTTTCTTGGGAGCTGGCCGCAAAAGCGCAGGATTGCTTCAGGCCCTATTGTGGTTCCGGGCGGCAGGCTGAGCCTGTGGTTAATTCTTCTTCCTGATGGGAAAATAGAGTGACCTGTGCCTGTCCCCACACCTAGACCTAGTCTCTCATTGGTTCCCCCTCTTCCCGTTCATCCTCAGGACAAATTGCAACCTGTACGGAACAGGAGGTTAAAGGTGCTCATTCTCCAAGGAGGGAGATTGCTAGTAAAGCGGCTGGAATGGCGATCCCGAGCACAAGGAGATGAGAAATGAGGTGCGTTTTAGACATCTTTCCCGATCACATGGTGTACCATCTTCTGGGTTTCTCATGCATGTTTTTGATGTAGGAAGATGCCCTTGAAGCTGGAGATTTGGGACCCATGGGATGGATACCACGCAGTATTACTTTAAAGGGTCTGCGTTTGCTCACCCAACCTCACCAAACCTCTCAGCCCCAAGAGTGTCCACCCTTATGTCTCAATCAGCTGTGGGTCTAGAGATGGTCAATAAAGGTGGCATCCCAGCCCCTGAACGAATTCTGTATGAATTTCTCTCTCTTTCACTGTCTTTGTTTCACGGGTTTTTAAAAGTAATTGATTTTTATAATGGGGTTTAGCTGCTTTTCACTGCTGTGTTTATGCCGCTTTAGACCCACTTGACTCACTTACAGAGAGATATCAATACATTGGTTTTAAGAGTCTTACTAGTCAGATATATTCTTGGGCGGTGAACAGGGGGTGTTGAATCCAGTTCACTGAGCAAGGAGTAGGTCTTGTCTGTTACATATTGGGTTTATGGAACAGTATCTGAGCTAATTTGAAACCCTTGTGTTATGCATCACCCCACCTCACCTTTCCCGTTAAGCAGCCATAGTGTGTTTCCTAAACGTGTGACGCTGTTCTGTTTTGTAATTCAGTTCAAGTGTAGCGGTTTTTACATTCCCTCTATAAGTGATATCTTATGATAAGTGCCTTTTTCTGTGTGACTTATGGCACTTAGAATCGTCGTACCTAAATCTTCTCATCATGCTGCTACTAGCCTTATGATGTTGATTTCATGCCTGAGTGACATTCCATTGTACATAAGGACCACAACTTCTTTATCCATTTTTCTCTTTCCTGGGATATTTAAGGTGTAATGAAGTGGAGGTTCTTGTCAACAGAGCAGCCCTAAACTTTGGGGTGCCTGTGTCTTGCTGATTTTTAGTTTTCCCAATTTATACGCCCATGAGTGGAACTGCCCTATGCTCTCTAAGCTGAGTTTTTTAGATGTTTCAGGACACACCGTACACTTCTCCAGAGTGGCTGTTGGCAATTTACATCCCGCCCATCAGCGTAGCAAGGCTCCCGTTTCTCCATGGCCTGTCCTGCATTTCTGGTTTTGACACTTTATTCAGCATGGCCCTTTTGACCGATGGGAAGCGAGACTTCTTTGTAGCGCTGATTTGCCTTTCCAGGTTGCTTGGTTGGCCAAAAAGGGCGTATGCGTTTTTTCCTGAATATATTCAGGAAAAAACGCATACGCCCTTTTTGGCCAAGGGCATCATGGTCGAGGTTTTGCCGCTTTTCCTGTGCTTTAAAGGCGATTCGAATCTACCTCCTGAAATCTGTTTCCTGCAATTCTGCCTTGCTTTCAAATCCTCTTCGTTGCCTTCCCTCAATATATTTGTGGACGAGAGTTATCATTTCTAACTCTGCAGGTTTGTGAATTGCAGTGCCCCTGAGCTCCATTTTTCAACTCGCTTTCTTGGGAGCTGGCCCCAAAAGCGCAGGATTGCTTCAGGCCCTATTGTGGTTCCGGGCGGCAGGCTGAGCCTGTGGTTAATTCTTCTTCCTGATGGGAAAATAGAGTGACCTGTGCCTGTCCCCACACCTAGACCTAGTCTCTCATTGGTTCCCCCTCTTCCCGTTCATCCTCAGGACAAATTGCAACCTGTTCGGAACAGGAGGTTAAAGGTGCTCATTATCCAAGGAGGGAGATTGCTAGTAAAGCGGCTGTAATGGCGAGCCCGAGCACAAGGAGATGAGAAATGAGGTGCGTTTTAGAAACCTTTCCCGATCACACGGTGTACCGTCTTCTGGGTTTCTCATGCATGTTTTCGATGTAGGAAGATGCCCTTGAACCTGGAGATTTTGGACCCATGGGATGGGTACCACGCAGTATTACTTTAAAGGGCCTGCGTTTGCTCACCCAACCTCACCAAACCTCTCAGCCCCAAGAGTGTCCACCCTTATGTCTCAATCAGCTGTGGGTCTAGAGATGGTCAATAAAGGTGGCATCCCAGCCCCTGAACGAATTCTGTATGAATTTCTCTCTCTTTCACTGTCTTTGTTTCACGGGTTTTTAAAAGTAATTGATTTTTATAATGGGGTTTAGCTGCTTTTCACTGCTGTGTTTATGCCGCTTTACACCCACTTGATTCACTTACAGAGAGATATCAATACATTGGTTTTAAGAGTCTTACTAGTCAGATATATTCTTGGGCGGTGAACAGGGGGTGTTGAATCCAGTTCACTGAGCAAGGAGTAGGTCTTGTCTGTTACATATTGGGTTTATGGAACAGTATCTGAGCTAATTTGAAACCCTTGTGTTATGCATCACCCCACCTCACCTTTCCCGTTAAGCAGCCATAGTGTGTTTCCTAAACGTGTGACGCTGTTCTGTTTTGTAATTCAGTTCAAGTGTAGCGGTTTTTACATTCCCTCTATAAGTGATATCTTATGATAAGTGCCTTTTTCTGTGTGACTTATGGCACTTAGAATCGTCGTACCTAAATCTTCTCATCATGCTGCTACTAGCCTTATGATGTTGATTTCATGCCTGAGTGACATTCCATTGTACATAAGGACCACAACTTCTTTATCCATTTTTCTCTTTCCTGGGATATTTAAGGTGTAATGAAGTGGAGGTTCTTGTCAACAGAGCAGCCCTAAACTTTGGGGTGCCTGTGTCTTGCTGATTTTTAGTTTTCCCAATTTATACGCCCATGAGTGGAACTGCCCTATGCTCTCTAAGCTGAGTTTTTTAGATGTTTCAGGACACACCGTACACTTCTCCAGAGTGGCTGTTGGCAATTTACATCCCGCCCATCAGCGTAGCAAGGCTCCCGTTTCTCCATGGCCTGTCCTGCATTTCTGGTTTTGACACTTTATTCAGCATGGCCCTTTTGACCGATGGGAAGCGAGACTTCTTTGTAGCGCTGATTTGCCTTTCCAGGTTGCTTGGTTGGCCAAAAAGGGCGTATGCGTTTTTTCCTGAATATATTCAGGAAAAAACGCATACGCCCTTTTTGGCCAAGGGCATCATGGTCGAGGTTTTGCCGCTTTTCCTGTGCTTTAAAGGCGATTCGAATCTACCTCCTGAAATCTGTTTCCTGCAATTCTGCCTTGCTTTCAAATCCTCTTCGTTGCCTTCCCTCAATATATTTGTGGACGAGAGTTATCATTTCTAACTCTGCAGGTTTGTGAATTGCAGTGCCCCTGAGCTCCATTTTTCAACTCGCTTTCTTGGGAGCTGGCCCCAAAAGCGCAGGATTGCTTCAGGCCCTATTGTGGTTCCGGGCGGCAGGCTGAGCCTGTGGTTAATTCTTCTTCCTGATGGGAAAATAGAGTGACCTGTGCCTGTCCCCACACCTAGACCTAGTCTCTCATTGGTTCCCCCTCTTCCCGTTCATCCTCAGGACAAATTGCAACCTGTTCGGAACAGGAGGTTAAAGGTGCTCATTATCCAAGGAGGGAGATTGCTAGTAAAGCGGCTGTAATGGCGAGCCCGAGCACAAGGAGATGAGAAATGAGGTGCGTTTTAGAAACCTTTCCCGATCACACGGTGTACCGTCTTCTGGGTTTCTCATGCATGTTTTTGATGTAGGAAGATGCCCTTGAAGCTGGAGATTTGGGACCCATGGGATGGATACCACGCAGTATTACTTTAAAGGGTCTGCGTTTGCTCACCCAACCTCACCAAACCTCTCAGCCCCAAGAGTGTCCACCCTTATGTCTCAATCAGCTGTGGGTCTAGAGATGGTCAATAAAGGTGGCATCCCAGCCCCTGAACGAATTCTGTATGAATTTCTCTCTCTTTCACTGTCTTTGTTTCACGGGTTTTTAAAAGTAATTGATTTTTATAATGGGGTTTAGCTGCTTTTCACTGCTGTGTTTATGCCGCTTTACACCCACTTGACTCACTTACAGAGAGATATCAATACATTGGTTTTAAGAGTCTTACTAGTCAGATATATTCTTGGGCGGTGAACAGGGGGTGTTGAATCCAGTTCACTGAGCAAGGAGTAGGTCTTGTCTGTTACATATTGGGTTTATGGAACAGTATCTGAGCTAATTTGAAACCCTTGTGTTATGCATCACCCCACCTCACCTTTCCCGTTAAGCAGCCATAGTGTGTTTCCTAAACGTGTGACGCTGTTCTGTTTTGTAATTCAGTTCAAGTGTAGCGGTTTTTACATTCCCTCTATAAGTGATATCTTATGATAAGTGCCTTTTTCTGTGTGACTTATGGCACTTAGAATCGTCGTACCTAAATCTTCTCATCATGCTGCTACTAGCCTTATGATGTTGATTTCATGCCTGAGTGACATTCCATTGTACATAAGGACCACAACTTCTTTATCCATTTTTCTCTTTCCTGGGATATTTAAGGTGTAATGAAGTGGAGGTTCTTGTCAACAGAGCAGCCCTAAACTTTGGGGTGCCTGTGTCTTGCTGATTTTTAGTTTTCCCAATTTATACGCCCATGAGTGGAACTGCCCTATGCTCTCTAAGCTGAGTTTTTTAGATGTTTCAGGACACACCGTACACTTCTCCAGAGTGGCTGTTGGCAATTTACATCCCGCCCATCAGCGTAGCAAGGCTCCCGTTTCTCCATGGCCTGTCCTGCATTTCTGGTTTTGACACTTTATTCAGCATGGCCCTTTTGACCGATGGGAAGCGAGACTTCTTTGTAGCGCTGATTTGCCTTTCCAGGTTGCTTGGTTGGCCAAAAAGGGCGTATGCGTTTTTTCCTGAATATATTCAGGAAAAAACGCATACGCCCTTTTTGGCCAAGGGCATCATGGTCGAGGTTTTGCCGCTTTTCCTGTGCTTTAAAGGCGATTCGAATCTACCTCCTGAAATCTGTTTCCTGCAATTCTGCCTTGCTTTCAAATCCTCTTCGTTGCCTTCCCTCAATATATTTGTGGACGAGAGTTATCATTTCTAACTCTGCAGGTTTGTGAATTGCAGTGCCCCTGAGCTCCATTTTTCAACTCGCTTTCTTGGGAGCTGGCCCCAAAAGCGCAGGATTGCTTCAGGCCCTATTGTGGTTCCGGGCGGCAGGCTGAGCCTGTGGTTAATTCTTCTTCCTGATGGGAAAATAGAGTGACCTGTGCCTGTCCCCACACCTAGACCTAGTCTCTCATTGGTTCCCCCTCTTCCCGTTCATCCTCAGGACAAATTGCAACCTGTTCGGAACAGGAGGTTAAAGGTGCTCATTATCCAAGGAGGGAGATTGCTAGTAAAGCGGCTGTAATGGCGAGCCCGAGCACAAGGAGATGAGAAATGAGGTGCGTTTTAGAAACCTTTCCCGATCACACGGTGTACCGTCTTCTGGGTTTCTCATGCATGTTTTCGATGTAGGAAGATGCCCTTGAACCTGGAGATTTTGGACCCATGGGATGGGTACCACGCAGTATTACTTTAAAGGGTCTGCGTTTGCTCACCCAACCTCACCAAACCTCTCAGCCCCAAGAGTGTCCACCCTTATGTCTCAATCAGCTGTGGGTCTAGAGATGGTCAATAAAGGTGGCATCCCAGCCCCTGAACGAATTCTGTATGAATTTCTCTCTCTTTCACTGTCTTTGTTTCACGGGTTTTTAAAAGTAATTGATTTTTATAATGGGGTTTAGCTGCTTTTCACTGCTGTGTTTATGCCGCTTTACACCCACTTGACTCACTTACAGAGAGATATCAATACATTGGTTTTAAGAGTCTTACTAGTCAGATATATTCTTGGGCGGTGAACAGGGGGTGTTGAATCCAGTTCACTGAGCAAGGAGTAGGTCTTGTCTGTTACATATTGGGTTTATGGAACAGTATCTGAGCTAATTTGAAACCCTTGTGTTATGCATCACCCCACCTCACCTTTCCCGTTAAGCAGCCATAGTGTGTTTTCTAAACGTGTGACGCTGTTCTGTTTTGTAATTCAGTTCAAGTGTAGCGGTTTTTACATTCCCTCTATAAGTGATATCTTATGATAAGTGCCTTTTTCTGTGTGACTTATTTCACTTAGAATCGTCGTACCTAAATCTTCTCATCATGCTGCTACTAGCCTTATGATGTTGATTTCATGCCTGAGTGATATTCCATTGTACATAAGGACCACAACTTCTTTATCCATTTTTCTCTTTCCTGGGATATTTAAGGTGTAATGAAGTGGAGGTTCTTGTCAACAGAGCAGCCCTAAACTTTGGGGTGCCTGTGTCTTGCTGATTTTTAGTTTTCCCAATTTATACGCCTATGAGTGGAAGTGCCCTATGCTCTCTAAGCTGAGTTTTTTAGATGTTTCAGGACACACCGTACACTTCTCCAGAGTGGCTGTTGGCAATTTACATCCCGCCCATCAGCGTAGCAAGGCTCCCGTTTCTCCATGGCCTGTCGTGCATTTCTGGTTTTGACACTTTATTCAGCATGGCCCTTTTGACCGATGGGAAGCGAGACTTCTTTGTAGCGCTGATTTGCCTTTCCAGGTTGCTTGGTTGGCCAAAAAGGGCGTATGCATTTTTTCCTGAATATATTCAGGAAAAAACGCATACGCCCTTTTTGGCCAAGGGCATCATGGTCGAGGTTTTGCCGCTTTTCCTGTGCTTTAAAGGCGATTCGAATCTACCTCCTGAAATCTGTTTCCTGCAATTCTGCCTTGCTTTCAAATCCTCTTCGTTGCCTTCCCTCAATATATTTGTGGACGAGAGTTATCATTTCTAACTCTGCAGGTTTGTGAATTGCAGTGCCCCTGAGCTCCATTTTTCAACTCGCTTTCTTGGGAGCTGGCCGCAAAAGCGCAGGATTGCTTCAGGCCCTATTGTGGTTCCGGGCGGCAGGCTGAGCCTGTGGTTAATTCTTCTTCCTGATGGGAAAATAGAGTGACCTGTGCCTGTCCCCACACCTAGACCTAGTCTCTCATTGGTTCCCCCTCTTCCCGTTCATCCTCAGGACAAATTTGCAACCTGTACAGAACAGGAGGTTAAAGGTGCTCATTCTCCAAGGAGGGAGATTGCTAGTAAAGCGGCTCTAATGGCAAGCCTGAGCACAAGGAGATGAGAAATGAGGTGCGTTTTAGAAACCTTTCCCGATCACACGGTGTACCATCTTCTGGGTTTCTCATGCATGTTTTCGATGTAGGAAGATGCCCTTGAACCTGGAGATTTTGGACCCATGGGATGGATACCACGCAGTATTACTTTAAAGGGTCTGCGTTTGCTCACCCAACCTCACCAAACCTCTCAGCCCCAAGAGTGTCCACCCTTATGTCTCAATCAGCTGTGGGTCTAGAGATGGTCAATCCAGGTGGCATCACAGCCCCTGAACGAATTTTGTAAGAATTTCTCTCTCTTTCACTGTCTTTGTTTCACGGGTTTTTAAAAGTAATTGATTTTTATAATGGGGTTTAGCTGCTTTTCACTGCTGTGTTTATGCCGGTTTACACCCACTTGACTCAGTTACAGAGGGATATCAATACATTGGTTTTAAGATTCTTACTAGTCAGATATATTCTTGGGCGGTGAACAGGGGGTGTTGAGTCCAGTTCACTGAGCAAGGAGTAGGTCTTGACTGTTACATATTGGGTTTATGGAACAGTATCTGAGCTAATTTGAAACCCTTGTTTTATGCATCACCCCACCTCACCTTTCCCGTTAAGCAGCCATAGTGTGTTTTCTAAAGGTGTGACGCTGTTCTGTTTTGTAATTCAGTTCAAGTGTAGCGGTTTTTACATTCCCTCTATAAGTGATATCTTATGATAAGTGCCTTTTTCTGTGTGACTTATTTCACTTAGAGTCGTCGTACCTAAATCTTCTCATCATGCTGCTACTAGCCTTATGATGTTGATTTCATTGCTGAGTGATATGCCATTATACATATGGACCACAACTTCTTTATCCATTTTTCTATTTCCTGGGATATTTAAGTTGTAACGAAGTGGAGGTTCTTGTCAACAGAGCAGCCCTAAACTTTGGGGTGCCTGTGTCTTGCTGATTTTTAGTTTTCCCAATTTATACGCCTATGAGTGGAAGTGCCCTATGCTCTCTAAGCTGAGTTTTTTAGATGTTTCAGGACACACCGTACACTTCTCCAGAGTGGCTGTTGGCAATTTACATCCCGCCCATCAGCGTAGCAAGGCTCCCGTACCTCCATGGCCTGTCCTGCATTTCTGGTTTTGACACTTTATTCAGCATGGCCCTTTTGACCGATGGGAAGCGAGACTTCTTTGTAGCGCTGATTTGCCTTTCCAGGTTGCTTGGTTGGCCAAAAAGGGCGTATGCGTTTTTTCCTGAATATATTCAGGAAAAAACGCATACGCCCTTTTTGGCCAAGGGCATCATTGTCGAAGTTTTGCCGCTTTTCCTGTGCTTTAAAGGCGATTCGAATCTACCTCCTGAAATCTGTTTCCTGCAATTCTGCCTTGCTTTCAAATCCTCTTCGTTGCCTTCCCTCAATATATTTGTGGACGAGAGTTAACATTTCTAACTCTGCAGGTTTGTGAATTGCAGTGCCCCTGAGCTCAATTTTTCAACTCGCTTTCTTGGGAGCTGGCCCCAAAAGCGCAGGATTGCTTCAGGCCCTATTGTGGTTCCGGGCGGCAGGCTGAGCCTGTGGTTAATTCTTCTTCCTGATGGGAAAATAGAGTGACCTGTGCCTGTCCCCACACCTAGACCTAGTCTCTCATTGGTTCCCCCTCTTCCCGTTCATCCTCAGGACAAATTGCAACCTGTACGGAACAGGAGGTTAAAGGTGCTCATTCTCCAAGGAGGGAGATTGCTAGTAAAGCGGCTGGAATGGGGAACCCGAGCACAAGGAGATGAGAAATGAGGTGCGTTTTAGACATCTTTCCCGATCACATGGTGTACCATCTTCTGGGTTTCTCATGCATGTTTTTGATGTAGGAAGATGCCCTTGAAGCTGGAGATTTGGGACCCATGGGATGGATACCACGCAGTATTACTTTAAAGGGTCTGCGTTTGCTCACCCAACCTCACCAAACCTCTCAGCCCCAAGAGTGTCCACCCTTATGTCTCAATCAGCTGTGGGTCTAGAGATGGTCAATAAAGGTGGCATCCCAGCCCCTGAACGAATTCTGTATGAATTTCTCTCTCTTTCACTGTCTTTGTTTCACGGGTTTTTAAAAGTAATTGATTTTTATAATGGGGTTTAGCTGCTTTTCACTGCTGTGTTTATGCCGCTTTACACCCACTTGACTCACTTACAGAGAGATATCAATACATTGGTTTTAAGAGTCTTACTAGTCAGATATATTCTTGGGCGGTGAACAGGGGGTGTTGAATCCAGTTCACTGAGCAAGGAGTAGGTCTTGTCTGTTACATATTGGGTTTATGGAACAGTATCTGAGCTAATTTGAAACCCTTGTGTTATGCATCACCCCACCTCACCTTTCCCGTTAAGCAGCCATAGTGTGTTTCCTAAACGTGTGACGCTGTTCTGTTTTGTAATTCAGTTCAAGTGTAGCGGTTTTTACATTCCCTCTATAAGTGATATCTTATGATAAGTGCCTTTTTCTGTGTGACTTATGGCACTTAGAATCGTCGTACCTAAATCTTCTCATCATGCTGCTACTAGCCTTATGATGTTGATTTCATGCCTGAGTGACATTCCATTGTACATAAGGACCACAACTTCTTTATCCATTTTTCTCTTTCCTGGGATATTTAAGGTGTAATGAAGTGGAGGTTCTTGTCAACAGAGCAGCCCTAAACTTTGGGGTGCCTGTGTCTTGCTGATTTTTAGTTTTCCCAATTTATACGCCCATGAGTGGAACTGCCCTATGCTCTCTAAGCTGAGTTTTTTAGATGTTTCAGGACACACCGTACACTTCTCCAGAGTGGCTGTTGGCAATTTACATCCCGCCCATCAGCGTAGCAAGGCTCCCGTTTCTCCATGGCCTGTCCTGCATTTCTGGTTTTGACACTTTATTCAGCATGGCCCTTTTGACCGATGGGAAGCGAGACTTCTTTGTAGCGCTGATTTGCCTTTCCAGGTTGCTTGGTTGGCCAAAAAGGGCGTATGCGTTTTTTCCTGAATATATTCAGGAAAAAACGTATACGCCCTTTTTGGCCAAGGGCATCATGGTCGAGGTTTTGCCGCTTTTCCTGTGCTTTAAAGGCGATTCGAATCTACCTCCTGAAATCTGTTTCCTGCAATTCTGCCTTGCTTTCAAATCCTCTTCGTTGCCTTCCCTCAATATATTTGTGGACGAGAGTTATCATTTCTAACTCTGCAGGTTTGTGAATTGCAGTGCCCCTGAGCTCCATTTTTCAACTCGCTTTCTTGGGAGCTGGCCCCAAAAGCGCAGGATTGCTTCAGGCCCTATTGTGGTTCCGGGCGGCAGGCTGAGCCTGTGGTTAATTCTTCTTCCTGATGGGAAAATAGAGTGACCTGTGCCTGTCCCCACACCTAGACCTAGTCTCTCATTGGTTCCCCCTCTTCCCGTTCATCCTCAGGACAAATTGCAACCTGTTCGGAACAGGAGGTTAAAGGTGCTCATTATCCAAGGAGGGAGATTGCTAGTAAAGCGGCTGTAATGGCGAGCCCGAGCACAAGGAGATGAGAAATGAGGTGCGTTTTAGAAACCTTTCCCGATCACACGGTGTACCGTCTTCTGGGTTTCTCATGCATGTTTTCGATGTAGGAAGATGCCCTTGAACCTGGAGATTTTGGACCCATGGGATGGGTACCACGCAGTATTACTTTAAAGGGTCTGCGTTTGCTCACCCAACCTCACCAAACCTCTCAGCCCCAAGAGTGTCCACCCTTATGTCTCAATCAGCTGTGGGTCTAGAGATGGTCAATAAAGGTGGCATCCCAGCCCCTGAACGAATTCTGTATGAATTTCTCTCTCTTTCACTGTCTTTGTTTCACGGGTTTTTAAAAGTAATTGATTTTTATAATGGGGTTTAGCTGCTTTTCACTGCTGTGTTTATGCCGCTTTACACCCACTTGACTCACTTACAGAGAGGTATCAATACATTGGTTTTAAGAGTCTTACTAGTCAGATATATTCTTGGGCGGTGAACAGGGGGTGTTGAATCCAGTTCACTGAGCAAGGAGTAGGTCTTGTCTGTTACATATTGGGTTTATGGAACAGTATCTGAGCTAATTTGAAACCCTTGTGTTATGCATCACCCCACCTCACCTTTCCCGTTAAGCAGCCATAGTGTGTTTTCTAAACGTGTGACGCTGTTCTGTTTTGTAATTCAGTTCAAGTGTAGCGGTTTT
This sequence comes from Balaenoptera borealis, assembly GCF_965194805.1. Lineage (NCBI taxonomy): Eukaryota > Metazoa > Chordata > Mammalia > Artiodactyla > Balaenopteridae > Balaenoptera > Balaenoptera borealis. The sequence continues at coordinate 108,783,469 of NC_138863.1, read as the reverse complement.
TACATTCCCTCTATAAGTGATATCTTATGATAAGTGCCTTTTTCTGTGTGACTTATTTCACTTAGAATCGTCGTACCTAAATCTTCTCATCATGCTGCTACTAGCCTTATGATGTTGATTTCATGCCTGAGTGATATTCCATTGTACATAAGGACCACAACTTCTTTATCCATTTTTCTCTTTCCTGGGATATTTAAGGTGTAATGAAGTGGAGGTTCTTGTCATCAGAGCAGCCCTAAACTTTGGGGTGCCTGTGTCTTGCTGATTTTTAGTTTTCCCAATTTATACGCCTATGAGTGGAAGTGCCCTATGCTCTCTAAGCTGAGTTTTTTAGATGTTTCAGGACACACCGTACACTTCTCCAGAGTGGCTGTTGGCAATTTACATCCCGCCCATCAGCGTAGCAAGGCTCCCGTTTCTCCATGGCCTGTCCTGCATTTCTGGTTTTGACACTTTATTCAGCATGGCCCTTTTGACCGATGGGAAGCGAGACTTCTTTGTAGCGCTGATTTGCCTTTCCAGGTTGCTTGGTTGGCCAAAAAGAGCGTATGCGTTTTTTCCTGAATATATTCAGGAAAAAACGCATACGCCCTTTTTGGCCAAGGGCATCATGGTCGAGGTTTTGCCGCTTTTCCTGTGCTTTAAAGGCGATTCGAATCTACCTCCTGAAATCTGTTTCCTTCAATTCTGCCTTGCTTTCAAATCCTCTTCGTTGCCTTCCCTCAATATATTTGTGGACGAGAGTTATCATTTCTAACTCTGCAGGTTTGTGAATTGCAGTGCCCCTGAGCTCCATTTTTCAACTCGCTTTCTTGGGAGCTGGCCCCAAAAGCGCAGGATTGCTTCAGGCCCTATTGTGGTTCCGGGCGGCAGGCTGAGCCTGTGGTTAATTCTTCTTCCTGATGGGAAAATAGAGTGACCTGTGCCTGTCCCCACACCTAGACCTAGTCTCTCATTGGTTCCCCCTCTTCCCGTTCATCCTCAGGACAAATTGCAACCTGTTCGGAACAGGAGGTTAAAGGTGCTCATTATCCAAGGAGGGAGATTGCTAGTAAAGCGGCTGTAATGGCGAGCCCGAGCACAAGGAGATGAGAAATGAGGTGCGTTTTAGAAACCTTTCCCGATCACACGGTGTACCGTCTTCTGGGTTTCTCATGCATGTTTTCGATGTAGGAAGATGCCCTTGAACCTGGAGATTTTGGACCCATGGGATGGATACCACGCAGTATTACTTTAAAGGGTCTGCGTTTGCTCACCCAACCTCACCAAACCTCTCAGCCCCAAGAGTGTCCACCGTTATGTCTCAATCAGCTGTGGGTCTAGAGATGGTCAATCCAGGTGGCATCACAGCCCCTGAACGAATTTTGTAAGAATTTCTCTCTCTTTCACTGTCTTTGTTTCACGGGTTTTTAAAAGTAATTGATTTTTATAATGGGGTTTAGCTGCTTTTCACTGCTGTGTTTATGCCGGTTTACACCCACTTGACTCAGTTACAGAGGGATATCAATACATTGGTTTTAAGATTCTTACTAGTCAGATATATTCTTGGGCGGTGAACAGGGGGTGTTGAGTCCAGTTCACTGAGCAAGGAGTAGGTCTTGACTGTTACATATTGGGTTTATGGAACAGTATCTGAGCTAATTTGAAACCCTTGTTTTATGCATCACCCCACCTCACCTTTCCCGTTAAGCAGCCATAGTGTGTTTTCTAAACGTGTGACGCTGTTCTGTTTTGTAATTCAGTTCAAGTGTAGCGGTTTTTACATTCCCTCTATAAGTGATATCTTATGATAAGTGCCTTTTTCTGTGTGACTTATTTCACTTAGAGTCGTCGTACCTAAATCTTCTCATCATGCTGCTACTAGCCTTATGATGTTGATTTCATTGCTGAGTGATATGCCATTATACATATGGACCACAACTTCTTTATCCATTTTTCTATTTCCTGGGATATTTAAGTTGTAACGAAGTGGAGGTTCTTGTCAACAGAGCAGCCCTAAACTTTGGGGTGCCTGTGTCTTGCTGATTTTTAGTTTTCCCAATTTATACGCCTATGAGTGGAAGTGCCCTATGCTCTCTAAGCTGAGTTTTTTAGATGTTTCAGGACACACCGTACACTTCTCCAGAGTGGCTGTTGGCAATTTACATCCCGCCCATCAGCGTAGCAAGGCTCCCGTACCTCCATGGCCTGTCCTGCATTTCTGGTTTTGACACTTTATTCAGCATGGCCCTTTTGACCGATGGGAAGCGAGACTTCTTTGTAGCGCTGATTTGCCTTTCCAGGTTGCTTGGTTGGCCAAAAAGGGCGTATGCGTTTTTTCCTGAATATATTCAGGAAAAAACGCATACGCCCTTTTTGGCCAAGGGCATCATGGTCGAGGTTTTGCCGCTTTTCCTGTGCTTTAAAGGCGATTCGAATCTACCTCCTGAAATCTGTTTCCTGCAATTCTGCCTTGCTTTCAAATCCTCTTCGTTGCCTTCCCTCAATATATTTGTGGACGAGAGTTATCATTTCTAACTCTGCAGGTTTGTGAATTGCAGTGCCCCTGAGCTCCATTTTTCAACTCGCTTTCTTGGGAGCTGGCCCCAAAAGCGCAGGATTGCTTCAGGCCCTATTGTGGTTCCGGGCGGCAGGCTGAGCCTGTGGTTAATTCTTCTTCCTGATGGGAAAATAGAGTGACCTGTGCCTGTCCCCACACCTAGACCTAGTCTCTCATTGGTTCCCCCTCTTCCCGTTCATCCTCAGGACAAATTGCAACCTGTTCGGAACAGGAGGTTAAAGGTGCTCATTATCCAAGGAGGGAGATTGCTAGTAAAGCGGCTGTAATGGCGAGCCCGAGCACAAGGAGATGAGAAATGAGGTGCGTTTTAGAAACCTTTCCCGATCACACGGTGTACCGTCTTCTGGGTTTCTCATGCATGTTTTCGATGTAGGAAGATGCCCTTGAACCTGGAGATTTTGGACCCATGGGATGGGTACCACGCAGTATTACTTTAAAGGGTCTGCGTTTGCTCACCCAACCTCACCAAACCTCTCAGCCCCAAGAGTGTCCACCCTTATGTCTCAATCAGCTGTGGGTCTAGAGATGGTCAATAAAGGTGGATCCCAGCCCCTGAACGAATTCTGTATGAATTTCTCTCTCTTTCACTGTCTTTGTTTCACGGGTTTTTAAAAGTAATTGATTTTTATAATGGGGTTTAGCTGCTTTTCACTGCTGTGTTTATGCCGCTTTACACCCACTTGACTCACTTACAGAGAGATATCAATACATTGGTTTTAAGAGTCTTACTAGTCAGATATATTCTTGGGCGGTGAACAGGGGGTGTTGAATCCAGTTCACTGAGCAAGGAGTAGGTCTTGTCTGTTACATATTGGGTTTATGGAACAGTATCTGAGCTAATTTGCAACCCTTGTGTTATGCATCACCCCACCTCACCTTTCCCGTTAAGCAGCCATAGTGTGTTTTCTAAACGTGTGACGCTGTTCTGTTTTGTAATTCAGTTCAAGTGTAGCGGTTTTTACATTCCCTCTATAAGTGATATCTTATGATAAGTGCCTTTTTCTGTGTGACTTATTTCACTTAGAATCGTCGTACCTAAATCTTCTCATCATGCTGCTACTAGCCTTATGATGTTGATTTCATGCCTGAGTGATATTCCATTGTACATAAGGACCACAACTTCTTTATCCATTTTTCTCTTTCCTGGGATATTTAAGGTGTAATGAAGTGGAGGTTCTTGTCAACAGAGCAGCCCTAAACTTTGGGGTGCCTGTGTCTTGCTGATTTTTAGTTTTCCCAATTTATACGCCTATGAGTGGAAGTGCCCTATGCTCTCTAAGCTGAGTTTTCTAGATGTTTCAGAACACACCGTACACTTCTCCAGAGTGGCTGTTGGCAATTTACATCCCGCCCATCAGCGTAGCAAGGCTCCCGTACCTCCATGGCCTGTCCTGCATTTCTGGTTTTGACACTTTATTCAGCATGGCCCTTTTGACCGATGGGAAGCGAGACTTCTTTGTAGCGCTGATTTGCCTTTCCAGGTTGCTTGGTTGGCCAAAAAGGGCGTATGCGTTTTTTCCTGAATATATTCAGGAAAAAACGCATACGCCCTTTTTGGCCAAGGGCATCATGGTCGAGGTTTTGCCGCTTTTCCTGTGCTTTAAAGGCGATTCGAATCTACCTCCTGAAATCTGTTTCCTGCAATTCTGCCTTGCTTTCAAATCCTCTTCGTTGCCTTCCCTCAATATATTTGTGGACGAGAGTTATCATTTCTAACTCTGCAGGTTTGTGAATTGCAGTGCCCCTGAGCTCCATTTTTCAACTCGCTTTCTTGGGAGCTGGCCGCAAAAGCGCAGGATTGCTTCAGGCCCTATTGTGGTTCCGGGCGGCAGGCTGAGCCTGTGGTTAATTCTTCTTCCTGATGGGAAAATAGAGTGACCTGTGCCTGTCCCCACACCTAGACCTAGTCTCTCATTGGTTCCCCCTCTTCCTGTTCATCCTCAGGACAAATTTGCAACCTGTACAGAACAGGAGGTTAAAGGTGCTCATTCTCCAAGGAGGGAGATTGCTAGTAAAGCGGCTGTAATGGCAAGCCCGAGCACAAGGAGATGAGAAATGAGGTGCGTTTTAGAAACCTTTCCCGATCACACGGTATACCATCTTCTGGGTTTCTCATGCAGGTTTTCGATGTAGGAAGATGCCCTTGAACCTGGAGATTTTAGACCCATGGGATGGATACCACGCAGTATTACTTTAAAGGGTCTGCGTTTGCTCACCCAACCTCACCAAACCTCTCAGCCCCAAGAGTGTCCACCCTTATGTCTCAATCAGCTGTGGGTCTAGAGATGGTCAATCCAGGTGGCATCACAGCCCCTGAACGAATTTTGTAAGAATTTCTCTCTCTTTCACTGTCTTTGTTTCACGGGTTTTTAAAAGTAATTGATTTTTATAATGGGGTTTAGCTGCTTTTCACTGCTGTGTTTATGCCGGTTTACACCCACTTGACTCAGTTACAGAGGGATATCAATACATTGGTTTTAAGATTCTTACTAGTCAGATATATTCTTGGGCGGTGAACAGGGGGTGTTGAGTCCAGTTCACTGAGCAAGGAGTAGGTCTTGACTGTTACATATTGGGTTTATGGAACAGTATCTGAGCTAATTTGAAACCCTTGTTTTATGCATCACCCCACCTCACCTTTCCCGTTAAGCAGCCATAGTGTGTTTTCTAAACGTGTGACGCTGTTCTGTTTTGTAATTCAGTTCAAGTGTAGCGGTTTTTACATTCCCTCTATAAGTGATATCTTATGATAAGTGCCTTTTTCTGTGTGACTTATTTCACTTAGAGTCGTCGTACCTAAATCTTCTCATCATGCTGCTACTAGCCTTATGATGTTGATTTCATTGCTGAGTGATATGCCATTATACATATGGACCACAACTTCTTTATCCATTTTTCTATTTCCTGGGATATTTAAGTTGTAAGGAAGTGGAGGTTCTTGTCAACAGAGCAGCCCTAAACTTTGGGGTGCCTGTGTCTTGCTGATTTTTAGTTTTCCCAATTTATACGCCTATGAGTGGAAGTGCCCTATGCTCTCTAAGCTGAGTTTTTTAGATGTTTCAGGACACACCGTACACTTCTCCAGAGTGGCTGTTGGCAATTTACATCCCGCCCATCAGCATAGCAAGGCTCCCGTACCTCCATGGCCTGTCCTGCATTTCTGGTTTTGACACTTTATTCAGCATGGCCCTTTTGACCGATGGGAAGCGAGACTTCTTTGTAGCGCTGATTTGCCTTTCCAGGTTGCTTGGTTGGCCAAAAAGGGCGTATGCGTTTTTTCCTGAATATATTCAGGAAAAAACGCATACGCCCTTTTTGGCCAAGGGCATCATGGTCGAGGTTTTGCCGCTTTTCCTGTGCTTTAAAGGCGATTCGAATCTACCTCCTGAAATCTGTTTCCTGCAATTCTGCCTTGCTTTCAAATCCTCTTCGTTGCCTTCCCTCAATATATTTGTGGACGAGAGTTATCATTTCTAACTCTGCAGGTTTGTGAATTGCAGTGCCCCTGAGCTCCATTTTTCAACTCGCTTTCTTGGGAGCTGGCCGCAAAAGCGCAGGATTGCTTCAGGCCCTATTGTGGTTCCGGGCGGCAGGCTGAGCCTGTGGTTAATTCTTCTTCCTGATGGGAAAATAGAGTGACCTGTGCCTGTCCCCACACCTAGACCTAGTCTCTCATTGGTTCCCCCTCTTCCCGTTCATCCTCAGGACAAATTGCAACCTGTTCGGAACAGGAGGTTAAAGGTGCTCATTATCCAAGGAGGGAGATTGCTAGTAAAGCGGCTGTAATGGCGAGCCCGAGCACAAGGAGATGAGAAATGAGGTGCGTTTTAGAAACCTTTCCCGATCACACGGTGTACCGTCTTCTGGGTTTCTCATGCATGTTTTCGATGTAGGAAGATGCCCTTGAACCTGGAGATTTTGGACCCATGGGATGGGTACCACGCAGTATTACTTTAAAGGGTCTGCGTTTGCTCACCCAACCTCACCAAACCTCTCAGCCCCAAGAGTGTCCACCCTTATGTCTCAATCAGCTGTGGGTCTAGAGATGGTCAATAAAGGTGGATCCCAGCCCCTGAACGAATTCTGTATGAATTTCTCTCTCTTTCACTGTCTTTGTTTCACGGGTTTTTAAAAGTAATTGATTTTTATAATGGGGTTTAGCTGCTTTTCACTGCTGTGTTTATGCCGCTTTACACCCACTTGACTCACTTACAGAGAGATATCAATACATTGGTTTTAAGAGTCTTACTAGTCAGATATATTCTTGGGCGGTGAACAGGGGGTGTTGAATCCAGTTCACTGAGCAAGGAGTAGGTCTTGTCTGTTACATATTGGGTTTATGGAACAGTATCTGAGCTAATTTGAAACCCTTGTGTTATGCATCACCCCACCTCACCTTTCCCGTTAAGCAGCCATAGTGTGTTTTCTAAACGTGTGACGCTGTTCTGTTTTGTAATTCAGTTCAAGTGTAGCGGTTTTTACATTCCCTCTATAAGTGATATCTTATGATAAGTGCCTTTTTCTGTGTGACTTATTTCACTTAGAATCGTCGTACCTAAATCTTCTCATCATGCTGCTACTAGCCTTATGATGTTGATTTCATGCCTGAGTGATATTCCATTGTACATAAGGACCACAACTTCTTTATCCATTTTTCTCTTTCCTGGGATATTTAAGGTGTAATGAAGTGGAGGTTCTTGTCAACAGAGCAGCCCTAAACTTTGGGGTGCCTGTGTCTTGCTGATTTTTAGTTTTCCCAATTTATACGCCTATGAGTGGAAGTGCCCTATGCTCTCTAAGCTGAGTTTTCTAGATGTTTCAGGACACACCGTACACTTCTCCAGAGTGGCTGTTGGCAATTTACATCCCGCCCATCAGCGTAGCAAGGCTCCCGTTTCTCCATGGCCTGTCCTGCATTTCTGGTTTTGACACTTTATTCAGCATGGCCCTTTTGACCGATGGGAAGCGAGACTTCTTTGTAGCGCTGATTTGCCTTTCCAGGTTGCTTGGTTGGCCAAAAAGGGCGTATGCGTTTTTTCCTGAATATATTCAGGAAAAAACGCATACGCCCTTTTTGGCCAAGGGCATCATGGTCGAGGTTTTGCCGCTTTTCCTGTGCTTTAAAGGCGATTCGAATCTACCTCCTGAAATCTGTTTCCTGCAATTCTGCCTTGCTTTCAAATCCTCTTCGTTGCCTTCCCTCAATATATTTGTGGACGAGAGTTATCATTTCTAACTCTGCAGGTTTGTGAATTGCAGTGCCCCTGAGCTCCATTTTTCAACTCGCTTTCTTGGGAGCTGGCCGCAAAAGCGCAGGATTGCTTCAGGCCCTATTGTGGTTCCGGGCGGCAGGCTGAGCCTGTGGTTAATTCTTCTTCCTGATGGGAAAATAGAGTGACCTGTGCCTGTCCCCACACCTAGACCTAGTCTCTCATTGGTTCCCCCTCTTCCCGTTCATCCTCAGGACAAATTTGCAACCTGTACAGAACAGGAGGTTAAAGGTGCTCATTCTCCAAGGAGGGAGATTGCTAGTAAAGCGGCTGTAATGGCAAGCCCGAGCACAAGGAGATGAGAAATGAGGTGCGTTTTAGAAACCTTTCCCGATCACACGGTGTACCATCTTCTGGGTTTCTCATGCATGTTTTCGATGTAGGAAGATGCCCTTGAACCTGGAGATTTTGGACCCATGGGATGGATACCACGCAGTATTACTTTAAAGGGTCTGCGTTTGCTCACCCAACCTCACCAAACCTCTCAGCCCCAAGAGTGTCCACCCTTATGTCTCAATCAGCTGTGGGTCTAGAGATGGTCAATAAAGGTGGCATCCCAGCCCCTGAACGAATTCTGTATGAATTTCTCTCTCTTTCACTGTCTTTGTTTCACGGGTTTTTAAAAGTAATTGATTTTTATAATGGGGTTTAGCTGCTTTTCACTGCTGTGTTTATGCCGGTTTACACCCACTTGACTCAGTTACAGAGGGATATCAATACATTGGTTTTAAGATTCTTACTAGTCAGATATATTCTTGGGCGGTGAACAGGGGGTGTTGAGTCCAGTTCACTGAGCAAGGAGTAGGTCTTGACTGTTACATATTGGGTTTATGGAACAGTATCTGAGCTAATTTGAAACCCTTGTTTTATGCATCACCCCACCTCACCTTTCCCGTTAAGCAGCCATAGTGTGTTTTCTAAACGTGTGACGCTGTTCTGTTTTGTAATTCAGTTCAAGTGTAGCGGTTTTTACATTCCCTCTATAAGTGATATCTTATGATAAGTGCCTTTTTCTGTGTGACTTATTTCACTTAGAGTCGTCGTACCTAAATCTTCTCATCATGCTGCTACTAGCCTTATGATGTTAATTTCATTGCTGAGTGATATGCCATTATACATATGGACCACAACTTCTTTATCCATTTTTCTATTTCCTGGGATATTTAAGTTGTAAGGAAGTGGAGGTTCTTGTCAACAGAGCAGCCCTAAACTTTGGGGTGCCTGTGTCTTGCTGATTTTTAGTTTTCCCAATTTATACGCCTATGAGTGGAAGTGCCGTATGCTCTCTAAGCTGAGTTTTTTAGATGTTTCAGGACACACCGTACACTTCTCCAGAGTGGCTGTTGGCAATTTACATCCCGCCCATCAGCGTAGCAAGGCTCCCGTTTCTCCATGGCCTGTCGTGCATTTCTGGTTTTGACACTTTATTCAGCATGGCCCTTTTGACCGATGGGAAGCGAGACTTCTTTGTAGCGCTGATTTGCCTTTCCAGGTTGCTTGGTTGGCCAAAAAGGGCGTATGCATTTTTTCCTGAATATATTCAGGAAAAAACGCATACGCCCTTTTTGGCCAAGGGCATCATGGTCGAGGTTTTGCCGCTTTTCCTGTGCTTTAAAGGCGATTCGAATCTACCTCCTGAAATCTGTTTCCTGCAATTCTGCCTTGCTTTCAAATCCTCTTCGTTGCCTTCCCTCAATATATTTGTGGACGAGAGTTATCATTTCTAACTCTGCAGGTTTGTGAATTGCAGTGCCCCTGAGCTCCATTTTTCAACTCGCTTTCTTGGGAGCTGGCCGCAAAAGCGCAGGATTGCTTCAGGCCCTATTGTGGTTCCGGGCGGCAGGCTGAGCCTGTGGTTAATTCTTCTTCCTGATGGGAAAATAGAGTGACCTGTGCCTGTCCCCACACCTAGACCTAGTCTCTCATTGGTTCCCCCTCTTCCCGTTCATCCTCAGGACAAATTTGCAACCTGTACAGAACAGGAGGTTAAAGGTGCTCATTCTCCAAGGAGGGAGATTGCTAGTAAAGCGGCTCTAATGGCAAGCCTGAGCACAAGGAGATGAGAAATGAGGTGCGTTTTAGAAACCTTTCCCGATCACACGGTGTACCATCTTCTGGGTTTCTCATGCATGTTTTCGATGTAGGAAGATGCCCTTGAACCTGGAGATTTTGGACCCATGGGATGGATACCACGCAGTATTACTTTAAAGGGTCTGCGTTTGCTCACCCAACCTCACCAAACCTCTCAGCCCCAAGAGTGTCCACCCTTATGTCTCAATCAGCTGTGGGTCTAGAGATGGTCAATCCAGGTGGCATCACAGCCCCTGAACGAATTTTGTAAGAATTTCTCTCTCTTTCACTGTCTTTGTTTCACGGGTTTTTAAAAGTAATTGATTTTTATAATGGGGTTTAGCTGCTTTTCACTGCTGTGTTTATGCCGGTTTACACCCACTTGACTCAGTTACAGAGGGATATCAATACATTGGTTTTAAGATTCTTACTAGTCAGATATATTCTTGGGCGGTGAACAGGGGGTGTTGAGTCCAGTTCACTGAGCAAGGAGTAGGTCTTGACTGTTACATATTGGGTTTATGGAACAGTATCTGAGCTAATTTGAAACCCTTGTTTTATGCATCACCCCACCTCACCTTTCCCGTTAAGCAGCCATAGTGTGTTTTCTAAAGGTGTGACGCTGTTCTGTTTTGTAATTCAGTTCAAGTGTAGCGGTTTTTACATTCCCTCTATAAGTGATATCTTATGATAAGTGCCTTTTTCTGTGTGACTTATTTCACTTAGAGTCGTCGTACCTAAATCTTCTCATCATGCTGCTACTAGCCTTATGATGTTGATTTCATTGCTGAGTGATATGCCATTATACATATGGACCACAACTTCTTTATCCATTTTTCTATTTCCTGGGATATTTAAGTTGTAACGAAGTGGAGGTTCTTGTCAACAGAGCAGCCCTAAACTTTGGGGTGCCTGTGTCTTGCTGATTTTTAGTTTTCCCAATTTATACGCCTATGAGTGGAAGTGCCCTATGCTCTCTAAGCTGAGTTTTTTAGATGTTTCAGGACACACCGTACACTTCTCCAGAGTGGCTGTTGGCAATTTACATCCCGCCCATCAGCGTAGCAAGGCTCCCGTACCTCCATGGCCTGTCCTGCATTTCTGGTTTTGACACTTTATTCAGCATGGCCCTTTTGACCGATGGGAAGCGAGACTTCTTTGTAGCGCTGATTTGCCTTTCCAGGTTGCTTGGTTGGCCAAAAAGGGCGTATGCGTTTTTTCCTGAATATATTCAGGAAAAAACGCATACGCCCTTTTTGGCCAAGGGCATCATTGTCGAAGTTTTGCCGCTTTTCCTGTGCTTTAAAGGCGATTCGAATCTACCTCCTGAAATCTGTTTCCTGCAATTCTGCCTTGCTTTCAAATCCTCTTCGTTGCCTTCCCTCAATATATTTGTGGACGAGAGTTAACATTTCTAACTCTGCAGGTTTGTGAATTGCAGTGCCCCTGAGCTCAATTTTTCAACTCGCTTTCTTGGGAGCTGGCCCCAAAAGCGCAGGATTGCTTCAGGCCCTATTGTGGTTCCGGGCGGCAGGCTGAGCCTGTGGTTAATTCTTCTTCCTGATGGGAAAATAGAGTGACCTGTGCCTGTCCCCACACCTAGACCTAGTCTCTCATTGGTTCCCCCTCTTCCCGTTCATCCTCAGGACAAATTGCAACCTGTACGGAACAGGAGGTTAAAGGTGCTCATTCTCCAAGGAGGGAGATTGCTAGTAAAGCGGCTGGAATGGGGAACCCGAGCACAAGGAGATGAGAAATGAGGTGCGTTTTAGACATCTTTCCCGATCACATGGTGTACCATCTTCTGGGTTTCTCATGCATGTTTTTGATGTAGGAAGATGCCCTTGAAGCTGGAGATTTGGGACCCATGGGATGGATACCACGCAGTATTACTTTAAAGGGTCTGCGTTTGCTCACCCAACCTCACCAAACCTCTCAGCCCCAAGAGTGTCCACCCTTATGTCTCAATCAGCTGTGGGTCTAGAGATGGTCAATAAAGGTGGCATCCCAGCCCCTGAACGAATTCTGTATGAATTTCTCTCTCTTTCACTGTCTTTGTTTCACGGGTTTTTAAAAGTAATTGATTTTTATAATGGGGTTTAGCTGCTTTTCACTGCTGTGTTTATGCCGCTTTACACCCACTTGACTCACTTACAGAGAGATATCAATACATTGGTTTTAAGAGTCTTACTAGTCAGATATATTCTTGGGCGGTGAACAGGGGGTGTTGAATCCAGTTCACTGAGCAAGGAGTAGGTCTTGTCTGTTACATATTGGGTTTATGGAACAGTATCTGAGCTAATTTGAAACCCTTGTGTTATGCATCACCCCACCTCACCTTTCCCGTTAAGCAGCCATAGTGTGTTTCCTAAACGTGTGACGCTGTTCTGTTTTGTAATTCAGTTCAAGTGTAGCGGTTTTTACATTCCCTCTATAAGTGATATCTTATGATAAGTGCCTTTTTCTGTGTGACTTATGGCACTTAGAATCGTCGTACCTAAATCTTCTCATCATGCTGCTACTAGCCTTATGATGTTGATTTCATGCCTGAGTGACATTCCATTGTACATAAGGACCACAACTTCTTTATCCATTTTTCTCTTTCCTGGGATATTTAAGGTGTAATGAAGTGGAGGTTCTTGTCAACAGAGCAGCCCTAAACTTTGGGGTGCCTGTGTCTTGCTGATTTTTAGTTTTCCCAATTTATACGCCCATGAGTGGAACTGCCCTATGCTCTCTAAGCTGAGTTTTTTAGATGTTTCAGGACACACCGTACACTTCTCCAGAGTGGCTGTTGGCAATTTACATCCCGCCCATCAGCGTAGCAAGGCTCCCGTTTCTCCATGGCCTGTCCTGCATTTCTGGTTTTGACACTTTATTCAGCATGGCCCTTTTGACCGATGGGAAGCGAGACTTCTTTGTAGCGCTGATTTGCCTTTCCAGGTTGCTTGGTTGGCCAAAAAGGGCGTATGCGTTTTTTCCTGAATATATTCAGGAAAAAACGTATACGCCCTTTTTGGCCAAGGGCATCATGGTCGAGGTTTTGCCGCTTTTCCTGTGCTTTAAAGGCGATTCGAATCTACCTCCTGAAATCTGTTTCCTGCAATTCTGCCTTGCTTTCAAATCCTCTTCGTTGCCTTCCCTCAATATATTTGTGGACGAGAGTTATCATTTCTAACTCTGCAGGTTTGTGAATTGCAGTGCCCCTGAGCTCCATTTTTCAACTCGCTTTCTTGGGAGCTGGCCCCAAAAGCGCAGGATTGCTTCAGGCCCTATTGTGGTTCCGGGCGGCAGGCTGAGCCTGTGGTTAATTCTTCTTCCTGATGGGAAAATAGAGTGACCTGTGCCTGTCCCCACACCTAGACCTAGTCTCTCATTGGTTCCCCCTCTTCCCGTTCATCCTCAGGACAAATTGCAACCTGTTCGGAACAGGAGGTTAAAGGTGCTCATTATCCAAGGAGGGAGATTGCTAGTAAAGCGGCTGTAATGGCGAGCCCGAGCACAAGGAGATGAGAAATGAGGTGCGTTTTAGAAACCTTTCCCGATCACACGGTGTACCGTCTTCTGGGTTTCTCATGCATGTTTTCGATGTAGGAAGATGCCCTTGAACCTGGAGATTTTGGACCCATGGGATGGGTACCACGCAGTATTACTTTAAAGGGTCTGCGTTTGCTCACCCAACCTCACCAAACCTCTCAGCCCCAAGAGTGTCCACCCTTATGTCTCAATCAGCTGTGGGTCTAGAGATGGTCAATAAAGGTGGCATCCCAGCCCCTGAACGAATTCTGTATGAATTTCTCTCTCTTTCACTGTCTTTGTTTCACGGGTTTTTAAAAGTAATTGATTTTTATAATGGGGTTTAGCTGCTTTTCACTGCTGTGTTTATGCCGCTTTACACCCACTTGACTCACTTACAGAGAGGTATCAATACATTGGTTTTAAGAGTCTTACTAGTCAGATATATTCTTGGGCGGTGAACAGGGGGTGTTGAATCCAGTTCACTGAGCAAGGAGTAGGTCTTGTCTGTTACATATTGGGTTTATGGAACAGTATCTGAGCTAATTTGAAACCCTTGTGTTATGCATCACCCCACCTCACCTTTCCCGTTAAGCAGCCATAGTGTGTTTTCTAAACGTGTGACGCTGTTCTGTTTTGTAATTCAGTTCAAGTGTAGCGGTTTTTACATTCCCTCTATAAGTGATATCTTATGATAAGTGCCTTTTTCTGTGTGACTTATTTCACTTAGAATCGTCGTACCTAAATCTTCTCATCATGCTGCTACTAGCCTTATGATGTTGATTTCATGCCTGAGTGATATTCCATTGTACATAAGGACCACAACTTCTTTATCCATTTTTCTCTTTCCTGGGATATTTAAGGTGTAATGAAGTGGAGGTTCTTGTCATCAGAGCAGCCCTAAACTTTGGGGTGCCTGTGTCTTGCTGATTTTTAGTTTTCCCAATTTATACGCCTATGAGTGGAAGTGCCCTATGCTCTCTAAGCTGAGTTTTTTAGATGTTTCAGGACACACCGTACACTTCTCCAGAGTGGCTGTTGGCAATTTACATCCCGCCCATCAGCGTAGCAAGGCTCCCGTTTCTCCATGGCCTGTCCTGCATTTCTGGTTTTGACACTTTATTCAGCATGGCCCTTTTGACCGATGGGAAGCGAGACTTCTTTGTAGCGCTGATTTGCCTTTCCAGGTTGCTTGGTTGGCCAAAAAGAGCGTATGCGTTTTTTCCTGAATATATTCAGGAAAAAACGCATACGCCCTTTTTGGCCAAGGGCATCATGGTCGAGGTTTTGCCGCTTTTCCTGTGCTTTAAAGGCGATTCGAATCTACCTCCTGAAATCTGTTTCCTTCAATTCTGCCTTGCTTTCAAATCCTCTTCGTTGCCTTCCCTCAATATATTTGTGGACGAGAGTTATCATTTCTAACTCTGCAGGTTTGTGAATTGCAGTGCCCCTGAGCTCCATTTTTCAACTCGCTTTCTTGGGAGCTGGCCCCAAAAGCGCAGGATTGCTTCAGGCCCTATTGTGGTTCCGGGCGGCAGGCTGAGCCTGTGGTTAATTCTTCTTCCTGATGGGAAAATAGAGTGACCTGTGCCTGTCCCCACACCTAGACCTAGTCTCTCATTGGTTCCCCCTCTTCCCGTTCATCCTCAGGACAAATTGCAACCTGTTCGGAACAGGAGGTTAAAGGTGCTCATTATCCAAGGAGGGAGATTGCTAGTAAAGCGGCTGTAATGGCGAGCCCGAGCACAAGGAGATGAGAAATGAGGTGCGTTTTAGAAACCTTTCCCGATCACACGGTGTACCGTCTTCTGGGTTTCTCATGCATGTTTTCGATGTAGGAAGATGCCCTTGAACCTGGAGATTTTGGACCCATGGGATGGATACCACGCAGTATTACTTTAAAGGGTCTGCGTTTGCTCACCCAACCTCACCAAACCTCTCAGCCCCAAGAGTGTCCACCGTTATGTCTCAATCAGCTGTGGGTCTAGAGATGGTCAATCCAGGTGGCATCACAGCCCCTGAACGAATTTTGTAAGAATTTCTCTCTCTTTCACTGTCTTTGTTTCACGGGTTTTTAAAAGTAATTGATTTTTATAATGGGGTTTAGCTGCTTTTCACTGCTGTGTTTATGCCGGTTTACACCCACTTGACTCAGTTACAGAGGGATATCAATACATTGGTTTTAAGATTCTTACTAGTCAGATATATTCTTGGGCGGTGAACAGGGGGTGTTGAGTCCAGTTCACTGAGCAAGGAGTAGGTCTTGACTGTTACATATTGGGTTTATGGAACAGTATCTGAGCTAATTTGAAACCCTTGTTTTATGCATCACCCCACCTCACCTTTCCCGTTAAGCAGCCATAGTGTGTTTTCTAAACGTGTGACGCTGTTCTGTTTTGTAATTCAGTTCAAGTGTAGCGGTTTTTACATTCCCTCTATAAGTGATATCTTATGATAAGTGCCTTTTTCTGTGTGACTTATTTCACTTAGAGTCGTCGTACCTAAATCTTCTCATCATGCTGCTACTAGCCTTATGATGTTGATTTCATTGCTGAGTGATATGCCATTATACATATGGACCACAACTTCTTTATCCATTTTTCTATTTCCTGGGATATTTAAGTTGTAACGAAGTGGAGGTTCTTGTCAACAGAGCAGCCCTAAACTTTGGGGTGCCTGTGTCTTGCTGATTTTTAGTTTTCCCAATTTATACGCCTATGAGTGGAAGTGCCCTATGCTCTCTAAGCTGAGTTTTTTAGATGTTTCAGGACACACCGTACACTTCTCCAGAGTGGCTGTTGGCAATTTACATCCCGCCCATCAGCGTAGCAAGGCTCCCGTACCTCCATGGCCTGTCCTGCATTTCTGGTTTTGACACTTTATTCAGCATGGCCCTTTTGACCGATGGGAAGCGAGACTTCTTTGTAGCGCTGATTTGCCTTTCCAGGTTGCTTGGTTGGCCAAAAAGGGCGTATGCGTTTTTTCCTGAATATATTCAGGAAAAAACGCATACGCCCTTTTTGGCCAAGGGCATCATGGTCGAGGTTTTGCCGCTTTTCCTGTGCTTTAAAGGCGATTCGAATCTACCTCCTGAAATCTGTTTCCTGCAATTCTGCCTTGCTTTCAAATCCTCTTCGTTGCCTTCCCTCAATATATTTGTGGACGAGAGTTATCATTTCTAACTCTGCAGGTTTGTGAATTGCAGTGCCCCTGAGCTCCATTTTTCAACTCGCTTTCTTGGGAGCTGGCCCCAAAAGCGCAGGATTGCTTCAGGCCCTATTGTGGTTCCGGGCGGCAGGCTGAGCCTGTGGTTAATTCTTCTTCCTGATGGGAAAATAGAGTGACCTGTGCCTGTCCCCACACCTAGACCTAGTCTCTCATTGGTTCCCCCTCTTCCCGTTCATCCTCAGGACAAATTGCAACCTGTTCGGAACAGGAGGTTAAAGGTGCTCATTATCCAAGGAGGGAGATTGCTAGTAAAGCGGCTGTAATGGCGAGCCCGAGCACAAGGAGATGAGAAATGAGGTGCGTTTTAGAAACCTTTCCCGATCACACGGTGTACCGTCTTCTGGGTTTCTCATGCATGTTTTCGATGTAGGAAGATGCCCTTGAACCTGGAGATTTTGGACCCATGGGATGGGTACCACGCAGTATTACTTTAAAGGGTCTGCGTTTGCTCACCCAACCTCACCAAACCTCTCAGCCCCAAGAGTGTCCACCCTTATGTCTCAATCAGCTGTGGGTCTAGAGATGGTCAATAAAGGTGGATCCCAGCCCCTGAACGAATTCTGTATGAATTTCTCTCTCTTTCACTGTCTTTGTTTCACGGGTTTTTAAAAGTAATTGATTTTTATAATGGGGTTTAGCTGCTTTTCACTGCTGTGTTTATGCCGCTTTACACCCACTTGACTCACTTACAGAGAGATATCAATACATTGGTTTTAAGAGTCTTACTAGTCAGATATATTCTTGGGCGGTGAACAGGGGGTGTTGAATCCAGTTCACTGAGCAAGGAGTAGGTCTTGTCTGTTACATATTGGGTTTATGGAACAGTATCTGAGCTAATTTGCAACCCTTGTGTTATGCATCACCCCACCTCACCTTTCCCGTTAAGCAGCCATAGTGTGTTTTCTAAACGTGTGACGCTGTTCTGTTTTGTAATTCAGTTCAAGTGTAGCGGTTTTTACATTCCCTCTATAAGTGATATCTTATGATAAGTGCCTTTTTCTGTGTGACTTATTTCACTTAGAATCGTCGTACCTAAATCTTCTCATCATGCTGCTACTAGCCTTATGATGTTGATTTCATGCCTGAGTGATATTCCATTGTACATAAGGACCACAACTTCTTTATCCATTTTTCTCTTTCCTGGGATATTTAAGGTGTAATGAAGTGGAGGTTCTTGTCAACAGAGCAGCCCTAAACTTTGGGGTGCCTGTGTCTTGCTGATTTTTAGTTTTCCCAATTTATACGCCTATGAGTGGAAGTGCCCTATGCTCTCTAAGCTGAGTTTTCTAGATGTTTCAGAACACACCGTACACTTCTCCAGAGTGGCTGTTGGCAATTTACATCCCGCCCATCAGCGTAGCAAGGCTCCCGTACCTCCATGGCCTGTCCTGCATTTCTGGTTTTGACACTTTATTCAGCATGGCCCTTTTGACCGATGGGAAGCGAGACTTCTTTGTAGCGCTGATTTGCCTTTCCAGGTTGCTTGGTTGGCCAAAAAGGGCGTATGCGTTTTTTCCTGAATATATTCAGGAAAAAACGCATACGCCCTTTTTGGCCAAGGGCATCATGGTCGAGGTTTTGCCGCTTTTCCTGTGCTTTAAAGGCGATTCGAATCTACCTCCTGAAATCTGTTTCCTGCAATTCTGCCTTGCTTTCAAATCCTCTTCGTTGCCTTCCCTCAATATATTTGTGGACGAGAGTTATCATTTCTAACTCTGCAGGTTTGTGAATTGCAGTGCCCCTGAGCTCCATTTTTCAACTCGCTTTCTTGGGAGCTGGCCGCAAAAGCGCAGGATTGCTTCAGGCCCTATTGTGGTTCCGGGCGGCAGGCTGAGCCTGTGGTTAATTCTTCTTCCTGATGGGAAAATAGAGTGACCTGTGCCTGTCCCCACACCTAGACCTAGTCTCTCATTGGTTCCCCCTCTTCCTGTTCATCCTCAGGACAAATTTGCAACCTGTACAGAACAGGAGGTTAAAGGTGCTCATTCTCCAAGGAGGGAGATTGCTAGTAAAGCGGCTGTAATGGCAAGCCCGAGCACAAGGAGATGAGAAATGAGGTGCGTTTTAGAAACCTTTCCCGATCACACGGTATACCATCTTCTGGGTTTCTCATGCAGGTTTTCGATGTAGGAAGATGCCCTTGAACCTGGAGATTTTGGACCCATGGGATGGATACCACGCAGTATTACTTTAAAGGGTCTGCGTTTGCTCACCCAACCTCACCAAACCTCTCAGCCCCAAGAGTGTCCACCCTTATGTCTCAATCAGCTGTGGGTCTAGAGATGGTCAATCCAGGTGGCATCACAGCCCCTGAACGAATTTTGTAAGAATTTCTCTCTCTTTCACTGTCTTTGTTTCACGGGTTTTTAAAAGTAATTGATTTTTATAATGGGGTTTAGCTGCTTTTCACTGCTGTGTTTATGCCGGTTTACACCCACTTGACTCAGTTACAGAGGGATATCAATACATTGGTTTTAAGATTCTTACTAGTCAGATATATTCTTGGGCGGTGAACAGGGGGTGTTGAGTCCAGTTCACTGAGCAAGGAGTAGGTCTTGACTGTTACATATTGGGTTTATGGAACAGTATCTGAGCTAATTTGAAACCCTTGTTTTATGCATCACCCCACCTCACCTTTCCCGTTAAGCAGCCATAGTGTGTTTTCTAAACGTGTGACGCTGTTCTGTTTTGTAATTCAGTTCAAGTGTAGCGGTTTTTACATTCCCTCTATAAGTGATATCTTATGATAAGTGCCTTTTTCTGTGTGACTTATTTCACTTAGAGTCGTCGTACCTAAATCTTCTCATCATGCTGCTACTAGCCTTATGATGTTGATTTCATTGCTGAGTGATATGCCATTATACATATGGACCACAACTTCTTTATCCATTTTTCTATTTCCTGGGATATTTAAGTTGTAAGGAAGTGGAGGTTCTTGTCAACAGAGCAGCCCTAAACTTTGGGGTGCCTGTGTCTTGCTGATTTTTAGTTTTCCCAATTTATACGCCTATGAGTGGAAGTGCCCTATGCTCTCTAAGCTGAGTTTTTTAGATGTTTCAGGACACACCGTACACTTCTCCAGAGTGGCTGTTGGCAATTTACATCCCGCCCATCAGCATAGCAAGGCTCCCGTACCTCCATGGCCTGTCCTGCATTTCTGGTTTTGACACTTTATTCAGCATGGCCCTTTTGACCGATGGGAAGCGAGACTTCTTTGTAGCGCTGATTTGCCTTTCCAGGTTGCTTGGTTGGCCAAAAAGGGCGTATGCGTTTTTTCCTGAATATATTCAGGAAAAAACGCATACGCCCTTTTTGGCCAAGGGCATCATGGTCGAGGTTTTGCCGCTTTTCCTGTGCTTTAAAGGCGATTCGAATCTACCTCCTGAAATCTGTTTCCTGCAATTCTGCCTTGCTTTCAAATCCTCTTCGTTGCCTTCCCTCAATATATTTGTGGACGAGAGTTATCATTTCTAACTCTGCAGGTTTGTGAATTGCAGTGCCCCTGAGCTCCATTTTTCAACTCGCTTTCTTGGGAGCTGGCCGCAAAAGCGCAGGATTGCTTCAGGCCCTATTGTGGTTCCGGGCGGCAGGCTGAGCCTGTGGTTAATTCTTCTTCCTGATGGGAAAATAGAGTGACCTGTGCCTGTCCCCACACCTAGACCTAGTCTCTCATTGGTTCCCCCTCTTCCCGTTCATCCTCAGGACAAATTGCAACCTGTTCGGAACAGGAGGTTAAAGGTGCTCATTATCCAAGGAGGGAGATTGCTAGTAAAGCGGCTGTAATGGCGAGCCCGAGCACAAGGAGATGAGAAATGAGGTGCGTTTTAGAAACCTTTCCCGATCACACGGTGTACCGTCTTCTGGGTTTCTCATGCATGTTTTCGATGTAGGAAGATGCCCTTGAACCTGGAGATTTTGGACCCATGGGATGGGTACCACGCAGTATTACTTTAAAGGGTCTGCGTTTGCTCACCCAACCTCACCAAACCTCTCAGCCCCAAGAGTGTCCACCCTTATGTCTCAATCAGCTGTGGGTCTAGAGATGGTCAATAAAGGTGGATCCCAGCCCCTGAACGAATTCTGTATGAATTTCTCTCTCTTTCACTGTCTTTGTTTCACGGGTTTTTAAAAGTAATTGATTTTTATAATGGGGTTTAGCTGCTTTTCACTGCTGTGTTTATGCCGCTTTACACCCACTTGACTCACTTACAGAGAGATATCAATACATTGGTTTTAAGAGTCTTACTAGTCAGATATATTCTTGGGCGGTGAACAGGGGGTGTTGAATCCAGTTCACTGAGCAAGGAGTAGGTCTTGTCTGTTACATATTGGGTTTATGGAACAGTATCTGAGCTAATTTGAAACCCTTGTGTTATGCATCACCCCACCTCACCTTTCCCGTTAAGCAGCCATAGTGTGTTTTCTAAACGTGTGACGCTGTTCTGTTTTGTAATTCAGTTCAAGTGTAGCGGTTTTTACATTCCCTCTATAAGTGATATCTTATGATAAGTGCCTTTTTCTGTGTGACTTATTTCACTTAGAATCGTCGTACCTAAATCTTCTCATCATGCTGCTACTAGCCTTATGATGTTGATTTCATGCCTGAGTGATATTCCATTGTACATAAGGACCACAACTTCTTTATCCATTTTTCTCTTTCCTGGGATATTTAAGGTGTAATGAAGTGGAGGTTCTTGTCAACAGAGCAGCCCTAAACTTTGGGGTGCCTGTGTCTTGCTGATTTTTAGTTTTCCCAATTTATACGCCTATGAGTGGAAGTGCCCTATGCTCTCTAAGCTGAGTTTTCTAGATGTTTCAGGACACACCGTACACTTCTCCAGAGTGGCTGTTGGCAATTTACATCCCGCCCATCAGCGTAGCAAGGCTCCCGTTTCTCCATGGCCTGTCCTGCATTTCTGGTTTTGACACTTTATTCAGCATGGCCCTTTTGACCGATGGGAAGCGAGACTTCTTTGTAGCGCTGATTTGCCTTTCCAGGTTGCTTGGTTGGCCAAAAAGGGCGTATGCGTTTTTTCCTGAATATATTCAGGAAAAAACGCATACGCCCTTTTTGGCCAAGGGCATCATGGTCGAGGTTTTGCCGCTTTTCCTGTGCTTTAAAGGCGATTCGAATCTACCTCCTGAAATCTGTTTCCTGCAATTCTGCCTTGCTTTCAAATCCTCTTCGTTGCCTTCCCTCAATATATTTGTGGACGAGAGTTATCATTTCTAACTCTGCAGGTTTGTGAATTGCAGTGCCCCTGAGCTCCATTTTTCAACTCGCTTTCTTGGGAGCTGGCCGCAAAAGCGCAGGATTGCTTCAGGCCCTATTGTGGTTCCGGGCGGCAGGCTGAGCCTGTGGTTAATTCTTCTTCCTGATGGGAAAATAGAGTGACCTGTGCCTGTCCCCACACCTAGACCTAGTCTCTCATTGGTTCCCCCTCTTCCCGTTCATCCTCAGGACAAATTTGCAACCTGTACAGAACAGGAGGTTAAAGGTGCTCATTCTCCAAGGAGGGAGATTGCTAGTAAAGCGGCTGTAATGGCAAGCCCGAGCACAAGGAGATGAGAAATGAGGTGCGTTTTAGAAACCTTTCCCGATCACACGGTGTACCATCTTCTGGGTTTCTCATGCATGTTTTCGATGTAGGAAGATGCCCTTGAACCTGGAGATTTTGGACCCATGGGATGGATACCACGCAGTATTACTTTAAAGGGTCTGCGTTTGCTCACCCAACCTCACCAAACCTCTCAGCCCCAAGAGTGTCCACCCTTATGTCTCAATCAGCTGTGGGTCTAGAGATGGTCAATAAAGGTGGCATCCCAGCCCCTGAACGAATTCTGTATGAATTTCTCTCTCTTTCACTGTCTTTGTTTCACGGGTTTTTAAAAGTAATTGATTTTTATAATGGGGTTTAGCTGCTTTTCACTGCTGTGTTTATGCCGGTTTACACCCACTTGACTCAGTTACAGAGGGATATCAATACATTGGTTTTAAGATTCTTACTAGTCAGATATATTCTTGGGCGGTGAACAGGGGGTGTTGAGTCCAGTTCACTGAGCAAGGAGTAGGTCTTGACTGTTACATATTGGGTTTATGGAACAGTATCTGAGCTAATTTGAAACCCTTGTTTTATGCATCACCCCACCTCACCTTTCCCGTTAAGCAGCCATAGTGTGTTTTCTAAACGTGTGACGCTGTTCTGTTTTGTAATTCAGTTCAAGTGTAGCGGTTTTTACATTCCCTCTATAAGTGATATCTTATGATAAGTGCCTTTTTCTGTGTGACTTATTTCACTTAGAGTCGTCGTACCTAAATCTTCTCATCATGCTGCTACTAGCCTTATGATGTTAATTTCATTGCTGAGTGATATGCCATTATACATATGGACCACAACTTCTTTATCCATTTTTCTATTTCCTGGGATATTTAAGTTGTAAGGAAGTGGAGGTTCTTGTCAACAGAGCAGCCCTAAACTTTGGGGTGCCTGTGTCTTGCTGATTTTTAGTTTTCCCAATTTATACGCCTATGAGTGGAAGTGCCGTATGCTCTCTAAGCTGAGTTTTTTAGATGTTTCAGGACACACCGTACACTTCTCCAGAGTGGCTGTTGGCAATTTACATCCCGCCCATCAGCGTAGCAAGGCTCCCGTACCTCCATGGCCTGTCCTGCATTTCTGGTTTTGACACTTTATTCAGCATGGCCCTTTTGACCGATGGGAAGCGAGACTTCTTTGTAGCGCTGATTTGCCTTTCCAGGTTGCTTGGTTGGCCAAAAAGGGCGTATGCGTTTTTTCCTGAATATATTCAGGAAAAAACGCATACGCCCTTTTTGGCCAAGGGCATCATGGTCGAGGTTTTGCCGCTTTTCCTGTGCTTTAAAGGCGATTCGAATCTACCTCCTGAAATCTGTTTCCTGCAATTCTGCCTTGCTTTCAAATCCTCTTCGTTGCCTTCCCTCAATATATTTGTGGACGAGAGTTATCATTTCTAACTCTGCAGGTTTGTGAATTGCAGTGCCCCTGAGCTCCATTTTTCAACTCGCTTTCTTGGGAGCTGGCCCCAAAAGCGCAGGATTGCTTCAGGCCCTATTGTGGTTCCGGGCGGCAGGCTGAGCCTGTGGTTAATTCTTCTTCCTGATGGGAAAATAGAGTGACCTGTGCCTGTCCCCACACCTAGACCTAGTCTCTCATTGGTTCCCCCTCTTCCCGTTCATCCTCAGGACAAATTGCAACCTGTTCGGAACAGGAGGTTAAAGGTGCTCATTATCCAAGGAGGGAGATTGCTAGTAAAGCGGCTGTAATGGCGAGCCCGAGCACAAGGAGATGAGAAATGAGGTGCGTTTTAGAAACCTTTCCCGATCACACGGTGTACCGTCTTCTGGGTTTCTCATGCATGTTTTCGATGTAGGAAGATGCCCTTGAACCTGGAGATTTTGGACCCATGGGATGGATACCACGCAGTATTACTTTAAAGGGTCTGCGTTTGCTCACCCAACCTCACCAAACCTCTCAGCCCCAAGAGTGTCCACCCTTATGTCTCAATCAGCTGTGGGTCTAGAGATGGTCAATCCAGGTGGCATCACAGCCCCTGAACGAATTTTGTAAGAATTTCTCTCTCTTTCACTGTCTTTGTTTCACGGGTTTTTAAAAGTAATTGATTTTTATAATGGGGTTTAGCTGCTTTTCACTGCTGTGTTTATGCCGCTTTACACCCACTTGACTCACTTACAGAGAGATATCAATACATTGGTTTTAAGAGTCTTACTAGTCAGATATATTCTTGGGCGGTGAACAGGGGGTGTTGAATCCAGTTCACTGAGCAAGGAGTAGGTCTTGTCTGTTACATATTGGGTTTATGGAACAGTATCTGAGCTAATTTGCAACCCTTGTGTTATGCATCACCCCACCTCACCTTTCCCGTTAAGCAGCCATAGTGTGTTTTCTAAACGTGTGACGCTGTTCTGTTTTGTAATTCAGTTCAAGTGTAGCGGTTTTTACATTCCCTCTATAAGTGATATCTTATGATAAGTGCCTTTTTCTGTGTGACTTATTTCACTTAGAATCGTCGTACCTAAATCTTCTCATCATGCTGCTACTAGCCTTATGGTGTTGATTTCATGCCTGAGTGATATTCCATTGTACATAAGGACCACAACTTCTTTATCCATTTTTCTCTTTCCTGGGATATTTAAGGTGTAATGAAGTGGAGGTTCTTGTCAACAGAGCAGCCCTAAACTTTGGGGTGCCTGTGTCTTGCTGATTTTTAGTTTTCCCAATTTATACGCCTATGAGTGGAAGTGCCCTATGCTCTCTAAGCTGAGTTTTCTAGATGTTTCAGGACACACCGTACACTTCTCCAGAGTGGCTGTTGGCAATTTACATCCCGCCCATCAGCATAGCAAGGCTCCCGTTTCTCCATGGCCTGTCCTGCATTTCTGGTTTTGACACTTTATTCAGCATGGCCCTTTTGACCGATGGGAAGCGAGACTTCTTTGTAGCGCTGATTTGCCTTTCCAGGTTGCTTGGTTGGCCAAAAAGGGCGTATGCGTTTTTTCCTGAATATATTCAGGAAAAAACGCATACGCCCTTTTTGGCCAAGGGCATCATGGTCGAGGTTTTGCCGCTTTTCCTGTGCTTTAAAGGCGATTCGAATCTACCTCCTGAAATCTGTTTCCTGCAATTCTGCCTTGCTTTCAAATCCTCTTCGTTGCCTTCCCTCAATATATTTGTGGACGAGAGTTATCATTTCTAACTCTGCAGGTTTGTGAATTGCAGTGCCCCTGAGCTCCATTTTTCAACTCGCTTTCTTGGGAGCTGGCCGCAAAAGCGCAGGATTGCTTCAGGCCCTATTGTGGTTCCGGGCGGCAGGCTGAGCCTGTGGTTAATTCTTCTTCCTGATGGGAAAATAGAGTGACCTGTGCCTGTCCCCACACCTAGACCTAGTCTCTCATTGGTTCCCCCTCTTCCCGTTCATCCTCAGGACAAATTTGCAACCTGTACAGAACAGGAGGTTAAAGGTGCTCATTCTCCAAGCAGGGAGATTGCTAGTAAAGCGGCTGTAATGGCAAGCCCGAGCACAAGGAGATGAGAAATGAGGTGCGTTTTAGAAAACTTTCCCGATCACACGGTGTACCATCTTGTGGGTTTCTCATGCATGTTTTCGATGTAGGAAGATGCCCTTGAACCTGGAGATTTTGGACCCATGGGATGGATACCACGCAGTATTACTTTAAAGGGTCTGCGTTTGCTCACCCAACCTCACCAAACCTCTCAGCCCCAAGAGTGTCCACCCTTATGTCTCAATCAGCTGTGGGTCTAGAGATGGTCAATCCAGGTGGCATCACAGCCCCTGAACGAATTTTGTAAGAATTTCTCTCTCTTTCACTGTCTTTGTTTCACGGGTTTTTAAAAGTAATTGATTTTTATAATGGGGTTTAGCTGCTTTTCACTGCTGTGTTTATGCCGGTTTACACCCACTTGACTCAGTTACAGAGGGATATCAATACATTGGTTTTAAGATTCTTACTAGTCAGATATATTCTTGGGCGGTGAACAGGGGGTGTTGAGTCCAGTTCACTGAGCAAGGAGTAGGTCTTGACTGTTACATATTGGGTTTATGGAACAGTATCTGAGCTAATTTGAAACCCTTGTTTTATGCATCACCCCACCTCACCTTTCCCGTTAAGCAGCCATAGTGTGTTTTCTAAAGGTGTGACGCTGTTCTGTTTTGTAATTCAGTTCAAGTGTAGCGGTTTTTACATTCCCTCTATAAGTGATATCTTATGATAAGTGCCTTTTTCTGTGTGACTTATTTCACTTAGAGTCGTCGTACCTAAATCTTCTCATCATGCTGCTACTAGCCTTATGATGTTAATTTCATTGCTGAGTGATATGCCATTATACATATGGACCACAACTTCTTTATCCATTTTTCTATTTCCTGGGATATTTAAGTTGTAAGGAAGTGGAGGTTCTTGTCAACAGAGCAGCCCTAAACTTTGGGGTGCCTGTGTCTTGCTGATTTTTAGTTTTCCCAATTTATACGCCTATGAGTGGAAGTGCCCTATGCTCTCTAAGCTGAGTTTTTTAGATGTTTCAGGACACACCGTACACTTCTCCAGAGTGGCTGTTGGCAATTTACATCCCGCCCATCAGCGTAGCAAGGCTCTCGTTTCTCCATGGCCTGTCCTGCATTTCTGGTTTTGACACTTTATTCAGCATGGCCCTTTTGACCGATGGGAAGCGAGACTTCTTTGTAGCACTGATTTGCCTTTCCAGGTTGCTTGGTTGGCCAAAAAGGGCGTATGCGTTTTTTCCTGAATATATTCAGGAAAAAACGCATACGCCCTTTTTGGCCAAGGGCATCATGGTCGAGGTTTTGCCGCTTTTCCTGTGCTTTAAAGGCGATTCGAATCTACCTCCTGAAATCTGTTTCCTGCAATTCTGCCTTGCTTTCAAATCCTCTTCGTTGCCTTCCCTCAATATATTTGTGGACGAGAGTTATCATTTCTAACTCTGCAGGTTTGTGAATTGCAGTGCCCCTGAGCTCCATTTTTCAACTCGCTTTCTTGGGAGCTGGCCCCAAAAGCGCAGGATTGCTTCAGGCCCTATTGTGGTTCCGGGCGGCAGGCTGAGCCTGTGGTTAATTCTTCTTCCTGATGGGAAAATAGAGTGACCTGTGCCTGTCCCCACACCTAGACCTAGTCTCTCATTGGTTCCCCCTCTTCCCGTTCATCCTCAGGACAAATTGCAACCTGTTCGGAACAGGAGGTTAAAGGTGCTCATTATCCAAGGAGGGAGATTGCTAGTAAAGCGGCTGTAATGGCGAGCCCGAGCACAAGGAGATGAGAAATGAGGTGCGTTTTAGAAACCTTTCCCGATCACACGGTGTACCGTCTTCTGGGTTTCTCATGCATGTTTTCGATGTAGGAAGATGTCCTTGAACCTGGAGATTTTGGACCCATGGGATGGATACCACGCAGTATTACTTTAAAGGGTCTGCGTTTGCTCACCCAACCTCACCAAACCTCTCAGCCCCAAGAGTGTCCACCCTTATGTCTCAATCAGCTGTGGGTCTAGAGATGGTCAATCCAGGTGGCATCACAGCCCCTGAACGAATTTTGTAAGAATTTCTCTCTCTTTCACTGTCTTTGTTTCACGGGTTTTTAAAAGTAATTGATTTTTATAATGGGGTTTAGCTGCTTTTCACTGCTGTGTTTATGCCGCTTTACACCCACTTGACTCAGTTACAGAGGGATATCAATACATTGGTTTTAAGATTCTTACTAGTCAGATATATTCTTGGGCGGTGAACAGGGGGTGTTGAGTCCAGTTCACTGAGCAAGGAGTAGGTCTTGTCTGTTACATATTGGGTTTATGGAACAGTATCTGAGCTAATTTGAAACCCTTGTGTTATGCATCACCCCACCTCACCTTTCCCGTTAAGCAGCCATAGTGTGTTTCCTAAACGTGTGACGCTGTTCTGTTTTGTAATTCAGTTCAAGTGTAGCGGTTTTTACATTCCCTCTATAAGTGATATCTTATGATAAGTGCCTTTTTCTGTGTGACTTATGGCACTTAGAATCGTCGTACCTAAATCTTCTCATCATGCTGCTACTAGCCTTATGATGTTGATTTCATGCCTGAGTGACATTCCATTTTACATAAGGACCACAACTTCTTTATCCATTTTTCTCTTTCCTGGGATATTTAAGGTGTAATGAAGTGGAGGTTCTTTTCAACAGAGCAGCCTTAAACTTTGGGGTGCCTGTGTCTTGCTGATTTTTAGTTTTCCCAATTTATACGCCCATGAGTGGAACTGCCCTATGCTCTCTAAGCTGAGTTTTTTAGATGTTTCAGGACACACTGTACACTTCTCCAGAGTGGCTGTTGGCAATTTACATCCCGCCCATCAGCGTAGCAAGGCTCCCGTTTCTCCATGGCCTGTCCTGCATTTCTGGTTTTGACACTTTATTCAGCATGGCCCTTTTGACCGATGGGAAGCGAGACTTCTTTGTAGCGCTGATTTGCCTTTCCAGGTTGCTTGGTTGGCCAAAAAGGGCGTATGCGTTTTTTCCTGAATATATTCAGGAAAAAACGTATACGCCCTTTTTGGCCAAGGGCATCATGGTCGAGGTTTTGCCGCTTTTCCTGTGCTTTAAAGGCGATTCGAATCTACCTCCTGAAATCTGTTTCCTGCAATTCTGCCTTGCTTTCAAATCCTCTTCGTTGCCTTCCCTCAATATATTTGTGGACGAGAGTTATCATTTCTAACTCTGCAGGTTTGTGAATTGCAGTGCCCCTGAGCTCCATTTTTCAACTCGCTTTCTTGGGAGCTGGCCCCAATAGCGCAGGATTGCTTCAGGCCCTATTGTGGTTCCGGGCGGCAGGCTGAGCCTGTGGTTAATTCTTCTTCCTGATGGGAAAATAGAGTGACCTGTGCCTGTCCCCACACCTAGACCTAGTCTCTCATTGGTTCCCCCTCTTCCCGTTCATCCTCAGGACAAATTGCAACCTGTTCGGAACAGGAGGTTAAAGGTGCTCATTATCCAAGGAGGGAGATTGCTAGTAAAGCGGCTGTAATGGCGAGCCCGAGCACAAGGAGATGAGAAATGAGGTGCGTTTTAGAAACCTTTCCCGATCACACGGTGTACCGTCTTCTGGGTTTCTCATGCATGTTTTCGATGTAGGAAGATGTCCTTGAACCTGGAGATTTTGGACCCATGGGATGGATACCACGCAGTATTACTTTAAAGGGTCTGCGTTTGCTCACCCAACCTCACCAAACCTCTCAGCCCCAAGAGTGTCCACCCTTATGTCTCAATCAGCTGTGGGTCTAGAGATGGTCAATCCAGGTGGCATCACAGCCCCTGAACGAATTTTGTAAGAATTTCTCTCTCTTTCACTGTCTTTGTTTCACGGGTTTTTAAAAGTAATTGATTTTTATAATGGGGTTTAGCTGCTTTTCACTGCTGTGTTTATGCCGCTTTACACCCACTTGACTCAGTTACAGAGGGATATCAATACATTGGTTTTAAGATTCTTACTAGTCAGATATATTCTTGGGCGGTGAACAGGGGGTGTTGAGTCCAGTTCACTGAGCAAGGAGTAGGTCTTGTCTGTTACATATTGGGTTTATGGAACAGTATCTGAGCTAATTTGAAACCCTTGTGTTATGCATCACCCCACCTCACCTTTCCCGTTAAGCAGCCATAGTGTGTTTCCTAAACGTGTGACGCTGTTCTGTTTTGTAATTCAGTTCAAGTGTAGCGGTTTTTACATTCCCTCTATAAGTGATATCTTATGATAAGTGCCTTTTTCTGTGTGACTTATGGCACTTAGAATCGTCGTACCTAAATCTTCTCATCATGCTGCTACTAGCCTTATGATGTTGATTTCATGCCTGAGTGACATTCCATTTTACATAAGGACCACAACTTCTTTATCCATTTTTCTCTTTCCTGGGATATTTAAGGTGTAATGAAGTGGAGGTTCTTTTCAACAGAGCAGCCTTAAACTTTGGGGTGCCTGTGTCTTGCTGATTTTTAGTTTTCCCAATTTATACGCCCATGAGTGGAACTGCCCTATGCTCTCTAAGCTGAGTTTTTTAGATGTTTCAGGACACACTGTACACTTCTCCAGAGTGGCTGTTGGCAATTTACATCCCGCCCATCAGCGTAGCAAGGCTCCCGTTTCTCCATGGCCTGTCCTGCATTTCTGGTTTTGACACTTTATTCAGCATGGCCCTTTTGACCGATGGGAAGCGAGACTTCTTTGTAGCGCTGATTTGCCTTTCCAGGTTGCTTGGTTGGCCAAAAAGGGCGTATGCGTTTTTTCCTGAATATATTCAGGAAAAAACGTATACGCCCTTTTTGGCCAAGGGCATCATGGTCGAGGTTTTGCCGCTTTTCCTGTGCTTTAAAGGCGATTCGAATCTACCTCCTGAAATCTGTTTCCTGCAATTCTGCCTTGCTTTCAAATCCTCTTCGTTGCCTTCCCTCAATATATTTGTGGACGAGAGTTATCATTTCTAACTCTGCAGGTTTGTGAATTGCAGTGCCCCTGAGCTCCATTTTTCAACTCGCTTTCTTGGGAGCTGGCCCCAAAAGCGCAGGATTGCTTCAGGCCCTATTGTGGTTCCGGGCGGCAGGCTGAGCCTGTGGTTAATTCTTCTTCCTGATGGGAAAATAGAGTGACCTGTGCCTGTCCCCACACCTAGACCTAGTCTCTCATTGGTTCCCCCTCTTCCCGTTCATCCTCAGGACAAATTGCAACCTGTTCGGAACAGGAGGTTAAAGGTGCTCATTATCCAAGGAGGGAGATTGCTAGTAAAGCGGCTGTAATGGCGAGCCCGAGCACAAGGAGATGAGAAATGAGGTGCGTTTTAGAAACCTTTCCCGATCACACGGTGTACCGTCTTCTGGGTTTCTCATGCATGTTTTCGATGTAGGAAGATGCCCTTGAACCTGGAGATTTTGGACCCATGGGATGGGTACCACGCAGTATTACTTTAAAGGGTCTGCGTTTGCTCACCCAACCTCACCAAACCTCTCAGCCCCAAGAGTGTCCACCCTTATGTCTCAATCAGCTGTGGGTCTAGAGATGGTCAATAAAGGTGGCATCCCAGCCCCTGAACGAATTCTGTAAGAATTTCTCTCTCTTTCACTGTCTTTGTTTCACGGGTTTTTAAAAGTAATTGATTTTTATAATGGGGTTTAGCTGCTTTTCACTGCTGTGTTTATGCCGCTTTACACCCACTTGACTCACTTACAGAGAGATATCAATACATTGGTTTTAAGAGTCTTACTAGTCAGATATATTCTTGGGCGGTGAACAGGGGGTGTTGAATCCAGTTCACTGAGCAAGGAGTAGGTCTTGTCTGTTACATATTGGGTTTATGGAACAGTATCTGAGCTAATTTGAAACCCTTGTTTTATGCCTCACCCCACCTCACCTTTCCCGTTAAGCAGCCATAGTGTGTTTTCTAAACGTGTGACGCTGTTCTGTTTTGTAATTCAGTTCAAGTGTAGCGGTTTTTACATTCCCTCTATAAGTGATATCTTATGATAAGTGCCTTTTTCTGTGTGACTTATTTCACTTAGAGTCGTCGTACCTAAATCTTCTCATCATGCTGCTACTAGCCTTATGATGTTAATTTCATTGCTGAGTGATATGCCATTATACATATGGACCACAACTTCTTTATCCATTTTTCTATTTCCTGGGATATTTAAGTTGTAACGAAGTGGAGGTTCTTGTCAACAGAGCAGCCCTAAACTTTGGGGTGCCTGTGTCTTGCTGATTTTTAGTTTTCCCAATTTATACGCCCATGAGTGGAACTGCCCTATGCTCTCTAAGCTGAGTTTTTTAGATGTTTCAGGACACACCGTACACTTCTCCAGAGTGGCTGTTGGCAATTTACATCCCGCCCATCAGCATAGCAAGGCTCCCATTTCTCCATGGCCTGTCCTGCATTTCTGGTTTTGACACTTTATTCAGCATGGCCCTTTTGACCGATGGGAAGCGAGACTTCTTTGTAGCGCTGATTTGCCTTTCCAGGTTGCTTGGTTGGCCAAAAAGGGCGTATGCGTTTTTTCCTGAATATATTCAGGAAAAAACGCATACGCCCTTTATGGCCAAGGGCATCATGGTCGAGGTTTTGCCGCTTTTCCTGTGCTTTAAAGGCGATTCGAATCTACCTCCTGAAATCTGTTTCCTGCAATTCTGCCTTGCTTTCAAATCCTCTTCGTTGCCTTCCCTCAATATATTTGTGGACGAGAGTTATCATTTATAACTCTGCAGGGTTGTGAATTGCAGTGCCCCTGAGCTCCATTTTTCAACTCGCTTTCTTGGGAGCTGGCCGCAAAAGCGCAGGATTGCTTCAGGCCCTATTGTGGTTCCGGGCGGCAGGCTGAGCCTGTGGTTAATTCTTCTTCCTGATGGGAAAATAGATTGACCTGTGCCTGTCCCCACACTTAGACCTAGTCTCTCATTGTTTCCCCCTTTTCCCGTTCATCCTCAGGACAAATTTGCAACCTGTACAGAACAGGAGGTTAAAGGTGCTCATTCTCCAAGGAGGGAGATTGCTAGTAAAGCGGCTGTAATGGCGAGCCCGAGCACAAGGAGATGAGAAATGAGGTGCGTTTTAGAAACCTTTCCCGATCACACGGTGTACCATCTTCTGGGTTTCTCAAGCATGTTTTCGATGTAGGAAGATGCCCTTGAACCTGGAGATTTTGGACCCATGGGATGGGTACCACGCAGTATTACTTTAAAGGGTCTGCATTTGCTCACCCAACCTCACCAAACCTCTCAGCCCCAAGAGTGTCCACCCTTATGTCTCAATCAGCTGTGGGTCTAGAGATGGTCAATAAAGGTGGCATCCCAGCCCCTGAACGAATTCTGTATGAATTTCTCTCTCTTTCACTGTCTTTGTTTCACGGGTTTTTAAAAGTAATTGATTTTTATAATGGGGTTTAGCTGCTTTTCACTGCTGTGTTTATGCCGCTTTACACCCACTTGACTCACTTACAGAGAGATATCAATACATTGGTTTTAAGAGTCTTACTAGTCAGATATATTCTTGGGCGGTGAACAGGGGGTGTTGAATCCAGTTCAGTGAGCAAGGAGTAGGTCTTGTCTGTTACATATTGGGTTTATGGAACAGTATCTGAGCTAATTTGAAACCCTTGTTTTATGCATCACCCCACCTCACCTTTCCCGTTAAGCAGCCATAGTGTGTTTTCTAAACGTGTGACGCTGTTCTGTTTTGTAATTCAGTTCAAGTGTAGCGGTTTTTACATTCCCTCTATAAGTGATATCTTATGATAAGTGCCTTTTTCTGTGTGACTTATTTCACTTAGAATCGTCGTACCTAAATCTTCTCATCATGCTGCTACTAGCCTTATGATGTTGATTTCATGCCTGAGTGACATTCCATTGTACATAAGGACCACAACTTCTTTATCCATTTTTCTCTTTCCTGGGATATTTAAGGTGTAATGAAGTGGAGGTTCTTGTCAACAGAGCAGCCCTAAACTTTGGGGTGCCTGTGTCTTGCTGATTTTTAGTTTTCCCAATTTATACGCCTATGAGTGGAAGTGCCCTATGCTCTCTAAGCTGAGTTTTTTAGATGTTTCAGGACACACCGTACACTTCTCCAGAGTGGCTGTTGGCAATTTACATCCCGCCCATCAGCGTAGCAAGGCTCCCGTACCTCCATGGCCTGTCCTGCATTTCTGGTTTTGACACTTTATTCAGCATGGCCCTTT
The DNA here is from genome assembly GCF_965194805.1 of Balaenoptera borealis. Taxonomy (NCBI): domain Eukaryota; kingdom Metazoa; phylum Chordata; class Mammalia; order Artiodactyla; family Balaenopteridae; genus Balaenoptera; species Balaenoptera borealis. Next base: position 108,749,553 of record NC_138863.1, on the reverse strand, counting down.
TGACCGATGGGAAGCGAGACTTCTTTGTAGCGCTGATTTGCCTTTCCAGGTTGCTTGGTTGGCCAAAAAGGGCGTATGCGTTTTTTCCTGAATATATTCAGGAAAAAACGCATACGCCCTTTTTGGCCAAGGGCATCATGGTCGAGGTTTTGCCGCTTTTCCTGTGCTTTAAAGGCGATTCGAATCTACCTCCTGAAATCTGTTTCCTGCAATTCTGCCTTGCTTTCAAATCCTCTTCGTTGCCTTCCCTCAATATATTTGTGGACGAGAGTTATCGTTTATAACTCTGCAGGTTTGTGAATTGCAGTGCCCCTGAGCTCCATTTTCAACTCGCTTTCTTGGGAGCTGGCCGCAAAAGCGCAGGATTGCTTCAGGCCCTATTGTGGTTCCGGGCGGCAGGCTGAGCCTGTGGTTAATTCTTCTTCCTGATGGGAAAAAAGAGTGACCTGTGCCTGTCCCCACACCTCGACCTAGTCTCTCATTGGTTCCCCCTCTTCCCGTTCATGCTCAGGACAAATTTGCAACCTGTACGGAACAGGAGGTTAAAGGTGCTCATTCTCCAAGGAGGGAGATTGCTAGTAAAGCGGCTGTAATGGCGAGCCCGAGCACAAGGAGATGAGAAATGAGGTGCGTTTTAGAAACCTTTCCCGATCACACGGTGTACCATCTTTTGGGTTTCTCAAGCATGTTTTCGATGTAGGAAGATGCCCTTGAACCTGGAGATTTTGGACCCATGGGATGGGTACCACGCAGTATTACTTTAAAGGGTCTGCGTTTGCTCACCCAACCTCACCAAACCTCTCAGCCCCAAGAGTGTCCACCCTTATGTCTCAATCAGCTGTGGGTCTAGAGATGGTCAATAAAGGTGGCATCCCAGCCCCTGAACGAATTCTGTATGAATTTCTCTCTCTTTCACTGTCTTTGTTTCACGGGTTTTTAAAAGTAATTGATTTTTATAATGGGGTTTAGCTGCTTTTCACTGCTGTGTTTATGCCGCTTTACACCCACTTGACTCACTTACAGAGAGATATCAATACATTGGTTTTAAGAGTCTTACTAGTCAGATATATTCTTGGGCGGTGAACAGGGGATGTTGAATCCAGTTCACTGAGCAAGGAGTAGGTCTTGTCTGTTACATATTGGGTTTATGGAACAGTATCTGAGCTAATTTGAAACCCTTGTTTTATGCATCACCCCACCTCACGTTTCCCGATAAGCAGCCATAGTGTGTTTTCTAAACGTGTGACGCTGTTCTGTTTTGTAATTCAGTTCAAGTGTAGCGGTTTTTACATTCCCTCTATAAGTGATATCTTATGATAAGTGCCTTTTTCTGTGTGACTTATTTCACTTAGAATCGTCGTACCTAAATCTTCTCATCATGCTGCTACTAGCCTAAAGATGTTGATTTCATTGCTGAGTGATATGCCATTATACATATGGACCACAACTTCTTTATCCATTTTTCTCTTTCCTGGGATATTTAAGGTTTAACGAAGTGGAGGTTCTTGTCAACAGAGCAGCCCTAAACTTTGGGGTGCCTGTGTCTTGCTGATTTTCAGTTTTCCCAATTTATACGCCCATGAGTGGAAGTGCCCTATGCTCTCTAAGCTGAGTTTTTTAGATGTTTCAGGACACCCCGTACTCTTCTCCAGAGTGGCTGTTGGCAATTTACATCCCGCCCATCAGCGTAGCAAGGCTCCCGTACCTCCATGGCCTGTCCTGCATTTCTGGTTTTGACACTTTATTCAGCATGGCCCTTTTGACCGATGGGAAGCGAGACTTCTTTGTAGCGCTGATTTGCCTTTCCAGGTTGCTTGGTTGGCCAAAAAGGGCGTATGCGTTTTTTCCTGAATATATTCAGGAAAAAACGCATACGCCCTTTTTGGCCAAGGGCATCATGGTCGAGGTTTTGCCGCTTTTCCTGTGCTTTAAAGGCGATTCGAATCTACCTCCTGAAATCTGTTTCCTGCAATTCTGCCTTGCTTTCAAATCCTCTTCGTTGCCTTCCCTCAATATATTTGTGGACGAGAGTTAACATTTATAACTCTGCAGGTTTCTGAATTGCAGTGCCCCTGAGCTCCATTTTTCAACTCGCTTTCTTGGGAGCTGGCCCCAAAAGCGCAGGATTGTTTAAGGCCCTATTCTGGTTCCGGGAGGCAGGCTGAGCCTGTGGTTAATTCTTCTTCCTGATGGGAAAATAGAGTGACCTGTGCCTGTCCCCACACCTAGACCTAGTCTCTCATTGGTTCCCCCTCTTCCCGTTCATCCTCAGGACAAATTGCAACCTGTACGGAACAGGAGGTTAAAGGTGCTCATTCTCCAAGGAGGGAGATTGCTAGTAAAGCGGCTGGAATGGCGAACCCGAGCACAAGGAAATGAGAAATGAGGTGCGTTTTAGAAACCTTTCGCGATCACACGGTGTACCGTCTTCTGGGTTTCTCATGCATGTTTTCGATGTAGGAAGATGCCCTTGAAGCTGGAGATTTGGGACCTATGGGATGGGTACCACGCAGTATTACTTTAAAGGGTCTGCGTTTGATCACCCAACCTCACCAAACCTCTCAGCCCCAAGAGTGTCCACCCTTATGTCTCAATCAGCTGTGGGTCTAGATATGGTCAATCCAGGTGGCATCACAGCCCCTGAACGAATTTTGTAAGAATTTCTCTCTCTTTCACTGTCTTTGTTTCACGGGTTTTTAAAAGTAATTGATTTTTATAGTGGGGCTAGCTGCTTTTCACTGCTGTGTTTATGCCGCTTTACACCCACTTGACTCACTTACAGAGAGATATCAATACATAGCTTTGAAGATTCTTCCTAGTCAGATATATTCTTAGGCGGTGAATAGGGGGTTTTTGCGTCCAGTTCACTGAGCAAGGAGTAGGTCTTGTCTATTACATATTGGGTTTATGGAACGCTATCTGAGCTAATTTGAAACCCTTGTTTTATGCCTCACCCCACCTCACCGTCCCCGTTAAGCAGCCATAGTGTGTTTTCTAAACGTGGGACTCTGTTCTGTTTTGTAATTCAGTTCAAGTGTAGCGGTTTTTACATTCCCTCTATAAGTGATATCTTACGATAAGTGTCTTTCTGTGTGACTTATTTCACTTAGAATCGTCGTACCTAAATCCACTCATCATGCTGCTACTAGTCTTATTACGTTGATTTCATGCCTGAGTGATATTCCATTGTACATAAGGACCACAACTTCTTTATCCATTTTTCTCTTTCCTGGGATATTTAAGGTGTAATGAAGTGGAGGTTCTTGTCAACAGAGCAGCCCTAAACTTTGGGGTGCCTGTGTCTTGCTGATTTTTAGTTTTCCCAATTTATACGCCCATGAGTGGAAGTGCCCTATGCTCTCTAAGCTGAGTTTTTTAGATGTCTCAGGACACACCGTACACTTCTCCAGAGTGGCTGTTGGCAATTTACATCCCGCCCATCAGTGTAGCAAGGCTCCCATTTCTCCATGGCCTGTCCTGCATTTCTGGTTTTGACACTTTATTCAGAATGGCCCTTTTGACCGATGGGAAGCGAGACTTCTTTGTAGCGCTGATTTGCCTTTCCAGGTTGCTTGGTTGGCCAAAAAGGGCGTATGCGTTTTTTCCTGAATATATTCAGGAAAAAAACGCATACGCCCTTTTTGGCCAAGGGCATCATGGTCGAGGTTTTGCCGCTTTTCCTGTGCTTTAAAGGCGATTCGAATCTACCTCCTGAAATCTGTTTCCTGCAATTCTGCCTTGCTTTCAAATCCTCTTCGTTGCCTTCCCTCAATATATTTGTGGACGAGAGTTATCGTTTCTAACTCTGCAGGTTTGTGAATTGCAGTGCCCCTGAGCTCCATTTTTCAACTCGCTTTCTTGGGAGCTGGCCGCAAAAGCGCAGGATTGCTTCAGGCCCTATTGTGGTTCCGGGCGGCAGGCTGAGCCTGTGGTTAATTCTTCTTCCTGATGGGAAAATAGAGTGACCTGTGCCTGTCCTCACACCTAGACCTAGTCTCTCATTGGTTCCCCCTCTTCCCGTTCATCCTCAGGACAAATTTGCAACCTGTACGGAACAGGAGGTTAAAGGTGCTCATTCTCCAAGGAGGGAGATTGCTAGTAAAGCGGCTGGAATGGCGAGCCCGAGCACAAGGAGATGAGAAATGAGGTGCGTTTTAGAAACCTTTCCCGATCACACGGTGTACCATCTTCTGGGTTTCTCATGCATGTTTTCGATGTAGGAAGATGCCCTTGAACCTGGAGATTTTGGACCCATGGGATGTGTACCACGCAGTATTACTTTAAAGGGTCTGCGTTTGCTCACCCAACCTCACCAAACCTCTCAGCCCCAAGAGTGTCCACCCTTATGTCTCAATCAGCTGTGGGTCTAGAGATGGTCAATAAAGGTGGCATCCCAGCCCCTGAACGAATTCTGTATGAATTTCTCTCTCTTTCACTGTCTTTGTTTCACGGGTTTTTAAAAGTAATTGATTTTTATAATGGGGTTTAGCTGCTTTTCACTGCTGTGTTTATGCCGCTTTACACCCACTTGACTCACTTACAGAGAGATATCAATACATTGATTTTAAGAGTCTTACTAGTCAGATATATTCTTGGGCGGTGAACAGGGGGTGTTGAATCCAGTTCACTGAGCAAGGAGTAGGTCTTGTCTGTTACATATTGGGTTTATGGAACAGTATCTGAGCTAATTTGAAACCCTTGTGTTATGCATCACCCCACCTCACCTTTCCCGTTAAGCAGCCATAGTGTGTTTTCTAAACGTGTGACGCTGTTCTGTTTTGTAATTCAGTTCAAGTGTAGCGGTTTTTACATTCCCTCTATAAGTGATATCTTATGATAAGTGCCTTTTTCTGTGTGACTGATTTCACTTAGAATCGTCGTACCTAAATCTTCTCATCATGCTGCTATTAGCCTTATGATGTTGATTTCATTGCTGAGTGATATGCCATTATACATATGGACCACAACTTCTTTATCCATTTTTCTCTTTCCTGGGACATTTAAGGTGTAACGAAGTGGAGGTTCTTGTCAACAGAGCAGCCCTAAACTTTGGGGTGCCTGTGTCTTGCTGATTTTTAGTTTTCCCAATTTATACGCCCATGAGTGGAAGTGCCCTATGCTCTCTAAGCTGAGTTTTTTAGATGTTTCAGGACACACCGTATACTCCTCCAGAGTGGCTGTTGGCAATTTACATCCCGATCGTCAGTGTCGAAAGTCTCCTATTTCTCCATGGCCTGCCCTGCATTTCTGGTTTTGACACTTTATTCAGCATGGCCCTTTTGACCGATGGGAAGCGAGACTTCTTTGTAGCGCTGATTTGCCTTTCCAGGTTGCTTGGTTGGCCAAAAAGGGCGTATGCGTTTTTTCCTGAATATATTCAGGAAAAAACGCATACGCCCTTTTTTGCCAAGGGCCTCATTTTCGACGTTTTGCCACTTTTCATGTGCTTTAAAGGCGATTCGAATCTACCTCCTGAAGCCTGTTTCCTGCAATTCTTCCTTGGTTTCAAATTTTCTTCGTTGCCTTCCCTCTACACATTTTTGGACGAGAGTGATCATTTATAATTCTGCAGGTTTGTGAATTGAAGTGCCCCTGAGCTCCATTTTTCAACTCGCTTTTTTGGGAGCTGGCCCCAAAAGCGCAGGATTGCTTAAGGCCCTATTTTGGTTCTGGGGGGCAGGCTGAGCCTGTGGTTAGTTTTTTCTTCCTGATGGGAAAATAGAGTGACCTGTGCCTGTCCCAACACCTAGAGCTAGTCTCTCATTGGTTCCCCCTCTTCCCGTTCATCCTCAGGACAAATTGCAACCTGTACGGAACAGGAGGTTAAAGGTGCTCATTCTCCAAGGAGGGAGATTGCTAGTAAAGCGGCTGGAATGGCGAACCCGTGCACAAGGAGATGAGAAATGCGGTGCGTTTTAGAAACCTTTCCCGATCACACGGTGTACCATCTTCTGGGTTTCTCATGCATGTTTTTGATGTAGGAAGATGCCCCTGAACCTGGAGATTTGGGACTAATGGGATGGGTACCACGCAGTATTACTTTAAATGGTCCTCGTTTGCTTACCCAACCTCAAAAAACCTCTCAGCCCCAAGAGTGTCCACCCTTATGTCTCAATCAGCAGGGGGTCTAGATATTGTCAATGCAGTTTGCATCACAGCCCCTGAACGAATTTTGTAAGAATTTCTCTCTCTTTCACTGTCTTTGTTTCACGGGTTTTTAAAAGTAATTGATTTTTATAATGGGGTTTAGCTGCTTTTCCCTGCTGTGTTTATGCCCCTTTCCACCCAGTTGACTCTCTTACAGAGAGATGTCAATACATAGGTTTGAAGATTCTTACTAGTCAGATATATTGTTGGGCGGTGAATAGGGGGTGTTGAGTCCAGTTCACTGAGCAAGGAGTAGGTCTTTTCTATTACATATTGGGTTTATGGAACGCTATCTGAGCTATTTGAAACCCTTGTTTTATGCCTCACCCCACCTCACCTTTCCCGTTAAGCAGCCATAGTGTGTTTTGTAAACGTGTGTCTCTGTTCTGTTTTGTAATTCAGTTCATGTGTAGCGGTTTTTACATTCCCTTTATAAGTGATATCTTATGATATGTGTCTTTTTCTGTGTGACTTATTTCACTTAGAATCATCGTACCTAAATCCAGTCATCATGCTGCTACTAGCCTTATGACGTTGATTTCATGGCTGAGTGGTATTCCATTGTACATAACAACCACAACTTCTTTATCCATTTTTCTCTTTCCTGGGATATTTAAGGTGTAATGAAGTGCAGGTTCTTGTCAACAGAGCAGCCCTAAACTTCGCGGTGCCTGTGTCTTGCTGATTTTTAGTTTTCCCAATTTATACGCCCATGAGTGGAAGTGCCTTATGCCCTCTAAGCTGTGTTTTTTAGATGTTTCAGGACACACCGTACACTTCTCCAGAGTGGCTGTTGGCAATTTACATCCCGATCGTCAGTGTCGAAAGTCTCCTATTTCTCCATGGCCTGCCCTGTATTTCTGGTTTTGACACTTTATTCAGCATGGCCCTTTTGACCGATGGGAAGCGAGACTTCTTTGTAGCGCTGATTTGCCTTTCCAGGTTGCTTGGTTGGCCAAAAAGGGCGTATGCGTTTTTTCCTGAATATATTCAGGAAAAAACGCATACGCCGTTTTTGGCCAAGGGCCTCATTTTCGACGTTTTGCCACTTTTCATGTGCTTTAAACGCGATTCGAATCTACCTCCTGAAGCCTGTTTCCTGCAATTCTTCCTTGCTTTCAAATTTTCTTCGTTGCCTTCCCTCTACACATTTTTGGACGAGAGTGATCATTTATAATTCTGCAGGTTTGTGAATTGAAGTGCCCCTGAGCTCCATTTTTCAACTCGCTTTTTTGGGAGCTGGCCCCAAAAGCGCAGGATTGCTTAAGGCCCTATTTTGGTTCTGGGGGGCAGGCTGAGCCTGTGGTTAGTTTTTTCTTCCTGATGGGAAAATAGAGTGACCTGTGCCTGTCCCAACACCTAGAGCTAGTCTCTCATTGGTTCCCCCTCTTCCCGTTCATCCTCAGGACAAATTGCAACCTGTACGGAATAGGAGGTTAAAGGTGCTCATTCTCCAAGGAGGGAGATTGCTAGTAAAGCGGCTGGAATGGCGAATCCGAGCACAAGGAGATGAGAAATGAGGTGCGTTTTAGAATCCTTTCCCGGTCACACAGTGTACCATCTTCTAGGTTTGTCATGCATGTTTTTGATGTAGGAAGATGCCCTTGAACCTGGAGATTTGGGACCCATGGGATGGGTACCACGCAGTATTACTTTAAAGGGTCTGCGTTTGCTCACCCAACCTCACCAATCCTCTCAGCCCCATGAGTGTCCAGCCTTATGTGTAACCCAGCCGTTGGTCTAGATATGGTCAACCCAGGTTACTTCACTGCCCCTGAACGAACTTTTTACTAATTTCTCTCTCTTTCATTGTATTTGTTGGTGTTTATTTTGTAATTTATTTTTAGAATGGGGTTTAGCTGCTTTTCACTGCTGTGTTTATGCTGCTTTACAGCCACTTGACTCACTTACAGAGAGATATGAATACATAGGTTTTAAGATTCTTACTAGTCAGATATATTCTTGTGCGGTGAATAGGGGGTGTTGAGTCCAGTTCACTGAGCAAGGAGTAGGTCTTTTCTATTACATATTGGGTTTATGGAACGGTATCTGAGCTAATTTGAAACCCTCGTTTTATGCATCACCCCACCTCACCTTTCCCGTTAAGCAGCCATAGTGTGTTTTCTAAACGTGTGACTCTGTTCTGTTTTGTAATTCAGTTCATGTGTAGCGGTTTTTACATTCCCTCTATAAGTGATATCTTATGATAAGTGTCTTTTTCTGTGTGACTTATTTCACTTAGAATCGTTGTACCTAAATCCCCTCATCATGGTGCTACTAGCCGTATGACATTGATTTCATGGGTCAGTGATATTCCATTGTACATAAGTACCACAACTTCTTTATCCATTTTTCTGTATCCTGGCATATTAAAGGTGTACTGAAGTGGAGGTTCTTGTAAACAGAGCAGCCCTAAACTTTGTGGTGTCTGTGTCTTGTTGATTTTTATTTTTCCCATTTTATACGCCCATGAGTGGTAGTGCCTTATGCTCTCTAGCTGTGTTTTTTAGATGTTTTAGGAAACACCATACACTTCTCCAGAGTGGCCGTTCGCAAATTACATCCCGCCCATCAGCCTAACAAGGCTCTCTTTTCTCCCTGGCCTGTCCTGCATTTCTGGGTTTTACACTCTTTTAGAATGGCCCTGTTGACCCCTAGGAAATGAGACTTCTTTGTAGTGCTCATTTGCATTTCCGGCTTGCTTGGTTGGCCACAAAAGGCGTATGCGTTTTTTCCTGAATATATTCAGGAAAATGGGTACACGCCCTCTTTGGCCAAGGGCATCATTGTCGAAGTTTTACCGCTTTTCATGTGCTTTAAAGGCGATTCGAATCTACCTCCTGAAATTTGTTTCCTGCAATTCTGCCTTGCTTTCAAATCGTCTTCATTGCCTTCCCTCAATATATTTTTGGACGAGAGTGATCATTTATAACTCTGCATGTTTTTGAATTGCAGTGCCCCTGAGCTCAATTTTTCAACTCGCTTTTTTGTGAGCTGGCTGCAAAACTGCCGGATTGCTTTAGGCCCTATACTGGTTCCATGGGGCAGGCTGAGCCTGTGGTTAATTCTTCTTTTTGATGGGAAATTATAGTGACCTCTGCCTGTCCGAACATCTAGGGCTTGTCTCTCATTGTTTCTCCTCCTTCCCCTTCATCCTCTGGACAAATTCCAAACTCTGTGCAACAGGATGTTGAAGGTGCTGACATCCTCAAGTGTGGAGAATGTTAGGAAAGCGGGTGGAGGGGTGAACCCGACAACCAGGGGATTAGGAGATGAGGTGCCTTTTCGAAAATCTTCCTGATCCAACCGTGTACCATCTTCTGGGTGTCACAGGCATATTTTAGCTGTAGGAAAGGTCCCATATATGTAAGGAGTACGCCAGGGATTTTTTCAAATCAGTGTCTCCCCGAACCCCAATCTGGGGAATTTTTAAGCTACTGGTACATGTATGTTCATTAAGGGACTGGGCTGTAGGCAGAGTCCGAACTTTAGAAGATTGAAGTCTTCATGGTCAGAAACGCTCACCATCGGCCTCCTTTATGTTCCATTTTATCTGTAGGTGATAGATGATGTCGATATAGATATCTATTGTTTTTCAGATTATTTCCCCTTAAGGGTTATTACAAAATATTGAGTATAGTTCCTTTGCTATACAGCAGTTCCTTGTTGATGATATATTTTATACATAGCAGTGTGTATATGTTAATCCGAAACTGTTAATTTATCCCTTCTCCCACCTTTCCCCTTTGGTAATAAAAAAAAACAAGATTTTATACTTCTCAGAAATCTAGGAGCTGAAAGAGAGGTATCATTTTCAATGGAAAATCATTCAAAACAAGATTGAAACTTCAGCCAAGATTAGTAGGTCCACATCCTTAGAAAGAAATCACTGCATTTCTCTAATGTTGACCTGACAAATACGACAAACCCTTCCACTGAACTTGCTTATAATAAAGTGATGGAAATATCAAATGGAAGTGTTTGAAATACCTTATTTTACACGAGCCTTATACACTGCTCTATGTTAATTACAGTTTGGCTCACACATCTGTTCATTGAAGTTACAATATTTGGCTCACACATCTGTTCATTGAAGTTACAATATTCTCAAATTCTGTTACTGATCCTGCAGAGTCGGCCCCAACAAGGGTCCCCCTGCCCAGTGTCATTGGAGCCAACAGATCGAGACTGAGTTTGGTTCAGAAGCAAAGGAAAACTTTATATTTTGATCAGAGAATGGAGAGGTGAGAGCGTGCGCTCCCCCGCGGGCTGTGGGCCGGGCTGCTGTGTAGGGATCCCATCAGCGTCAGCGGGAGGGATGGGGCGGAGCTCTCGAGGGCCGGGTTGGTTGGAGCTCAGGCTCTATGTGGCGGAGTCTGCACGGGGCCCTGAGAGCTGAGGTGTCGGCCCAGCCATCTTGCACTAGGAAATCGGGTCTGAAGTGCCAGGTGTGGGACCTCTGCCTGTGGAAACCTAGGAACAAGTGAAATTAGAAAAAGCACAAAGGAAAAAAAGGTTAGACTTTATTTTATTGCCCAGATTCTATTTTTATCTCCCAGGAATTTTTAATGGGCTTTGCCGGTGACAAACCCCTCCTCTGCCTCTTGCCCCATTCCAAATTCTTGGGGCGCTGAGGGTGCAGACACCTCTTCTGTAAATGCTTCGTGCTGAGTTGGGTGTCCTCATACCCGGGGGGAGGGGCAGGACTTCTCCCCAGCAGCCTCCAGGTGAGGCTGATTGTCCCCAGGACTCCTCCCTCACTGCTCGTCTGCCTGAGCACCAGCGTTGGAAGTTTTATAGATTCTAAAGACCTTTAAGGGTCCAGGAAAGAGATGCGCAGGGACGCTGGGGGGGCCGGTTTTACCCTGCTCCAAATTGGTTCGGCCCCCTTAGGCTGAAGGTTTCTGCCAGCCTAGATGCTCTGACCAGTAGTCTGTGCTTTCTTCAGTTAGGCCACTGAATTAATGTACAAACAGCACCAGGTGTCAGAGCCCTGCCTGCTCAACTCCCAGACAGTCCAGGGCCGGTGGTGATCCAGGACCATGACGGCCACTCAGTCACCGCCCTTTTGAAGTAACCAGGAATACATCTGGTCTCATTGGCCGCCATCACCGTGATGTCTGTAGGCTTTTCTATGGTGGCAGCGTTATTTACGGGTCCCCTGCCAGGTTTATTAGCTCCACTCTGGGTGCAGTAAGTCCTGCAAGCAATAGTCTGTTCTTTTGGGGCACACTCTTGTGGTTTTCTGAGAGAAGCTCCAGGTCAAGTGATGGTCACACGAGTCGTCATGGGGGCCTGTTGCCCCAGGTTGTCTCTCTGGAGGTTGGAGTTGGAGGGCCTCCTCACTCGAGGTCATTGTGCCCACGGAGCGATCCCTGCAACTTCAGGGCATGGTGGGTGGTTAGGATCACCAAGTGGCGTCCTTTACCCTTAGGAGGGAGCTGGCCTTGCGGGCTGCTCATTTCCAGGTTTTTAGATACCCCCAGTATCCTGGTCGGATGGGGTGGCTGGCCAATGCCTGGAGGGCATTCTTGCGTTGTTCCATTTCAAGTGGTCCCAGTTTTTGCACTAAAACTCCAAGGGCGATTCGCCTTCGACCAGGAATGTAAAGGTCAAAGGGTTTAGCTAAATTAGGGAGGTCCAGGGCAAGGGTCTGAATTGACTGCTCTTTCCATTCTTGAAAGGCCGCTTCTGGATTCTATTCAAAAGGATCATCATCTTTTCCTTTCAGTGTTTCATATAGAGGCCCAGGTATTAGACTGTAGTTAGGGATCCAGATGCAGTAAACCCCGGTCTCCCCAGGAACCCCTAAGCTGTCTTCTAGTTTTAGGAAGGGTGAGGCTGCAAATGGCTTCTTCCCTTTCCTGGGATGGGCTTCTCCAATCTTCTGTGAGAATGAAGCCCAGGCAGGTCACCTTAGTCTGTGATATTTGAGCCTTTTTCTTGGACACCTTCTATCTTTTATTGGCTAGGTAGACCAGAGGCCTCCCTAGTAGGGCTGGCGATCAGAATGTCGTCTGCATATTTTTTTTTTAATTAATTTATTTATTATTTATGGCTGTGTTGGGTCTTCGTTTCTGTGCAAGGGCTTTCTTTAGTTGCGGCAAGTGGGGGCCACTCTTCATCGTGGTGCACGGGCCTCTCACTATCGCAGCCTCTCTTATTGTGGAGCACAGGCTCCAGAAGCGCAGGCTCAGTAATTGTGGCTCACGGGCCTAGCTGCTCCGCAGAATATGGGATCTTCTCAGACCAGGGCTCGAACCTGTGTCCCCTGCATTGGCAGGCAGATTCTCAACCACTGTGCCATCAGGGAAGCCCAGAATGTCGTCTGCATATTGAAGGAGGGTTCACTTCTCCAGAGGTAGATCTTTTAGGGTTTTAGCTAACGTTTCCCCGAAGATGGTGTGGGAATTTTTGAACCCCTGGGGCAGGACGGCCAAGCAGTATTGTTTTTGTTGTATGTTGAGTCCTGCCACTCACAGCCAAAATTTCTTGTGACTCTGAGACTAATGGAATACAGAAGAAGGCATCATTGAAGTCTAATACAGAATACCATGTCCTGGTGGATGGTAGAATGACCAGCAGGGTGTAGGAATTAGGAACTACTGGATGTATATCCTCTGTGGCTTCACTGACTGTCCTGGCGTCCTTTACCAGGTCCCCAGCAGCCCACGGGGCTCTCATGGTCAGGCCCCTCCCAGGATATGGAGCTCACCTGTGCAGGTAGCCAGCAGCCCACGGGGCTCTCGTGGTTAAGCCCCTCCCAGGATATGGAGCTCACCTGTGCAGGTACCCAGCAGCCCACGGGGCTCTCATTGTCAGGCCCCTCCCAGGATATGGAGCTCACCTGGGCAGCTACCCAGCAGCCCACGGGGCTCTCGTGGTCAGGCCCCTCCCAGGATATGGAGCTCACCTGGGCAGGTACCCAGCAGCTCACGGGGCTCTCGTGGGCAGGCCCCTCCCAGGATATGGAGCTCACCTGGGCAGGTACCCAGCAGCTCACGGGGCTCTCGTGGGCAGGCCCCTCCCTGGATATGGAGCTCCCTTGGACAGGTAACCCGGCAGAGATGGGCACACAGGAACCTTGCACATAGCCCTCATCGCAGAGCACCGCCAGCACACCTGTCGCTCAGAGCTGACACAGAGCACCTCAGAGCAGGGCTTGAACTAACAAACAGCAGCTCCGACATGTCTGTGACCCTAGGCTTCACTCTGTGTGGCCTCCTTCCACCTGGTCTTCCAGGGGCTTCCACTGTAGCCGGGGCACCAGGCCTCTGTCTCCACCCACCACCCCTCCTCTCCCTGACTCCTGGGTTCCTCTCATTAGAAGAGGGTCTTCTTGAAGTTGTCTTCCACTCATGGACCAGATAAAATGATTAGAAAACAAGCCAGGGCTGCCGCCCCTTGTCTATCCTGACTCTCGGGACCCTACACCTGTTCCTTGGATCTGGCCGGTGCAGCAAGGCCCATTATCTGCAACTCTGAGCCCCTGAGGGGCGAGGATTGGCTGACCTGGGCAGCCTGACCCGGCCGGCCAGCCCTTCCCAGGTGTGCCTGGGTTGAGGTCAATATAAACACCCCTCCAGGCAGCAAAAGCCTCTGCAGCTGTGCCTGACGCCATATTCTCTGCCCCGTCAGCAGTCTCGGGGTTGTGCTGCTGGGAGGGAGTAGGGCCCAGGGCTCTATGAGTGGCCCCGTGTGAGTGGGGCTCTGCTGGACTTTCTGCAGGAGTTGCCGGGCTGCCACCTGCTAAAGAAGAGGATGTGTCACCCATACCTGCTGCTGGAATTTCTCCCCGGGCAGAGGTGAGGAAGGAAAAAAGCAGTGGGCACCGGGACAGGACGGGTACCTCAGGCAGGGAAATGGAAAGCTTCCAGAAGAGCGCCCAGGGCCAGGACTGTCCTGGCTGGCCTGCAGGCACCAAGTCGGCCTGCGTGCTGTCGCTGGTGTGACTCCAAGCCCCTTCCTCTAGGCTTTAAAGTCTTTGCACACATTCAGGTGTTTTACCTGGGAAGGGTGGGAAAAGTTCAGCAGCAGCTGGCCTGGGGCTCAGCTCACGTTTACTCAGAGACGCCTCCTCACGGTCCCCCAGCTTTGCAATGAGGACGCTCCTTGCGGGGGAGCTGCTGGCTGCATGGGAGACGATTCCCCACCTCTGACCAACTTCAGAATTGTTTACCACTGGAGCAAGTGCCCTGATAGGGTTTTCCTCTGTATGACCAGTGGGTTCTGTTTTTTTTTTTTTCTTTTTTGGTTCAAGGTAGGTTTTATTCCTCTTTTTGTATTTATAGATATAAGCATGGAAATAATTCATTCATATAAATACGTCTATGGGAAGGACAGACTTGTTTTTCTGTTTTATGTTTTTAAATATTATTTTTTAATTTTTAAATTTTATTTTATTCATTTTTTTATACAGCAGGTTCTTATTGGTTATCTATTTTATACATATAAGTGTATATATGTCAATCCCAGGCTCCCAATTCATCCCACCACCCTGCCACTTTCCCCCCTTGGTGACCATACATTTGTTCTCTACATCTGTGTCTCTATTTCTGCCTTGCAAACCGGTTCATCTGTACCATTTTTCTAGGTTCCACATGTATGCGTTAATATACGATATTTGTTTTTCTTTTTCTGACTTACTTCACTCTGTATGACAGTCTCTAGATCTATCCACGTCTCTACAAATGACCCAATTTCATTCCTTTTTATGGCTGAGTAATATTCCATTGTATATATGTACCACATCTTTTCCATTTGTCTATCTATGGGCATTTAGGTTGCTTCCATGACCTGGCTATTGTAAATAGTGCTGCAATGAACATTGTGGTGAATGTGTCTTTTTGAATTATGGTTTTCTCTGGGTATATGCCCAGTAGTGGGATTGCTGGGTCATATGATAATTCTATTTTTAGTTTTTTAAGGCACCTCCATACTGTTCTCCATAGTGACTGTATCAATTTACATTCCCACAAATAGTGTAAGAGGGTTCCCTTTTCTCCACACCCTCTCCAGCATTTGTTGTTTGTAGATTTTCTGATGATGCCCATTCTAACTGGTGTGAGGTGATACCTCATTGTAGTTTTGGTTTATATTTCTCTAATAATTAGTGATGTTGAGCAGCTTTTCATGTGCTTCTTGGCCATCTGTATGTCTTCTTGGGACAAATGTCTATTTACGTCATCTGCCCATTTTTGGATTGGGTTGTTTGTTTTTTTACTGTTGAGCTGCATGAGCTGTTGATATATATTGGAGATTAATCCTTTGTCCATTGATTCGTTTGCAAATATTTTCTCCCATTCTGAGGGTTGTCTTTTCGTCGTCTTTGTAGTTTCCTTTGCTTTCCAAAAGCTTTTAGGTTTCATTTGCTCCCATTTGTTTATTTTTGTTTTTTATTCCATTACTCTAGGAGGTGGATCAAAAAGGATCTTGCTGTGATTTATGTCATAGACTGTTCTGCTTATGTTTTCCTCTAAGAGTTTTATAGTGGCTGGTCTTACATTTAGGTCTCTAATCCATTTTGAGTTTATTTTTGTGTATGGTGTTAGGGAGCATTGTAATTTCATTCTTTTACATGTAGCTGTCCAGTTTTCCCAGCACCACTTACTGAAGACACTGTCTTTTCTCCATTGTATACCCTTGCCTCCTTTGTCATAGATTAGTTAACCATAGTTACGTGGGTTTATCTCTGTGCTTTCTATCCTGTTCTATTGATCTATATTTCTGTTTTTGTGTCAGTACCATATC
The DNA here is from genome assembly GCF_965194805.1 of Balaenoptera borealis. Taxonomy (NCBI): domain Eukaryota; kingdom Metazoa; phylum Chordata; class Mammalia; order Artiodactyla; family Balaenopteridae; genus Balaenoptera; species Balaenoptera borealis. The sequence continues at coordinate 108,733,656 of NC_138863.1, read as the reverse complement.
ATCTTGATTACTGTAGCTTTGTAATATAGTCTGAAGTCTGGAAGTCTGATTCCTCCAGTGCTTTTTTTTCCCCTCAAGGCTGCTTTGGCTATCCAGGGTCTTTTGTGTCTCCCTACAAATTTTAAGATTTTTTTTTCTAGTTCTGTAGAAAATGCCAAAGGTATTTTGATAGGGATTGCATTGAATCTGTAGATTGCTTTGGGTAGTATAGTCATTTTCACAATATTGATTCTTCTAATCCAAGAACATGGTATATGTCTCCATCTGTTTATATCATCTTTGATTTCTTTCATCAGTGTCTTATAGTTTTCTGAGTACAGGTCTTTTACTTCCTTAGGTAGGTTTATTCCTAGGTAGTTTATTCTTTTTGTTGCAGTGGTAATGGTATTGTTTCCTTAATTTCTCTTTCTGTTCTTTCATTGTTAGTGTATAGGAATGCAAGCAATTTCTGTGCATTAATTTTGTATCCTGCAACTTTACCAAATTCATTGATTAGCTCCAGTGGTTTTCTGGTGGCATCTTTAGGATTCTCTATCTATGATATGATGTCTTCTGCAAACAGTGACAATTTTACTTCTTTTCCTTTTTGTATTCCTTTTATTTCTTTTTCTTCTCTGATTGCCATGGCTAGGACTTCCAAAACTATGTTGAATAGTAGTGGTGAGAGTGGACATCCTCGTCTTGTTCCTGATCTTAGAGGAAACGCTTTCAGTTTTTCACCATTGAGAATGATGTTTGCTGTGGGTTTGTCATATATGGCCTTTATAAGGTTGAGGTAGTTTCCCTCTATGCCCACACTCTGCAGAGTTTTTAACATAAATGGATGTTGAATTTTCTCAAAATCTTTTCCTGCATCTATTGAGATGATCATATGGTTTTATTCTACAATTTGTTAATATGGTGTATCACATTGATTTGTGTATATTGAAGAATCCTTGCATCCCTGGGATAAACCCCACTTGATCATGGTGTATGATCCTTTTAACGTGTTGTTCGATTCTGGTTGCTAGTATTTTGTTGAGGATTTTTACATCTATATTCATCAGTGATATTGGTCTATAATTTTCTTTCCTTGTAGTATCTTTGTCTGGTTTTGGTATCAGGGTGATGGTGGTCTCATAGAATGAGTTTGGGAGTGTTCCTTCCCCTGCAATTGTTTTGAAGAATTTGAGAAGGTTGGGTGCTAGCTCTTCTCTAAATATTTGATAGAATTCACCTGTTATGCCATCTGGTTCTGGACTTTTGTTTGTTGGAAGATTTTTAATCACAGTTTCAATTTCATTGCTTGTGATAGGTTTGTTCATATTCTCTATTTCTTCCTGATTCAGTCTTGGAAAGTTATCCCTTTCTAAGAATTTGTCCATTTCTTCCAGGTTGTCCATTTTATTGGCATAGAGTTGCTTGTACTAGTCTCTTAGGATGCTTTGTATTCCTGTGGTGTCTGTTGTAACTTCTCCTTTTTCACTTCTAATTTTGTTGATTTGAATCCTCTCCCTCTTTTTCTTGGGTCTGGCTAAAGGCTTATCATTTTTGTTTATCTTCTCAAAGAACCAGCTTTTAGTTTTATTGATCTTTGCTTTCATTTTCTTTGTTTCTATTCCATTTATTTCTGCTCTGATCTTTATGATTCCTTTCCTTCTACTAACTTTGGGTTTTGTTCTTCTTTCTCTAGTTCCTCTGGGTGTAAGGTTAGATTGTTTATTTGAGATTTTTCTTGTTTCTTGAGGTAGGCTTGTATTGCTATAAACTTCCCTCTTAGAACTGCTTTTGCTGCATCCCATTGGTTTTAGATCATCGTGTTTTTGTTGTCATTTGTCTCTAGGTAGTTTTTGATTTCCTCTTTTATTTCTTCAGTGATCTCTTGGTTATTTAGTAACGTATTGCTTAGCCTCCATGTTTTTTTGTTTTTTACGGATTTTTCCCTGTAATTGATTTCTAATCTCATAGCATTGTGGTCGGAACAGCTGCTTGATATGATTTCAGCTTTCTTTAATTTACTGAGGCTTTTTTGTGACCCGAGATGTGATCTATCCTGGAGAACGTTCTGTGTGCAGTTGAGAAGAACATGTAATCTGCTGTTTTTGGATGGAATATCCTATAAATATCAGTTAACTCTATCTGGTCTATTGTGTCATTTAAAGCTTGTGTTTCCTTATTAATTTTCTGTCTGGATGATCTCCACTGGTGTAAGTGAGCTGTTAAAGTCCCCCGCTATTATTGTGTTACTGTCGATTTCCTCTTTTATAGCTGTTAGCAGTTGCCTTATATATTGAGGTGCTCCTATGTTGGGTACATATATATTTATAATTGTTATATCTTCTTCTTGGGTTGATCCCTTGACCGTTATGTAGTGTCTTTCCTTGTCTCTTGTAACATTCTTTATTTTAAAGTCTATTTTATCTGATATGAGTATTGCTACTCCAGCTTTCTTTTGATTTGCATTTGCATAGAATATATTTTTCCATCGCCTCACTTTCAGTCTGTATGTGTCCCTAGGTCTGAAATGGGTCTCTTGTAGACCGCATATATATAGGTCTTGTTTTTGTATCCATTCAGAGAGGCTGTGTCTTTTGGTTGGAACATTTAGTCCATTCATGTTTAAGGTAATTATTGATATGCATATTACTATTTTCTTAATTGTTATGGGTTTGTCTTGTTGGGTCCTTTTCTTCTCTTCTGTTTCCCACTTAGAGAATTTCCTTTAGCATTTGGTGTAGAGCTGGTTTCATGGTGCTGAATTCTCTTAGCTTTTGCTTGTCTGTAGGACTTTTGATTTCTCTGTGAAATCTGAAAGAGATCCTTGCTGGGTGGAGTACTCTTGGTTGTTGGTTCTTCCCTTTCATCACTTTAAATTTATCATGCCACTCCCTTCTGGCTTGTAGATTTTCTGCTGAGAAATCAGCTGTTATGGGAGTTCCCTTTTATGTTATTTGTCATTTTTCCCTTGTTGCTTTCAATAATTTTTCTTTGTCTTTAATTTTTGTCAATTTGGTTACTATGTGTCTTTGCATTTCTCTCCTTTGATTTATCCTGCCTGGGACTCTCTGCACTTCCTGGACTTGGGTGGCTATTTCTTTTCCCATGCTAGGGAAGTTTTTGACTATAATCTCTTCAAATATATTCTTGCGTCCTTTCTCTCTCTCTTCTCCTTCTGGGACCCCTATAATGTGAATGTTGTTGCATTTAATGTTGTCCCAGAGGACTCTTAGGGTGTCTTCATTTATTTTCATTCTTTTTCTTTATTCTGTTCCATGGCAGTGATTTCCACCTTTCTGTCTTCCAGGTCACTTATCCGTTCTTCTGCCACAGTTATTCTGCTACTGATTCTTTCTAGTGTATTTTTCATTTCAGTTATTATATTATTCACCTCTGTTTGTTTGTTCTTTAATTCTTCTAGGTGTTTGTTCCTTAATTCTTCTAGGTCTTTGTTAAGCATTTCTTGCATCTTCTCGATCTTTGCCTCCATTCTTTTTTTTTTTAATTTTTTTTTTACGTTTTTTTTTAAACATCTTTATTGAAGTATAATTGCTTCACAATGGTGTGTTAGTTTCTGCTTTATAACAAAGTGAATCAGCTACACATATACACACGTTCCCATATCTCCTCCCTCCCGCATCTCCCTCCCTCCCACCCTCCCCATCCCACCCCCCCAGGCGGTCACAAAGCACCGAGCTGATCTCACTGTGCTATGCGGCTGCTTCCCACTAGCCATCTATTTTACATTTGGTAGTGTATATATGTCCATGACACTCTGTCACCCTGTCACATCTCACCCCTCCCCCTCCCCATATCCTCAAGTCCATTCTTTAGTAGGTCTGTGTCTTTATTCCCATCTTGCCACTAGGTTCTTCATGACCTTTTTTTCCCTTAGATTCCATATACATGTGTTAGCATACTGTATTTGTTCTTCTCTTTCTGACTTACTTCACTCTGTATGACAGACTCTAACTCCATCCACTTCATTACAAATACCTCCATTTCATTTCGTTTTATGGCTGAATAATAGTCCATTGTATATATGTGCCACGTCTTCTTTATCCATTCATCCGACGATGGACACTTAGGTTGCCTCCGTGTCCTGGCTATTGTAAATAGGGCTGCAATGAACATTTTGGTACATGACTCTTTTTGAATTATGGTTTTCTCAGGGTATATGCCCAGTAGTGGGATTGATGGGTCGTATGGTAGTTCTATTTTTAGTTTTTTAAGGAACCTCCATACTGTTCTCCATAGTGGCTGTATCAATTTGCACCAACAGTGCAAGAGTGTTCCCTTTTCTCCACACCCTCTCCAGCATTTATTGTTTCTAGATTTTTTGATGATGGCTATTCTGACCGGTGTGAGATGATACCTCATTGTAGTTTTGGTTTGCATTTCTCTAATGATTAATGATGTTGAACATTCTTTCATGTGTCTGTTGGCCATCTGTATATCTTCTTTGGAGAAATGTCTATTTAGGTCTTCTACCCATTTTTGGATTGGGTTGTTTGTTTTTTTGTTATTGAGCTGCATGAGCTGCTTCTAAATCTTGGAGATTAATCCTTTGTCATTTGCTTCATTTGCAAATATTTTCTCCCATTATGAGGGTTGTCTTTTGGTCTTGTTTATGGTTTCCTTTGCTGTGCAAAAGCTTTTAGTTTCATTAGGTCCCATTTGTTTATCTGTGTTTTTATTTCCATTTCTCTAGGAGCTGGGTCAAAAAGCATCTTGCTGTGATGTATGTCATAGAGTGTTCTGCCTATGTTTTCCTCTAAGAGTTTGATAGTGTCTGGCCTTACACTTAGGTCTTTAATCCATTTTGAGTTTATTTTTGTGTATGGTGTCAGGGAGCGTTCTAATTTCATACTTTTACATGTACCTGTCCAATTTTCCCAGCACCACTTATTGAAGAGGCTGTCTTTTCTCCACTGTATATGCTTGCCTCCTTTATCAAAGATAAGGTGACCATATGTGTGTGGGTTTATCTCTGGGCTTTCTATCCTGTTCCATTGATCTATATTTCTGTTTTTGTGTCAGTACCAAACTGTCTTGATTACTGTAGCTTTGTAATATAGTCTGAAGTCAGGGAGCCTGATTCCTCCAGCTCCATTTTTCATTCTCAAGATTGCTTTGGCTATTCGAGGTCTTTTGTGTCTCCATACAAATTGTGAAATTTTTTGTTCTAGTTCTGTGAAAGATGCCAGTGGTAATTTGATAGGGATTGCATTGAATCTGTAGATTGCTTTGGGTAGTAGAGTCATTTTCACAATGTTGATTCTTCCAATCCAAGAACATGGTATCTCTCTCCATCAATTTTATCATCTTTAATTTCTTCCATCAGTGTCCTATAATTTTCTGCATACAGGTCTTTTGTCTCCTTAGGTAGGTTTATTCCTAGATATTTTATTCTTTTTGTTTTTGCCTCCATTCTTTTGCCAAGGTCTTGGATCATCTTCACTATCTTTATTCTGATTCTTTTTCTGGAAGGTTCCCTATCTCCACCTCATTTCGTTTTTTTTCCTGGGGTTTTATCTTGTTCCTTGATCTGGTATAAAGTCTTCTGCCTTTTCATTTTGTCTGTCTTTCTGTGAATGTGGTTTTCCTTCCACAGGCTTCAGAATTGTAGTTCTTCTTCCTTCTGCTGTCTGCTCTCCAGTGGATGAGTCTATCTTAGAGGCTTGTGCAAGCTTCCTGATGGGAGGGACTGGTGGTGGGTAGAGCTGGGTGTTGCTTTGGTGGGCAGAGCTTTAATCCGCTTGTCTGCAGATTAAATAAAACTTTAATAAAAAGTTTAATCCGCTTGTCTGCTGATCCATGGGGCTGGGTTCCCTCCCTGTTGGTTGTTTGGCCTGAGGCAACCCAGCACTGGAGCTTACCTTGCTCTTGGTGGGGCTAATAGCGGACTCTGGGAGGGCTCACACCAAGGAGTATTTCCCAGAACTTCTGCTGCCAGTGTCGTTGTCCTCACGGTGAGCCACAGCCACAGCCACCACCTGCCTCTGCACGAGACCCTCTAAAACTATCAGGTAGTTCTGGTCATTCTCCTACGGGGTCACTGCTCCTTCCCCTGGGCCCTGATGTGCACACTACTTTGTGTGTGTCCTCCAAGAGTGGGGTATCTGAGTGGAGTTGAGACTCTGAGACTCTGCGTGGAGTCGCACAGACTCTGGGTCCTGTGAAGCTTCGATGTTTTGTGGTTCTAGAAATCCTATAGGAGACGGTCCACAGCAGGTGAAGCTAATGCTCTCAGTAGAGGTGATGAAGCCAAAGATCTGCAGTTCCAACTAGAGGTGCCGATGTACATACAGGACAAAATCATCTCGTGTGAATGTAGTTCAGGCATGTTTAAGATGAATGGAGCCATGTTAATGCCTACCATATTCTATCTTGAGCCTCTCCTCAGGGACCCCCTCCTCAGTTCCTGAGGCTCCTGTAAGTCATGTAAAGGGGACTGGAGAGTGGACTCTGTCCAGTCTGGGCCCTGAGTTACCCTGTGTGTATCTTAGGATACTTTGTATTTCTGTGGTGTCTGTTGTAACATCATCTCTTTCATTTCAGATTTATTTGGGCCCTTTCTTTTTAAAAAAAACATACTATTGTTGTCTTTTATTCTTTACAGAAGTGTAATAAGTGTTTGATCTACTATCCTCACTCTATGTATACTTTTTGCAGTGAGATTTTTACTTTACTTTGTTTTCTTGCTACTATCAATAATTAGTGAGACTTCTGTTAAGCTATCTTCAACATTGCTTATAAAGCTGCTTTATTAGTGATGACAGAGCCTTAATGGAAGTCATGTTCTGGTTGTAAAGTAGAATGCAATGTGCCAGCAAAAAGCCCCTAAGTTTATGTCTCATTACTTCTTGTTCTTTTTTTAATTTAATTTTTATTTTTTATCAGACCAAATTTGATTAAAATGTTTTGTTTCTTCTAGGTGTGCAAGATGTGGTTCTTTTAAACATATACATATATCTATTCTTCTTTGGATCATTTTCCCATGTAGGTTATGACACAATGTTGAGTAATCTTCTCTTGGTATTATGTAGGTCTTTGGTGATTGCATATTTCACATGTGTTTCTATATCTATGTTAACCCCAATATCCTAATATATCCAATCCTCACACCTTTCCATTTGGTGAAACATAAGTTTCCTTAATGAATCTGTGATTGCATTTCTCTGTGGAAATATCTTCATTGGTATCAATTTTTAGCTAAGACCTATAAGTGATATTATAGGATATGTGTCTTTTGTTTTCTGACTTAGTACAATTTGCCTGATTACCTCAAGAATCATACATGGTGCTGCAAATGGCATTGTTTCATTTTTTTCCCTGGCTAATATTCCATCTGTACGTGAACCAGTTCTTCTTTGGCCACGCAACTCTTGATGGACTTATTGGTTGCATCCATGTCTTGGCTATTGTAATACTGCTGCAATGCACATTTGCTTGCCTGTGTCTTTCCAGATCTATCTTCCTATGTTATAGGCCAAGGAGTGGGCTTGCTGTATCATATGGTAGCTCAGGGTGTACGTTTTAAGGGCACCACCATTCAGTTCTCATTAGTGGCTCTTTCCAGGTTACGTCCAACTTAAAGTTGAGGGTATGCATTTCTCCAAAACACCTTCAGTATTTATTGTTTGTAGTTTTATTGCTGATGGTTATTCTGACAGGTACGAGCTGAGACCTCTTTGTGGTTGAACTTGCATGTGTCCCATAATCTGTTGAAACTGAGCTTTAAAGCATGTCCCTTTTATTTATCAAACTGTGATTACAGCTTAGTTCTTCAAAGAGTTTACTTAAAGTATGTGTCACATTTTGACCTTTTTTGGCCATTACCCTCCCTCAAGACATTTTGAGGGCAGGTTTCATTTACAGCCCTGCATTACTTGTTCATATGAAGTGACCATTAGCACAGGCTTTAAAGCTGCTTTTGCAGGTAACGGCCAGAAGGCAGCAGCCTTTCTATGTTCTCCACTCTGGTAACTAGGGAAACACACTTTCCGGCCACTGGTGGCCCTCGGTCATAAATTAGAGTGCAATGTGCCCGGAAAAACACACAAATGCTGATGTTTCCTTACTTTAGTTTTGTTTTTTAGATTTAATTTATATTTATTATTGGAGTAATATTCCATTGTGTACATGGACCACTTCGTCTTGGTGCATTCCTCGGTTGATGGACATTTTTGTTGCTTCCAAGTATTGGCTATGGTAAATAGTGCTGGAGTGCGGGATTGCCAGCCTGTGACTTTATGATTTTCATTTTCTCAGGTGATAGGCCCAGCAGTGGTTGTGACTGATTGACTGGTAGCTCAATGTTTCCCTTTTCAAAGCACCTACATTGTGTTTTCATTAGTGGCTCTTTACATGCCCCCCCTTACAAGCGAGGGTACGCATTTCTCCACACTCCCTTCAGCATTTATTTTTTGCAGCATTTTTCCTAATGGCCATTCTGACTGCTGTGAGCTGATAGGTTTTTGTACTATGGGTATTCATGTCATTAAAATTTCTAAAATTCATCAGTTTTCCACACCTTTTATTTTCTGTTTAAAAAAAAAGAAAAAAGTGTGAGTACAATATACCTCTTGAAAGTGTCTTCTTGGAACGTTGCCCTCATTTGAATTTTTTGGTCAATTTTCAACACCAGGATTGTTTTGGAGGGTAGGTGTCATTTACAAGACTACGGTTATCTGAATACTTAGTGACCTTAAGAAATGGGTTTAAAGCTTCTGTTGTGGGAAACGGCCACAATGAGGTACCATTTCTCCATTCCTAAATCTGGGTACTAGGGCACGAGCCTTTCTGGAAGTCGTGTTCCTAGGTTGTAAATTAGAATGGAATGTGCCAGGAGATAGCCCCATATGTTTATGTCTCATTACTTCTTCTTGGTTTTTTAAATTTTTTAAATCGGTGTTAAGATTAGAATATTGTTTGTCCTAAGTGTACACAGTGGGGTTCATTTATACATTATATACGTCTATTCATGTACAGATCCTCTTCCCATGTAAAATATTACAGAATGTTCCGTAGACCCCCCCCTTAATATATGGTCTGGCTTTTTGATATATGTATATAATATGTATATATATACGTATAGTAACACTAATCTTCATTTATCCATTGCCCCCACCTTTCCTTATACATGAGCAGAGTTTGATTTCTAAGCACGTGAGTGTCTTTCTCTTTGGAAATATGTCCATTTCTGTCAGTTATTAGATAACACCATAAGTGATATCATAGGGTATAGGTCTTTTGCTTTCCGACATACCTCATGTTTTGTGATTATTTCCAGGCTCATCTATGGTGCCTCAAAGAGCAGTGCTTCATTATTTTCCATGGCTTATATTCCATTGTGTACATGGATCACTTCTTCTTGGTGCATTCCTCGGTTGATGGACATTTTCATTGCTTCCAAGTGCTGGCTATGGTAAATATTGCTGGCGTACAGGTTTGCCAGCCTGTGACTTTTTGATTCTCATTTTCTCAGGTGATAGGCCAAGCAGTGATTGTGATTGATTGACTGGTAGCTCAATGTTTCCCTTTTCAAAGCACCTACATTGTGTTTTCATTAGTGGCTCTTTACATGCCCCCCTTACTACCGAGGGTACGCATTTCTCCACACTCACTTCACCATTTATTCTTCGCAGCATTTTCCTAATGGCCATTGTGACTGCTGTGAGCTGATAGGTTTTTGTAATATGGGTATGCATGTCATTAAAATTTTTAAAATTCATCATATTCCTATGCCTTTTTCTTTTCTCTTAAAAGAAAAAACCGTGAGTACAATATAGCTCTTGAAATTGTCTTCTTCGAAGGTTGCCCTCTTTTGAATTTTTTGGTCGATTTTTGACCCCAGAAATTTTCTGGAGGGCAGGTGTCATTTACAGAACTGCAAGTTGGTGAAAATTTAGTGACCTTTTCCATTGGGTTCAAAGCTGCTGTTGTGGGAAACGGCCACAAGGAGGTAGCATTTCCCCATTCCCCAAGCTGGGTACTAGGGCAGCAGAGCCTTTCTGGAAGTCATTGTCCTAGGTTGTAAATTAGAATGGAATTTGCCAGGAGAAATCCCCATAAGTTTATGTCTCATTACTTCTTCTTGGTTTTTAAATTTTTTTTAATCTGGGTAAAGTTTAGACTATTGTTTGTCCTAGGTGTACACAATCTGGTTCATTTGTACATTATGTATGTCTATTAATGTACAGATCCTCTTCCCATGTAAAATATTACAGTGTTCCATCGACCTCCCTTGCTATATATTCGGTCTTTTTGATACATGTATATAATATGTATTTGTATATGGATAGTAACACTAATCATTTCTCAATTTCCCCCCTCCTTTCCTTTTAGATGAGCATAGTTTGTTTTCTACGCCTGTGAGTGTCTTTCTCTTTGGAAATATGTTCATCTGTGTCAGTTATTAGATAATGCCATAAGTGATAATATAGGCTATAGGTCTTTTGCTTTCCGACCTACTTCATGTTTTGTGATTATCTCCAGGCTCATCTATGGTGCCTCAAAGAGCAGTGCTTCAATGTTTTCCATGGCTAATATTCCATTGTGTACATGGACCACTTTTTCATGGTGCATTCCTCTGTTGATGGACATTTTCGTTGCTTCCAAGTGTTGCCTATGGTAAATATTGCTGGAGTGCAGGATTGCCAGCCTGCGATTTTTGATTTTCATTTTCTCAGGTGATAGACCCAGCAGTGGGTATGATTGATTGACTGGTATGGTAGCTCAACGTTTACCTTTTCAAGGCACCTCAATTGTGCTTTCATTAGTGGCTCTTACTGCGTCCCCCCTTAGAATCGAGGGTACGCATCTCTCCACAATCACGTCAGCATTTATTGTTTGCAGCATTTTTGTTGATGGTCATTCTGACTGGTGTGAGCTGATAGGTTTTTGTAATTTGGGTTTACATGTCTGTAAAAATTCCTACAATTCATCATTTTTCCACGCCTTTTTCTTTTCTGTTAAAAGAAAAAAAGTGTGAGTATAATATACCTCTTCAAATTTTCTTTTTGGAAGGTTGCACTCTAGAGTTTTTTGGTCGATTTTCGACCTCAGTATATTTTGGAGGGCGGGTGTCATTTACAGACCTGCAATTGGTGAATATTTAGTGACCTTTTGCAGTGGGTTTAAAGCTGCTGTTGTGGGAAACGACCACAAGGATGCAGCATTTCTCCATTCCCAAATCTGGGTACTAGGGCAGCAGAGCCGTTCTGGAAGTCGTTTGCCTAGGTTGTAAATTTGAATGGAATGTGCCAGGAGAACCCCCCATAAGTTTATGTCTCATTACTCCTAGTTCGTTGTTTTAATTTTTTCAATTGGGGTAATGGTTAGAATGTTGCTTGTCCAATGTGTACACACTCTGGTTCATCTACATATTCTATATACCTATTTATGTAGAGATCCTCTTCCCGTGTAAATTATTACAGAGTGTTCCGTAAACCTTCCTTGCTATATGGTCGTTCTTTTTGATATATGTATATAATATGTATTTGTATACCTATGGTAACGCAAATCTTCATTTATCCATTCCCCCCACCTTTCCTTTTAGATAAGCATAGTTTTTTTTAATAAGTCTGTGATTGACTTTCTCTGTGGAAATATGTTCATTTGTGTCAGTTATTAGAGAACGCCTATAAGTGATATCATGGGATATAGGACTTTTGCTTTCCGACTTACCTCATGTTCTGTGATTATCTCCAAGATCATCTATGGTGCCTCAAAGAGCAGTGTTTCATTGTTTTCCATGGCTAGTATTCATTGTGTACATGGGCCGCTTCTTCCTTTTCCTTTCATCTGTTGATGGACATTTTGGTTGCTTCACTGTCTTGTCTATTGTGAATAAGGCTGCAGTGCAGCTTTTGCAGCCCGGGTCTTCTTCATTCTGGTCTTCTCAGGTGAGAGGCCCATTGGTGCGCCTGCTGGATTGAATGGTACCTCAATTTTTCCTTTTCAACGCAGCTCCTTTCTGTTCTCATTATTAGCGTTTAACCCTTTTACATCTCACCAGCAGCTAGAGGGTACACAGTTCTCTAAAACCTCTTCAGCATTGACTGTTTGTAGACTTTTTGCCAATGGTCAGTCGACGGGTGTGAGTTGAGAACTTTTCGTAGATTAGATTGCATGAGTCTAATACTTCCTGAGGTTGAGCTTTTATCCATTTCCCTTTCTTTAAAAAGAGAGTGAGTAAAACTTACCTCTTCATACTAGCTTCGTGAACATTTTGCCTGTTTTGAATTTTTTTTATCCATTCCCTACCTCAGCACAATTTTGAGGGCAGGTGTCCTTTACAGCCCTGCGTCCTTGTGAATGAATGGTAAGTGACCATTAGCTGTGGGTTAAAAGCTGCTCTTGCGGGAATCGGCCACAAGGCGGCAGCATTTCTCCTTTACCAAATCTGGTTACTAGGGCAACAGAGCCTTACTGGAAGTGGTGTTCTAGGTTGCAAATTAGAATGGAATGTGCGAGGCAAAAGCCCTTTAAGTTTATGTCTCATTACTTCTTGTTGGTATTTTTAACTTAATTTTTATTTTTTATCACAGCAAACTTGATTACAATGTTTTGTTTGTTCTAGGTGTGCAAGATGTGGTTCTTTCACACATATACATATATCTATTCTTCTTCGGATCCTTTTCCCATGTAGGTTATGACACAGTGTTGAGTAGTCTTCTCTTGGTATTGCGTAGGTCTTTGGTGATTATGTATTTCACGTGTGTTTGTGTCTCTCTGTTAACCTCAATATGGTAATGTATCCAATCCTCACACCTTTCCATTTGGTGAACCATAAGTTTTTTTAATGAATCTATGATAGTGTTTCTCTGTGGAAATACCTTTGTCTGTATCATTTTTTAGGTAACACCTATATGTGATATGATAGGCTATGTGTCTTTCGCTTTCTCACTTACTCCGAGTTGCGTGATTACTTCTAGACTCATCTATGGTGCTGCAAATGGCATTGTTTCATTTTTTCACTAGCTCATATTCCATCTGTACAGGTAGCAGTTCTTCTTTGTCCACCCATCTGTCGGTGGACTTTTTGGTTACTTCCATATCTTGGCCATTGTAATACTGTGCAATGCAGATTTGCGTGCCTGTGTCCTTCCAATTCTGTCTTCTTAGGTTATAGGTCCAGGAATAGGTCTGCTGGATCATATGGTAGCTCAATGTTTACCTTTTAAAGGCACCTCTATTCTGATCTCTTTAGTGGCTCTTTCCAGGTTACGTCCCACTTAAAGTGGAGGGTATGTATTTCTTCCCAGCACCTTCAGCATTTATTCTTTGTAGTTTTTGCTGATGGTTATTCTGAGTGGTGTGAGCTGATACCTCTTTGTGGTTGAATTTGCATGTGTCTCATAATGCGTTGAAATTGAGCTTTAAGACTTGTCCTTTTTATTTTTCCAGCTGTGATTGGAGCTTATTTCTTCAAAGTGTTTTCTTAAAGTATGTGTCACCGTTTGAAATATTTTGGCCATGATCTCCCTCAAGACATTTTGAGGGCAGGTTTCATTTACAGCCCTGCAGTACTTGTTCATATGAAGTGACCATTAGCTCAGGCTTTAAACCTGCTTTTGCAGGTAACGGCCAGAGAGCGGCAGCCTTTCTACGTTCCCCTTGCTGCTACAAGGGAAACAGACCTACCGGTCCGTGGTGTTCTTCGGTTATAAATTAGAGTGCAATGTGCCTGGATAAACCCACAAATGTTGATGTCTCCTTGCTTTTCTTTGTTTTTAAATTTAATTTATATTTATTATTAATTAGAGTAATATTCCATTGTGTACGTGGACCACTTCTTCTTGGTGCATTCCTCGGTTGATGGACATTTTCATTGCTTCCAAGTGTTGGCTATGGTAAATATTGCTGGCGTACAGGTTTGCCAGCCTGTGACTTTTTGATTCTCATTTTCTCAGGTGATAGGCCAAGCAGTGGTTGTGATTGATTGACTGGTAGCTCAATGTTTCCCTTTTCAAAGCACCTACATTGTGTTTTCATTAGTGGCTCTTTACATGCCCCCCCTTACCACCGAGGGTACGCATTTCTCCACACTCCCTTCACCGTTTATTTTTTGCAGCACTTTTCCTAATGGCCATTGTGACTGCTGCGAGCTGATAGGTTTTTGTAATATGGGTATGCATGTCATTAAAATTTTTAAAATTCATCATATTCCTACGCCTTTTTCTTTTCTCTTAAAAGAAAAAACCGTGAGTACAATATAGCTCTTGAAATTGTCTTCTTCGAAGGTTGCCCTCTTCTGAATTTTTTGGTCGATTTTTGACCCCAGAAATTTCCTGGAGGGCGGGCGCCATTTACAGAACTGCAAGTTGGTGAAAATTTAGTGACCTTTTGCAGTGGGTTCAAAGCTGCTGTTGTGGGAAACGTCCACAAGGAGGTAGCATTTCTCCATTCCCCAATCTGGGTACTAGGGCAGCAGAGCCTTTCTGGAAGTCATTGTCCTAGGTTGTAAATTAGAATGGAATTTGCCAGGAGAAATCCCCATAAGTTTATGTCTCATTACTTCTTCTTGGTTTTTAAAATTTTTTTAATCTGGGTAAAGTTTAGAAAATTGTTTGTCCTAGGTGTACACAATCTGGTTCATTTGTACATTATGTATGTCTATTAATGTACAGATCCCCTTCCCATGTAAAATATTACACTGTTCCGTCGACCTCCCTTGCTATATGTTCGGTCTTTTTGATACATGTATATAATATGTATTTGTATATGTATAGTCACACTAATCTTCATTTCTCAATTTCCCCCCTCCTTTCCTTTTAGATGAGCATAGTTTGTTTTCTACGCCTGTGAGTGTCTTTCTCTTTGGAAATATGTTCATCTGTGTCAGTTATTAGATAATGCCGTACGTGATAATATGGGATATAGGTCTTTTGCTTTCCGACCTACTTCATGTTTTGTGATTATCTCCAGGCTCATCTATGGTGCCTCAAAGAGCAGTGCTTTAATGTTTTCCATGGCTAATATTCCATTGTGTACATGGACCACTTCTTCTTGGTGCATTTCTCTGTTGATGGACATTTTCGTTGCTTCCAAGCGTTGCCTATGGTAAATATTGCTGGAGTGCAGGATTGCCAGCCTGCGATTTTTGATTTTCATTCTCTCAGGTGATAGACCCAGCAGTGGGTATGATTGATTGACTGGTATGGTAGCTCAACGTTTACCTTTTCAAGGCACCTCAATTGTGCTGTCATTAGTGGCTCTTACCACGTCCCCCTTAGAATCGAGGGTACGCATTTCTCCACAATCACGTCAGCATTTCTTGTTTGCAGCATTTTTGTTGATGGCCATTCTGACTGGGGTGAGCTGATAGGTTTTTGTAATTTGGGTTTACATGTCTGTAAAAATTCCTACAATTCATCATTTTTCCACGCCTTTTGCTTTTCTGTTAAAAGAAAAAAGAGTGTGAGTATAATATACCTCTTCAAATTTTCTTTTTGGAAGGTTGCACTCTAGAATTTTTTGGTCGATTTTCGACCTCAGTATTTTTTGGAGGGCAGGTGTCATTTACAGAACTGCAATTGGTGAACATTTAGTGACCTTTTGCAGTGGGTTTAAAGCTGCTGTTGTGGGAAACGGCCACAAGGATGCAGCATTTCTCCATTCCCAAATCGGGGTACTAGGGCAGCAGAGCCGTTCTGGAAGTCGTTTGCCTAGGTTGTAAATTTGAATGGAATGTGCCAGGAGAACCCCCCATAAGTTTATGTCTCATTACTCCTAGTTCGTTGTTTTAATTTTTTCAATTGGGGTAATGGTTAGAATGTTGCTTGTCCAAGGTGTACACACTCTGGTTCATCTACATATTCTATATACCTATTTATGTAGAGATCCTCTTCCCGTGTAAATTATTACAGAGTGTTCCGTAAACCTTCCTTGCTATATGGTCGGTCTTTTTGATATATGTATATAATATGTATTTGTATACATATGGTAACGCTAATCTTCATTTATCCATTCCCCCACCTTTCCTTTTAGATAAGCATAGTTTTTTTTTTAATAAGTCTGTGATGGACTTTCTCTGTGGAAATATGTTCATTTGTGTCAGTTATTAGAGAACGCCTATAAGTGATATCATGGGATATAGGACTTTTGCTTTCCGACTTACCTCATGTTCTGTGATTATCTCCAAGATCATCTATGGTGCCTCAAAGAGCAGTGTTTCATTGTTTTCCATGGCTAGTATTCATTGTGTACATGGGCCGCTTCTTCCTTTTCCTTTCATCTGTTGATGGACATTTTGGTTGCTTCACTGTCTTGTCTATTGTGAATAAGGCTGCAGTGCAGCTTTTGCAGCCCGGGTCTTCTTCATTCTGGTCTTCTCAGGTGAGAGGCCCATTGGTGCGCCTGCTGGATTGAATGGTACCTCAATTTTTCCTTTTCAACGCAGCTCCTTTCTGTTCTCATTATTAGCGTTTAACCCTTTTACATCTCACCAGCAGCTAGAGGGTACACAGTTCTCTAAAACCTCTTCAGCATTGACTGTTTGTAGACTTTTTGCCAATGGTCAGTCGACGGGTGTGAGTTGAGAACTTTTCGTAGATTAGATTGCATGAGTCTAATACTTCCTGAGGTTGAGCTTTTATCCATTTCCCTTTCTTTAAAAAGAGAGTGAGTAAAACTTACCTCTTCATACTAGCTTCGTGAACATTTTGCCTGTTTTGAATTATTTTTATCCATTCCCTACCTCAGCACAATTTTGAGGGCAGGTGTCCTTTACAGCCCTGCGTCCTTGTGAATGAATGGTAAGTGACCATTAGCTGTGGGTTAAAAGCTGCTGTTGCGGGAATCGGCCACAAGGCGGCAGCATTTCTCCTTTACCAAATCTGGTTACTAGGGCAACAGAGCCTTACTGGAAGTGGTGTTCTAGGTTGTAAATTAGAATGGAATGTGCGAGGCAAAAGCCCTTTAAGTTTATGTCTCATTACTTCTTGTTGGTATTTTTAACTTAATTTTTATTTTTTTTCACAGCAAACTTGATTACAATGTTTTGTTTGTTCTAGGTGTGCAAGATGTGGTTCTTTCACACATATACATATATCTATTCTTCTTCGGATCCTTTTCCCATGTAGGTTATGACACAGTGTTGAGTAGTCTTCTCTTGGTATTGCGTAGGTCTTTGGTGATTATGTATTTCACGTGTGTTTGTGTCTCTCTGTTAACCTCAATATGGTAATGTATCCAATCCTCACACCTTTCCATTTGGTGAACCATAAGTTTTTTTAATGAATCTATGATAGTGTTTCTCTGTGGAAATACCTTTGTCTGTATCATTTTTTAGGTAACACCTATATGTGATATGATAGGCTATGTGTCTTTCGCTTTCTCACTTACTCCGAGTTGCGTGATTACTTCTAGACTCATCTATGGTGCTGCAAATGGCATTGTTTCATTTTTTCACTAGCTCATATTCCATCTGTACAGGTAGCAGTTCTTCTTTGTCCACCCATCTGTCGGTGGACTTTTTGGTTACTTCCATATCTTGGCCATTGTAATACTGTGCAATGCAGATTTGCGTGCCTGTGTCCTTCCAATTCTGTCTTCTTAGGTTATAGGTCCAGGAATAGGTCTGCTGGATCATATGGTAGCTCAATGTTTACCTTTTAAAGGCACCTCTATTCTGATCTCTTTAGTGGCTCTTTCCAGGTTACGTCCCACTTAAAGTGGAGGGTATGTATTTCTTCCCAGCACCTTCAGCATTTATTCTTTGTAGTTTTTGCTGATGGTTATTCTGAGTGGTGTGAGCTGATACCTCTTTGTGGTTGAATTTGCATGTGTCTCATAATGCGTTGAAATTGAGCTTTAAGACTTGTCCTTTTTATTTTTCCAGCTGTGATTGGAGCTTATTTCTTCAAAGTGTTTTCTTAAAGTATGTGTCACCGTTTGAAATATTTTGGCCATGATCTCCCTCAAGACATTTTGAGGGCAGGTTTCATTTACAGCCCTGCAGTACTTGTTCATATGAAGTGACCATTAGCTCAGGCTTTAAACCTGCTTTTGCAGGTAACGGCCAGAGAGCGGCAGCCTTTCTACGTTCCCCTTGCTGCTACTAGGGAAACAGACCTATCGGTCCGTGGTGTTCTTCAGTTATAAATTAGAGTGCAATGTGCCCGGATAAACCCACAAATGTTGATGTCTCCTTGCTTTTCTTTGTTTTTAAATTTAATTTATATTTATTATTAATTAGAGTAATATTCCATTGTGTACGTGGACCACTTCTTCTTGGTGCATTCCTCGGTTGATGGACATTTTCATTGCTTCCAAGTGTTGGCTATGGTAAATATTGCTGGCGTACAGGTTTGCCAGCCTGTGACTTTTTGATTCTCATTTTCTCAGGTGATAGGCCAAGCAGTGGTTGTGATTGATTGACTGGTAGCTCAATGTTTCCCTTTTCAAAGCACCTACATTGTGTTTTCATTAGTGGCTCTTTACATGCCCCCCCTTACCACCGAGGGTACGCATTTCTCCACACTCCCTTCACCGTTTATTTTTTGCAGCACTTTTCCTAATGGCCATTGTGACTGCTGCGAGCTGATAGGTTTTTGTAATATGGGTATGCATGTCATTAAAATTTTTAAAATTCATCATATTCCTACGCCTTTTTCTTTTCTCTTAAAAGAAAAAACCGTGAGTACAATATAGCTCTTGAAATTGTCTTCTTCGAAGGTTGCCCTCTTCTGAATTTTTTGGTCGATTTTTGACCCCAGAAATTTTCTGGAGGGCAGGCGCCATTTACAGAACTGCAAGTTGGTGAAAATTTAGTGACCTTTTGCAGTGGGTTCAAAGCTGCTGTTGTGGGAAACGTCCACAAGGAGGTAGCATTTCTCCATTCCCCAATCTGGGTACTAGGGCAGCAGAGCCTTTCTGGAAGTCATTGTCCTAGGTTGTAAATTAGAATGGAATTTGCCAGGAGAAATCCCCATAAGTTTATGTCTCATTACTTCTTCTTGGTTTTTAAAATTTTTTTAATCTGGGTAAAGTTTAGAAAATTGTTTGTCCTAGGTGTACACAATCTGGTTCATTTGTACATTATGTATGTCTATTAATGTACAGATCCCCTTCCCATGTAAAATATTACACTGTTCCGTCGACCTCCCTTGCTATATGTTCGGTCTTTTTGATACATGTATATAATATGTATTTGTATATGTATAGTCACACTAATCTTCATTTCTCAATTTCCCCCCTCCTTTCCTTTTAGATGAGCATAGTTTGTTTTCTACGCCTGTGAGTGTCTTTCTCTTTGGAAATATGTTCATCTGTGTCAGTTATTAGATAATGCCGTACGTGATAATATGGGATATAGGTCTTTTGCTTTCCGACCTACTTCATGTTTTGTGATTATCTCCAGGCTCATCTATGGTGCCTCAAAGAGCAGTGCTTTAATGTTTTCCATGGCTAATATTCCATTGTGTACATGGACCACTTCTTCTTGGTGCATTTCTCTGTTGATGGACATTTTCGTTGCTTCCAAGCGTTGCCTATGGTAAATATTGCTGGAGTGCAGGATTGCCAGCCTGCGATTTTTGATTTTCATTCTCTCAGGTGATAGACCCAGCAGTGGGTATGATTGATTGACTGGTATGGTAGCTCAACGTTTACCTTTTCAAGGCACCTCAATTGTGCTGTCATTAGTGGCTCTTACCACGTCCCCCTTAGAATCGAGGGTACGCATTTCTCCACAATCACGTCAGCATTTCTTGTTTGCAGCATTTTTGTTGATGGCCATTCTGACTGGGGTGAGCTGATAGGTTTTTGTAATTTGGGTTTACATGTCTGTAAAAATTCCTACAATTCATCATTTTTCCACGCCTTTTGCTTTTCTGTTAAAAGAAAAAAGAGTGTGAGTATAATATACCTCTTCAAATTTTCTTTTTGGAAGGTTGCACTCTAGAATTTTTTGGTCGATTTTCGACCTCAGTATTTTTTGGAGGGCAGGTGTCATTTACAGAACTGCAATTGGTGAACATTTAGTGACCTTTTGCAGTGGGTTTAAAGCTGCTGTTGTGGGAAACGGCCACAAGGATGCAGCATTTCTCCATTCCCAAATCGGGGTACTAGGGCAGCAGAGCCGTTCTGGAAGTCGTTTGCCTAGGTGGTCAATTTGAATGGAATGTGCCAGGAAAACCCCCCATAAGTTTATGTCTCATTACTCCTAGTTCGTTGTTTTAATTTTTTCAATTGGGGTAATGGTTAGAATGTTGCTTGTCCAAGGTGTACACACTCTGGTTCATCTACATATTCTATATACCTATTTATGTAGAGATCCTCTTCCCGTGTAAATTATTACAGAGTGTTCCGTAAACCTTCCTTGCTATATGGTCGGTCTTTTTGATATATGTATATAATATGTATTTGTATACATATGGTAACGCTAATCTTCATTTATCCATTCCCCCACCTTTCCTTTTAGATAAGCATAGTTTTTTTTTTAATAAGTCTGTGATGGACTTTCTCTGTGGAAATATGTTCATTTGTGTCAGTTATTAGAGAACGCCTATAAGTGATATCATGGGATATAGGACTTTTGCTTTCCGACTTACCTCATGTTCTGTGATTATCTCCAAGATCATCTATGGTGCCTCAAAGAGCAGTGTTTCATTGTTTTCCATGGCTAGTATTCATTGTGTACATGGGCCGCTTCTTCCTTTTCCTTTCATCTGTTGATGGACATTTTGGTTGCTTCACTGTCTTGTCTATTGTGAATAAGGCTGCAGTGCAGCTTTTGCAGCCCGGGTCTTCTTCATTCTGGTCTTCTCAGGTGAGAGGCCCATTGGTGCGCCTGCTGGATTGAATGGTACCTCAATTTTTCCTTTTCAACGCAGCTCCTTTCTGTTCTCATTATTAGCGTTTAACCCTTTTACATCTCACCAGCAGCTAGAGGGTACACAGTTCTCTAAAACCTCTTCAGCATTGACTGTTTGTAGACTTTTTGCCAATGGTCAGTCGACGGGTGTGAGTTGAGAACTTTTCGTAGATTAGATTGCATGAGTCTAATACTTCCTGAGGTTGAGCTTTTATCCATTTCCCTTTCTTTAAAAAGAGAGTGAGTAAAACTTACCTCTTCATACTAGCTTCGTGAACATTTTGCCTGTTTTGAATTATTTTTATCCATTCCCTACCTCAGCACAATTTTGAGGGCAGGTGTCCTTTACAGCCCTGCGTCCTTGTGAATGAATGGTAAGTGACCATTAGCTGTGGGTTAAAAGCTGCTGTTGCGGGAATCGGCCACAAGGCGGCAGCATTTCTCCTTTACCAAATCTGGTTACTAGGGCAACAGAGCCTTACTGGAAGTGGTGTTCTAGGTTGTAAATTAGAATGGAATGTGCGAGGCAAAAGCCCTTTAAGTTTATGTCTCATTACTTCTTGTTGGTATTTTTAACTTAATTTTTATTTTTTTTCACAGCAAACTTGATTACAATGTTTTGTTTGTTCTAGGTGTGCAAGATGTGGTTCTTTCACACATATACATATATCTATTCTTCTTCGGATCCTTTTCCCATGTAGGTTATGACACAGTGTTGAGTAGTCTTCTCTTGGTATTGCGTAGGTCTTTGGTGATTATGTATTTCACGTGTGTTTGTGTCTCTCTGTTAACCTCAATATGGTAATGTATCCAATCCTCACACCTTTCCATTTGGTGAACCATAAGTTTTTTTAATGAATCTATGATAGTGTTTCTCTGTGGAAATACCTTTGTCTGTATCATTTTTTAGGTAACACCTATATGTGATATGATAGGCTATGTGTCTTTCGCTTTCTCACTTACTCCGAGTTGCGTGATTACTTCTAGACTCATCTATGGTGCTGCAAATGGCATTGTTTCATTTTTTCACTAGCTCATATTCCATCTGTACAGGTAGCAGTTCTTCTTTGTCCACCCATCTGTCGGTGGACTTTTTGGTTACTTCCATATCTTGGCCATTGTAATACTGTGCAATGCAGATTTGCGTGCCTGTGTCCTTCCAATTCTGTCTTCTTAGGTTATAGGTCCAGGAATAGGTCTGCTGGATCATATGGTAGCTCAATGTTTACCTTTTAAAGGCACCTCTATTCTGATCTCTTTAGTGGCTCTTTCCAGGTTACGTCCCACTTAAAGTGGAGGGTATGTATTTCTTCCCAGCACCTTCAGCATTTATTCTTTGTAGTTTTTGCTGATGGTTATTCTGAGTGGTGTGAGCTGATACCTCTTTGTGGTTGAATTTGCATGTGTCTCATAATGCGTTGAAATTGAGCTTTAAGACTTGTCCTTTTTATTTTTCCAGCTGTGATTGGAGCTTATTTCTTCAAAGTGTTTTCTTAAAGTATGTGTCACCGTTTGAAATATTTTGGCCATGATCTCCCTCAAGACATTTTGAGGGCAGGTTTCATTTACAGCCCTGCAGTACTTGTTCATATGAAGTGACCATTAGCTCAGGCTTTAAACCTGCTTTTGCAGGTAACGGCCAGAGAGCGGCAGCCTTTCTACGTTCCCCTTGCTGCTACTAGGGAAACAGACCTATCGGTCCGTGGTGTTCTTCAGTTATAAATTAGAGTGCAATGTGCCCGGATAAACCCACAAATGTTGATGTCTCCTTGCTTTTCTTTGTTTTTAAATTTAATTTATATTTATTATTAATTAGAGTAATATTCCATTGTGTACGTGGACCACT
The DNA here is from genome assembly GCF_965194805.1 of Balaenoptera borealis. Taxonomy (NCBI): domain Eukaryota; kingdom Metazoa; phylum Chordata; class Mammalia; order Artiodactyla; family Balaenopteridae; genus Balaenoptera; species Balaenoptera borealis. The sequence continues at coordinate 108,711,010 of NC_138863.1, read as the reverse complement.
TCTTCTTGGTGCATTCCTCGGTTGATGGACATTTTCATTGCTTCCAAGTGTTGGCTATGGTAAATATTGCTGGCGTACAGGTTTGCCAGCCTGTGACTTTTTGATTCTCATTTTCTCAGGTGATAGGCCAAGCAGTGGTTGTGATTGATTGACTGGTAGCTCAATGTTTCCCTTTTCAAAGCACCTACATTGTGTTTTCATTAGTGGCTCTTTACATGCCCCCCCTTACCACCGAGGGTACGCATTTCTCCACACTCCCTTCACCGTTTATTTTTTGCAGCACTTTTCCTAATGGCCATTGTGACTGCTGCGAGCTGATAGGTTTTTGTAATATGGGTATGCATGTCATTAAAATTTTTAAAATTCATCATATTCCTACGCCTTTTTCTTTTCTCTTAAAAGAAAAAACCGTGAGTACAATATAGCTCTTGAAATTGTCTTCTTCGAAGGTTGCCCTCTTCTGAATTTTTTGGTCGATTTTTGACCCCAGAAATTTTCTGGAGGGCAGGCGCCATTTACAGAACTGCAAGTTGGTGAAAATTTAGTGACCTTTTGCAGTGGGTTCAAAGCTGCTGTTGTGGGAAACGTCCACAAGGAGGTAGCATTTCTCCATTCCCCAATCTGGGTACTAGGGCAGCAGAGCCTTTCTGGAAGTCATTGTCCTAGGTTGTAAATTAGAATGGAATTTGCCAGGAGAAATCCCCATAAGTTTATGTCTCATTACTTCTTCTTGGTTTTTAAAATTTTTTTAATCTGGGTAAAGTTTAGAAAATTGTTTGTCCTAGGTGTACACAATCTGGTTCATTTGTACATTATGTATGTCTATTAATGTACAGATCCCCTTCCCATGTAAAATATTACACTGTTCCATCGACCTCCCTTGCTATATGTTCGGTCTTTTTGATACATGTATATAATATGTATTTGTATATGTATAGTCACACTAATCTTCATTTCTCAATTTCCCCCCTCCTTTCCTTTTAGATGAGCATAGTTTGTTTTCTACGCCTGTGAGTGTCTTTCTCTTTGGAAATATGTTCATCTGTGTCAGTTATTAGATAATGCCGTACGTGATAATATGGGATATAGGTCTTTTGCTTTCCGACCTACTTCATGTTTTGTGATTATCTCCAGGCTCATCTATGGTGCCTCAAAGAGCAGTGCTTTAATGTTTTCCATGGCTAATATTCCATTGTGTACATGGACCACTTCTTCTTGGTGCATTTCTCTGTTGATGGACATTTTCGTTGCTTCCAAGCGTTGCCTATGGTAAATATTGCTGGAGTGCAGGATTGCCAGCCTGCGATTTTTGATTTTCATTCTCTCAGGTGATAGACCCAGCAGTGGGTATGATTGATTGACTGGTATGGTAGCTCAACGTTTACCTTTTCAAGGCACCTCAATTGTGCTGTCATTAGTGGCTCTTACCACGTCCCCCTTAGAATCGAGGGTACGCATTTCTCCACAATCACGTCAGCATTTCTTGTTTGCAGCATTTTTGTTGATGGCCATTCTGACTGGGGTGAGCTGATAGGTTTTTGTAATTTGGGTTTACATGTCTGTAAAAATTCCTACAATTCATCATTTTTCCACGCCTTTTGCTTTTCTGTTAAAAGAAAAAAGAGTGTGAGTATAATATACCTCTTCAAATTTTCTTTTTGGAAGGTTGCACTCTAGAATTTTTTGGTCGATTTTCGACCTCAGTATTTTTTGGAGGGCAGGTGTCATTTACAGAACTGCAATTGGTGAACATTTAGTGACCTTTTGCAGTGGGTTTAAAGCTGCTGTTGTGGGAAACGGCCACAAGGATGCAGCATTTCTCCATTCCCAAATCGGGGTACTAGGGCAGCAGAGCCGTTCTGGAAGTCGTTTGCCTAGGTGGTCAATTTGAATGGAATGTGCCAGGAAAACCCCCCATAAGTTTATGTCTCATTACTCCTAGTTCGTTGTTTTAATTTTTTCAATTGGGGTAATGGTTAGAATGTTGCTTGTCCAAGGTGTACACACTCTGGTTCATCTACATATTCTATATACCTATTTATGTAGAGATCCTCTTCCCGTGTAAATTATTACAGAGTGTTCCGTAAACCTTCCTTGCTATATGGTCGGTCTTTTTGATATATGTATATAATATGTATTTGTATACATATGGTAACGCTAATCTTCATTTATCCATTCCCCCACCTTTCCTTTTAGATAAGCATAGTTTTTTTTTTTAATAAGTCTGTGATGGACTTTCTCTGTGGAAATATGTTCATTTGTGTCAGTTATTAGAGAACGCCTATAAGTGATATCATGGGATATAGGACTTTTGCTTTCCGACTTACCTCATGTTCTGTGATTATCTCCAAGATCATCTATGGTGCCTCAAAGAGCAGTGTTTCATTGTTTTCCATGGCTAGTATTCATTGTGTACATGGGCCGCTTCTTCCTTTTCCTTTCATCTGTTGATGGACATTTTGGTTGCTTCACTGTCTTGTCTATTGTGAATAAGGCTGCAGTGCAGCTTTTGCAGCCCGGGTCTTCTTCATTCTGGTCTTCTCAGGTGAGAGGCCCATTGGTGCGCCTGCTGGATTGAATGGTACCTCAATTTTTCCTTTTCAACGCAGCTCCTTTCTGTTCTCATTATTAGCGTTTAACCCTTTTACATCTCACCAGCAGCTAGAGGGTACACAGTTCTCTAAAACCTCTTCAGCATTGACTGTTTGTAGACTTTTTGCCAATGGTCAGTCGACGGGTGTGAGTTGAGAACTTTTCGTAGATTAGATTGCATGAGTCTAATACTTCCTGAGGTTGAGCTTTTATCCATTTCCCTTTCTTTAAAAAGAGAGTGAGTAAAACTTACCTCTTCATACTAGCTTCGTGAACATTTTGCCTGTTTTGAATTATTTTTATCCATTCCCTACCTCAGCACAATTTTGAGGGCAGGTGTCCTTTACAGCCCTGCGTCCTTGTGAATGAATGGTAAGTGACCATTAGCTGTGGGTTAAAAGCTGCTGTTGCGGGAATCGGCCACAAGGCGGCAGCATTTCTCCTTTACCAAATCTGGTTACTAGGGCAACAGAGCCTTACTGGAAGTGGTGTTCTAGGTTGTAAATTAGAATGGAATGTGCGAGGCAAAAGCCCTTTAAGTTTATGTCTCATTACTTCTTGTTGGTATTTTTAACTTAATTTTTATTTTTTTTCACAGCAAACTTGATTACAATGTTTTGTTTGTTCTAGGTGTGCAAGATGTGGTTCTTTCACACATATACATATATCTATTCTTCTTCGGATCCTTTTCCCATGTAGGTTATGACACAGTGTTGAGTAGTCTTCTCTTGGTATTGCGTAGGTCTTTGGTGATTATGTATTTCACGTGTGTTTGTGTCTCTCTGTTAACCTCAATATGGTAATGTATCCAATCCTCACACCTTTCCATTTGGTGAACCATAAGTTTTTTTAATGAATCTATGATAGTGTTTCTCTGTGGAAATACCTTTGTCTGTATCATTTTTTAGGTAACACCTATATGTGATATGATAGGCTATGTGTCTTTCGCTTTCTCACTTACTCCGAGTTGCGTGATTACTTCTAGACTCATCTATGGTGCTGCAAATGGCATTGTTTCATTTTTTCACTAGCTCATATTCCATCTGTACAGGTAGCAGTTCTTCTTTGTCCACCCATCTGTCGGTGGACTTTTTGGTTACTTCCATATCTTGGCCATTGTAATACTGTGCAATGCAGATTTGCGTGCCTGTGTCCTTCCAATTCTGTCTTCTTAGGTTATAGGTCCAGGAATAGGTCTGCTGGATCATATGGTAGCTCAATGTTTACCTTTTAAAGGCACCTCTATTCTGATCTCTTTAGTGGCTCTTTCCAGGTTACGTCCCACTTAAAGTGGAGGGTATGTATTTCTTCCCAGCACCTTCAGCATTTATTCTTTGTAGTTTTTGCTGATGGTTATTCTGAGTGGTGTGAGCTGATACCTCTTTGTGGTTGAATTTGCATGTGTCTCATAATGCGTTGAAATTGAGCTTTAAGACTTGTCCTTTTTATTTTTCCAGCTGTGATTGGAGCTTATTTCTTCAAAGTGTTTTCTTAAAGTATGTGTCACCGTTTGAAATATTTTGGCCATGATCTCCCTCAAGACATTTTGAGGGCAGGTTTCATTTACAGCCCTGCAGTACTTGTTCATATGAAGTGACCATTAGCTCAGGCTTTAAACCTGCTTTTGCAGGTAACGGCCAGAGAGCGGCAGCCTTTCTACGTTCCCCTTGCTGCTACTAGGGAAACAGACCTATCGGTCCGTGGTGTTCTTCAGTTATAAATTAGAGTGCAATGTGCCCGGATAAACCCACAAATGTTGATGTCTCCTTGCTTTTCTTTGTTTTTAAATTTAATTTATATTTATTATTAATTAGAGTAATATTCCATTGTGTACGTGGACCACTTCTTCTTGGTGCATTCCTCGGTTGATGGACATTTTCATTGCTTCCAAGTGTTGGCTATGGTAAATATTGCTGGCGTACAGGTTTGCCAGCCTGTGACTTTTTGATTCTCATTTTCTCAGGTGATAGGCCAAGCAGTGGTTGTGATTGATTGACTGGTAGCTCAATGTTTCCCTTTTCAAAGCACCTACATTGTGTTTTCATTAGTGGCTCTTTACATGCCCCCCCTTACCACCGAGGGTACGCATTTCTCCACACTCCCTTCACCGTTTATTTTTTGCAGCACTTTTCCTAATGGCCATTGTGACTGCTGCGAGCTGATAGGTTTTTGTAATATGGGTATGCATGTCATTAAAATTTTTAAAATTCATCATATTCCTACGCCTTTTTCTTTTCTCTTAAAAGAAAAAACCGTGAGTACAATATAGCTCTTGAAATTGTCTTCTTCGAAGGTTGCCCTCTTCTGAATTTTTTGGTCGATTTTTGACCCCAGAAATTTTCTGGAGGGCAGGCGCCATTTACAGAACTGCAAGTTGGTGAAAATTTAGTGACCTTTTGCAGTGGGTTCAAAGCTGCTGTTGTGGGAAACGTCCACAAGGAGGTAGCATTTCTCCATTCCCCAATCTGGGTACTAGGGCAGCAGAGCCTTTCTGGAAGTCATTGTCCTAGGTTGTAAATTAGAATGGAATTTGCCAGGAGAAATCCCCATAAGTTTATGTCTCATTACTTCTTCTTGGTTTTTAAAATTTTTTTAATCTGGGTAAAGTTTAGAAAATTGTTTGTCCTAGGTGTACACAATCTGGTTCATTTGTACATTATGTATGTCTATTAATGTACAGATCCCCTTCCCATGTAAAATATTACACTGTTCCGTCGACCTCCCTTGCTATATGTTCGGTCTTTTTGATACATGTATATAATATGTATTTGTATATGTATAGTCACACTAATCTTCATTTCTCAATTTCCCCCCTCCTTTCCTTTTAGATGAGCATAGTTTGTTTTCTACGCCTGTGAGTGTCTTTCTCTTTGGAAATATGTTCATCTGTGTCAGTTATTAGATAATGCCGTACGTGATAATATGGGATATAGGTCTTTTGCTTTCCGACCTACTTCATGTTTTGTGATTATCTCCAGGCTCATCTATGGTGCCTCAAAGAGCAGTGCTTTAATGTTTTCCATGGCTAATATTCCATTGTGTACATGGACCACTTCTTCTTGGTGCATTTCTCTGTTGATGGACATTTTCGTTGCTTCCAAGCGTTGCCTATGGTAAATATTGCTGGAGTGCAGGATTGCCAGCCTGCGATTTTTGATTTTCATTCTCTCAGGTGATAGACCCAGCAGTGGGTATGATTGATTGACTGGTATGGTAGCTCAACGTTTACCTTTTCAAGGCACCTCAATTGTGCTGTCATTAGTGGCTCTTACCACGTCCCCCTTAGAATCGAGGGTACGCATTTCTCCACAATCACGTCAGCATTTCTTGTTTGCAGCATTTTTGTTGATGGCCATTCTGACTGGGGTGAGCTGATAGGTTTTTGTAATTTGGGTTTACATGTCTGTAAAAATTCCTACAATTCATCATTTTTCCACGCCTTTTGCTTTTCTGTTAAAAGAAAAAAGAGTGTGAGTATAATATACCTCTTCAAATTTTCTTTTTGGAAGGTTGCACTCTAGAATTTTTTGGTCGATTTTCGACCTCAGTATTTTTTGGAGGGCAGGTGTCATTTACAGAACTGCAATTGGTGAACATTTAGTGACCTTTTGCAGTGGGTTTAAAGCTGCTGTTGTGGGAAACGGCCACAAGGATGCAGCATTTCTCCATTCCCAAATCGGGGTACTAGGGCAGCAGAGCCGTTCTGGAAGTCGTTTGCCTAGGTGGTCAATTTGAATGGAATGTGCCAGGAAAACCCCCCATAAGTTTATGTCTCATTACTCCTAGTTCGTTGTTTTAATTTTTTCAATTGGGGTAATGGTTAGAATGTTGCTTGTCCAAGGTGTACACACTCTGGTTCATCTACATATTCTATATACCTATTTATGTAGAGATCCTCTTCCCGTGTAAATTATTACAGAGTGTTCCGTAAACCTTCCTTGCTATATGGTCGGTCTTTTTGATATATGTATATAATATGTATTTGTATACATATGGTAACGCTAATCTTCATTTATCCATTCCCCCACCTTTCCTTTTAGATAAGCATAGTTTTTTTTTTTAATAAGTCTGTGATGGACTTTCTCTGTGGAAATATGTTCATTTGTGTCAGTTATTAGAGAACGCCTATAAGTGATATCATGGGATATAGGACTTTTGCTTTCCGACTTACCTCATGTTCTGTGATTATCTCCAAGATCATCTATGGTGCCTCAAAGAGCAGTGTTTCATTGTTTTCCATGGCTAGTATTCATTGTGTACATGGGCCGCTTCTTCCTTTTCCTTTCATCTGTTGATGGACATTTTGGTTGCTTCACTGTCTTGTCTATTGTGAATAAGGCTGCAGTGCAGCTTTTGCAGCCCGGGTCTTCTTCATTCTGGTCTTCTCAGGTGAGAGGCCCATTGGTGTGCCTGCTGGATTGAATGGTACCTCAATTTTTCCTTTTCAACGCAGCTCCTTTCTGTTCTCATTATTAGCGTTTAACCCTTTTACATCTCACCAGCAGCTAGAGGGTACACAGTTCTCTAAAACCTCTTCAGCATTGACTGTTTGTAGACTTTTTGCCAATGGTCAGTCGACGGGTGTGAGTTGAGAACTTTTCGTAGATTAGATTGCATGAGTCTAATACTTCCTGAGGTTGAGCTTTTATCCATTTCCCTTTCTTTAAAAAGAGAGTGAGTAAAACTTACCTCTTCATACTAGCTTCGTGAACATTTTGCCTGTTTTGAATTATTTTTATCCATTCCCTACCTCAGCACAATTTTGAGGGCAGGTGTCCTTTACAGCCCTGCGTCCTTGTGAATGAATGGTAAGTGACCATTAGCTGTGGGTTAAAAGCTGCTGTTGCGGGAATCGGCCACAAGGCGGCAGCATTTCTCCTTTACCAAATCTGGTTACTAGGGCAACAGAGCCTTACTGGAAGTGGTGTTCTAGGTTGTAAATTAGAATGGAATGTGCGAGGCAAAAGCCCTTTAAGTTTATGTCTCATTACTTCTTGTTGGTATTTTTAACTTAATTTTTATTTTTTTTCACAGCAAACTTGATTACAATGTTTTGTTTGTTCTAGGTGTGCAAGATGTGGTTCTTTCACACATATACATATATCTATTCTTCTTCGGATCCTTTTCCCATGTAGGTTATGACACAGTGTTGAGTAGTCTTCTCTTGGTATTGCGTAGGTCTTTGGTGATTATGTATTTCACGTGTGTTTGTGTCTCTCTGTTAACCTCAATATGGTAATGTATCCAATCCTCACACCTTTCCATTTGGTGAACCATAAGTTTTTTTAATGAATCTATGATAGTGTTTCTCTGTGGAAATACCTTTGTCTGTATCATTTTTTAGGTAACACCTATATGTGATATGATAGGCTATGTGTCTTTCGCTTTCTCACTTACTCCGAGTTGCGTGATTACTTCTAGACTCATCTATGGTGCTGCAAATGGCATTGTTTCATTTTTTCACTAGCTCATATTCCATCTGTACAGGTAGCAGTTCTTCTTTGTCCACCCATCTGTCGGTGGACTTTTTGGTTACTTCCATATCTTGGCCATTGTAATACTGTGCAATGCAGATTTGCGTGCCTGTGTCCTTCCAATTCTGTCTTCTTAGGTTATAGGTCCAGGAATAGGTCTGCTGGATCATATGGTAGCTCAATGTTTACCTTTTAAAGGCACCTCTATTCTGATCTCTTTAGTGGCTCTTTCCAGGTTACGTCCCACTTAAAGTGGAGGGTATGTATTTCTTCCCAGCACCTTCAGCATTTATTCTTTGTAGTTTTTGCTGATGGTTATTCTGAGTGGTGTGAGCTGATACCTCTTTGTGGTTGAATTTGCATGTGTCTCATAATGCGTTGAAATTGAGCTTTAAGACTTGTCCTTTTTATTTTTCCAGCTGTGATTGGAGCTTATTTCTTCAAAGTGTTTTCTTAAAGTATGTGTCACCGTTTGAAATATTTTGGCCATGATCTCCCTCAAGACATTTTGAGGGCAGGTTTCATTTACAGCCCTGCAGTACTTGTTCATATGAAGTGACCATTAGCTCAGGCTTTAAACCTGCTTTTGCAGGTAACGGCCAGAGAGCGGCAGCCTTTCTACGTTCCCCTTGCTGCTACTAGGGAAACAGACCTATCGGTCCGTGGTGTTCTTCGGTTATAAATTAGAGTGCAATGTGCCCGGATAAACCCACAAATGTTGATGTCTCCTTGCTTTTCTTTGTTTTTAAATTTAATTTATATTTATTATTAATTAGAGTAATATTCCATTGTGTACGTGGACCACTTCTTCTTGGTGCATTCCTCGGTTGATGGACATTTTCATTGCTTCCAAGTGTTGGCTATGGTAAATATTGCTGGCGTACAGGTTTGCCAGCCTGTGACTTTTTGATTCTCATTTTCTCAGGTGATAGGCCAAGCAGTGGTTGTGATTGATTGACTGGTAGCTCAATGTTTCCCTTTTCAAAGCACCTACATTGTGTTTTCATTAGTGGCTCTTTACATGCCCCCCCCTTACCACCGAGGGTACGCATTTCTCCACACTCCCTTCACCGTTTATTTTTTGCAGCACTTTTCCTAATGGCCATTGTGACTGCTGCGAGCTGATAGGTTTTTGTAATATGGGTATGCATGTCATTAAAATTTTTAAAATTCATCATATTCCTACGCCTTTTTCTTTTCTCTTAAAAGAAAAAACCGTGAGTACAATATAGCTCTTGAAATTGTCTTCTTCGAAGGTTGCCCTCTTCTGAATTTTTTGGTCGATTTTTGACCCCAGAAATTTTCTGGAGGGCAGGCGCCATTTACAGAACTGCAAGTTGGTGAAAATTTAGTGACCTTTTGCAGTGGGTTCAAAGCTGCTGTTGTGGGAAACGTCCACAAGGAGGTAGCATTTCTCCATTCCCCAATCTGGGTACTAGGGCAGCAGAGCCTTTCTGGAAGTCATTGTCCTAGGTTGTAAATTAGAATGGAATTTGCCAGGAGAAATCCCCATAAGTTTATGTCTCATTACTTCTTCTTGGTTTTTAAAATTTTTTTAATCTGGGTAAAGTTTAGAAAATTGTTTGTCCTAGGTGTACACAATCTGGTTCATTTGTACATTATGTATGTCTATTAATGTACAGATCCTCTTCCCATGTAAAATATTACAGTGTTCCGTCGACCTCCCTTGCTATATGTTCGGTCTTTTTGATACATGTATATAATATGTATTTGTATATGTATAGTCACACTAATCTTCATTTCTCAATTTCCCCCCTCCTTTCCTTTTAGATGAGCATAGTTTGTTTTCTACGCCTGTGAGTGTCTTTCTCTTTGGAAATATGTTCATCTGTGTCAGTTATTAGATAATGCCGTACGTGATAATATGGGATATAGGTCTTTTGCTTTCCGACCTACTTCATGTTTTGTGATTATCTCCAGGCTCATCTATGGTGCCTCAAAGAGCAGTGCTTCAATGTTTTCCATGGCTAATATTCCATTGTGTACATGGACCACTTCTTCTTGGTGCATTCCTCTGTTGATGGACATTTTCGTTGCTTCCAAGCGTTGCCTATGGTAAATATTGCTGGAGTGCAGGATTGCCAGCCTGCGATTTTTGATTTTCATTCTCTCAGGTGATAGACCCAGCAGTGGGTATGATTGATTGACTGGTATGGTAGCTCAACGTTTACCTTTTCAAGGCACCTCAATTGTGCTGTCATTAGTGGCTCTTACCACGTCCCCCTTAGAATCGAGGGTACGCATTTCTCCACAATCACGTCAGCATTTCTTGTTTGCAGCATTTTTGTTGATGGCCATTCTGACTGGGGTGAGCTGATAGGTTTTTGTAATTTGGGTTTACATGTCTGTAAAAATTCCTACAATTCATCATTTTTCCACGCCTTTTGCTTTTCTGTTAAAAGAAAAAAGAAAAAGAGTGTGAGTATAATATACCTCTTCAAATTTTCTTTTTGGAAGGTTGCACTCTAGAATTTTTTGGTCGATTTTCGACCTCAGTATTTTTTGGAGGGCAGGTGTCATTTACAGAACTGCAATTGGTGAACATTTAGTGACCTTTTGCAGTGGGTTTAAAGCTGCTGTTGTGGGAAACGGCCACAAGGATGCAGCATTTCTCCATTCCCAAATCGGGGTACTAGGGCAGCAGAGCCGTTCTGGAAGTCGTTTGCCTAGGTGGTCAATTTGAATGGAATGTGCCAGGAAAACCCCCCATAAGTTTATGTCTCATTACTCCTAGTTCGTTGTTTTAATTTTTTCAATTGGGGTAATGGTTAGAATGTTGCTTGTCCAAGGTGTACACACTCTGGTTCATCTACATATTCTATATACCTATTTATGTAGAGATCCTCTTCCCGTGTAAATTATTACAGAGTGTTCCGTAAACCTTCCTTGCTATATGGTCGGTCTTTTTGATATATGTATATAATATGTATTTGTATACATATGGTAACGCTAATCTTCATTTATCCATTCCCCCACCTTTCCTTTTAGATAAGCATAGTTTTTTTTTTTAATAAGTCTGTGATGGACTTTCTCTGTGGAAATATGTTCATTTGTGTCAGTTATTAGAGAACGCCTATAAGTGATATCATGGGATATAGGACTTTTGCTTTCCGACTTACCTCATGTTCTGTGATTATCTCCAAGATCATCTATGGTGCCTCAAAGAGCAGTGTTTCATTGTTTTCCATGGCTAGTATTCATTGTGTACATGGGCCGCTTCTTCCTTTTCCTTTCATCTGTTGATGGACATTTTGGTTGCTTCACTGTCTTGTCTATTGTGAATAAGGCTGCAGTGCAGCTTTTGCAGCCCGGGTCTTCTTCATTCTGGTCTTCTCAGGTGAGAGGCCCATTGGTGCGCCTGCTGGATTGAATGGTACCTCAATTTTTCCTTTTCAACGCAGCTCCTTTCTGTTCTCATTATTAGCGTTTAACCCTTTTACATCTCACCAGCAGCTAGAGGGTACACAGTTCTCTAAAACCTCTTCAGCATTGACTGTTTGTAGACTTTTTGCCAATGGTCAGTCGACGGGTGTGAGTTGAGAACTTTTCGTAGATTAGATTGCATGAGTCTAATACTTCCTGAGGTTGAGCTTTTATCCATTTCCCTTTCTTTAAAAAGAGAGTGAGTAAAACTTACCTCTTCATACTAGCTTCGTGAACATTTTGCCTGTTTTGAATTTTTTTTATCCATTCCCTACCTCAGCACAATTTTGAGGGCAGGTGTCCTTTACAGCCCTGCGTCCTTGTGAATGAATGGTAAGTGACCATTAGCTGTGGGTTAAAAGCTGCTCTTGCGGGAATCGGCCACAAGGCGGCAGCATTTCTCCTTTACCAAATCTGGTTACTAGGGCAACAGAGCCTTACTGGAAGTGGTGTTCTAGGTTGCAAATTAGAATGGAATGTGCGAGGCAAAAGCCCTTTAAGTTTATGTCTCATTACTTCTTGTTGGTATTTTTAACTTAATTTTTATTTTGTATCACAGCAAACTTGATTACAATGTTTTGTTTGTTCTAGGTGTGCAAGATGTGGTTCTTTCACACATATACATATATCTATTCTTCTTCGGATCCTTTTCCCATGTAGGTTATGACACAGTGTTGAGTAGTCTTCTCTTGGTATTGCGTAGGTCTTTGGTGATTATGTATTTCACGTGTGTTTGTGTCTCTCTGTTAACCTCAATATGGTAATGTATCCAATCCTCACACCTTTCCATTTGGTGAACCATAAGTTTTTTTAATGAATCTATGATAGTGTTTCTCTGTGGAAATACCTTTGTCTGTATCATTTTTTAGGTAACACCTATATGTGATATGATAGGCTATGTGTCTTTCGCTTTCTCACTTACTCCGAGTTGCGTGATTACTTCTAGACTCATCTATGGTGCTGCAAATGGCATTGTTTCATTTTTTCACTAGCTCATATTCCATCTGTACAGGTAGCAGTTCTTCTTTGTCCACCCATCTGTCGGTGGACTTTTTGGTTACTTCCATATCTTGGCCATTGTAATACTGTGCAATGCAGATTTGCGTGCCTGTGTCCTTCCAATTCTGTCTTCTTAGGTTATAGGTCCAGGAATAGGTCTGCTGGATCATATGGTAGCTCAATGTTTACCTTTTAAAGGCACCTCTATTCTGATCTCTTTAGTGGCTCTTTCCAGGTTACGTCCCACTTAAAGTGGAGGGTATGTATTTCTTCCCAGCACCTTCAGCATTTATTCTTTGTAGTTTTTGCTGATGGTTATTCTGAGTGGTGTGAGCTGATACCTCTTTGTGGTTGAATTTGCATGTGTCTCATAATGCGTTGAAATTGAGCTTTAAGACTTGTCCTTTTTATTTTTCCAGCTGTGATTGGAGCTTATTTCTTCAAAGTGTTTTCTTAAAGTATGTGTCACCGTTTGAAATATTTTGGCCATGATCTCCCTCAAGACATTTTGAGGGCAGGTTTCATTTACAGCCCTGCAGTACTTGTTCATATGAAGTGACCATTAGCTCAGGCTTTAAACCTGCTTTTGCAGGTAACGGCCAGAGAGCGGCAGCCTTTCTACGTTCCCCTTGCTGCTACTAGGGAAACAGACCTACCGGTCCGTGGTGTTCTTCGGTTATAAATTAGAGTGCAATGTGCCCGGATAAACCCACAAATGTTGATGTCTCCTTGCTTTTCTTTGTTTTTAAATTTAATTTATATTTATTATTAATTAGAGTAATATTCCATTGTGTACGTGGACCACTTCTTCTTGGTGCATTCCTCGGTTGATGGACATTTTCATTGCTTCCAAGTGTTGGCTATGGTAAATATTGCTGGCGTACAGGTTTGCCAGCCTGTGACTTTTTGATTCTCATTTTCTCAGGTGATAGGCCAAGCAGTGGTTGTGATTGATTGACTGGTAGCTCAATGTTTCCCTTTTCAAAGCACCTACATTGTGTTTTCATTAGTGGCTCTTTACATGCCCCCCCTTACCACCGAGGGTACGCATTTCTCCACACTCCCTTCACCGTTTATTTTTTGCAGCACTTTTCCTAATGGCCATTGTGACTGCTGCGAGCTGATGGGTTTTTGTAATATGGGTATGCATGTCATTAAAATTTTTAAAATTCATCATATTCCTACGCCTTTTTCTTTTCTCTTAAAAGAAAAAACCGTGAGTACAATATAGCTCTTGAAATTGTCTTCTTCGAAGGTTGCCCTCTTCTGAATTTTTTGGTCGATTTTTGACCCCAGAAATTTTCTGGAGGGCAGGCGCCATTTACAGAACTGCAAGTTGGTGAAAATTTAGTGACCTTTTGCAGTGGGTTCAAAGCTGCTGTTGTGGGAAACGTCCACAAGGAGGTAGCATTTCTCCATTCCCCAATCTGGGTACTAGGGCAGCAGAGCCTTTCTGGAAGTCATTGTCCTAGGTTGTAAATTAGAATGGAATTTGCCAGGAGAAATCCCCATAAGTTTATGTCTCATTACTTCTTCTTGGTTTTTAAAATTTTTTTAATCTGGGTAAAGTTTAGAAAATTGTTTGTCCTAGGTGTACACAATCTGGTTCATTTGTACATTATGTATGTCTATTAATGTACAGATCCCCTTCCCATGTAAAATATTACACTGTTCCGTCGACCTCCCTTGCTATATGTTCGGTCTTTTTGATACATGTATATAATATGTATTTGTATATGTATAGTCACACTAATCTTCATTTCTCAATTTCCCCCCTCCTTTCCTTTTAGATGAGCATAGTTTGTTTTCTACGCCTGTGAGTGTCTTTCTCTTTGGAAATATGTTCATCTGTGTCAGTTATTAGATAATGCCGTACGTGATAATATGGGATATAGGTCTTTTGCTTTCCGACCTACTTCATGTTTTGTGATTATCTCCAGGCTCATCTATGGTGCCTCAAAGAGCAGTGCTTTAATGTTTTCCATGGCTAATATTCCATTGTGTACATGGACCACTTCTTCTTGGTGCATTTCTCTGTTGATGGACATTTTCGTTGCTTCCAAGCGTTGCCTATGGTAAATATTGCTGGAGTGCAGGATTGCCAGCCTGCGATTTTTGATTTTCATTCTCTCAGGTGATAGACCCAGCAGTGGGTATGATTGATTGACTGGTATGGTAGCTCAACGTTTACCTTTTCAAGGCACCTCAATTGTGCTGTCATTAGTGGCTCTTACCACGTCCCCCTTAGAATCGAGGGTACGCATTTCTCCACAATCACGTCAGCATTTCTTGTTTGCAGCATTTTTGTTGATGGCCATTCTGACTGGGGTGAGCTGATAGGTTTTTGTAATTTGGGTTTACATGTCTGTAAAAATTCCTACAATTCATCATTTTTCCACGCCTTTTGCTTTTCTGTTAAAAGAAAAAAGAGTGTGAGTATAATATACCTCTTCAAATTTTCTTTTTGGAAGGTTGCACTCTAGAATTTTTTGGTCGATTTTCGACCTCAGTATTTTTTGGAGGGCAGGTGTCATTTACAGAACTGCAATTGGTGAACATTTAGTGACCTTTTGCAGTGGGTTTAAAGCTGCTGTTGTGGGAAACGGCCACAAGGATGCAGCATTTCTCCATTCCCAAATCGGGGTACTAGGGCAGCAGAGCCGTTCTGGAAGTCGTTTGCCTAGGTGGTCAATTTGAATGGAATGTGCCAGGAAAACCCCCCATAAGTTTATGTCTCATTACTCCTAGTTCGTTGTTTTAATTTTTTCAATTGGGGTAATGGTTAGAATGTTGCTTGTCCAAGGTGTACACACTCTGGTTCATCTACATATTCTATATACCTATTTATGTAGAGATCCTCTTCCCGTGTAAATTATTACAGAGTGTTCCGTAAACCTTCCTTGCTATATGGTCGGTCTTTTTGATATATGTATATAATATGTATTTGTATACATATGGTAACGCTAATCTTCATTTATCCATTCCCCCACCTTTCCTTTTAGATAAGCATAGTTTTTTTTTTTAATAAGTCTGTGATGGACTTTCTCTGTGGAAATATGTTCATTTGTGTCAGTTATTAGAGAACGCCTATAAGTGATATCATGGGATATAGGACTTTTGCTTTCCGACTTACCTCATGTTCTGTGATTATCTCCAAGATCATCTATGGTGCCTCAAAGAGCAGTGTTTCATTGTTTTCCATGGCTAGTATTCATTGTGTACATGGGCCGCTTCTTCCTTTTCCTTTCATCTGTTGATGGACATTTTGGTTGCTTCACTGTCTTGTCTATTGTGAATAAGGCTGCAGTGCAGCTTTTGCAGCCCGGGTCTTCTTCATTCTGGTCTTCTCAGGTGAGAGGCCCATTGGTGTGCCTGCTGGATTGAATGGTACCTCAATTTTTCCTTTTCAACGCAGCTCCTTTCTGTTCTCATTATTAGCGTTTAACCCTTTTACATCTCACCAGCAGCTAGAGGGTACACAGTTCTCTAAAACCTCTTCAGCATTGACTGTTTGTAGACTTTTTGCCAATGGTCAGTCGACGGGTGTGAGTTGAGAACTTTTCGTAGATTAGATTGCATGAGTCTAATACTTCCTGAGGTTGAGCTTTTATCCATTTCCCTTTCTTTAAAAAGAGAGTGAGTAAAACTTACCTCTTCATACTAGCTTCGTGAACATTTTGCCTGTTTTGAATTATTTTTATCCATTCCCTACCTCAGCACAATTTTGAGGGCAGGTGTCCTTTACAGCCCTGCGTCCTTGTGAATGAATGGTAAGTGACCATTAGCTGTGGGTTAAAAGCTGCTGTTGCGGGAATCGGCCACAAGGCGGCAGCATTTCTCCTTTACCAAATCTGGTTACTAGGGCAACAGAGCCTTACTGGAAGTGGTGTTCTAGGTTGTAAATTAGAATGGAATGTGCGAGGCAAAAGCCCTTTAAGTTTATGTCTCATTACTTCTTGTTGGTATTTTTAACTTAATTTTTATTTTTTTTCACAGCAAACTTGATTACAATGTTTTGTTTGTTCTAGGTGTGCAAGATGTGGTTCTTTCACACATATACATATATCTATTCTTCTTCGGATCCTTTTCCCATGTAGGTTATGACACAGTGTTGAGTAGTCTTCTCTTGGTATTGCGTAGGTCTTTGGTGATTATGTATTTCACGTGTGTTTGTGTCTCTCTGTTAACCTCAATATGGTAATGTATCCAATCCTCACACCTTTCCATTTGGTGAACCATAAGTTTTTTTAATGAATCTATGATAGTGTTTCTCTGTGGAAATACCTTTGTCTGTATCATTTTTTAGGTAACACCTATATGTGATATGATAGGCTATGTGTCTTTCGCTTTCTCACTTACTCCGAGTTGCGTGATTACTTCTAGACTCATCTATGGTGCTGCAAATGGCATTGTTTCATTTTTTCACTAGCTCATATTCCATCTGTACAGGTAGCAGTTCTTCTTTGTCCACCCATCTGTCGGTGGACTTTTTGGTTACTTCCATATCTTGGCCATTGTAATACTGTGCAATGCAGATTTGCGTGCCTGTGTCCTTCCAATTCTGTCTTCTTAGGTTATAGGTCCAGGAATAGGTCTGCTGGATCATATGGTAGCTCAATGTTTACCTTTTAAAGGCACCTCTATTCTGATCTCTTTAGTGGCTCTTTCCAGGTTACGTCCCACTTAAAGTGGAGGGTATGTATTTCTTCCCAGCACCTTCAGCATTTATTCTTTGTAGTTTTTGCTGATGGTTATTCTGAGTGGTGTGAGCTGATACCTCTTTGTGGTTGAATTTGCATGTGTCTCATAATGCGTTGAAATTGAGCTTTAAGACTTGTCCTTTTTATTTTTCCAGCTGTGATTGGAGCTTATTTCTTCAAAGTGTTTTCTTAAAGTATGTGTCACCGTTTGAAATATTTTGGCCATGATCTCCCTCAAGACATTTTGAGGGCAGGTTTCATTTACAGCCCTGCAGTACTTGTTCATATGAAGTGACCATTAGCTCAGGCTTTAAACCTGCTTTTGCAGGTAACGGCCAGAGAGCGGCAGCCTTTCTACGTTCCCCTTGCTGCTACTAGGGAAACAGACCTATCGGTCCGTGGTGTTCTTCGGTTATAAATTAGAGTGCAATGTGCCCGGATAAACCCACAAATGTTGATGTCTCCTTGCTTTTCTTTGTTTTTAAATTTAATTTATATTTATTATTAATTAGAGTAATATTCCATTGTGTACGTGGACCACTTCTTCTTGGTGCATTCCTCGGTTGATGGACATTTTCATTGCTTCCAAGTGTTGGCTATGGTAAATATTGCTGGCGTACAGGTTTGCCAGCCTGTGACTTTTTGATTCTCATTTTCTCAGGTGATAGGCCAAGCAGTGGTTGTGATTGATTGACTGGTAGCTCAATGTTTCCCTTTTCAAAGCACCTACATTGTGTTTTCATTAGTGGCTCTTTACATGCCCCCCCCTTACCACCGAGGGTACGCATTTCTCCACACTCCCTTCACCGTTTATTTTTTGCAGCACTTTTCCTAATGGCCATTGTGACTGCTGCGAGCTGATAGGTTTTTGTAATATGGGTATGCATGTCATTAAAATTTTTAAAATTCATCATATTCCTACGCCTTTTTCTTTTCTCTTAAAAGAAAAAACCGTGAGTACAATATAGCTCTTGAAATTGTCTTCTTCGAAGGTTGCCCTCTTCTGAATTTTTTGGTCGATTTTTGACCCCAGAAATTTTCTGGAGGGCAGGCGCCATTTACAGAACTGCAAGTTGGTGAAAATTTAGTGACCTTTTGCAGTGGGTTCAAAGCTGCTGTTGTGGGAAACGTCCACAAGGAGGTAGCATTTCTCCATTCCCCAATCTGGGTACTAGGGCAGCAGAGCCTTTCTGGAAGTCATTGTCCTAGGTTGTAAATTAGAATGGAATTTGCCAGGAGAAATCCCCATAAGTTTATGTCTCATTACTTCTTCTTGGTTTTTAAAATTTTTTTAATCTGGGTAAAGTTTAGAAAATTGTTTGTCCTAGGTGTACACAATCTGGTTCATTTGTACATTATGTATGTCTATTAATGTACAGATCCTCTTCCCATGTAAAATATTACAGTGTTCCGTCGACCTCCCTTGCTATATGTTCGGTCTTTTTGATACATGTATATAATATGTATTTGTATATGTATAGTCACACTAATCTTCATTTCTCAATTTCCCCCCTCCTTTCCTTTTAGATGAGCATAGTTTGTTTTCTACGCCTGTGAGTGTCTTTCTCTTTGGAAATATGTTCATCTGTGTCAGTTATTAGATAATGCCGTACGTGATAATATGGGATATAGGTCTTTTGCTTTCCGACCTACTTCATGTTTTGTGATTATCTCCAGGCTCATCTATGGTGCCTCAAAGAGCAGTGCTTCAATGTTTTCCATGGCTAATATTCCATTGTGTACATGGACCACTTCTTCTTGGTGCATTCCTCTGTTGATGGACATTTTCGTTGCTTCCAAGCGTTGCCTATGGTAAATATTGCTGGAGTGCAGGATTGCCAGCCTGCGATTTTTGATTTTCATTCTCTCAGGTGATAGACCCAGCAGTGGGTATGATTGATTGACTGGTATGGTAGCTCAACGTTTACCTTTTCAAGGCACCTCAATTGTGCTGTCATTAGTGGCTCTTACCACGTCCCCCTTAGAATCGAGGGTACGCATTTCTCCACAATCACGTCAGCATTTCTTGTTTGCAGCATTTTTGTTGATGGCCATTCTGACTGGGGTGAGCTGATAGGTTTTTGTAATTTGGGTTTACATGTCTGTAAAAATTCCTACAATTCATCATTTTTCCACGCCTTTTGCTTTTCTGTTAAAAGAAAAAAGAAAAAGAGTGTGAGTATAATATACCTCTTCAAATTTTCTTTTTGGAAGGTTGCACTCTAGAATTTTTTGGTCGATTTTCGACCTCAGTATTTTTTGGAGGGCAGGTGTCATTTACAGAACTGCAATTGGTGAACATTTAGTGACCTTTTGCAGTGGGTTTAAAGCTGCTGTTGTGGGAAACGGCCACAAGGATGCAGCATTTCTCCATTCCCAAATCGGGGTACTAGGGCAGCAGAGCCGTTCTGGAAGTCGTTTGCCTAGGTGGTCAATTTGAATGGAATGTGCCAGGAAAACCCCCCATAAGTTTATGTCTCATTACTCCTAGTTCGTTGTTTTAATTTTTTCAATTGGGGTAATGGTTAGAATGTTGCTTGTCCAAGGTGTACACACTCTGGTTCATCTACATATTCTATATACCTATTTATGTAGAGATCCTCTTCCCGTGTAAATTATTACAGAGTGTTCCGTAAACCTTCCTTGCTATATGGTCGGTCTTTTTGATATATGTATATAATATGTATTTGTATACATATGGTAACGCTAATCTTCATTTATCCATTCCCCCACCTTTCCTTTTAGATAAGCATAGTTTTTTTTTTTAATAAGTCTGTGATGGACTTTCTCTGTGGAAATATGTTCATTTGTGTCAGTTATTAGAGAACGCCTATAAGTGATATCATGGGATATAGGACTTTTGCTTTCCGACTTACCTCATGTTCTGTGATTATCTCCAAGATCATCTATGGTGCCTCAAAGAGCAGTGTTTCATTGTTTTCCATGGCTAGTATTCATTGTGTACATGGGCCGCTTCTTCCTTTTCCTTTCATCTGTTGATGGACATTTTGGTTGCTTCACTGTCTTGTCTATTGTGAATAAGGCTGCAGTGCAGCTTTTGCAGCCCGGGTCTTCTTCATTCTGGTCTTCTCAGGTGAGAGGCCCATTGGTGCGCCTGCTGGATTGAATGGTACCTCAATTTTTCCTTTTCAACGCAGCTCCTTTCTGTTCTCATTATTAGCGTTTAACCCTTTTACATCTCACCAGCAGCTAGAGGGTACACAGTTCTCTAAAACCTCTTCAGCATTGACTGTTTGTAGACTTTTTGCCAATGGTCAGTCGACGGGTGTGAGTTGAGAACTTTTCGTAGATTAGATTGCATGAGTCTAATACTTCCTGAGGTTGAGCTTTTATCCATTTCCCTTTCTTTAAAAAGAGAGTGAGTAAAACTTACCTCTTCATACTAGCTTCGTGAACATTTTGCCTGTTTTGAATTTTTTTTATCCATTCCCTACCTCAGCACAATTTTGAGGGCAGGTGTCCTTTACAGCCCTGCGTCCTTGTGAATGAATGGTAAGTGACCATTAGCTGTGGGTTAAAAGCTGCTCTTGCGGGAATCGGCCACAAGGCGGCAGCATTTCTCCTTTACCAAATCTGGTTACTAGGGCAACAGAGCCTTACTGGAAGTGGTGTTCTAGGTTGCAAATTAGAATGGAATGTGCGAGGCAAAAGCCCTTTAAGTTTATGTCTCATTACTTCTTGTTGGTATTTTTAACTTAATTTTTATTTTGTATCACAGCAAACTTGATTACAATGTTTTGTTTGTTCTAGGTGTGCAAGATGTGGTTCTTTCACACATATACATATATCTATTCTTCTTCGGATCCTTTTCCCATGTAGGTTATGACACAGTGTTGAGTAGTCTTCTCTTGGTATTGCGTAGGTCTTTGGTGATTATGTATTTCACGTGTGTTTGTGTCTCTCTGTTAACCTCAATATGGTAATGTATCCAATCCTCACACCTTTCCATTTGGTGAACCATAAGTTTTTTTAATGAATCTATGATAGTGTTTCTCTGTGGAAATACCTTTGTCTGTATCATTTTTTAGGTAACACCTATATGTGATATGATAGGCTATGTGTCTTTCGCTTTCTCACTTACTCCGAGTTGCGTGATTACTTCTAGACTCATCTATGGTGCTGCAAATGGCATTGTTTCATTTTTTCACTAGCTCATATTCCATCTGTACAGGTAGCAGTTCTTCTTTGTCCACCCATCTGTCGGTGGACTTTTTGGTTACTTCCATATCTTGGCCATTGTAATACTGTGCAATGCAGATTTGCGTGCCTGTGTCCTTCCAATTCTGTCTTCTTAGGTTATAGGTCCAGGAATAGGTCTGCTGGATCATATGGTAGCTCAATGTTTACCTTTTAAAGGCACCTCTATTCTGATCTCTTTAGTGGCTCTTTCCAGGTTACGTCCCACTTAAAGTGGAGGGTATGTATTTCTTCCCAGCACCTTCAGCATTTATTCTTTGTAGTTTTTGCTGATGGTTATTCTGAGTGGTGTGAGCTGATACCTCTTTGTGGTTGAATTTGCATGTGTCTCATAATGCGTTGAAATTGAGCTTTAAGACTTGTCCTTTTTATTTTTCCAGCTGTGATTGGAGCTTATTTCTTCAAAGTGTTTTCTTAAAGTATGTGTCACCGTTTGAAATATTTTGGCCATGATCTCCCTCAAGACATTTTGAGGGCAGGTTTCATTTACAGCCCTGCAGTACTTGTTCATATGAAGTGACCATTAGCTCAGGCTTTAAACCTGCTTTTGCAGGTAACGGCCAGAGAGCGGCAGCCTTTCTACGTTCCCCTTGCTGCTACTAGGGAAACAGACCTACCGGTCCGTGGTGTTCTTCGGTTATAAATTAGAGTGCAATGTGCCCGGATAAACCCACAAATGTTGATGTCTCCTTGCTTTTCTTTGTTTTTAAATTTAATTTATATTTATTATTAATTAGAGTAATATTCCATTGTGTACGTGGACCACTTCTTCTTGGTGCATTCCTCGGTTGATGGACATTTTCATTGCTTCCAAGTGTTGGCTATGGTAAATATTGCTGGCGTACAGGTTTGCCAGCCTGTGACTTTTTGATTCTCATTTTCTCAGGTGATAGGCCAAGCAGTGGTTGTGATTGATTGACTGGTAGCTCAATGTTTCCCTTTTCAAAGCACCTACATTGTGTTTTCATTAGTGGCTCTTTACATGCCCCCCCTTACCACCGAGGGTACGCATTTCTCCACACTCCCTTCACCGTTTATTTTTTGCAGCACTTTTCCTAATGGCCATTGTGACTGCTGCGAGCTGATGGGTTTTTGTAATATGGGTATGCATGTCATTAAAATTTTTAAAATTCATCATATTCCTACGCCTTTTTCTTTTCTCTTAAAAGAAAAAACCGTGAGTACAATATAGCTCTTGAAATTGTCTTCTTCGAAGGTTGCCCTCTTCTGAATTTTTTGGTCGATTTTTGACCCCAGAAATTTTCTGGAGGGCAGGCGCCATTTACAGAACTGCAAGTTGGTGAAAATTTAGTGACCTTTTGCAGTGGGTTCAAAGCTGCTGTTGTGGGAAACGTCCACAAGGAGGTAGCATTTCTCCATTCCCCAATCTGGGTACTAGGGCAGCAGAGCCTTTCTGGAAGTCATTGTCCTAGGTTGTAAATTAGAATGGAATTTGCCAGGAGAAATCCCCATAAGTTTATGTCTCATTACTTCTTCTTGGTTTTTAAAATTTTTTTAATCTGGGTAAAGTTTAGAAAATTGTTTGTCCTAGGTGTACACAATCTGGTTCATTTGTACATTATGTATGTCTATTAATGTACAGATCCTCTTCCCATGTAAAATATTACAGTGTTCCGTCGACCTCCCTTGCTATATGTTCGGTCTTTTTGATACATGTATATAATATGTATTTGTATATGTATAGTCACACTAATCTTCATTTCTCAATTTCCCCCCTCCTTTCCTTTTAGATGAGCATAGTTTGTTTTCTACGCCTGTGAGTGTCTTTCTCTTTGGAAATATGTTCATCTGTGTCAGTTATTAGATAATGCCGTACGTGATAATATGGGATATAGGTCTTTTGCTTTCCGACCTACTTCATGTTTTGTGATTATCTCCAGGCTCATCTATGGTGCCTCAAAGAGCAGTGCTTCAATGTTTTCCATGGCTAATATTCCATTGTGTACATGGACCACTTCTTCTTGGTGCATTCCTCTGTTGATGGACATTTTCGTTGCTTCCAAGCGTTGCCTATGGTAAATATTGCTGGAGTGCAGGATTGCCAGCCTGCGATTTTTGATTTTCATTCTCTCAGGTGATAGACCCAGCAGTGGGTATGATTGATTGACTGGTATGGTAGCTCAACGTTTACCTTTTCAAGGCACCTCAATTGTGCTGTCATTAGTGGCTCTTACCACGTCCCCCTTAGAATCGAGGGTACGCATTTCTCCACAATCACGTCAGCATTTCTTGTTTGCAGCATTTTTGTTGATGGCCATTCTGACTGGGGTGAGCTGATAGGTTTTTGTAATTTGGGTTTACATGTCTGTAAAAATTCCTACAATTCATCATTTTTCCACGCCTTTTGCTTTTCTGTTAAAAGAAAAAAGAAAAAGAGTGTGAGTATAATATACCTCTTCAAATTTTCTTTTTGGAAGGTTGCACTCTAGAATTTTTTGGTCGATTTTCGACCTCAGTATTTTTTGGAGGGCAGGTGTCATTTACAGAACTGCAATTGGTGAACATTTAGTGACCTTTTGCAGTGGGTTTAAAGCTGCTGTTGTGGGAAACGGCCACAAGGATGCAGCATTTCTCCATTCCCAAATCGGGGTACTAGGGCAGCAGAGCCGTTCTGGAAGTCGTTTGCCTAGGTGGTCAATTTGAATGGAATGTGCCAGGAAAACCCCCCATAAGTTTATGTCTCATTACTCCTAGTTCGTTGTTTTAATTTTTTCAATTGGGGTAATGGTTAGAATGTTGCTTGTCCAAGGTGTACACACTCTGGTTCATCTACATATTCTATATACCTATTTATGTAGAGATCCTCTTCCCGTGTAAATTATTACAGAGTGTTCCGTAAACCTTCCTTGCTATATGGTCGGTCTTTTTGATATATGTATATAATATGTATTTGTATACATATGGTAACGCTAATCTTCATTTATCCATTCCCCCACCTTTCCTTTTAGATAAGCATAGTTTTTTTTTTAATAAGTCTGTGATGGACTTTCTCTGTGGAAATATGTTCATTTGTGTCAGTTATTAGAGAACGCCTATAAGTGATATCATGGGATATAGGACTTTTGCTTTCCGACTTACCTCATGTTCTGTGATTATCTCCAAGATCATCTATGGTGCCTCAAAGAGCAGTGTTTCATTGTTTTCCATGGCTAGTATTCATTGTGTACATGGGCCGCTTCTTCCTTTTCCTTTCATCTGTTGATGGACATTTTGGTTGCTTCACTGTCTTGTCTATTGTGAATAAGGCTGCAGTGCAGCTTTTGCAGCCCGGGTCTTCTTCATTCTGGTCTTCTCAGGTGAGAGGCCCATTGGTGCGCCTGCTGGATTGAATGGTACCTCAATTTTTCCTTTTCAACGCAGCTCCTTTCTGTTCTCATTATTAGCGTTTAACCCTTTTACATCTCACCAGCAGCTAGAGGGTACACAGTTCTCTAAAACCTCTTCAGCATTGACTGTTTGTAGACTTTTTGCCAATGGTCAGTCGACGGGTGTGAGTTGAGAACTTTTCGTAGATTAGATTGCATGAGTCTAATACTTCCTGAGGTTGAGCTTTTATCCATTTCCCTTTCTTTAAAAAGAGAGTGAGTAAAACTTACCTCTTCATACTAGCTTCGTGAACATTTTGCCTGTTTTGAATTATTTTTATCCATTCCCTACCTCAGCACAATTTTGAGGGCAGGTGTCCTTTACAGCCCTGCGTCCTTGTGAATGAATGGTAAGTGACCATTAGCTGTGGGTTAAAAGCTGCTGTTGCGGGAATCGGCCACAAGGCGGCAGCATTTCTCCTTTACCAAATCTGGTTACTAGGGCAACAGAGCCTTACTGGAAGTGGTGTTCTAGGTTGTAAATTAGAATGGAATGTGCGAGGCAAAAGCCCTTTAAGTTTATGTCTCATTACTTCTTGTTGGTATTTTTAACTTAATTTTTATTTTTTTTCACAGCAAACTTGATTACAATGTTTTGTTTGTTCTAGGTGTGCAAGATGTGGTTCTTTCACACATATACATATATCTATTCTTCTTCGGATCCTTTTCCCATGTAGGTTATGACACAGTGTTGAGTAGTCTTCTCTTGGTATTGCGTAGGTCTTTGGTGATTATGTATTTCACGTGTGTTTGTGTCTCTCTGTTAACCTCAATATGGTAATGTATCCAATCCTCACACCTTTCCATTTGGTGAACCATAAGTTTTTTTAATGAATCTATGATAGTGTTTCTCTGTGGAAATACCTTTGTCTGTATCATTTTTTAGGTAACACCTATATGTGATATGATAGGCTATGTGTCTTTCGCTTTCTCACTTACTCCGAGTTGCGTGATTACTTCTAGACTCATCTATGGTGCTGCAAATGGCATTGTTTCATTTTTTCACTAGCTCATATTCCATCTGTACAGGTAGCAGTTCTTCTTTGTCCACCCATCTGTCGGTGGACTTTTTGGTTACTTCCATATCTTGGCCATTGTAATACTGTGCAATGCAGATTTGCGTGCCTGTGTCCTTCCAATTCTGTCTTCTTAGGTTATAGGTCCAGGAATAGGTCTGCTGGATCATATGGTAGCTCAATGTTTACCTTTTAAAGGCACCTCTATTCTGATCTCTTTAGTGGCTCTTTCCAGGTTACGTCCCACTTAAAGTGGAGGGTATGTATTTCTTCCCAGCACCTTCAGCATTTATTCTTTGTAGTTTTTGCTGATGGTTATT
Source organism: Balaenoptera borealis (assembly GCF_965194805.1). Classification (NCBI taxonomy): domain Eukaryota; kingdom Metazoa; phylum Chordata; class Mammalia; order Artiodactyla; family Balaenopteridae; genus Balaenoptera; species Balaenoptera borealis. Next base: position 108,684,861 of record NC_138863.1, on the reverse strand, counting down.
CTGAGTGGTGTGAGCTGATACCTCTTTGTGGTTGAATTTGCATGTGTCTCATAATGCGTTGAAATTGAGCTTTAAGACTTGTCCTTTTTATTTTTCCAGCTGTGATTGGAGCTTATTTCTTCAAAGTGTTTTCTTAAAGTATGTGTCACCGTTTGAAATATTTTGGCCATGATCTCCCTCAAGACATTTTGAGGGCAGGTTTCATTTACAGCCCTGCAGTACTTGTTCATATGAAGTGACCATTAGCTCAGGCTTTAAACCTGCTTTTGCAGGTAACGGCCAGAGAGCGGCAGCCTTTCTACGTTCCCCTTGCTGCTACTAGGGAAACAGACCTACCGGTCCGTGGTGTTCTTCGGTTATAAATTAGAGTGCAATGTGCCCGGATAAACCCACAAATGTTGATGTCTCCTTGCTTTTCTTTGTTTTTAAATTTAATTTATATTTATTATTAATTAGAGTAATATTCCATTGTGTACGTGGACCACTTCTTCTTGGTGCATTCCTCGGTTGATGGACATTTTCATTGCTTCCAAGTGTTGGCTATGGTAAATATTGCTGGCGTACAGGTTTGCCAGCCTGTGACTTTTTGATTCTCATTTTCTCAGGTGATAGGCCAAGCAGTGGTTGTGATTGATTGACTGGTAGCTCAATGTTTCCCTTTTCAAAGCACCTACATTGTGTTTTCATTAGTGGCTCTTTACATGCCCCCCCTTACCACCGAGGGTACGCATTTCTCCACACTCCCTTCACCGTTTATTTTTTGCAGCACTTTTCCTAATGGCCATTGTGACTGCTGCGAGCTGATGGGTTTTTGTAATATGGGTATGCATGTCATTAAAATTTTTAAAATTCATCATATTCCTACGCCTTTTTCTTTTCTCTTAAAAGAAAAAACCGTGAGTACAATATAGCTCTTGAAATTGTCTTCTTCGAAGGTTGCCCTCTTCTGAATTTTTTGGTCGATTTTTGACCCCAGAAATTTTCTGGAGGGCAGGCGCCATTTACAGAACTGCAAGTTGGTGAAAATTTAGTGACCTTTTGCAGTGGGTTCAAAGCTGCTGTTGTGGGAAACGTCCACAAGGAGGTAGCATTTCTCCATTCCCCAATCTGGGTACTAGGGCAGCAGAGCCTTTCTGGAAGTCATTGTCCTAGGTTGTAAATTAGAATGGAATTTGCCAGGAGAAATCCCCATAAGTTTATGTCTCATTACTTCTTCTTGGTTTTTAAAATTTTTTTAATCTGGGTAAAGTTTAGAAAATTGTTTGTCCTAGGTGTACACAATCTGGTTCATTTGTACATTATGTATGTCTATTAATGTACAGATCCTCTTCCCATGTAAAATATTACAGTGTTCCGTCGACCTCCCTTGCTATATGTTCGGTCTTTTTGATACATGTATATAATATGTATTTGTATATGTATAGTCACACTAATCTTCATTTCTCAATTTCCCCCCTCCTTTCCTTTTAGATGAGCATAGTTTGTTTTCTACGCCTGTGAGTGTCTTTCTCTTTGGAAATATGTTCATCTGTGTCAGTTATTAGATAATGCCGTACGTGATAATATGGGATATAGGTCTTTTGCTTTCCGACCTACTTCATGTTTTGTGATTATCTCCAGGCTCATCTATGGTGCCTCAAAGAGCAGTGCTTCAATGTTTTCCATGGCTAATATTCCATTGTGTACATGGACCACTTCTTCTTGGTGCATTCCTCTGTTGATGGACATTTTCGTTGCTTCCAAGCGTTGCCTATGGTAAATATTGCTGGAGTGCAGGATTGCCAGCCTGCGATTTTTGATTTTCATTCTCTCAGGTGATAGACCCAGCAGTGGGTATGATTGATTGACTGGTATGGTAGCTCAACGTTTACCTTTTCAAGGCACCTCAATTGTGCTGTCATTAGTGGCTCTTACCACGTCCCCCTTAGAATCGAGGGTACGCATTTCTCCACAATCACGTCAGCATTTCTTGTTTGCAGCATTTTTGTTGATGGCCATTCTGACTGGGGTGAGCTGATAGGTTTTTGTAATTTGGGTTTACATGTCTGTAAAAATTCCTACAATTCATCATTTTTCCACGCCTTTTGCTTTTCTGTTAAAAGAAAAAAGAAAAAGAGTGTGAGTATAATATACCTCTTCAAATTTTCTTTTTGGAAGGTTGCACTCTAGAATTTTTTGGTCGATTTTCGACCTCAGTATTTTTTGGAGGGCAGGTGTCATTTACAGAACTGCAATTGGTGAACATTTAGTGACCTTTTGCAGTGGGTTTAAAGCTGCTGTTGTGGGAAACGGCCACAAGGATGCAGCATTTCTCCATTCCCAAATCGGGGTACTAGGGCAGCAGAGCCGTTCTGGAAGTCGTTTGCCTAGGTGGTCAATTTGAATGGAATGTGCCAGGAAAACCCCCCATAAGTTTATGTCTCATTACTCCTAGTTCGTTGTTTTAATTTTTTCAATTGGGGTAATGGTTAGAATGTTGCTTGTCCAAGGTGTACACACTCTGGTTCATCTACATATTCTATATACCTATTTATGTAGAGATCCTCTTCCCGTGTAAATTATTACAGAGTGTTCCGTAAACCTTCCTTGCTATATGGTCGGTCTTTTTGATATATGTATATAATATGTATTTGTATACATATGGTAACGCTAATCTTCATTTATCCATTCCCCCACCTTTCCTTTTAGATAAGCATAGTTTTTTTTTTAATAAGTCTGTGATGGACTTTCTCTGTGGAAATATGTTCATTTGTGTCAGTTATTAGAGAACGCCTATAAGTGATATCATGGGATATAGGACTTTTGCTTTCCGACTTACCTCATGTTCTGTGATTATCTCCAAGATCATCTATGGTGCCTCAAAGAGCAGTGTTTCATTGTTTTCCATGGCTAGTATTCATTGTGTACATGGGCCGCTTCTTCCTTTTCCTTTCATCTGTTGATGGACATTTTGGTTGCTTCACTGTCTTGTCTATTGTGAATAAGGCTGCAGTGCAGCTTTTGCAGCCCGGGTCTTCTTCATTCTGGTCTTCTCAGGTGAGAGGCCCATTGGTGCGCCTGCTGGATTGAATGGTACCTCAATTTTTCCTTTTCAACGCAGCTCCTTTCTGTTCTCATTATTAGCGTTTAACCCTTTTACATCTCACCAGCAGCTAGAGGGTACACAGTTCTCTAAAACCTCTTCAGCATTGACTGTTTGTAGACTTTTTGCCAATGGTCAGTCGACGGGTGTGAGTTGAGAACTTTTCGTAGATTAGATTGCATGAGTCTAATACTTCCTGAGGTTGAGCTTTTATCCATTTCCCTTTCTTTAAAAAGAGAGTGAGTAAAACTTACCTCTTCATACTAGCTTCGTGAACATTTTGCCTGTTTTGAATTATTTTTATCCATTCCCTACCTCAGCACAATTTTGAGGGCAGGTGTCCTTTACAGCCCTGCGTCCTTGTGAATGAATGGTAAGTGACCATTAGCTGTGGGTTAAAAGCTGCTGTTGCGGGAATCGGCCACAAGGCGGCAGCATTTCTCCTTTACCAAATCTGGTTACTAGGGCAACAGAGCCTTACTGGAAGTGGTGTTCTAGGTTGTAAATTAGAATGGAATGTGCGAGGCAAAAGCCCTTTAAGTTTATGTCTCATTACTTCTTGTTGGTATTTTTAACTTAATTTTTATTTTTTTTCACAGCAAACTTGATTACAATGTTTTGTTTGTTCTAGGTGTGCAAGATGTGGTTCTTTCACACATATACATATATCTATTCTTCTTCGGATCCTTTTCCCATGTAGGTTATGACACAGTGTTGAGTAGTCTTCTCTTGGTATTGCGTAGGTCTTTGGTGATTATGTATTTCACGTGTGTTTGTGTCTCTCTGTTAACCTCAATATGGTAATGTATCCAATCCTCACACCTTTCCATTTGGTGAACCATAAGTTTTTTTAATGAATCTATGATAGTGTTTCTCTGTGGAAATACCTTTGTCTGTATCATTTTTTAGGTAACACCTATATGTGATATGATAGGCTATGTGTCTTTCGCTTTCTCACTTACTCCGAGTTGCGTGATTACTTCTAGACTCATCTATGGTGCTGCAAATGGCATTGTTTCATTTTTTCACTAGCTCATATTCCATCTGTACAGGTAGCAGTTCTTCTTTGTCCACCCATCTGTCGGTGGACTTTTTGGTTACTTCCATATCTTGGCCATTGTAATACTGTGCAATGCAGATTTGCGTGCCTGTGTCCTTCCAATTCTGTCTTCTTAGGTTATAGGTCCAGGAATAGGTCTGCTGGATCATATGGTAGCTCAATGTTTACCTTTTAAAGGCACCTCTATTCTGATCTCTTTAGTGGCTCTTTCCAGGTTACGTCCCACTTAAAGTGGAGGGTATGTATTTCTTCCCAGCACCTTCAGCATTTATTCTTTGTAGTTTTTGCTGATGGTTATTCTGAGTGGTGTGAGCTGATACCTCTTTGTGGTTGAATTTGCATGTGTCTCATAATGCGTTGAAATTGAGCTTTAAGACTTGTCCTTTTTATTTTTCCAGCTGTGATTGGAGCTTATTTCTTCAAAGTGTTTTCTTAAAGTATGTGTCACCGTTTGAAATATTTTGGCCATGATCTCCCTCAAGACATTTTGAGGGCAGGTTTCATTTACAGCCCTGCAGTACTTGTTCATATGAAGTGACCATTAGCTCAGGCTTTAAACCTGCTTTTGCAGGTAACGGCCAGAGAGCGGCAGCCTTTCTACGTTCCCCTTGCTGCTACTAGGGAAACAGACCTACCGGTCCGTGGTGTTCTTCGGTTATAAATTAGAGTGCAATGTGCCCGGATAAACCCACAAATGTTGATGTCTCCTTGCTTTTCTTTGTTTTTAAATTTAATTTATATTTATTATTAATTAGAGTAATATTCCATTGTGTACGTGGACCACTTCTTCTTGGTGCATTCCTCGGTTGATGGACATTTTCATTGCTTCCAAGTGTTGGCTATGGTAAATATTGCTGGCGTACAGGTTTGCCAGCCTGTGACTTTTTGATTCTCATTTTCTCAGGTGATAGGCCAAGCAGTGGTTGTGATTGATTGACTGGTAGCTCAATGTTTCCCTTTTCAAAGCACCTACATTGTGTTTTCATTAGTGGCTCTTTACATGCCCCCCCTTACCACCGAGGGTACGCATTTCTCCACACTCCCTTCACCGTTTATTTTTTGCAGCACTTTTCCTAATGGCCATTGTGACTGCTGCGAGCTGATAGGTTTTTGTAATATGGGTATGCATGTCATTAAAATTTTTAAAATTCATCATATTCCTACGCCTTTTTCTTTTCTCTTAAAAGAAAAAACCGTGAGTACAATATAGCTCTTGAAATTGTCTTCTTCGAAGGTTGCCCTCTTCTGAATTTTTTGGTCGATTTTTGACCCCAGAAATTTTCTGGAGGGCAGGCGCCATTTACAGAACTGCAAGTTGGTGAAAATTTAGTGACCTTTTGCAGTGGGTTCAAAGCTGCTGTTGTGGGAAACGTCCACAAGGAGGTAGCATTTCTCCATTCCCCAATCTGGGTACTAGGGCAGCAGAGCCTTTCTGGAAGTCATTGTCCTAGGTTGTAAATTAGAATGGAATTTGCCAGGAGAAATCCCCATAAGTTTATGTCTCATTACTTCTTCTTGGTTTTTAAAATTTTTTTAATCTGGGTAAAGTTTAGAAAATTGTTTGTCCTAGGTGTACACAATCTGGTTCATTTGTACATTATGTATGTCTATTAATGTACAGATCCTCTTCCCATGTAAAATATTACAGTGTTCTGTCGACCTCCCTTGCTATATGTTCGGTCTTTTTGATACATGTATATAATATGTATTTGTATATGTATAGTCACACTAATCTTCATTTCTCAATTTCCCCCCTCCTTTCCTTTTAGATGAGCATAGTTTGTTTTCTACGCCTGTGAGTGTCTTTCTCTTTGGAAATATGTTCATCTGTGTCAGTTATTAGATAATGCCGTACGTGATAATATGGGATATAGGTCTTTTGCTTTCCGACCTACTTCATGTTTTGTGATTATCTCCAGGCTCATCTATGGTGCCTCAAAGAGCAGTGCTTCAATGTTTTCCATGGCTAATATTCCATTGTGTACATGGACCACTTCTTCTTGGTGCATTCCTCTGTTGATGGACATTTTCGTTGCTTCCAAGCGTTGCCTATGGTAAATATTGCTGGAGTGCAGGATTGCCAGCCTGCGATTTTTGATTTTCATTCTCTCAGGTGATAGACCCAGCAGTGGGTATGATTGATTGACTGGTATGGTAGCTCAACGTTTACCTTTTCAAGGCACCTCAATTGTGCTGTCATTAGTGGCTCTTACCACGTCCCCCTTAGAATCGAGGGTACGCATTTCTCCACAATCACGTCAGCATTTCTTGTTTGCAGCATTTTTGTTGATGGCCATTCTGACTGGGGTGAGCTGATAGGTTTTTGTAATTTGGGTTTACATGTCTGTAAAAATTCCTACAATTCATCATTTTTCCACGCCTTTTGCTTTTCTGTTAAAAGAAAAAAGAAAAAGAGTGTGAGTATAATATACCTCTTCAAATTTTCTTTTTGGAAGGTTGCACTCTAGAATTTTTTGGTCGATTTTCGACCTCAGTATTTTTTGGAGGGCAGGTGTCATTTACAGAACTGCAATTGGTGAACATTTAGTGACCTTTTGCAGTGGGTTTAAAGCTGCTGTTGTGGGAAACGGCCACAAGGATGCAGCATTTCTCCATTCCCAAATCGGGGTACTAGGGCAGCAGAGCCGTTCTGGAAGTCGTTTGCCTAGGTGGTCAATTTGAATGGAATGTGCCAGGAAAACCCCCCATAAGTTTATGTCTCATTACTCCTAGTTCGTTGTTTTAATTTTTTCAATTGGGGTAATGGTTAGAATGTTGCTTGTCCAAGGTGTACACACTCTGGTTCATCTACATATTCTATATACCTACTTATGTAGAGATCCTCTTCCCGTGTAAATTATTACAGAGTGTTCCGTAAACCTTCCTTGCTATATGGTCGGTCTTTTTGATATATGTATATAATATGTATTTGTATACATATGGTAACGCTAATCTTCATTTATCCATTCCCCCACCTTTCCTTTTAGATAAGCATAGTTTTTTTTTTTTAATAAGTCTGTGATGGACTTTCTCTGTGGAAATATGTTCATTTGTGTCAGTTATTAGAGAACGCCTATAAGTGATATCATGGGATATAGGACTTTTGCTTTCCGACTTACCTCATGTTCTGTGATTATCTCCAAGATCATCTATGGTGCCTCAAAGAGCAGTGTTTCATTGTTTTCCATGGCTAGTATTCATTGTGTACATGGGCCGCTTCTTCCTTTTCCTTTCATCTGTTGATGGACATTTTGGTTGCTTCACTGTCTTGTCTATTGTGAATAAGGCTGCAGTGCAGCTTTTGCAGCCCGGGTCTTCTTCATTCTGGTCTTCTCAGGTGAGAGGCCCATTGGTGCGCCTGCTGGATTGAATGGTACCTCAATTTTTCCTTTTCAACGCAGCTCCTTTCTGTTCTCATTATTAGCGTTTAACCCTTTTACATCTCACCAGCAGCTAGAGGGTACACAGTTCTCTAAAACCTCTTCAGCATTGACTGTTTGTAGACTTTTTGCCAATGGTCAGTCGACGGGTGTGAGTTGAGAACTTTTCGTAGATTAGATTGCATGAGTCTAATACTTCCTGAGGTTGAGCTTTTATCCATTTCCCTTTCTTTAAAAAGAGAGTGAGTAAAACTTACCTCTTCATACTAGCTTCGTGAACATTTTACCTGTTTTGAATTTTTTTTATCCATTCCCTACCTCAGCACAATTTTGAGGGCAGGTGTCCTTTACAGCCCTGCGTCCTTGTGAATGAATGGTAAGTGACCATTAGCTGTGGGTTAAAAGCTGCTCTTGCGGGAATCGGCCACAAGGCGGCAGCATTTCTCCTTTACCAAATCTGGTTACTAGGGCAACAGAGCCTTACTGGAAGTGGTGTTCTAGGTTGCAAATTAGAATGGAATGTGCGAGGCAAAAGCCCTTTAAGTTTATGTCTCATTACTTCTTGTTGGTATTTTTAACTTAATTTTTATTTTTTATCACAGCAAACTTGATTACAATGTTTTGTTTGTTCTAGGTGTGCAAGATGTGGTTCTTTCACACATATACATATATCTATTCTTCTTCGGATCCTTTTCCCATGTAGGTTATGACACAGTGTTGAGTAGTCTTCTCTTGGTATTGCGTAGGTCTTTGGTGATTATGTATTTCACGTGTGTTTGTGTCTCTCTGTTAACCTCAATATGGTAATGTATCCAATCCTCACACCTTTCCATTTGGTGAACCATAAGTTTTTTTAATGAATCTATGATAGTGTTTCTCTGTGGAAATACCTTTGTCTGTATCATTTTTTAGGTAACACCTATATGTGATATGATAGGCTATGTGTCTTTTGCTTTCTCACTTACTCCGAGTTGCGTGATTACTTCTAGACTCATCTATGGTGCTGCAAATGGCATTGTTTCATTTTTTCACTAGCTCATATTCCATCTGTACAGGTAGCAGTTCTTCTTTGTCCACCCATCTGTCGGTGGACTTTTTGGTTACTTCCATATCTTGGCCATTGTAATACTGTGCAATGCAGATTTGCGTGCCTGTGTCCTTCCAATTCTGTCTTCTTAGGTTATAGGTCCAGGAATAGGTCTGCTGGATCATATGGTAGCTCAATGTTTACCTTTTAAAGGCACCTCTATTCTGATCTCTTTAGTGGCTCTTTCCAGGTTACGTCCCACTTAAAGTGGAGGGTATGTATTTCTTCCCAGCACCTTCAGCATTTATTCTTTGTAGTTTTTGCTGATGGTTATTCTGAGTGGTGTGAGCTGATACCTCTTTCTGGTTGAATTTGCATGTGTCTCATAATGCGTTGAAATTGAGCTTTAAGACTTGTCCTTTTTATTTTTCCAGCTGTGATTGGAGCTTATTTCTTCAAAGTGTTTTCTTAAAGTATGTGTCACCGTTTGAAATATTTTGGCCATGATCTCCCTCAAGACATTTTGAGGGCAGGTTTCATTTACAGCCCTGCAGTACTTGTTCATATGAAGTGACCATTAGCTCAGGCTTTAAACCTGCTTTTGCAGGTAACGGCCAGAGAGCGGCAGCCTTTCTACGTTCCCCTTGCTGCTACTAGGGAAACAGACCTACCGGTCCGTGGTGTTCTTCGGTTATAAATTAGAGTGCAATGTGCCCGGATAAACCCACAAATGTTGATGTCTCCTTGCTTTTCTTTGTTTTTAAATTTAATTTATATTTATTATTAATTAGAGTAATATTCCATTGTGTACGTGGACCACTTCTTCTTGGTGCATTCCTCGGTTGATGGACATTTTCATTGCTTCCAAGTGTTGGCTATGGTAAATATTGCTGGCGTACAGGTTTGCCAGCCTGTGACTTTTTGATTCTCATTTTCTCAGGTGATAGGCCAAGCAGTGGTTGTGATTGATTGACTGGTAGCTCAATGTTTCCCTTTTCAAAGCACCTACATTGTGTTTTCATTAGTGGCTCTTTACATGCCCCCCCTTACCACCGAGGGTACGCATTTCTCCACACTCCCTTCACCGTTTATTTTTTGCAGCACTTTTCCTAATGGCCATTGTGACTGCTGCGAGCTGATAGGTTTTTGTAATATGGGTATGCATGTCATTAAAATTTTTAAAATTCATCATATTCCTACGCCTTTTTCTTTTCTCTTAAAAGAAAAAACCGTGAGTACAATATAGCTCTTGAAATTGTCTTCTTCGAAGGTTGCCCTCTTCTGAATTTTTTGGTCGATTTTTGACCCCAGAAATTTTCTGGAGGGCAGGCGCCATTTACAGAACTGCAAGTTGGTGAAAATTTAGTGACCTTTTGCAGTGGGTTCAAAGCTGCTGTTGTGGGAAACGTCCACAAGGAGGTAGCATTTCTCCATTCCCCAATCTGGGTACTAGGGCAGCAGAGCCTTTCTGGAAGTCATTGTCCTAGGTTGTAAATTAGAATGGAATTTGCCAGGAGAAATCCCCATAAGTTTATGTCTCATTACTTCTTCTTGGTTTTTAAAATTTTTTTAATCTGGGTAAAGTTTAGAAAATTGTTTGTCCTAGGTGTACACAATCTGGTTCATTTGTACATTATGTATGTCTATTAATGTACAGATCCTCTTCCCATGTAAAATATTACAGTGTTCCGTCGACCTCCCTTGCTATATGTTCGGTCTTTTTGATACATGTATATAATATGTATTTGTATATGTATAGTCACACTAATCTTCATTTCTCAATTTCCCCCCTCCTTTCCTTTTAGATGAGCATAGTTTGTTTTCTACGCCTGTGAGTGTCTTTCTCTTTGGAAATATGTTCATCTGTGTCAGTTATTAGATAATGCCGTACGTGATAATATGGGATATAGGTCTTTTGCTTTCCGACCTACTTCATGTTTTGTGATTATCTCCAGGCTCATCTATGGTGCCTCAAAGAGCAGTACTTCAATGTTTTCCATGGCTAATATTCCATTGTGTACATGGACCACTTCTTCTTGGTGCATTCCTCTGTTGATGGACATTTTCGTTGCTTCCAAGCGTTGCCTATGGTAAATATTGCTGGAGTGCAGGATTGCCAGCCTGCGATTTTTGATTTTCATTCTCTCAGGTGATAGACCCAGCAGTGGGTATGATTGATTGACTGGTATGGTAGCTCAACGTTTACCTTTTCAAGGCACCTCAATTGTGCTGTCATTAGTGGCTCTTACCACGTCCCCCTTAGAATCGAGGGTACGCATTTCTCCACAATCACGTCAGCATTTCTTGTTTGCAGCATTTTTGTTGATGGCCATTCTGACTGGGGTGAGCTGATAGGTTTTTGTAATTTGGGTTTACATGTCTGTAAAAATTCCTACAATTCATCATTTTTCCACGCCTTTTGCTTTTCTGTTAAAAGAAAAAAGAAAAAGAGTGTGAGTATAATATACCTCTTCAAATTTTCTTTTTGGAAGGTTGCACTCTAGAATTTTTTGGTCGATTTTCGACCTCAGTATTTTTTGGAGGGCAGGTGTCATTTACAGAACTGCAATTGGTGAACATTTAGTGACCTTTTGCAGTGGGTTTAAAGCTGCTGTTGTGGGAAACGGCCACAAGGATGCAGCATTTCTCCATTCCCAAATCAGGGTACTAGGGCAGCAGAGCCGTTCTGGAAGTCGTTTGCCTAGGTGGTCAATTTGAATGGAATGTGCCAGGAAAACCCCCCATAAGTTTATGTCTCATTACTCCTAGTTCGTTGTTTTAATTTTTTCAATTGGGGTAATGGTTAGAATGTTGCTTGTCCAAGGTGTACACACTCTGGTTCATCTACATATTCTATATACCTATTTATGTAGAGATCCTCTTCCCGTGTAAATTATTACAGAGTGTTCCGTAAACCTTCCTTGCTATATGGTCGGTCTTTTTGATATATGTATATAATATGTATTTGTATACATATGGTAACGCTAATCTTCATTTATCCATTCCCCCACCTTTCCTTTTAGATAAGCATAGTTTTTTTTTTAATAAGTCTGTGATGGACTTTCTCTGTGGAAATATGTTCATTTGTGTCAGTTATTAGAGAACGCCTATAAGTGATATCATGGGATATAGGACTTTTGCTTTCCGACTTACCTCATGTTCTGTGATTATCTCCAAGATCATCTATGGTGCCTCAAAGAGCAGTGTTTCATTGTTTTCCATGGCTAGTATTCATTGTGTACATGGGCCGCTTCTTCCTTTTCCTTTCATCTGTTGATGGACATTTTGGTTGCTTCACTGTCTTGTCTATTGTGAATAAGGCTGCAGTGCAGCTTTTGCAGCCCGGGTCTTCTTCATTCTGGTCTTCTCAGGTGAGAGGCCCATTGGTGCGCCTGCTGGATTGAATGGTACCTCAATTTTTCCTTTTCAACGCAGCTCCTTTCTGTTCTCATTATTAGCGTTTAACCCTTTTACATCTCACCAGCAGCTAGAGGGTACACAGTTCTCTAAAACCTCTTCAGCATTGACTGTTTGTAGACTTTTTGCCAATGGTCAGTCGACGGGTGTGAGTTGAGAACTTTTCGTAGATTAGATTGCATGAGTCTAATACTTCCTGAGGTTGAGCTTTTATCCATTTCCCTTTCTTTAAAAAGAGAGTGAGTAAAACTTACCTCTTCATACTAGCTTTGTGAACATTTTGCCTGTTTTGAATTTTTTTTATCCATTCCCTACCTCAGCACAATTTTGAGGGCAGGTGTCTTTTACAGCCCTGCGTCCTTGTGAATGAATGGTAAGTGACCATTAGCTGTGGGTTAAAAGCTGCTCTTGCGGGAATCGGCCACAAGGCGGCAGCATTTCTCCTTTACCAAATCTGGTTACTAGGGCAACAGAGCCTTACTGGAAGTGGTGTTCTAGGTTGCAAATTAGAATGGAATGTGCGAGGCAAAAGCCCTTTAAGTTTATGTCTCATTACTTCTTGTTGGTATTTTTAACTTAATTTTTATTTTTTATCACAGCAAACTTGATTACAATGTTTTGTTTGTTCTAGGTGTGCAAGATGTGGTTCTTTCACACATATACATATATCTATTCTTCTTCGGATCCTTTTCCCATGTAGGTTATGACACAGTGTTGAGTAGTCTTCTCTTGGTATTGCGTAGGTCTTTGGTGATTATGTATTTCACGTGTGTTTGTGTCTCTCTGTTAACCTCAATATGGTAATGTATCCAATCCTCACACCTTTCCATTTGGTGAACCATAAGTTTTTTTAATGAATCTATGATAGTGTTTCTCTGTGGAAATACCTTTGTCTGTATCATTTTTTAGGTAACACCTATATGTGATATGATAGGCTATGTGTCTTTCGCTTTCTCACTTACTCCGAGTTGCGTGATTACTTCTAGACTCATCTATGGTGCTGCAAATGGCATTGTTTCATTTTTTCACTAGCTCATATTCCATCTGTACAGGTAGCAGTTCTTCTTTGTCCACCCATCTGTCGGTGGACTTTTTGGTTACTTCCATATCTTGGCCATTGTAATACTGTGCAATGCAGATTTGCGTGCCTGTGTCCTTCCAATTCTGTCTTCTTAGGTTACAGGTCCAGGAATAGGTCTGCTGGATCATATGGTAGCTCAATGTTTACCTTTTAAAGGCACCTCTATTCTGATCTCTTTAGTGGCTCTTTACAGGTTACATCCCACTTAAAGTGGAGGGTATGTATTTCTTCCCAGCACCTTCAGCATTTATTCTTTGTAGTTTTTGCTGATGGTTATTCTGAGTGGTGTGAGCTGATACCTCTTTGTGGTTGAATTTGCATGTGTCTCATAATGCGTTGAAATTGAGCTTTAAGACTTGTCCTTTTTATTTTTCCAGCTGTGATTGGAGCTTATTTCTTCAAAGTGTTTTCTTAAAGTATGTGTCACCGTTTGAAATATTTTGGCCATGATTTCCCTCAAGACATTTTGAGGGCAGGTTTCATTTACAGCCCTGCAGTACTTGTTCATATGAAGTGACCATTAGCTCAGGCTTTAAACCTGCTTTTGCAGGTAACGGCCAGAGAGCGGCAGCCTTTCTACGTTCCCCTTGCTGCTACTAGGGAAACAGACCTACCGGTCCGTGGTGTTCTTCGGTTATAAATTAGAGTGCAATGTGCCCGGATAAACCCACAAATGTTGATGTCTCCTTGCTTTTCTTTGTTTTTAAATTTAATTTATATTTATTATTAATTAGAGTAATATTCCATTGTGTACGTGGACCACTTCTTCTTGGTGCATTCCTCGGTTGATGGACATTTTCATTGCTTCCAAGTGTTGGCTATGGTAAATATTGCTGGCGTACAGGTTTGCCAGCCTGTGACTTTTTGATTCTCATTTTCTCAGGTGATAGGCCAAGCAGTGGTTGTGATTGATTGACTGGTAGCTCAATGTTTCCCTTTTCAAAGCACCTACATTGTGTTTTCATTAGTGGCTCTTTACATGCCCCCCCTTACCACCGAGGGTACGCATTTCTCCACACTCCCTTCACCGTTTATTTTTTGCAGCACTTTTCCTAATGGCCATTGTGACTGCTGCGAGCTGATAGGTTTTTGTAATATGGGTATGCATGTCATTAAAATTTTTAAAATTCATCATATTCCTACGCCTTTTTCTTTTCTCTTAAAAGAAAAAACCGTGAGTACAATATAGCTCTTGAAATTGTCTTCTTCGAAGGTTGCCCTCTTCTGAATTTTTTGGTCGATTTTTGACCCCAGAAATTTCCTGGAGGGCAGGCGCCATTTACAGAACTGCAAGTTGGTGAAAATTTAGTGACCTTTTGCAGTGGGTTCAAAGCTGCTGTTGTGGGAAACGTCCACAAGGAGGTAGCATTTCTCCATTCCCCAATCTGGGTACTAGGGCAGCAGAGCCTTTCTGGAAGTCATTGTCCTAGGTTGTAAATTAGAATGGAATTTGCCAGGAGAAATCCCCATAAGTTTATGTCTCATTACTTCTTCTTGGTTTTTAAAATTTTTTTAATCTGGGTAAAGTTTAGAAAATTGTTTGTCCTAGGTGTACACAATCTGGTTCATTTGTACATTATGTATGTCTATTAATGTACAGATCCTCTTCCCATGTAAAATATTACAGTGTTCCGTCGACCTCCCTTGCTATATGTTCGGTCTTTTTGATACATGTATATAATATGTATTTGTATATGTATAGTCACACTAATCTTCATTTCTCAATTTCCCCCCTCCTTTCCTTTTAGATGAGCATAGTTTGTGTTCTACGCCTGTGAGTGTCTTTCTCTTTGGAAATATGTTCATCTGTGTCAGTTATTAGATAATGCCGTACGTGATAATATGGGATATAGGTCTTTTGCTTTCCGACCTACTTCATGTTTTGTGATTATCTCCAGGCTCATCTATGGTGCCTCAAAGAGCAGTGCTTCAATGTTTTCCATGGCTAATATTCCATTGTGTACATGGACCACTTCTTCTTGGTGCATTCCTCTGTTGATGGACATTTTCGTTGCTTCCAAGCGTTGCCTATGGTAAATATTGCTGGAGTGCAGGATTGCCAGCCTGCGATTTTTGATTTTCATTCTCTCAGGTGATAGACCCAGCAGTGGGTATGATTGATTGACTGGTATGGTAGCTCAACGTTTACCTTTTCAAGGCACCTCAATTGTGCTGTCATTAGTGGCTCTTACCACGTCCCCCTTAGAATCGAGGGTACGCATTTCTCCACAATCACGTCAGCATTTCTTGTTTGCAGCATTTTTGTTGATGGCCATTCTGACTGGGGTGAGCTGATAGGTTTTTGTAATTTGGGTTTACATGTCTGTAAAAATTCCTACAATTCATCATTTTTCCACGCCTTTTGCTTTTCTGTTAAAAGAAAAAAGAAAAAGAGTGTGAGTATAATATACCTCTTCAAATTTTCTTTTTGGAAGGTTGCACTCTAGAATTTTTTGGTCGATTTTCGACCTCAGTATTTTTTGGAGGGCAGGTGTCATTTACAGAACTGCAATTGGTGAACATTTAGTGACCTTTTGCAGTGGGTTTAAAGCTGCTGTTGTGGGAAACGGCCACAAGGATGCAGCATTTCTCCATTCCCAAATCGGGGTACTAGGGCAGCAGAGCCGTTCTGGAAGTCGTTTGCCTAGGTGGTCAATTTGAATGGAATGTGCCAGGAAAACCCCCCATAAGTTTATGTCTCATTACTCCTAGTTCGTTGTTTTAATTTTTTCAATTGGGGTAATGGTTAGAATGTTGCTTGTCCAAGGTGTACACACTCTGGTTCATCTACATATTCTATATACCTATTTATGTAGAGATCCTCTTCCCGTGTAAATTATTACAGAGTGTTCCGTAAACCTTCCTTGCTATATGGTCGGTCTTTTTGATATATGTATATAATATGTATTTGTATACATATGGTAACGCTAATCTTCATGTATCCATTCCCCCCACCTTTCCTTGTAGATAAGCATAGTTTTTTTTTAATAAGTCTGTGATTGACTTTCTCAGTGGAAATATGTTCATTTGTGTCAGTTATTAGAGAACACGTATAAGTGATATCATAGGATATAGGACTTTTGCTTTCCGACTTACCTCATGTTCTGTGATTATCTCCAAGATCATCTATGGTGCCTCAAAGAGCAGTGTTTCATTGTTTTCCATGGCTAGTATTCATTGTGTACATGGGCCGCTTCTTCCTTTTCCTTTCATCTGTTGATGGACATTTTGGTTGCTTCACTGTCTTGTCTATTGTGAATAAGGCTGCAGTGCAGCTTTTGCAGCCCGGGTCTTCTTCATTCTGGTCTTCTCAGGTGAGAGGCCCATTGGTGCGCCTGCTGGATTGAATGGTACCTCAATTTTTCCTTTTCAACGCAGCTCCTTTCTGTTCTCATTATTAGCGTTTAACCCTTTTACATCTCACCAGCAGCTAGAGGGTACACAGTTCTCTAAAACCTCTTCAGCATTGACTGTTTGTAGACTTTTTGCCAATGGTCAGTCGACGGGTGTGAGTTGAGAACTTTTCGTAGATTAGATTGCATGAGTCTAATACTTCCTGAGGTTGAGCTTTTATCCATTTCCCTTTCTTTAAAAAGAGAGTGAGTAAAACTTACCTCTTCATACTAGCTTCGTGAACATTTTGCCTGTTTTGAATTTTTTTTATCCATTCCCTACCTCAGCACAATTTTGAGGGCAGGTGTCCTTTACAGCCCTGCGTCCTTGTGAATGAATGGTAAGTGACCATTAGCTGTGGGTTAAAAGCTGCTCTTGCGGGAATCGGCCACAAGGCGGCAGCATTTCTCCTTTACCAAATCTGGTTACTAGGGCAACAGAGCCTTACTGGAAGTGGTGTTCTAGGTTGCAAATTAGAATGGAATGTGCGAGGCAAAAGCCCTTTAAGTTTATGTCTCATTACTTCTTGTTGGTATTTTTAACTTAATTTTTATTTTGTATCACAGCAAACTTGATTACAATGTTTTGTTTGTTCTAGGTGTGCAAGATGTGGTTCTTTCACACATATACATATATCTATTCTTCTTCGGATCCTTTTCCCATGTAGGTTATGACACAGTGTTGAGTAGTCTTCTCTTGGTATTGCGTAGGTCTTTGGTGATTATGTATTTCACGTGTGTTTGTGTCTCTCTGTTAACCTCAATATGGTAATGTATCCAATCCTCACACCTTTCCATTTGGTGAACCATAAGTTTTTTTAATGAATCTATGATAGTGTTTCTCTGTGGAAATACCTTTGTCTGTATCATTTTTTAGGTAACACCTATATGTGATATGATAGGCTATGTGTCTTTCGCTTTCTCACTTACTCCGAGTTGCGTGATTACTTCTAGACTCATCTATGGTGCTGCAAATGGCATTGTTTCATTTTTTCACTAGCTCATATTCCATCTGTACAGGTAGCAGTTCTTCTTTGTCCACCCATCTGTCGGTGGACTTTTTGGTTACTTCCATATCTTGGCCATTGTAATACTGTGCAATGCAGATTTGCGTGCCTGTGTCCTTCCAATTCTGTCTTCTTAGGTTATAGGTCCAGGAATAGGTCTGCTGGATCATATGGTAGCTCAATGTTTACCTTTTAAAGGCACCTCTATTCTGATCTCTTTAGTGGCTCTTTCCAGGTTACGTCCCACTTAAAGTGGAGGGTATGTATTTCTTCCCAGCACCTTCAGCATTTATTCTTTGTAGTTTTTGCTGATGGTTATTCTGAGTGGTGTGAGCTGATACCTCTTTGTGGTTGAATTTGCATGTGTCTCATAATGCGTTGAAATTGAGCTTTAAGACTTGTCCTTTTTATTTTTCCAGCTGTGATTGGAGCTTATTTCTTCAAAGTGTTTTCTTAAAGTATGTGTCACCGTTTGAAATATTTTGGCCATGATCTCCCTCAAGACATTTTGAGGGCAGGTTTCATTTACAGCCCTGCAGTACTTGTTCATATGAAGTGACCATTAGCTCAGGCTTTAAACCTGCTTTTGCAGGTAACGGCCAGAGAGCGGCAGCCTTTCTACGTTCCCCTTGCTGCTACTAGGGAAACAGACCTACCGGTCCGTGGTGTTCTTCGGTTATAAATTAGAGTGCAATGTGCCCGGATAAACCCACAAATGTTGATGTCTCCTTGCTTTTCTTTGTTTTTAAATTTAATTTATATTTATTATTAATTAGAGTAATATTCCATTGTGTACGTGGACCACTTCTTCTTGGTGCATTCCTCGGTTGATGGACATTTTCATTGCTTCCAAGTGTTGGCTATGGTAAATATTGCTGGCGTACAGGTTTGCCAGCCTGTGACTTTTTGATTCTCATTTTCTCAGGTGATAGGCCAAGCAGTGGTTGTGATTGATTGACTGGTAGCTCAATGTTTCCCTTTTCAAAGCACCTACATTGTGTTTTCATTAGTGGCTCTTTACATGCCCCCCCTTACCACCGAGGGTACGCATTTCTCCACACTCCCTTCACCGTTTATTTTTTGCAGCACTTTTCCTAATGGCCATTGTGACTGCTGCGAGCTGATAGGTTTTTGTAATATGGGTATGCATGTCATTAAAATTTTTAAAATTCATCATATTCCTACGCCTTTTTCTTTTCTCTTAAAAGAAAAAACCGTGAGTACAATATAGCTCTTGAAATTGTCTTCTTCGAA
The DNA here is from genome assembly GCF_965194805.1 of Balaenoptera borealis. NCBI lineage: Eukaryota > Metazoa > Chordata > Mammalia > Artiodactyla > Balaenopteridae > Balaenoptera > Balaenoptera borealis. The sequence goes on along the minus strand of NC_138863.1, from coordinate 108,666,161 downwards.
GGTTGCCCTCTTCTGAATTTTTTGGTCGATTTTTGACCCCAGAAATTTGCTGGAGGGCAGGCGCCATTTACAGAACTGCAAGTTGGTGAAAATTTAGTGACCTTTTGCAGTGGGTTCAAAGCTGCTGTTGTGGGAAACGTCCACAAGGAGGTAGCATTTCTCCATTCCCCAATCTGGGTACTAGGGCAGCAGAGCCTTTCTGGAAGTCATTGTCCTAGGTTGTAAATTAGAATGGAATTTGCCAGGAGAAATCCCCATAAGTTTATGTCTCATTACTTCTTCTTGGTTTTTAAAATTTTTTTAATCTGGGTAAAGTTTAGAAAATTGTTTGTCCTAGGTGTACACAATCTGGTTCATTTGTACATTATGTATGTCTATTAATGTACAGATCCTCTTCCCATGTAAAATATTACAGTGTTCCGTCGACCTCCCTTGCTATATGTTCGGTCTTTTTGATACATGTATATAATATGTATTTGTATATGTATAGTCACACTAATCTTCATTTCTCAATTTCCCCCCTCCTTTCCTTTTAGATGAGCATAGTTTGTGTTCTACGCCTGTGAGTGTCTTTCTCTTTGGAAATATGTTCATCTGTGTCAGTTATTAGATAATGCCGTACGTGATAATATGGGATATAGGTCTTTTGCTTTCCGACCTACTTCATGTTTTGTGATTATCTCCAGGCTCATCTATGGTGCCTCAAAGAGCAGTGCTTCAATGTTTTCCATGGCTAATATTCCATTGTGTACATGGACCACTTCTTCTTGGTGCATTCCTCTGTTGATGGACATTTTCGTTGCTTCCAAGCGTTGCCTATGGTAAATATTGCTGGAGTGCAGGATTGCCAGCCTGCGATTTTTGATTTTCATTCTCTCAGGTGATAGACCCAGCAGTGGGTATGATTGATTGACTGGTATGGTAGCTCAACGTTTACCTTTTCAAGGCACCTCAATTGTGCTGTCATTAGTGGCTCTTACCACGTCCCCCTTAGAATCGAGGGTACGCATTTCTCCACAATCACGTCAGCATTTCTTGTTTGCAGCATTTTTGTTGATGGCCATTCTGACTGGGGTGAGCTGATAGGTTTTTGTAATTTGGGTTTACATGTCTGTAAAAATTCCTACAATTCATCATTTTTCCACGCCTTTTGCTTTTCTGTTAAAAGAAAAAAGAAAAAGAGTGTGAGTATAATATACCTCTTCAAATTTTCTTTTTGGAAGGTTGCACTCTAGAATTTTTTGGTCGATTTTCGACCTCAGTATTTTTTGGAGGGCAGGTGTCATTTACAGAACTGCAATTGGTGAACATTTAGTGACCTTTTGCAGTGGGTTTAAAGCTGCTGTTGTGGGAAACGGCCACAAGGATGCAGCATTTCTCCATTCCCAAATCGGGGTACTAGGGCAGCAGAGCCGTTCTGGAAGTCGTTTGCCTAGGTGGTCAATTTGAATGGAATGTGCCAGGAAAACCCCCCATAAGTTTATGTCTCATTACTCCTAGTTCGTTGTTTTAATTTTTTCAATTGGGGTAATGGTTAGAATGTTGCTTGTCCAAGGTGTACACACTCTGGTTCATCTACATATTCTATATACCTATTTATGTAGAGATCCTCTTCCCGTGTAAATTATTACAGAGTGTTCCGTAAACCTTCCTTGCTATATGGTCGGTCTTTTTGATATATGTATATAATATGTATTTGTATACATATGGTAACGCTAATCTTCATGTATCCATTCCCCCCACCTTTCCTTGTAGATAAGCATAGTTTTTTTTTAATAAGTCTGTGATTGACTTTCTCAGTGGAAATATGTTCATTTGTGTCAGTTATTAGAGAACACGTATAAGTGATATCATAGGATATAGGACTTTTGCTTTCCGACTTACCTCATGTTCTGTGATTATCTCCAAGATCATCTATGGTGCCTCAAAGAGCAGTGTTTCATTGTTTTCCATGGCTAGTATTCATTGTGTACATGGGCCGCTTCTTCCTTTTCCTTTCATCTGTTGATGGACATTTTGGTTGCTTCACTGTCTTGTCTATTGTGAATAAGGCTGCAGTGCAGCTTTTGCAGCCCGGGTCTTCTTCATTCTGGTCTTCTCAGGTGAGAGGCCCATTGGTGCGCCTGCTGGATTGAATGGTACCTCAATTTTTCCTTTTCAACGCAGCTCCTTTCTGTTCTCATTATTAGCGTTTAACCCTTTTACATCTCACCAGCAGCTAGAGGGTACACAGTTCTCTAAAACCTCTTCAGCATTGACTGTTTGTAGACTTTTTGCCAATGGTCAGTCGACGGGTGTGAGTTGAGAACTTTTCGTAGATTAGATTGCATGAGTCTAATACTTCCTGAGGTTGAGCTTTTATCCATTTCCCTTTCTTTAAAAAGAGAGTGAGTAAAACTTACCTCTTCATACTAGCTTCGTGAACATTTTGCCTGTTTTGAATTTTTTTTATCCATTCCCTACCTCAGCACAATTTTGAGGGCAGGTGTCCTTTACAGCCCTGCGTCCTTGTGAATGAATGGTAAGTGACCATTAGCTGTGGGTTAAAAGCTGCTCTTGCGGGAATCGGCCACAAGGCGGCAGCATTTCTCCTTTACCAAATCTGGTTACTAGGGCAACAGAGCCTTACTGGAAGTGGTGTTCTAGGTTGCAAATTAGAATGGAATGTGCGAGGCAAAAGCCCTTTAAGTTTATGTCTCATTACTTCTTGTTGGTATTTTTAACTTAATTTTTATTTTGTATCACAGCAAACTTGATTACAATGTTTTGTTTGTTCTAGGTGTGCAAGATGTGGTTCTTTCACACATATACATATATCTATTCTTCTTCGGATCCTTTTCCCATGTAGGTTATGACACAGTGTTGAGTAGTCTTCTCTTGGTATTGCGTAGGTCTTTGGTGATTATGTATTTCACGTGTGTTTGTGTCTCTCTGTTAACCTCAATATGGTAATGTATCCAATCCTCACACCTTTCCATTTGGTGAACCATAAGTTTTTTTAATGAATCTATGATAGTGTTTCTCTGTGGAAATACCTTTGTCTGTATCATTTTTTAGGTAACACCTATATGTGATATGATAGGCTATGTGTCTTTTGCTTTCTCACTTACTCCGAGTTGCGTGATTACTTCTAGACTCATCTATGGTGCTGCAAATGGCATTGTTTCATTTTTTCACTAGCTCATATTCCATCTGTACAGGTAGCAGTTCTTCTTTGTCCACCCATCTGTCGGTGGACTTTTTGGTTACTTCCATATCTTGGCCATTGTAATACTGTGCAATGCAGATTTGCGTGCCTGTGTCCTTCCAATTCTGTCTTCTTAGGTTATAGGTCCAGGAATAGGTCTGCTGGATCATATGGTAGCTCAATGTTTACCTTTTAAAGGCACCTCTATTCTGATCTCTTTAGTGGCTCTTTCCAGGTTACGTCCCACTTAAAGTGGAGGGTATGTATTTCTTCCCAGCACCTTCAGCATTTATTCTTTGTAGTTTTTGCTGATGGTTATTCTGAGTGGTGTGAGCTGATACCTCTTTGTGGTTGAATTTGCATGTGTCTCATAATGCGTTGAAATTGAGCTTTAAGACTTGTCCTTTTTATTTTTCCAGCTGTGATTGGAGCTTATTTCTTCAAAGTGTTTTCTTAAAGTATGTGTCACCGTTTGAAATATTTTGGCCATGATCTCCCTCAAGACATTTTGAGGGCAGGTTTCATTTACAGCCCTGCAGTACTTGTTCATATGAAGTGACCATTAGCTCAGGCTTTAAACCTGCTTTTGCAGGTAACGGCCAGAGAGCGGCAGCCTTTCTACGTTCCCCTTGCTGCTACTAGGGAAACAGACCTACCGGTCCGTGGTGTTCTTCGGTTATAAATTAGAGTGCAATGTGCCCGGATAAACCCACAAATGTTGATGTCTCCTTGCTTTTCTTTGTTTTTAAATTTAATTTATATTTATTATTAATTAGAGTAATATTCCATTGTGTACGTGGACCACTTCTTCTTGGTGCATTCCTCGGTTGATGGACATTTTCATTGCTTCCAAGTGTTGGCTATGGTAAATATTGCTGGCGTACAGGTTTGCCAGCCTGTGACTTTTTGATTCTCATTTTCTCAGGTGATAGGCCAAGCAGTGGTTGTGATTGATTGACTGGTAGCTCAATGTTTCCCTTTTCAAAGCACCTACATTGTGTTTTCATTAGTGGCTCTTTACATGCCCCCCCTTACCACCGAGGGTACGCATTTCTCCACACTCCCTTCACCGTTTATTTTTTGCAGCACTTTTCCTAATGGCCATTGTGACTGCTGCGAGCTGATGGGTTTTTGTAATATGGGTATGCATGTCATTAAAATTTTTAAAATTCATCATATTCCTACGCCTTTTTCTTTTCTCTTAAAAGAAAAAACCGTGAGTACAATATAGCTCTTGAAATTGTCTTCTTCGAAGGTTGCCCTCTTCTGAATTTTTTGGTCGATTTTTGACCCCAGAAATTTGCTGGAGGGCAGGCGCCATTTACAGAACTGCAAGTTGGTGAAAATTTAGTGACCTTTTGCAGTGGGTTCAAAGCTGCTGTTGTGGGAAACGTCCACAAGGAGGTAGCATTTCTCCATTCCCCAATCTGGGTACTAGGGCAGCAGAGCCTTTCTGGAAGTCATTGTCCTAGGTTGTAAATTAGAATGGAATTTGCCAGGAGAAATCCCCATAAGTTTATGTCTCATTACTTCTTCTTGGTTTTTAAAATTTTTTTAATCTGGGTAAAGTTTAGAAAATTGTTTGTCCTAGGTGTACACAATCTGGTTCATTTGTACATTATGTATGTCTATTAATGTACAGATCCTCTTCCCATGTAAAATATTACAGTGTTCCGTCGACCTCCCTTGCTATATGTTCGGTCTTTTTGATACATGTATATAATATGTATTTGTATATGTATAGTCACACTAATCTTCATTTCTCAATTTCCCCCCTCCTTTCCTTTTAGATGAGCATAGTTTGTGTTCTACGCCTGTGAGTGTCTTTCTCTTTGGAAATATGTTCATCTGTGTCAGTTATTAGATAATGCCGTACGTGATAATATGGGATATAGGTCTTTTGCTTTCCGACCTACTTCATGTTTTGTGATTATCTCCAGGCTCATCTATGGTGCCTCAAAGAGCAGTGCTTCAATGTTTTCCATGGCTAATATTCCATTGTGTACATGGACCACTTCTTCTTGGTGCATTCCTCTGTTGATGGACATTTTCGTTGCTTCCAAGCGTTGCCTATGGTAAATATTGCTGGAGTGCAGGATTGCCAGCCTGCGATTTTTGATTTTCATTCTCTCAGGTGATAGACCCAGCAGTGGGTATGATTGATTGACTGGTATGGTAGCTCAACGTTTACCTTTTCAAGGCACCTCAATTGTGCTGTCATTAGTGGCTCTTACCACGTCCCCCTTAGAATCGAGGGTACGCATTTCTCCACAATCACGTCAGCATTTCTTGTTTGCAGCATTTTTGTTGATGGCCATTCTGACTGGGGTGAGCTGATAGGTTTTTGTAATTTGGGTTTACATGTCTGTAAAAATTCCTACAATTCATCATTTTTCCACGCCTTTTGCTTTTCTGTTAAAAGAAAAAAGAAAAAGAGTGTGAGTATAATATACCTCTTCAAATTTTCTTTTTGGAAGGTTGCACTCTAGAATTTTTTGGTCGATTTTCGACCTCAGTATTTTTTGGAGGGCAGGTGTCATTTACAGAACTGCAATTGGTGAACATTTAGTGACCTTTTGCAGTGGGTTTAAAGCTGCTGTTGTGGGAAACGGCCACAAGGATGCAGCATTTCTCCATTCCCAAATCGGGGTACTAGGGCAGCAGAGCCGTTCTGGAAGTCGTTTGCCTAGGTGGTCAATTTGAATGGAATGTGCCAGGAGAACCCCCCATAAGTTTATGTCTCATTACTCCTAGTTCGTTGTTTTAATTTTTTCAATTGGGGTAATGGTTAGAATGTTGCTTGTCCAAGGTGTACACACTCTGGTTCATCTACATATTCTATATACCTATTTATGTAGAGATCCTCTTCCCGTGTAAATTATTACAGAGTGTTCCGTAAACCTTCCTTGCTATATGGTCGGTCTTTTTGATATATGTATATAATATGTATTTGTATACATATGGTAACGCTAATCTTCATTTATCCATTCCCCCACCTTTCCTTTTAGATAAGCATAGTTTTTTTTTTTTTAATAAGTCTGTGATGGACTTTCTCTGTGGAAATATGTTCATTTGTGTCAGTTATTAGAGAACGCCTATAAGTGATATCATGGGATATAGGACTTTTGCTTTCCGACTTACCTCATGTTCTGTGATTATCTCCAAGATCATCTATGGTGCCTCAAAGAGCAGTGTTTCATTGTTTTCCATGGCTAGTATTCATTGTGTACATGGGCCGCTTCTTCCTCTTCCTTTCATCTGTTGATGGACATTTTGGTTGCTTCACTGTCTTGTCTATTGTGAATAAGGCTGCAGTGCAGCTTTTGCAGCCCGGGTCTTCTTCATTCTGGTCTTCTCAGGTGAGAGGCCCATTGGTGCGCCTGCTGGATTGAATGGTACCTCAATTTTTCCTTTTCAACGCAGCTCCTTTCTGTTCTCATTATTAGCGTTTAACCCTTTTACATCTCACCAGCAGCTAGAGGGTACACAGTTCTCTAAAACCTCTTCAGCATTGACTGTTTGTAGACTTTTTGCCAATGGTCAGTCGACGGGTGTGAGTTGAGAACTTTTCGTAGATTAGATTGCATGAGTCTAATACTTCCTGAGGTTGAGCTTTTATCCATTTCCCTTTCTTTAAAAAGAGAGTGAGTAAAACTTACCTCTTCATACTAGCTTCGTGAACATTTTGCCTGTTTTGAATTTTTTTTATCCATTCCCTACCTCAGCACAATTTTGAGGGCAGGTGTCCTTTACAGCCCTGCGTCCTTGTGAATGAATGGTAAGTGACCATTAGCTGTGGGTTAAAAGCTGCTCTTGCGGGAATCGGCCACAAGGCGGCAGCATTTCTCCTTTACCAAATCTGGTTACTAGGGCAACAGAGCCTTACTGGAAGTGGTGTTCTAGGTTGCAAATTAGAATGGAATGTGCGAGGCAAAAGCCCTTTAAGTTTATGTCTCATTACTTCTTGTTGGTATTTTTAACTTAATTTTTATTTTTTATCACAGCAAACTTGATTACAATGTTTTGTTTGTTCTAGGTGTGCAAGATGTGGTTCTTTCACACATATACATATATCTATTCTTCTTCGGATCCTTTTCCCATGTAGGTTATGACACAGTGTTGAGTAGTCTTCTCTTGGTATTGCGTAGGTCTTTGGTGATTATGTATTTCACGTGTGTTTGTGTCTCTCTGTTAACCTCAATATGGTAATGTATCCAATCCTCACACCTTTCCATTTGGTGAACCATAAGTTTTTTTAATGAATCTATGATAGTGTTTCTCTGTGGAAATACCTTTGTCTGTATCATTTTTTAGGTAACACCTATATGTGATATGATAGGCTATGTGTCTTTCGCTTTCTCACTTACTCCGAGTTGCGTGATTACTTCTAGACTCATCTATGGTGCTGCAAATGGCATTGTTTCATTTTTTCACTAGCTCATATTCCATCTGTACAGGTAGCAGTTCTTCTTTGTCCACCCATCTGTCGGTGGACTTTTTGGTTACTTCCATATCTTGGCCATTGTAATACTGTGCAATGCAGATTTGCGTGCCTGTGTCCTTCCAATTCTGTCTTCTTAGGTTACAGGTCCAGGAATAGGTCTGCTGGATCATATGGTAGCTCAATGTTTACCTTTTAAAGGCACCTCTATTCTGATCTCTTTAGTGGCTCTTTCCAGGTTACGTCCCACTTAAAGTGGAGGGTATGTATTTCTTCCCAGCACCTTCAGCATTTATTCTTTGTAGTTTTTGCTGATGGTTATTCTGAGTGGTGTGAGCTGATACCTCTTTGTGGTTGAATTTGCATGTGTCTCATAATGCGTTGAAATTGAGCTTTAAGACTTGTCCTTTTTATTTTTCCAGCTGTGATTGGAGCTTATTTCTTCAAAGTGTTTTCTTAAAGTATGTGTCACCGTTTGAAATATTTTGGCCATGATCTCCCTCAAGACATTTTGAGGGCAGGTTTCATTTACAGCCCTGCAGTACTTGTTCATATGAAGTGACCATTAGCTCAGGCTTTAAACCTGCTTTTGCAGGTAACGGCCAGAGAGCGGCAGCCTTTCTACGTTCCCCTTGCTGCTACTAGGGAAACAGACCTACCGGTCCGTGGTGTTCTTCGGTTATAAATTAGAGTGCAATGTGCCCGGATAAACCCACAAATGTTGATGTCTCCTTGCTTTTCTTTGTTTTTAAATTTAATTTATATTTATTATTAATTAGAGTAATATTCCATTGTGTACGTGGACCACTTCTTCTTGGTGCATTCCTCGGTTGATGGACATTTTCATTGCTTCCAAGTGTTGGCTATGGTAAATATTGCTGGCGTACAGGTTTGCCAGCCTGTGACTTTTTGATTCTCATTTTCTCAGGTGATAGGCCAAGCAGTGGTTGTGATTGATTGACTGGTAGCTCAATGTTTCCCTTTTCAAAGCACCTACATTGTGTTTTCATTAGTGGCTCTTTACATGCCCCCCCTTACCACCGAGGGTACGCATTTCTCCACACTCCCTTCACCGTTTATTTTTTGCAGCACTTTTCCTAATGGCCATTGTGACTGCTGCGAGCTGATGGGTTTTTGTAATATGGGTATGCATGTCATTAAAATTTTTAAAATTCATCATATTCCTACGCCTTTTTCTTTTCTCTTAAAAGAAAAAACCGTGAGTACAATATAGCTCTTGAAATTGTCTTCTTCGAAGGTTGCCCTCTTCTGAATTTTTTGGTCGATTTTTGACCCCAGAAATTTCCTGGAGGGCAGGCGCCATTTACAGAACTGCAAGTTGGTGAAAATTTAGTGACCTTTTGCAGTGGGTTCAAAGCTGCTGTTGTGGGAAACGTCCACAAGGAGGTAGCATTTCTCCATTCCCCAATCTGGGTACTAGGGCAGCAGAGCCTTTCTGGAAGTCATTGTCCTAGGTTGTAAATTAGAATGGAATTTGCCAGGAGAAATCCCCATAAGTTTATGTCTCATTACTTCTTCTTGGTTTTTAAAATTTTTTTAATCTGGGTAAAGTTTAGAAAATTGTTTGTCCTAGGTGTACACAATCTGGTTCATTTGTACATTATGTATGTCTATTAATGTACAGATCCTCTTCCCATGTAAAATATTACAGTGTTCCGTCGACCTCCCTTGCTATATGTTCGGTCTTTTTGATACATGTATATAATATGTATTTGTATATGTATAGTCACACTAATCTTCATTTCTCAATTTCCCCCCTCCTTTCCTTTTAGATGAGCATAGTTTGTGTTCTACGCCTGTGAGTGTCTTTCTCTTTGGAAATATGTTCATCTGTGTCAGTTATTAGATAATGCCGTACGTGATAATATGGGATATAGGTCTTTTGCTTTCCGACCTACTTCATGTTTTGTGATTATCTCCAGGCTCATCTATGGTGCCTCAAAGAGCAGTGCTTCAATGTTTTCCATGGCTAATATTCCATTGTGTACATGGACCACTTCTTCTTGGTGCATTCCTCTGTTGATGGACATTTTCGTTGCTTCCAAGCGTTGCCTATGGTAAATATTGCTGGAGTGCAGGATTGCCAGCCTGCGATTTTTGATTTTCATTCTCTCAGGTGATAGACCCAGCAGTGGGTATGATTGATTGACTGGTATGGTAGCTCAACGTTTACCTTTTCAAGGCACCTCAATTGTGCTGTCATTAGTGGCTCTTACCACGTCCCCCTTAGAATCGAGGGTACGCATTTCTCCACAATCACGTCAGCATTTCTTGTTTGCAGCATTTTTGTTGATGGCCATTCTGACTGGGGTGAGCTGATAGGTTTTTGTAATTTGGGTTTACATGTCTGTAAAAATTCCTACAATTCATCATTTTTCCACGCCTTTTGCTTTTCTGTTAAAAGAAAAAAGAAAAAGAGTGTGAGTATAATATACCTCTTCAAATTTTCTTTTTGGAAGGTTGCACTCTAGAATTTTTTGGTCGATTTTCGACCTCAGTATTTTTTGGAGGGCAGGTGTCATTTACAGAACTGCAATTGGTGAACATTTAGTGACCTTTTGCAGTGGGTTTAAAGCTGCTGTTGTGGGAAACGGCCACAAGGATGCAGCATTTCTCCATTCCCAAATCGGGGTACTAGGGCAGCAGAGCCGTTCTGGAAGTCGTTTGCCTAGGTGGTCAATTTGAATGGAATGTGCCAGGAGAACCCCCCATAAGTTTATGTCTCATTACTCCTAGTTCGTTGTTTTAATTTTTTCAATTGGGGTAATGGTTAGAATGTTGCTTGTCCAAGGTGTACACACTCTGGTTCATCTACATATTCTATATACCTATTTATGTAGAGATCCTCTTCCCGTGTAAATTATTACAGAGTGTTCCGTAAACCTTCCTTGCTATATGGTCGGTCTTTTTGATATATGTATATAATATGTATTTGTATACATATGGTAACGCTAATCTTCATTTATCCATTCCCCCACCTTTCCTTTTAGATAAGCATAGTTTTTTTTTTAATAAGTCTGTGATGGACTTTCTCTGTGGAAATATGTTCATTTGTGTCAGTTATTAGAGAACGCCTATAAGTGATATCATGGGATATAGGACTTTTGCTTTCCGACTTACCTCATGTTCTGTGATTATCTCCAAGATCATCTATGGTGCCTCAAAGAGCAGTGTTTCATTGTTTTCCATGGCTAGTATTCATTGTGTACATGGGCCGCTTCTTCCTTTTCCTTTCATCTGTTGATGGACATTTTGGTTGCTTCACTGTCTTGTCTATTGTGAATAAGGCTGCAGTGCAGCTTTTGCAGCCCGGGTCTTCTTCATTCTGGTCTTCTCAGGTGAGAGGCCCATTGGTGCGCCTGCTGGATTGAATGGTACCTCAATTTTTCCTTTTCAACGCAGCTCCTTTCTGTTCTCATTATTAGCGTTTAACCCTTTTACATCTCACCAGCAGCTAGAGGGTACACAGTTCTCTAAAACCTCTTCAGCATTGACTGTTTGTAGACTTTTTGCCAATGGTCAGTCGACGGGTGTGAGTTGAGAACTTTTCGTAGATTAGATTGCATGAGTCTAATACTTCCTGAGGTTGAGCTTTTATCCATTTCCCTTTCTTTAAAAAGAGAGTGAGTAAAACTTACCTCTTCATACTAGCTTCGTGAACATTTTGCCTGTTTTGAATTTTTTTTATCCATTCCCTACCTCAGCACAATTTTGAGGGCAGGTGTCCTTTACAGCCCTGCGTCCTTGTGAATGAATGGTAAGTGACCATTAGCTGTGGGTTAAAAGCTGCTCTTGCGGGAATCGGCCACAAGGCGGCAGCATTTCTCCTTTACCAAATCTGGTTACTAGGGCAACAGAGCCTTACTGGAAGTGGTGTTCTAGGTTGCAAATTAGAATGGAATGTGCGAGGCAAAAGCCCTTTAAGTTTATGTCTCATTACTTCTTGTTGGTATTTTTAACTTAATTTTTATTTTTTATCACAGCAAACTTGATTACAATGTTTTGTTTGTTCTAGGTGTGCAAGATGTGGTTCTTTCACACATATACATATATCTATTCTTCTTCGGATCCTTTTCCCATGTAGGTTATGACACAGTGTTGAGTAGTCTTCTCTTGGTATTGCGTAGGTCTTTGGTGATTATGTATTTCACGTGTGTTTGTGTCTCTCTGTTAACCTCAATATGGTAATGTATCCAATCCTCACACCTTTCCATTTGGTGAACCATAAGTTTTTTTAATGAATCTATGATAGTGTTTCTCTGTGGAAATACCTTTGTCTGTATCATTTTTTAGGTAACACCTATATGTGATATGATAGGCTATGTGTCTTTCGCTTTCTCACTTACTCCGAGTTGCGTGATTACTTCTAGACTCATCTATGGTGCTGCAAATGGCATTGTTTCATTTTTTCACTAGCTCATATTCCATCTGTACAGGTAGCAGTTCTTCTTTGTCCACCCATCTGTCGGTGGACTTTTTGGTTACTTCCATATCTTGGCCATTGTAATACTGTGCAATGCAGATTTGCGTGCCTGTGTCCTTCCAATTCTGTCTTCTTAGGTTACAGGTCCAGGAATAGGTCTGCTGGATCATATGGTAGCTCAATGTTTACCTTTTAAAGGCACCTCTATTCTGATCTCTTTAGTGGCTCTTTCCAGGTTACGTCCCACTTAAAGTGGAGGGTATGTATTTCTTCCCAGCACCTTCAGCATTTATTCTTTGTAGTTTTTGCTGATGGTTATTCTGAGTGGTGTGAGCTGATACCTCTTTGTGGTTGAATTTGCATGTGTCTCATAATGCGTTGAAATTGAGCTTTAAGACTTGTCCTTTTTATTTTTCCAGCTGTGATTGGAGCTTATTTCTTCAAAGTGTTTTCTTAAAGTATGTGTCACCGTTTGAAATATTTTGGCCATGATCTCCCTCAAGACATTTTGAGGGCAGGTTTCATTTACAGCCCTGCAGTACTTGTTCATATGAAGTGACCATTAGCTCAGGCTTTAAACCTGCTTTTGCAGGTAACGGCCAGAGAGCGGCAGCCTTTCTACGTTCCCCTTGCTGCTACTAGGGAAACAGACCTACCGGTCCGTGGTGTTCTTCGGTTATAAATTAGAGTGCAATGTGCCCGGATAAACCCACAAATGTTGATGTCTCCTTGCTTTTCTTTGTTTTTAAATTTAATTTATATTTATTATTAATTAGAGTAATATTCCATTGTGTACGTGGACCACTTCTTCTTGGTGCATTCCTCGGTTGATGGACATTTTCATTGCTTCCAAGTGTTGGCTATGGTAAATATTGCTGGCGTACAGGTTTGCCAGCCTGTGACTTTTTGATTCTCATTTTCTCAGGTGATAGGCCAAGCAGTGGTTGTGATTGATTGACTGGTAGCTCAATGTTTCCCTTTTCAAAGCACCTACATTGTGTTTTCATTAGTGGCTCTTTACATGCCCCCCCTTACCACCGAGGGTACGCATTTCTCCACACTCCCTTCACCGTTTATTTTTTGCAGCACTTTTCCTAATGGCCATTGTGACTGCTGCGAGCTGATAGGTTTTTGTAATATGGGTATGCATGTCATTAAAATTTTTAAAATTCATCATATTCCTACGCCTTTTTCTTTTCTCTTAAAAGAAAAAACCGTGAGTACAATATAGCTCTTGAAATTGTCTTCTTCGAAGGTTGCCCTCTTCTGAATTTTTTGGTCGATTTTTGACCCCAGAAATTTCCTGGAGGGCAGGCGCCATTTACAGAACTGCAAGTTGGTGAAAATTTAGTGACCTTTTGCAGTGGGTTCAAAGCTGCTGTTGTGGGAAACGTCCACAAGGAGGTAGCATTTCTCCATTCCCCAATCTGGGTACTAGGGCAGCAGAGCCTTTCTGGAAGTCATTGTCCTAGGTTGTAAATTAGAATGGAATTTGCCAGGAGAAATCCCCATAAGTTTATGTCTCATTACTTCTTCTTGGTTTTTAAAATTTTTTTAATCTGGGTAAAGTTTAGAAAATTGTTTGTCCTAGGTGTACACAATCTGGTTCATTTGTACATTATGTATGTCTATTAATGTACAGATCCTCTTCCCATGTAAAATATTACAGTGTTCCGTCGACCTCCCTTGCTATATGTTCGGTCTTTTTGATACATGTATATAATATGTATTTGTATATGTATAGTCACACTAATCTTCATTTCTCAATTTCCCCCCTCCTTTCCTTTTAGATGAGCATAGTTTGTGTTCTACGCCTGTGAGTGTCTTTCTCTTTGGAAATATGTTCATCTGTGTCAGTTATTAGATAATGCCGTACGTGATAATATGGGATATAGGTCTTTTGCTTTCCGACCTACTTCATGTTTTGTGATTATCTCCAGGCTCATCTATGGTGCCTCAAAGAGCAGTGCTTCAATGTTTTCCATGGCTAATATTCCATTGTGTACATGGACCACTTCTTCTTGGTGCATTCCTCTGTTGATGGACATTTTCGTTGCTTCCAAGCGTTGCCTATGGTAAATATTGCTGGAGTGCAGGATTGCCAGCCTGCGATTTTTGATTTTCATTCTCTCAGGTGATAGACCCAGCAGTGGGTATGATTGATTGACTGGTATGGTAGCTCAACGTTTACCTTTTCAAGGCACCTCAATTGTGCTGTCATTAGTGGCTCTTACCACGTCCCCCTTAGAATCGAGGGTACGCATTTCTCCACAATCACGTCAGCATTTCTTGTTTGCAGCATTTTTGTTGATGGCCATTCTGACTGGGGTGAGCTGATAGGTTTTTGTAATTTGGGTTTACATGTCTGTAAAAATTCCTACAATTCATCATTTTTCCACGCCTTTTGCTTTTCTGTTAAAAGAAAAAAGAAAAAGAGTGTGAGTATAATATACCTCTTCAAATTTTCTTTTTGGAAGGTTGCACTCTAGAATTTTTTGGTCGATTTTCGACCTCAGTATTTTTTGAAGGGCAGGTGTCATTTACAGTACTGCAATTGGTGAACATTTAGTGACCTTTTGCAGTGGGTTTAAAGCTGCTGTTGTGGGAAACCGCCACAAGGATGCAGCATTTCTCCATTCCCAAATCGGGGTACTAGGGCAGCAGAGCCGTTCTGGAAGTCGTTTGCCTAGGTGGTCAATTTGAATGGAATGTGCCAGGAAAACCCCCCATAAGTTTATGTCTCATTACTCCTAGTTCATTGTTTTAATTTTTTCAATTGGGGTAATGGTTAGAATGTTGCTTGTCCAAGGTGTACACACTCTGGTTCATCTACATATTCTATATACCTATTTATGTAGAGATCCTCTTCCCGTGTAAATTATTACAGAGTGTTCCGTAAACCTTCCTTGCTATATGGTCGGTCTTTTTGATATATGTATATAATATGTATTTGTATACATATGGTAACGCTAATCTTCATTTATCCATTCCCCCACCTTTCCTTTTAGATAAGCATAGGTTTTTTTTTTTAATAAGTCTGTGATGGACTTTCTCTGTGGAAATATGTTCATTTGTGTCAGTTATTAGAGAACGCCTATAAGTGATATCATGGGATATAGGACTTTTGCTTTCCGACTTACCTCATGTTCTGTGATTATCTCCAAGATCATCTATGGTGCCTCAAAGAGCAGTGTTTCATTGTTTTCCATGGCTAGTATTCATTGTGTACATGGGCCGCTTCTTCCTTTTCCTTTCATCTGTTGATGGACATTTTGGTTGCTTCACTGTCTTGTCTATTGTGAATAAGGCTGCAGTGCAGCTTTTGCAGCCCGGGTCTTCTTCATTCTGGTCTTCTCAGGTGAGAGGCCCATTGGTGCGCCTGCTGGATTGAATGGTACCTCAATTTTTCCTTTTCAACGCAGCTCCTTTCTGTTCTCATTATTAGCATTTAACCCTTTTACATCTCACCAGCAGCTAGAGGGTACACAGTTCTCTAAAACCTCTTCAGCATTGACTGTTTGTAGACTTTTTGCCAATGGTCAGTCGACGGGTGTGAGTTGAGAACTTTTCGTAGATTAGATTGCATGAGTCTAATACTTCCTGAGGTTGAGCTTTTATCCATTTCCCTTTCTTTAAAAAGAGAGTGAGTAAAACTTACCTCTTCATACTAGCTTCGTGAACATTTTGCCTGTTTTGAATTTTTTTTATCCATTCCCTACCTCAGCACAATTTTGAGGGCAGGTGTCCTTTACAGCCCTGCGTCCTTGTGAATGAATGGTAAGTGACCATTAGCTGTGGGTTAAAAGCTGCTCTTGCGGGAATCGGCCACAAGGCGGCAGCATTTCTCCTTTACCAAATCTGGTTACTAGGGCAACAGAGCCTTACTGGAAGTGGTGTTCTAGGTTGCAAATTAGAATGGAATGTGCGAGGCAAAAGCCCTTTAAGTTTATGTCTCATTACTTCTTGTTGGTATTTTTAACTTAATTTTTATTTTTTATCACAGCAAACTTGATTACAATGTTTTGTTTGTTCTAGGTGTGCAAGATGTGGTTCTTTCACACATATACATATATCTATTTTTCTTCGGATCCTTTTCCCATGTAGGATACGACACAATGTTGAGTAGTCTTCTCTTGGTATTGCGTAGGTCTTTGGTGATTATATATTTCACATATGTTTGTATCACTCTGTTAACCTCAATACGGTAATGTATCCAATCCTCACACCTTTCCATTTGGTGAACCATAAGTTTTTTTAATGAATCTATGATAGTGTTTCTCTGTGGAAATACCTTTGTTTGTATCATTTTTTAGGTAACACCTATATGTGATATGATAGGATATGTGTCTTTCGCTTTCTCACTTACACCAAGTTGCGTGATTACTTCTAGACTCATCTATGGTGCTGCAAATGGCATTGTTTCATTTTTTCACTAGCTCATATTCCATCTGTACATGGTGCAGTTCTTCATTGTCCACCCATCTGTCGTTGGACTTTTTGGTTACTTCCATATCTTGGCGATTGTTATACTATGCAATGCAGATTTGCGTACCTGTGTCCTTCCAATTCTGTCTTCTTAGGTTATAGGTCCAGGAATAGGTCTGCTGGATCATATGGTAGCTCAATGTTTACCTTTTAAAGGCACCTCTATTCTGTTCGCTTTAGTGGCTCTTTCCAGGTTACGTCCCACTTAAAGCGGAGGGTATGCATTTCTTCCCAGCACCTTCAGCATTTATTCTTTGTAGTTTTTGCTGATGGTTATTCTGAGTGGTGTGAGCTGATACCTCTTTCTGGTTGAATTTGCATGTGTCTCATAATGCGTTGAAATTGAGCTGTAAGACATGTCCTTTTTATTTTTCCAGCTGTGATGAGAGCTTATTTCTTCAAAGTGTTTTCTTAAAGTATGTGTCACCATTTGAAATATTTTGGCCATTATCTCCCTCAAGACATTTTGAGGGCAGGTTTCATTTACAGCCCTGCAGTACTTGTTCATATGAAGTGACCATTAGCTCAGGCTTTAAACCTGCTTTTGCAGGTAACGGCCAGAGAGCGGCAGCCTTTCTACGTTCCCCTTGCTGGTACTAGGGAAACAGACCTACCGGCCAGTGTTGTTTTTCGGTTATAAATTAGAGTGCAATGTGCCCGGATAAACCCACAAATGTTGATGTCTCCTTGCTTTTGTTTGTTTTTAAATTTAATTTATATTTATTATTAGAGTAATATTCCATTGTGTACGTGGACCACTTCTTCTTGGTGCATTCCTCGGTTGATGGACATTTTCATTTCTTCCAAGCGCTGCCTATGGTAAATATTGCTGGCATACAGGTTTCCCAGCCTGTGACTTTTTGATTCTCATTTTCTCAGGTGATAGGCCAAGCAGTGGTTGTGATTGATGGACTGGTAGTTCATTGTTTCCCTTTTCAAAGCACCTACATTGTGTTTTCATTAGTGGCTCTTTACATGCCCCCCCTTACAACCGAGGGTACGCATTTCTCCACACTCCCTTCACCGTTTATTTTTTGCAGCATTTTTCCTAATGGCCATTCTGACTGCTGTGAGCTGATAGGGTTTTGTAATGTGGGTATGCATGTCATGAAAATTTTTAAAATTCATCATATTCCTATGCCTTTTTCTTTTCTCTTAAAAGAAAAAACCGTGAGTACAATATAGCTCTTGAAATTGTCTTCTTCGAAGGTTGCCCTCTTCCGAATTTTTTGGTCGATTTTTGACCCCAGAAATTTTCTGGAGGGCAGGCGCCATTTACAGAACTGCAAGTTGGTGAAAATTTAGTGACCTTTTGCAGTGAGTTCAAAGCTGCTGTTGTGGGAAACGTCCACAAGGAGGTAGCATTTCTCCATTCCCCAATCTGGGTTCTAGGGCAGCAGAGCCTTTCTGGAAGTCATTGTCCAGGTTGTAAATTAGAATGGAATTTGCCTGGAGAAATCCCCATAAGTTTATGTCTCATTACTTCTTCTTGGTTTTTAAAATTTTTAAAATCTGGGTAAAGTTTAGAATATTGTTTGTCCTAGGTGTACACAATCTAGTTCATTTGGACATTATGTATGTCTATTAATGTACAGATCCTCTTCCCATATAAAATATTACAGTGTTCCGTCGACCTCCCTTGCTATATGTTCGATCTTTTTGATACATGTATATAATATGTATTTGAATATGTATAGTAACACTAATCTTCATTTCTCAATTTCCCCCCTCCTTTCCTTTTAGATGAGCATAGTTTGTTTTCTACGCCTGTGAGTGTCTTTCTCTTTGGAAATATGTTCATCTGTGTCAGTTATTAGATAATGCCATAAGTGATAATAGAAGATATAGGTCTTTTGCTTTCCGACCTACTTCATGTTTTGTGATTATCTCCAGGCTCATCTATGGTGCCTCAAAGAGCAGTGCTTCAATGTTTTCCATGGCTAATATT
The DNA here is from genome assembly GCF_965194805.1 of Balaenoptera borealis. Classification (NCBI taxonomy): domain Eukaryota; kingdom Metazoa; phylum Chordata; class Mammalia; order Artiodactyla; family Balaenopteridae; genus Balaenoptera; species Balaenoptera borealis. Next base: position 108,647,656 of record NC_138863.1, on the reverse strand, counting down.
CCATTGTGTACATGGACCACTTCTTCTTGGTGCATTCCTCTGTTGATGGACACTTTCGTTGCTTCCAAGTGTTGCCTATGGTAAATATTGCTGGAGTGCAGGATTGCCAGCCTGCGATTTTTGATTTTCATTTTCTCAGGTGATAGACCCAGCAGTGGGTATGATTGATTGACTGGTATGGTAGCTCAACGTTTACCTTTTCAAGGCACCTCAATTGTGCTTTCATTAGTGGCTCGTACCACGTCCCCCTTAGAATCGAGGGTACGCATTTCTCCACAATCACGTCAGCATTTCTTGTTTGCAGCATTTTTGTTGATGGCCATTCTGACTGGTGTGAGCTGATAGGTTTTTGTAATTTGGGTTTACATGTCTGTAAAAATTCCTACAATTCATCATTTTTCCACGCCTTTTCCTTTTCTGTTAAAAGAAAAAAGAAAAAAAAGTGTGAGTATAATATACCTCTTCAAATTTTCTTTTTGGAAGGTTGCACTCTAGAATATTTTGGTCGATTTTCGACCTCAGTATTTTTTGGAGGGCAGGTGTCATTTACAGACCTGCAATTGGTGAATATTTAGTGACCTTTTGCAGTGGGTTTAAAGCTGCTGTTGTGGGAAACGGCCACAAGGATGCAGCATTTCTCCATTCCCAAATCTGGGTACTAGGGCAGCAGAGCCGTTCTGGAAGTCGTTTGCCTAGGTTGTAAATTTGAATGGAATGTGCCAGGAGAACCCCCCATAAGTTTATGTCTCATTACTCCTAGTTGGTTGTTTTAATTTTTTCAATTGGGGTAATGGTTAGAATGTTGCTTGTCCAAGGTGTACATACTCTGGTTCATCTACATATTCTATATACCTATTTATGTAGAGATCCTCTTCCCGTGTAAATTGTTACACAGTGTTCCGTAAACCTTCCTTGCTATATGGTCGGTCTTTTTGATATATGTATATAATATGTATTTGTATACCTATGGTAACGCCAATCTTCATGTATCCATTCCCCCCACCTTTCCTTGTAGATAAGCATAGTTTTTTTTAATAAGTCTCTGATTGACTTTCTCAGGGGAAATATGTTCATTTGTGTCAGTTATTAGAGAACGCGTATAAGTGATATCATAGGATATAGGACTTTTGCTTTCCGACTTACCTCATGTTCTGTGATTATCTCCAAGATCATCTATGGTGTCTCAAAGAGCAGTGTTTCATTGTTTTCCATGGCTAGTATTCATTGTGTACATGGGCCGCTTCTGCTTTTTCCTTTCATCTGTTGATGGACATTTTGGTTGCTTCACTGTCTTGTCTATTGTGAATAAGGCTGCAGTGCAGCTTTTGCAGCCCGGGTCTTCTTCATTCTGGTCTTCTCAGGTGAGAGGCCCATTGGTGCGCCTGCTGGATTGAATGGTACCTCAATTTTTCCTTTTCAACGCAGCTCCTTTCTGTTCTCATTATTAGCGTTTAACCCTTTTACATCTCACCAGCAGCTAGAGGGTACACAGTTCTCTAAAACCTCTTCAGCATTGATTGTTTGTAGACTTTTTGCCAATGGTCAGTCGACGGGTGTGAGTTGAAAACTTTTTGTAGATTAGATTGCATGAGTCTAATACTTCCTGAGGTTGAGCTTTTATCCATTTTCCTTTCTTTAAAAAGAGAGTGAGTACAACTTACCTCTTCATACTAGCTTCGTGAACATGTTGCCTGTTTTGAATTTTATTTATCCATTCCCTACCTCAGCACAATTTTGAGGGCAGGCGTCCTTTACAGCCCTGAGTCCTTGTGAATGGTAAGTGACCATTAGCTGTGGGTTAAAAGCTGCTGTTGCGGGAATCGGCCACAAGGCGGCAGCATTTCTCCTTTACCAAATCTGGTTACTAGGGCAACAGAGCCTTACTGGAAGTGGTGTTCTAGGTTGTAAATTAGAATGGAATGTGCGAGGAAAAAGCCCTTTAAGTTTATGTCTCATTACTTCTTGTTGGTATCTTTAACTTAATTTTTATTTTTTATCACAGCAAACTTGATTACAATGTTTTGTTTGTTCTAGGTGTGCAAGATGTGGTTCTTTCACACATATACATATATCTATTTTTCTTCGGATCCTTTTCCCATGTAGGATACGACACAATGTTGAGTAGTCTTCTCTTGGTATTGCGTAGGTCTTTGGTGATTATATATTTCACATATGTTTGTATCACTCTGTTAACCTCAATACGGTAATGTATCCAATCCTCACACCTTTCCATTTGGTGAACCATAAGTTTTTTTAATGAATCTATGATAGTGTTTCTCTGTGGAAATACCTTTGTTTGTATCATTTTTTAGGTAACACCTATATGTGATATGATAGGATATGTGTCTTTCGCTTTCTCACTTACACCAAGTTGCGTGATTACTTCTAGACTCATCTATGGTGCTGCAAATGGCATTGTTTCATTTTTTCACTAGCTCATATTCCATCTGTACATGGTGCAGTTCTTCATTGTCCACCCATCTGTCGTTGGACTTTTTGGTTACTTCCATATCTTGGCGATTGTTATACTATGCAATGCAGATTTGCGTACCTGTGTCCTTCCAATTCTGTCTTCTTAGGTTATAGGTCCAGGAATAGGTCTGCTGGATCATATGGTAGCTCAATGTTTACCTTTTAAAGGCACCTCTATTCTGTTCGCTTTAGTGGCTCTTTCCAGGTTACGTCCCACTTAAAGCGGAGGGTATGCATTTCTTCCCAGCACCTTCAGCATTTATTCTTTGTAGTTTTTGCTGATGGTTATTCTGAGTGGTGTGAGCTGATACCTCTTTCTGGTTGAATTTGCATGTGTCTCATAATGCGTTGAAATTGAGCTGTAAGACATGTCCTTTTTATTTTTCCAGCTGTGATGAGAGCTTATTTCTTCAAAGTGTTTTCTTAAAGTATGTGTCACCATTTGAAATATTTTGGCCATTATCTCCCTCAAGACATTTTGAGGGCAGGTTTCATTTACAGCCCTGCAGTACTTGTTCATATGAAGTGACCATTAGCTCAGGCTTTAAACCTGCTTTTGCAGGTAACGGCCAGAGAGCGACAGCCTTTCTACGTTCCCCTTGCTGGTACTAGGGAAACAGACCTACCGGCCAGTGTTGTTTTTCGGTTATAAATTAGAGTGCAATGTGCCCGGATAAACCCACAAATGTTGATGTCTCCTTGCTTTTGTTTGTTTTTAAATTTAATTTATATTTATTATTAGAGTAATATTCCATTGTGTACGTGGACCACTTCTTCTTGGTGCATTCCTCGGTTGATGGACATTTTCATTTCTTCCAAGCGCTGCCTATGGTAAATATTGCTGGCATACAGGTTTCCCAGCCTGTGACTTTTTGATTCTCATTTTCTCAGGTGATAGGCCAAGCAGTGGTTGTGATTGATGGACTGGTAGTTCATTGTTTCCCTTTTCAAAGCACCTACATTGTGTTTTCATTAGTGGCTCTTTACATGCCCCCCCTTACAACCGAGGGTACGCATTTCTCCACACTCCCTTCACCGTTTATTTTTTGCAGCATTTTTCCTAATGGCCATTCTGACTGCTGTGAGCTGATAGGGTTTTGTAATGTGGGTATGCATGTCATGAAAATTTTTAAAATTCATCATATTCCTATGCCTTTTTCTTTTCTCTTAAAAGAAAAAACCGTGAGTACAATATAGCTCTTGAAATTGTCTTCTTCGAAGGTTGCCCTCTTCCGAATTTTTTGGTCGATTTTTGACCCCAGAAATTTTCTGGAGGGCAGGCGCCATTTACAGAACTGCAAGTTGGTGAAAATTTAGTGACCTTTTGCAGTGAGTTCAAAGCTGCTGTTGTGGGAAACGTCCACAAGGAGGTAGCATTTCTCCATTCCCCAATCTGGGTTCTAGGGCAGCAGAGCCTTTCTGGAAGTCATTGTCCAGGTTGTAAATTAGAATGGAATTTGCCTGGAGAAATCCCCATAAGTTTATGTCTCATTACTTCTTCTTGGTTTTTAAAATTTTTAAAATCTGGGTAAAGTTTAGAATATTGTTTGTCCTAGGTGTACACAATCTAGTTCATTTGGACATTATGTATGTCTATTAATGTACAGATCCTCTTCCCATATAAAATATTACAGTGTTCCGTCGACCTCCCTTGCTATATGTTCGATCTTTTTGATACATGTATATAATATGTATTTGAATATGTATAGTAACACTAATCTTCATTTCTCAATTTCCCCCCTCCTTTCCTTTTAGATGAGCATAGTTTGTTTTCTACGCCTGTGAGTGTCTTTCTCTTTGGAAATATGTTCATCTGTGTCAGTTATTAGATAATGCCATAAGTGATAATAGAAGATATAGGTCTTTTGCTTTCCGACCTACTTCATGTTTTGTGATTATCTCCAGGCTCATCTATGGTGCCTCAAAGAGCAGTGCTTCAATGTTTTCCATGGCTAATATTCCATTGTGTACATGGACCACTTCTTCTTGGTGCATTCCTCTGTTGATGGACACTTTCGTTGCTTCCAAGTGTTGCCTATGGTAAATATTGCTGGAGTGCAGGATTGCCAGCCTGCGATTTTTGATTTTCATTTTCTCAGGTGATAGACCCAGCAGTGGGTATGATTGATTGACTGGTATGGTAGCTCAACGTTTACCTTTTCAAGGCACCTCAATTGTGCTTTCATTAGTGGCTCGTACCACGTCCCCCTTAGAATCGAGGGTACGCATTTCTCCACAATCACGTCAGCATTTCTTGTTTGCAGCATTTTTGTTGATGGCCATTCTGACTGGTGTGAGCTGATAGGTTTTTGTAATTTGGGTTTACATGTCTGTAAAAATTCCTACAATTCATCATTTTTCCACGCCTTTTCCTTTTCTGTTAAAAGAAAAAAGAAAAAAAAGTGTGAGTATAATATACCTCTTCAAATTTTCTTTTTGGAAGGTTGCACTCTGGAATATTTTGGTCGATTTTCGACCTCAGTATTTTTTGGAGGGCAGGTGTCATTTACAGACCTGCAATTGGTGAATATTTAGTGACCTTTTGCAGTGGGTTTAAAGCTGCTGTTGTGGGAAACGGCCACAAGGATGCAGCATTTCTCCATTCCCAAATCTGGGTACTAGGGCAGCAGAGCCGTTCTGGAAGTCTTTTGCCTAGGTTGTAAATTTGAATGGAATGTGCCAGGAGAACCCCCCATAAGTTTATGTCTCATTACTCCTAGTTGGTTGTTTTAATTTTTTCAATTGGGGTAATGGTTAGAATGTTGCTTGTCCAAGGTGTACATACTCTGGTTCATCTACATATTCTATATACCTATTTATGTAGAGATCCTCTTCCCGTGTAAATTGTTACACAGTGTTCCGTAAACCTTCCTTGCTATATGGTCGGTCTTTTTGATATATGTATATAATATGTATTTGTATACCTATGGTAACGCCAATCTTCATGTATCCATTCCCCCCACCTTTCCTTGTAGATAAGCATAGTTTTTTTTAATAAGTCTGTGATTGACTTTCTCAGGGGAAATATGTTCATTTGTGTCAGTTATTAGAGAACGCGTATAAGTGATATCATAGGATATAGGACTTTTGCTTTCCGACTTACCTCATGTTCTGTGATTATCTCCAAGATCATCTATGGTGTCTCAAAGAGCAGTGTTTCATTGTTTTCCATGGCTAGTATTCATTGTGTACATGGGCCGCTTCTGCTTTTTCCTTTCATCTGTTGATGGACATTTTGGTTGCTTCACTGTCTTGTCTATTGTGAATAAGGCTGCAGTGCAGCTTTTGCAGCCCGGGTCTTCTTCATTCTGGTCTTCTCAGGTGAGAGGCCCATTGGTGCGCCTGCTGGATTGAATGGTACCTCAATTTTTCCTTTTCAACGCAGCTCCTTTCTGTTCTCATTATTAGCGTTTAACCCTTTTACATCTCACCAGCAGCTAGAGGGTACACAGTTCTCTAAAACCTCTTCAGCATTGATTGTTTGTAGACTTTTTGCCAATGGTCAGTCGACGGGTGTGAGTTGAAAACTTTTTGTAGATTAGATTGCATGAGTCTAATACTTCCTGAGGTTGAGCATTTATCCATTTTCCTTTCTTTAAAAAGAGAGTGAGTACAACTTACCTCTTCATACTAGCTTCGTGAACATGTTGCCTGTTTTGAATTTTATTTATCCATTCCCTACCTCAGCACAATTTTGAGGGCAGGCGTCCTTTACAGCCCTGAGTCCTTGTGAATGGTAAGTGACCATTAGCTGTGGGTTAAAAGCTGCTGTTGCGGGAATCGGCCACAAGGCGGCAGCATTTCTCCTTTACCAAATCTGGTTACTAGGGCAACAGAGCCTTACTGGAAGTGGTGTTCTAGGTTGTAAATTAGAATGGAATGTGCGAGGAAAAAGCCCTTTAAGTTTATGTCTCATTACTTCTTGTTGGTATCTTTAACTTAATTTTTATTTTTTATCACAGCAAACTTGATTACAATGTTTTGTTTGTTCTAGGTGTGCAAGATGTGGTTCTTTCACACATATACATATATCTATTTTTCTTCGGATCCTTTTCCCATGTAGGATACGACACAATGTTGAGTAGTCTTCTCTTGGTATTGCGTAGGTCTTTGGTGATTATATATTTCACATATGTTTGTATCACTCTGTTAACCTCAATACGGTAATGTATCCAATCCTCACACCTTTCCATTTGGTGAACCATAAGTTTTTTTAATGAATCTATGATAGTGTTTCTCTGTGGAAATACCTTTGTTTGTATCATTTTTTAGGTAACACCTATATGTGATATGATAGGATATGTGTCTTTCGCTTTCTCACTTACACCAAGTTGCGTGATTACTTCTAGACTCATCTATGGTGCTGCAAATGGCATTGTTTCATTTTTTCACTAGCTCATATTCCATCTGTACATGGTGCAGTTCTTCATTGTCCACCCATCTGTCGTTGGACTTTTTGGTTACTTCCATATCTTGGCGATTGTTATACTATGCAATGCAGATTTGCGTACCTGTGTCCTTCCAATTCTGTCTTCTTAGGTTATAGGTCCAGGAATAGGTCTGCTGGATCATATGGTAGCTCAATGTTTACCTTTTAAAGGCACCTCTATTCTGTTGGCTTTAGTGGCTCTTTCCAGGTTACGTCCCACTTAAAGCGGAGGGTATGCATTTCTTCCCAGCACCTTCAGCATTTATTCTTTGTAGTTTTTGCTGATGGTTATTCTGAGTGGTGTGAGCTGATACCTCTTTCTGGTTGAATTTGCATGTGTCTCATAATGCGTTGAAATTGAGCTGTAAGACATGTCCTTTTTATTTTTCCAGCTGTGATGAGAGCTTATTTCTTCAAAGTGTTTTCTTAAAGTATGTGTCACCATTTGAAATATTTTGGCCATTATCTCCCTCAAGACATTTTGAGGGCAGGTTTCATTTACAGCCCTGCAGTACTTGTTCATATGAAGTGACCATTAGCTCAGGCTTTAAACCTGCTTTTGCAGGTAACGGCCAGAGAGCGACAGCCTTTCTACGTTCCCCTTGCTGGTACTAGGGAAACAGACCTACCGGCCAGTGTTGTTTTTCGGTTATAAATTAGAGTGCAATGTGCCCGGATAAACCCACAAATGTTGATGTCTCCTTGCTTTTGTTTGTTTTTAAATTTAATTTATATTTATTATTAGAGTAATATTCCATTGTGTACGTGGACCACTTCTTCTTGGTGCATTCCTCGGTTGATGGACATTTTCATTTCTTCCAAGCGCTGCCTATGGTAAATATTGCTGGCATACAGGTTTCCCAGCCTGTGACTTTTTGATTCTCATTTTCTCAGGTGATAGGCCAAGCAGTGGTTGTGATTGATGGACTGGTAGTTCATTGTTTCCCTTTTCAAAGCACCTACATTGTGTTTTCATTAGTGGCTCTTTACATGCCCCCCCTTACAACCGAGGGTACGCATTTCTCCACACTCCCTTCACCGTTTATTTTTTGCAGCATTTTTCCTAATGGCCATTCTGACTGCTGTGAGCTGATAGGGTTTTGTAATGTGGGTATGCATGTCATGAAAATTTTTAAAATTCATCATATTCCTATGCCTTTTTCTTTTCTCTTAAAAGAAAAAACCGTGAGTACAATATAGCTCTTGAAATTGTCTTCTTCGAAGGTTGCCCTCTTCCGAATTTTTTGGTCGATTTTTGACCCCAGAAATTTTCTGGAGGGCAGGCGCCATTTACAGAACTGCAAGTTGGTGAAAATTTAGTGACCTTTTGCAGTGAGTTCAAAGCTGCTGTTGTGGGAAACGTCCACAAGGAGGTAGCATTTCTCCATTCCCCAATCTGGGTTCTAGGGCAGCAGAGCCTTTCTGGAAGTCATTGTCCAGGTTGTAAATTAGAATGGAATTTGCCTGGAGAAATCCCCATAAGTTTATGTCTCATTACTTCTTCTTGGTTTTTAAAATTTTTAAAATCTGGGTAAAGTTTAGAATATTGTTTGTCCTAGGTGTACACAATCTAGTTCATTTGGACATTATGTATGTCTATTAATGTACAGATCCTCTTCCCATATAAAATATTACAGTGTTCCGTCGACCTCCCTTGCTATATGTTCGATCTTTTTGATACATGTATATAATATGTATTTGAATATGTATAGTAACACTAATCTTCATTTCTCAATTTCCCCCCTCCTTTCCTTTTAGATGAGCATAGTTTGTTTTCTACGCCTGTGAGTGTCTTTCTCTTTGGAAATATGTTCATCTGTGTCAGTTATTAGATAATGCCATAAGTGATAATAGAAGATATAGGTCTTTTGCTTTCCGACCTACTTCATGTTTTGTGATTATCTCCAGGCTCATCTATGGTGCCTCAAAGAGCAGTGCTTCAATGTTTTCCATGGCTAATATTCCATTGTGTACATGGACCACTTCTTCTTGGTGCATTCCTCTGTTGATGGACACTTTCGTTGCTTCCAAGTGTTGCCTATGGTAAATATTGCTGGAGTGCAGGATTGCCAGCCTGCGATTTTTGATTTTCATTTTCTCAGGTGATAGACCCAGCAGTGGGTATGATTGATTGACTGGTATGGTAGCTCAACGTTTACCTTTTCAAGGCACCTCAATTGTGCTTTCATTAGTGGCTCGTACCACGTCCCCCTTAGAATCGAGGGTACGCATTTCTCCACAATCACGTCAGCATTTCTTGTTTGCAGCATTTTTGTTGATGGCCATTCTGACTGGTGTGAGCTGATAGGTTTTTGTAATTTGGGTTTACATGTCTGTAAAAATTCCTACAATTCATCATTTTTCCACGCCTTTTCCTTTTCTGTTAAAAGAAAAAAGAAAAAAAAGTGTGAGTATAATATACCTCTTCAAATTTTCTTTTTGGAAGGTTGCACTCTAGAATATTTTGGTCGATTTTCGACCTCAGTATTTTTTGGAGGGCAGGTGTCATTTACAGACCTGCAATTGGTGAATATTTAGTGACCTTTTGCAGTGGGTTTAAAGCTGCTGTTGTGGGAAACGGCCACAAGGATGCAGCATTTCTCCATTCCCAAATCTGGGTACTAGGGCAGCAGAGCCGTTCTGGAAGTCGTTTGCCTAGGTTGTAAATTTGAATGGAATGTGCCAGGAGAACCCCCCATAAGTTTATGTCTCATTACTCCTAGTTGGTTGTTTTAATTTTTTCAATTGGGGTAATGGTTAGAATGTTGCTTGTCCAAGGTGTACATACTCTGGTTCATCTACATATTCTATATACCTATTTATGTAGAGATCCTCTTCCCGTGTAAATTGTTACACAGTGTTCCGTAAACCTTCCTTGCTATATGGTCGGTCTTTTTGATATATGTATATAATATGTATTTGTATACCTATGGTAACGCCAATCTTCATGTATCCATTCCCCCCACCTTTCCTTGTAGATAAGCATAGTTTTTTTTAATAAGTCTGTGATTGACTTTCTCAGGGGAAATATGTTCATTTGTGTCAGTTATTAGAGAACGCGTATAAGTGATATCATAGGATATAGGACTTTTGCTTTCCGACTTACCTCATGTTCTGTGATTATCTCCAAGATCATCTATGGTGTCTCAAAGAGCAGTGTTTCATTGTTTTCCATGGCTAGTATTCATTGTGTACATGGGCCGCTTCTGCTTTTTCCTTTCATCTGTTGATGGACATTTTGGTTGCTTCACTGTCTTGTCTATTGTGAATAAGGCTGCAGTGCAGCTTTTGCAGCCCGGGTCTTCTTCATTCTGGTCTTCTCAGGTGAGAGGCCCATTGGTGCGCCTGCTGGATTGAATGGTACCTCAATTTTTCCTTTTCAACGCAGCTCCTTTCTGTTCTCATTATTAGCGTTTAACCCTTTTACATCTCACCAGCAGCTAGAGGGTACACAGTTCTCTAAAACCTCTTCAGCATTGATTGTTTGTAGACTTTTTGCCAATGGTCAGTCGACGGGTGTGAGTTGAAAACTTTTTGTAGATTAGATTGCATGAGTCTAATACTTCCTGAGGTTGAGCATTTATCCATTTTCCTTTCTTTAAAAAGAGAGTGAGTACAACTTACCTCTTCATACTAGCTTCGTGAACATGTTGCCTGTTTTGAATTTTATTTATCCATTCCCTACCTCAGCACAATTTTGAGGGCAGGCGTCCTTTACAGCCCTGAGTCCTTGTGAATGGTAAGTGACCATTAGCTGTGGGTTAAAAGCTGCTGTTGCGGGAATCGGCCACAAGGCGGCAGCATTTCTCCTTTACCAAATCTGGTTACTAGGGCAACAGAGCCTTACTGGAAGTGGTGTTCTAGGTTGTAAATTAGAATGGAATGTGCGAGGAAAAAGCCCTTTAAGTTTATGTCTCATTACTTCTTGTTGGTATTTTTAACTTAATTTTTATTTTTTATCACAGCAAACTTGATTACAATGTTTTGTTTGTTCTAGGTGTGCAAGATGTGGTTCTTTCACACATATACATATATCTATTTTTCTTCGGATCCTTTTCCCATGTAGGATACGACACAATGTTGAGTAGTCTTCTCTTGGTATTGCGTAGGTCTTTGGTGATTATATATTTCACATATGTTTGTATCACTCTGTTAATCTCAATACGGTAATGTATCCACTCCTCACACCTTTCCATTTGGTGAACCATAAGTTTTTTTAATGAATCTATGATAGTGTTTCTCTGTGGAAATACCTTTGTTTGTATCATTTTTTAGGTAACACCTATATGTGATATGATAGGATATGTGTCTTTCGCTTTCTCACTTACACCAAGTTGCGTGATTACTTCTAGACTCATCTATGGTGCTGCAAATGGCATTGTTTCATTTTTTCACTAGCTCATATTCCATCTGTACATGGTGCAGTTCTTCATTGTCCACCCATCTGTCGTTGGACTTTTTGGTTACTTCCATATCTTGGCGATTGTTATACTATGCAATGCAGATTTGCGTACCTGTGTCCTTCCAATTCTGTCTTCTTAGGTTATAGGTCCAGGAATAGGTCTGCTGGATCATATGGTAGCTCAATGTTTACCTTTTAAAGGCACCTCTATTCTGTTGGCTTTAGTGGCTCTTTCCAGGTTACGTCCCACTTAAAGCGGAGGGTATGCATTTCTTCCCAGCACCTTCAGCATTTATTCTTTGTAGTTTTTGCTGATGGTTATTCTGAGTGGTGTGAGCTGATACCTCTTTCTGGTTGAATTTGCATGTGTCTCATAATGCGTTGAAATTGAGCTGTAAGACATGTCCTTTTTATTTTTCCAGCTGTGATGAGAGCTTATTTCTTCAAAGTGTTTTCTTAAAGTATGTGTCACCATTTGAAATATTTTGGCCATTATCTCCCTCAAGACATTTTGAGGGCAGGTTTCATTTACAGCCCTGCAGTACTTGTTCATATGAAGTGACCATTAGCTCAGGCTTTAAACCTGCTTTTGCAGGTAACGGCCAGAGAGCGACAGCCTTTCTACGTTCCCCTTGCTGGTACTAGGGAAACAGACCTACCGGCCAGTGTTGTTTTTCGGTTATAAATTAGAGTGCAATGTGCCCGGATAAACCCACAAATGTTGATGTCTCCTTGCTTTTGTTTGTTTTTAAATTTAATTTATATTTATTATTAGAGTAATATTCCATTGTGTACGTGGACCACTTCTTCTTGGTGCATTCCTCGGTTGATGGACATTTTCATTTCTTCCAAGCGCTGCCTATGGTAAATATTGCTGGCATACAGGTTTCCCAGCCTGTGACTTTTTGATTCTCATTTTCTCAGGTGATAGGCCAAGCAGTGGTTGTGATTGATGGACTGGTAGTTCATTGTTTCCCTTTTCAAAGCACCTACATTGTGTTTTCATTAGTGGCTCTTTACATGCCCCCCCTTACAACCGAGGGTACGCATTTCTCCACACTCCCTTCACCGTTTATTTTTTGCAGCATTTTTCCTAATGGCCATTCTGACTGCTGTGAGCTGATAGGGTTTTGTAATGTGGGTATGCATGTCATGAAAATTTTTAAAATTCATCATATTCCTATGCCTTTATCTTTTCTCTTAAAAGAAAAAACCGTGAGTACAATATAGCTCTTGAAATTGTCTTCTTCGAAGGTTGCCCTCTTCTGAATTTTTTGGTCGATTTTTGACCCCAGAAATTTTCTGGAGGGCAGGCGCCATTTACAGAACTGCAAGTTGGTGAAAATTTAGTGACCTTTTGCAGTGAGTTCAAAGCTGCTGTTGTGGGAAACGTCCACAAGGAGGTAGCATTTCTCCATTCCCCAATCTGGGTTCTAGGGCAGCAGAGCCTTTCTGGAAGTCATTGTCCAGGTTGTAAATTAGAATGGAATTTGCCTGGAGAAATCCCCATAAGTTTATGTCTCATTACTTCTTCTTGGTTTTTAAAATTTTTTAAATCTGGGTAAAGTTTAGAATATTGTTTGTCCTAGGTGTACACAATCTAGTTCATTTGGACATTATGTATGTCTATTAATGTACAGATCCTCTTCCCATATAAAATATTACAGTGTTCCGTCGACCTCCCTTGCTATATGTTCGATCTTTTTGATACATGTATATAATATGTATTTGAATATGTATAGTAACACTAATCTTCATTTCTCAATTTCCCCCCTCCTTTCCTTTTAGATGAGCATAGTTTGTTTTCTACGCCTGTGAGTGTCTTTCTCTTTGGAAATATGTTCATCTGTGTCAGTTATTAGATAATGCCATAAGTGATAATAGAAGATATAGGTCTTTTGCTTTCCGACCTACTTCATGTTTTGTGATTATCTCCAGGCTCATCTATGGTGCCTCAAAGAGCAGTGCTTCAATGTTTTCCATGGCTAATATTCCATTGTGTACATGGACCACTTCTTCTTGGTGCATTCCTCTGTTGATGGACACTTTCGTTGCTTCCAAGTGTTGCCTATGGTAAATATTGCTGGAGTGCAGGATTGCCAGCCTGTGATTTTTGATTTTCATTTTCTCAGGTGATAGACCCAGCAGTGGGTATGATTGATTGACTGGTATGGTAGCTCAACGTTTACCTTTTCAAGGCACCTCAATTGTGCTTTCATTAGTGGCTCGTACCACGTCCCCCTTAGAATCGAGGGTACGCATTTCTCCACAATCACGTCAGCATTTCTTGTTTGCAGCATTTTTGTTGATGGCCATTCTGACTGGTGTGAGCTGATAGGTTTTTGTAATTTTGGTTTACATGTCTGTAAAAATTCCTACAATTCATCATTTTTCCACGCCTTTTTCTTTTCTGTTAAAAGAAAAAAGAAAAAAAAAGTGTGAGTATAATATACCTCTTCAAATTTTCTTTTTGGAAGGTTGCACTCTAGAATATTTTGGTCGATTTTCGACCTCAGTATTTTTTGGAGGGCAGGTGTCATTTACAGACCTGCAATTGGTGAATATTTAGTGACCTTTTGCAGTGGGTTTAAAGCTGCTGTTGTGGGAAACGGCCACAAGGATGCAGCATTTCTCCATTCCCAAATCTGGGTACTAGGGCAGCAGAGCCGTTCTGGAAGTCGTTTGCCTAGGTTGTAAATTTGAATGGAATGTGCCAGGAGAACCCCCCATAAGTTTATGTCTCATTACTCCTAGTTGGTTGTTTTAATTTTTTCAATTGTGGTAATGGTTAGAATGTTGCTTGTCCAAGGTGTACATACTCTGGTTCATCTACATATTCTATATACCTATTTATGTAGAGATCCTCTTCCCGTGTAAATTGTTACACAGTGTTCCGTAAACCTTCCTTGCTATATGGTCGGTCTTTTTGATATATGTATATTATATGTATTTGTATACATATGGTAACGCCAATCATCATGTATCCATTCCCCCCACCTTTCCTTGTAGATAAGCATAGTTTTTTTTAATAAGTCTGTGATTGACTTTCTCAGTGGAAATATGTTCATTTGTGTCAGTTATTAGAGAACGCGTATAAGTGATATCATAGGATATAGGACTTTTGCTTTCCGACTTACCTCATGTTCTGTGATTATCTCCAAGATCATCTATGGTGTCTCAAAGAGCAGTGTTTCATTGTTTTCCATGGCTAGTATTCATTGTGTACATGGACCGCTTCTTCTTTTTCCTTTCATCTGTTGATGGACATTTTGGTTGCTTCACTGTCTTGTCTATTGTGAATAAGGCTGCAGTGCAGCTTTTGCAGCCCGGGTCTTCTTCATTCTGGTCTTCTCAGGTGAGAGGCCCATTGGTGCGCCTGCTGGATTGAATGGTACCTCAATTTTTCCTTTTCAACGCAGCTCCTTTCTGTTCTCATTATTAGCGTTTAACCCTTTTACATCTCACCAGCAGCTAGAGGGTACACAGTTCTCTAAAACCTCTTCAGCATTGATTGTTTGTAGACTTTTTGCCAATGGTCAGTCGACGGGTGTGAGTTGAAAACTTTTTGTAGATTAGATTGCATGAGTCTAATACTTCCTGAGGTTGAGCTTTTATCCATTTTCCTTTCTTTAAGAAGAGAGTGAGTACAACTTACCTCTTCATACTTGCTTCGTGAACATTTTGCCTGTTTTGAATTTTTTTTATCCATTCCCTACCTCAGCACAATTTTGAGGGCAGGCGTCCTTTACAGCCCTGAGTCCTTGTGAATGGTAAGTGACCATTAGCTGTGGGTTAAAAGCTGCTGTTGCGGGAATCGGCCACAAGGCGGCAGCATTTCTCCTTTACCAAATCTGGTTACTAGGGCAACAGAGCCTTACTGGAAGTGGTGTTCTAGGTTGTAAATTAGAATGGAATGTGCGAGGAAAAAGCCCTTTAAGTTTATGTCTCATTACTTCTTGTTGGTATCTTTAACTTAATTTTTATTTTTTATCACAGCAAACTTGATTACAATGTTTTGTTTGTTCTAGGTGTGCAAGATGTGGTTCTTTCACACATATACATATATCTATTTTTCTTCGGATCCTTTTCCCATGTAGGTTACGACACAATGTTGAGTAGTCTTCTCTTGGTATTGCGTAGGTCTTTGGTGATTATATATTTCACATATGTTTGTATCACTCTGTTAACCTCAATACGGTAATGTATCCAATCCTCACACCTTTCCATTTGGTGAACCATAAGTTTTTTTAATGAATCTATGATAGTGTTTCTCTGTGGAAATACCTTTGTTTGTATCATTTTTTAGGTAACACCTATATGTGATATGATAGGATATGTGTCTTTCGCTTTCTCACTTACACCAAGTTGCGTGATTACTTCTAGACTCATCTATGGTGCTGCAAATGGCATTGTTTCATTTTTTCACTAGCTCATATTCCATCTGTACATGGTGCAGTTCTTCATTGTCCACCCATCTGTCGTTGGACTTTTTGGTTACTTCCATATCTTGGCGATTGTTATACTATGCAATGCAGATTTGCGTACCTGTGTCCTTCCAATTCTGTCTTCTTAGGTTATAGGTCCAGGAATAGGTCTGCTGGATCATATGGTAGCTCAATGTTTACCTTTTAAAGGCACCTCTATTCTGTTCGCTTTAGTGGCTCTTTCCAGGTTACGTCCCACTTAAAGCGGAGGGTATGCATTTCTTCCCAGCACCTTCAGCATTTATTCTTTGTAGTTTTTGCTGATGGTTATTCTGAGTGGTGTGAGCTGATACCTCTTTCTGGTTGAATTTGCATGTGTCTCATAATGCGTTGAAATTGAGCTGTAAGACATGTCCTTTTTATTTTTCCAGCTGTGATGAGAGCTTATTTCTTCAAAGTGTTTTCTTAAAGTATGTGTCACCATTTGAAATATTTTGGCCATTATCTCCCTCAAGACATTTTGAGGGCAGGTTTCATTTACAGCCCTGCAGTACTTGTTCATATGAAGTGACCATTAGCTCAGGCTTTAAACCTGCTTTTGCAGGTAACGGCCAGAGAGCGACAGCCTTTCTACGTTCCCCTTGCTGGTACTAGGGAAACAGACCTACCGGCCAGTGTTGTTTTTCGGTTATAAATTAGAGTGCAATGTGCCCGGATAAACCCACAAATGTTGATGTCTCCTTGCTTTTGTTTGTTTTTAAATTTAATTTATATTTATTATTAGAGTAATATTCCATTGTGTACGTGGACCACTTCTTCTTGGTGCATTCCTCGGTTGATGGACATTTTCATTTCTTCCAAGCGCTGCCTATGGTAAATATTGCTGGCATACAGGTTTCCCAGCCTGTGACTTTTTGATTCTCATTTTCTCAGGTGATAGGCCAAGCAGTGGTTTTGATTGATGGACTGGTAGTTCATTGTTTCCCTTTTCAAAGCACCTACATTGTGTTTTCATTAGTGGCTCTTTACATGCCCCCCCTTACAACCGAGGGTACGCATTTCTCCACACTCCCTTCACCGTTTATTTTTTGCAGCATTTTTCCTAATGGCCATTCTGACTGCTGTGAGCTGATAGGGTTTTGTAATGTGGGTATGCATGTCATGAAAATTTTTAAAATTCATCATATTCCTATGCCTTTTTCTTTTCTCTTAAAAGAAAAAACCGTGAGTACAATATAGCTCTTGAAATTGTCTTCTTCGAAGGTTGCCCTCTTCCGAATTTTTTGGTCGATTTTTGACCCCAGAAATTTTCTGGAGGGCAGGCGCAATTTACAGAACTGCAAGTTGGTGAAAATTTAGTGACCTTTTGCAGTGAGTTCAAAGCTGCTGTTGTGGGAAACGTCCACAAGGAGGTAGCATTTCTCCATTCCCCAATCTGGGTTCTAGGGCAGCAGAGCCTTTCTGGAAGTCATTGTCCAGGTTGTAAATTAGAATGGAATTTGCCTGGAGAAATCCCCATAAGTTTATGTCTCATTACTTCTTCTTGGTTTTTAAAATTTTTAAAATCTGGGTAAAGTTTAGAATATTGTTTGTCCTAGGTGTACACAATCTAGTTCATTTGGACATTATGTATGTCTATTAATGTACAGATCCTCTTCCCATATAAAATATTACAGTGTTCCGTCGACCTCCCTTGCTATATGTTCGATCTTTTTGATACATGTATATAATATGTATTTGAATATGTATAGTAACACTAATCTTCATTTCTCAATTTCCCCCCTCCTTTCCTTTTAGATGAGCATAGTTTGTTTTCTACGCCTGTGAGTGTCTTTCTCTTTGGAAATATGTTCATCTGTGTCAGTTATTAGATAATGCCATAAGTGATAATATAAGATATAGGTCTTTTGCTTTCCAACCTACTTCATGTTTTGTGATTATCTCCAGGCTCATCTATGGTGCCTCAAAGAGCAGTGCTTCAATGTTTTCCATGGCTAATATTCCATTGTGTACATGGACCACTTCTTCTTGGTGCATTCCTCTGTTGATGGACACTTTCGTTGCTTCCAAGTGTTGCCTATGGTAAATATTGCTGGAGTGCAGGATTGCCAGCCTGCGATTTTTGATTTTCATTTTCTCAGGTGATAGACCCAGCAGTGGGTATGATTGATTGACTGGTATGGTAGCTCAACGTTTACCTTTTCAAGGCACCTCAATTGTGCTTTCATTAGTGGCTCTTACCACGTCCCCCTTAGAATCGAGGGTACGCATTTCTCCACAATCACGTCAGCATTTCTTGTTTGCAGCATTTTTGTTGATGGCCATTCTGACTGGTGTGAGCTGATAGGTTTTTGTAATTTTGGTTTACATGTCTGTAAAAATTCCTACAATTCATCATTTTTCCACGCCTTTTCCTTTTCTGTTAAAAGAAAAAAAAAAAGTGTGAGTACAGTATACCTCTTCAAATTTTCTTTTTGGAAGGTTGCACTCTGGAATATTTTGGTCGATTTTCGACCTCAGTATTTTTTGGAGGGCAGGTGTCATTTACAGACCTGCAATTGGTGAATATTTAGTGACCTTTTGCAGTGGGTTTAAAGCTGCTGTTGTGGGAAACGGCCACAAGGATGCAGCATTTCTCCATTCCCAAATCTGGGTACTAGGGCAGCAGAGCCGTTGTGGAAGTCGTTTGCCTAGGTTGTAAATTTGAATGGAATGTGCCAGGAGAACCCCCCATAAGTTTATGTCTCATTACTCCTAGTTCATTGTTTTAATTTTTTCAATTGGGGTAATGGATAGAATGTTGCTTGTCCAAGGTGTACATACTCTGGTTCATCTACATATTCTATATACCTATTTATGTAGAGATCCTCTTCCCGTGTAAATTATTACACAGTGTTCCGTAAACCTTCCTTGCTATATGGTCGGTCTTTTTGATATATGTATATAATATGTATTTGTATACATATCGTAACGCTAATCTTCATGTATCCATTCCCCCCACCTTTCCTTGTAGATAAGCATAGTTTTTTTTTAATAAGTCTGTGATTGACTTTCTCAGTGGAAATATGTTCATTTGTGTCAGTTATTAGAGAACGCGTATAAGTGATATCATAGGATATAGGACTTTTGCTTTCCGACTTACCTCATGTTCTGTGATTATCTCCAAGATCATCTATGGTGTCTCAAAGAGCAGTGTTTCATTGTTTTCCATGGCTAGTATTCATTGTGTACATGGGCCGCTTCTGCTTTTTCCTTTCATCTGTTGATGGACATTTTGGTTGCTTCACTGTCTTGTCTATTGTGAATAAGGCTGCAGTGCAGCTTTTGCAGCCCGGGTCTTCTTCATTCTGGTCTTCTCAGGTGAGAGGCCCATTGGTGCGCCTGCTGGATTGAATGGTACCTCAATTTTTCCTTTTCAACGCAGCTCCTTTCTGTTCTCATTATTAGCGTTTAACCCTTTTACATCTCACCAGCAGCTAGAGGGTACACAGTTCTCTAAAACCTCTTCAGCATTGATTGTTTGTAGACTTTTTGCCAATGGTCAGTCGACGGGTGTGAGTTGAAAACTTTTTGTAGATTAGATTGCATGAGTCTAATACTTCCTGAGGTTGAGCTTTTATCCATTTTCCTTTCTTTAAAAAGAGAGTGAGTAAAACTTACCTCTTCATACTTGCTTCGTGAACATTTTGCCTGTTTTGAATTTTTTTTATCCATTCCCTACCTCAGCACAATTTTGAGGGCAGGCGTCCTTTACAGCCCTGAGTCCTTGTGAATGGTAAGTGACCATTAGCTGTGGGTTAAAAGCTGCTGTTGCGGGAATCGGCCACAAGGCGGCAGCATTTCTCCTTTACCAAATCTGGTTACTAGGGCAACAGAGCCTTACTGGAAGTGGTGTTCTAGGTTGTAAATTAGAATGGAATGTGCGAGGAAAAAGCCCTTTAAGTTTATGTCTCATTACTTCTTGTTGGTATCTTTAACTTAATTTTTATTTTTTATCACAGCAAACTTGATTACAATGTTTTGTTTGTTCTAGGTGTGCAAGATGTGGTTCTTTCACACATATACATATATCTATTTTTCTTCGGATCCTTTTCCCATGTAGGATACGACACAATGTTGAGTAGTCTTCTCTTGGTATTGCGTAGGTCTTTGGTGATTATATATTTCACATATGTTTGTATCACTCTGTTAACCTCAATACGGTAATGTATCCAATCCTCACACCTTTCCATTTGGTGAACCATAAGTTTTTTTAATGAATCTATGATAGTGTTTCTCTGTGGAAATACCTTTGTTTGTATCATTTTTTAGGTAACACCTATATGTGATATGATAGGATATGTGTCTTTCGCTTTCTCACTTACACCAAGTTGCGTGATTACTTCTAGACTCATCTATGGTGCTGCAAATGGCATTGTTTCATTTTTTCACTAGCTCATATTCCATCTGTACATGGTGCAGTTCTTCATTGTCCACCCATCTGTCGTTGGACTTTTTGGTTACTTCCATATCTTGGCGATTGTTATACTATGCAATGCAGATTTGCGTACCTGTGTCCTTCCAATTCTGTCTTCTTAGGTTATAGGTCCAGGAATAGGTCTGCTGGATCATATGGTAGCTCAATGTTTACCTTTTAAAGGCACCTCTATTCTGTTCGCTTTAGTGGCTCTTTCCAGGTTACGTCCCACTTAAAGCGGAGGGTATGCATTTCTTCCCAGCACCTTCAGCATTTATTCTTTGTAGTTTTTGCTGATGGTTATTCTGAGTGGTGTGAGCTGATACCTCTTTCTGGTTGAATTTGCATGTGTCTCATAATGTGTTGAAATTGAGCTGTAAGACATGTCCTTTTTATTTTTCCAGCTGTGATGAGAGCTTATTTCTTCAAAGTGTTTTCTTAAAGTATGTGTCACCATTTGAAATATTTTGGCCATTATCTCCCTCAAGACATTTTGAGGGCAGGTTTCATTTACAGCCCTGCAGTACTTGTTCATATGAAGTGACCATTAGCTCAGGCTTTAAACCTGCTTTTGCAGGTAACGGCCAGAGAGCGACAGCCTTTCTACGTTCCCCTTGCTGGTACTAGGGAAACAGACCTACCGGCCAGTGTTGTTTTTCGGTTATAAATTAGAGTGCAATGTGCCCGGATAAACCCACAAATGTTGATGTCTCCTTGCTTTTGTTTGTTTTTAAATTTAATTTATATTTATTATTAGAGTAATATTCCATTGTGTACGTGGACCACTTCTTCTTGGTGCATTCCTTGGTTGATGGACATTTTCATTTCTTCCAAGCGCTGCCTATGGTAAATATTGCTGGCATACAGGTTTCCCAGCCTGTGACTTTTTGATTCTCATTTTCTCAGGTGATAGGCCAAGCAGTGGTTGTGATTGATGGACTGGTAGTTCATTGTTTCCCTTTTCAAAGCACCTACATTGTGTTTTCATTAGTGGCTCTTTACATGCCCCCCCTTACAACCGAGGGTACGCATTTCTCCACACTCCCTTCACCGTTTATTTTTTGCAGCATTTTTCCTAATGGCCATTCTGACTGCTGTGAGCTGATAGGGTTTTGTAATGTGGGTATGCATGTCATGAAAATTTTTAAAATTCATCATATTCCTATGCCTTTTTCTTTTCTCTTAAAAGAAAAAACCGTGAGTACAATATAGCTCTTGAAATTGTCTTCTTCGAAGGTTGCCCTCTTCCGAATTTTTTGGTCGATTTTTGACCCCAGAAATTTTCTGGAGGGCAGGCGCAATTTACAGAACTGCAAGTTGGTGAAAATTTAGTGACCTTTTGCAGTGAGTTCAAAGCTGCTGTTGTGGGAAACGTCCACAAGGAGGTAGCATTTCTCCATTCCCCAATCTGGGTTCTAGGGCAGCAGAGCCTTTCTGGAAGTCATTGTCCAGGTTGTAAATTAGAATGGAATTTGCCTGGAGAAATCCCCATAAGTTTATGTCTCATTACTTCTTCTTGGTTTTTAAAATTTTTTAAATCTGGGTAAAGTTTAGAATATTGTTTGTCCTAGGTGTACACAATCTAGTTCATTTGGACATTATGTATGTCTATTAATGTACAGATCCTCTTCCCATATAAAATATTACAGTGTTCCGTCGACCTCCCTTGCTATATGTTCGATCTTTTTGATACATGTATATAATATGTATTTGAATATGTATAGTAACACTAATCTTCATTTCTCAATTTCCCCCCTCCTTTCCTTTTAGATGAGCATAGTTTGTTTTCTACGCCTGTGAGTGTCTTTCTCTTTGGAAATATGTTCATCTGTGTCAGTTATTAGATAATGCCATAAGTGATAATAGAAGATATAGGTCTTTTGCTTTCCGACCTACTTCATGTTTTGTGATTATCTCCAGGCTCATCTATGGTGCCTCAAAGAGCAGTGCTTCAATGTTTTCCATGGCTAATATTCCATTGTGTACATGGACCACTTCTTCTTGGTGCATTCCTCTGTTGATGGACACTTTCGTTGCTTCCAAGTGTTGCCTATGGTAAATATTGCTGGAGTGCAGGATTGCCAGCCTGCGATTTTTGATTTTCATTTTCTCAGGTGATAGACCCAGCAGTGGGTATGATTGATTGACTGGTATGGTAGCTCAACGTTTACCTTTTCAAGGCACCTCAATTGTGCTTTCATTAGTGGCTCTTACCACGTCCCCCTTAGAATCGAGGGTACGCATTTCTCCACAATCAAGTCAGCATTTCTTGTTTGCAGCATTTTTGTTGATGGCCATTCTGACTGGTGTGAGCTGATAGGTTTTTTTAATTTGGGTTTACATGTCTGTAAAAATTCCTACAATTCATCATTTTTCCACGCCTTTTCCTTTTCTGTTAAAAGAAAAAAGAAAAAAAGTGTGAGTACAATATACCTCTTCAAATTTTCTTTTTGGAAGGTTGCACTCTAGAATATTTTGGTCGATTTTCGACCTCAGTATTTTTTGGAGGGCAGGTGTCATTTACAGACCTGCAATTGGTGAATATTTAGTGACCTTTTGCAGTGGGTTTAAAGCTGCTGTTGTGGGAAACGGCCACAAGGATGCAGCATTTCTCCATTCCCAAATCTGGGTACTAGGGCAGCAGAGCCGTTGTGGAAGTCGTTTGCCTAGGTTGTAAATTTGAATGGAATGTGCCAGGAGAACCCCCCATAAGTTTATGTCTCATTACTCCTAGTTCATTGTTTTAATTTTTTCAATTGGGGTAATGGATAGAATGTTGCTTGTCCAAGGTGTACATACTCTGGTTCATCTACATATTCTATATACCTATTTATGTAGAGATCCTCTTCCCGTGTAAATTATTACACAGTGTTCCGTAAACCTTCCTTGCTATATGGTCGGTCTTTTTGATATATGTATATAATATGTATTTGTATACATATGGTAACGCCAATCATCATGTATCCATTCCCCCCACCTTTCCTTGTAGATAAGCATAGTTTTTTTTAATAAGTCTGTGATTGACTTTCTCAGTGGAAATATGTTCATTTGTGTCAGTTATTAGAGAACGCGTATAAGTGATATCATAGGATATAGGACTTTTGCTTTCCGACTTACCTCATGTTCTGTGATTATCTCCAAGATCATCTATGGTGTCTCAAAGAGCAGTGTTTCATTGTTTTCCATGGCTAGTATTCATTGTGTACATGGACCGCTTCTTCTTTTTCCTTTCATCTGTTGATGGACATTTTGGTTGCTTCACTGTCTTGTCTATTGTGAATAAGGCTGCAGTGCAGCTTTTGCAGCCCGGGTCTTCTTCATTCTGGTCTTCTCAGGTGAGAGGCCCATTGGTGCGCCTGCTGGATTGAATGGTACCTCAATTTTTCCTTTTCAACGCAGCTCCTTTCTGTTCTCATTATTAGCGTTTAACCCTTTTACATCTCACCAGCAGCTAGAGGGTACACAGTTCTCTAAAACCTCTTCAGCATTGATTGTTTGTAGACTTTTTGCCAATGGTCAGTCGACGGGTGTGAGTTGAAAACTTTTTGTAGATTAGATTGCATGAGTCTAATACTTCCTGAGGTTGAGCTTTTATCCATTTTCCTTTCTTTAAAAAGAGAGTGAGTACAACTTACCTCTTCATACTAGCTTCGTGAACATGTTGCCTGTTTTGAATTTTTTTTATCCATTCCCTACCTCAGCACAATTTTGAGGGCAGGCGTCCTTTACAGCCCTGAGTCCTTGTGAATGGTAAGTGACCATTAGCTGTGGGTTAAAAGCTGCTGTTGCGGGAATCGGCCACAAGGCGGCAGCATTTCTCCTTTACCAAATCTGGTTACTAGGGCAACAGAGCCTTACTGGAAGTGGTGTTCTAGGTTGTAAATTAGAATGGAATGTGCGAGGAAAAAGCCCTTTAAGTTTATGTCTCATTACTTCTTGTTGGTATCTTTAACTTAATTTTTATTTTTTATCACAGCAAACTTGATTACAATGTTTTGTTTGTTCTAGGTGTGCAAGATGTGGTTCTTTCACACATATACATATATCTATTTTTCTTCGGATCCTTTTCCCATGTAGGATACAACACAATGTTGAGTAGTCTTCTCTTGGTATTGCGTAGGTCTTTGGTGATTATATATTTCACATATGTTTGTATCACTCTGTTAACCTCAATACGGTAATGTATCCAATCCTCACACCTTTCCATTTGGTGAACCATAAGTTTTTTTAATGAATCTATGATAGTGTTTCTCTGTGGAAATACCTTTGTTTGTATCATTTTTTAGGTAACACCTATATGTGATATGATAGGATATGTGTCTTTCGCTTTCTCACTTACACCAAGTTGCGTGATTACTTCTAGACTCATCTATGGTGCTGCAAATGGCATTGTTTCATTTTTTCACTAGCTCATATTCCATCTGTACATGGTGCAGTTCTTCATTGTCCACCCATCTGTCGTTGGACTTTTTGGTTACTTCCATATCTTGGCGATTGTTATACTATGCAATGCAGATTTGCGTACCTGTGTCCTTCCAATTCTGTCTTCTTAGGTTATAGGTCCAGGAATAGGTCTGCTGGATCATATGGTAGCTCAATGTTTACCTTTTAAAGGCACCTCTATTCTGTTCGCTTTAGTGGCTCTTTCCAGGTTACGTCCCACTTAAAGCGGAGGGTATGCATTTCTTCCCAGCACCTTCAGCATTTATTCTTTGTAGTTTTTGCTGATGGTTATTCTGAGTGGTGTGAGCTGATACCTCTTTCTGGTTGAATTTGCATGTGTCTCATAATGCGTTGAAATTGAGCTGTAAGACATGTCCTTTTTATTTTTCCAGCTGTGATGAGAGCTTATTTCTTCAAAGTGTTTTCTTAAAGTATGTGTCACCATTTGAAATATTTTGGCCATTATCTCCCTCAAGACATTTTGAGGGCAGGTTTCATTTACAGCCCTGCAGTACTTGTTCATATGAAGTGACCATTAGCTCAGGCTTTAAACCTGCTTTTGCAGGTAACGGCCAGAGAGCGGCAGCCTTTCTACGTTCCCCTTGCTGGTACTAGGGAAACAGACCTACCGGCCAGTGTTGTTTTTCGGTTATAAATTAGAGTGCAATGTGCCCGGATAAACCCACAAATGTTGATGTCTCCTTGCTTTTGTTTGTTTTTAAATTTAATTTATATTTATTATTAGAGTAATATTCCATTGTGTACGTGGACCACTTCTTCTTGGTGCATTCCTCGGTTGATGGACATTTTCATTTCTTCCAAGCGCTGCCTATGGTAAATATTGCTGGCATACAGGTTTCCCAGCCTGTGACTTTTTGATTCTCATTTTCTCAGGTGATAGGCCAAGCAGTGGTTGTGATTGATGGACTGGTAGTTCATTGTTTCCCTTTTCAAAGCACCTACATTGTGTTTTCATTAGTGGCTCTTTACATGCCCCCCCTTACAACCGAGGGTACGCATTTCTCCACACTCCCTTCACCGTTTATTTTTTGCAGCATTTTTCCTAATGGCCATTCTGACTGCTGTGAGCTGATAGGGTTTTGTAATGTGGGTATGCATGTCATGAAAATTTTTAAAATTCATCATATTCCTATGCCTTTTTCTTTTCTCTTAAAAGAAAAAACCGTGAGTACAATATAGCTCTTGAAATTGTCTTCTTCGAAGGTTGCCCTCTTCCGAATTTTTTGGTCGATTTTTGACCCCAGAAATTTTCTGGAGGGCAGGCGCCATTTACAGAACTGCAAGTTGGTGAAAATTTAGTGACCTTTTGCAGTGAGTTCAAAGCTGCTGTTGTGGGAAACGTCCACAAGGAGGTAGCATTTCTCCATTCCCCAATCTGGGTTCTAGGGCAGCAGAGCCTTTCTGGAAGTCATTGTCCAGGTTGTAAATTAGAATGGAATTTGCCTGGAGAAATCCCCATAAGTTTATGTCTCATTACTTCTTCTTGGTTTTTAAAATTTTTTAAATCTGGGTAAAGTTTAGAATATTGTTTGTCCTAGGTGTACACAATCTAGTTCATTTGGACATTATGTATGTCTATTAATGTACAGATCCTCTTCCCATATAAAATATTACAGTGTTCCGTCGACCTCCCTTGCTATATGTTCGATCTTTTTGATACATGTATATAATATGTATTTGAATATGTATAGTAACACTAATCTTCATTTCTCAATTTCCCCCCTCCTTTCCTTTTAGATGAGCATAGTTTGTTTTCTACGCCTGTGAGTGTCTTTCTCTTTGGAAATATGTTCATCTGTGTCAGTTATTAGATAATGCCATAAGTGATAATAGAAGATATAGGTCTTTTGCTTTCCGACCTACTTCATGTTTTGTGATTATCTCCAGGCTCATCTATGGTGCCTCAAAGAGCAGTGCTTCAATGTTTTCCATGGCTAATATTCCATTGTGTACATGGACCACTTCTTCTTGGTGCATTCCTCTGTTGATGGACACTTTCGTTGCTTCCAAGTGTTGCCTATGGTAAATATTGCTGGAGTGCAGGATTGCCAGCCTGCGATTTTTGATTTTCATTTTCTCAGGTGATAGACCCAGCAGTGGGTATGATTGATTGACTGGTATGGTAGCTCAACGTTTACCTTTTCAAGGCACCTCAATTGTGCTTTCATTAGTGGCTCGTACCACGTCCCCCTTAGAATCGAGGGTACGCATTTCTCCACAATCACGTCAGCATTTCTTGTTTGCAGCATTTTTGTTGATGGCCATTCTGACTGGTGTGAGCTGATAGGTTTTTTTAATTTGGGTTTACATGTCTGTAAAAATTCCTACAATTCATCATTTTTCCACGCCTTTTTCTTTTCTGTTAAAAGAAAAAAGAAAAAAAAGTGTGAGTATAATATACCTCTTCAAATTTTCTTTTTGGAAGGTTGCACTCTAGAATATTTTGGTCGATTTTCGACCTCAGTATTTTTTGGAGGGCAGGTGTCATTTACAGACCTGCAATTGGTGAATATTTAGTGACCTTTTGCAGTGGGTTTAAAGCTGCTGTTGTGGGAAACGGCCACAAGGATGCAGCATTTCTCCATTCCCAAATCTGGGTACTAGGGCAGCAGAGCCGTTCTGGAAGTCGTTTGCCTAGGTTGTAAATTTGAATGGAATGTGCCAGGAGAACCCCCCATAAGTTTATGTCTCATTACTCCTAGTTGGTTGTTTTAATTTTTTCAATTGGGGTAATGGTTAGAATGTTGCTTGTCCAAGGTGTACATACTCTGGTTCATCTACATATTCTATATACCTATTTATGTAGAGATCCTCTTCCCGTGTAAATTGTTACA
The DNA here is from genome assembly GCF_965194805.1 of Balaenoptera borealis. Classification (NCBI taxonomy): domain Eukaryota; kingdom Metazoa; phylum Chordata; class Mammalia; order Artiodactyla; family Balaenopteridae; genus Balaenoptera; species Balaenoptera borealis. Next base: position 108,620,175 of record NC_138863.1, on the reverse strand, counting down.
CAGTAAACCTTCCTTGCTATATGGTCGGTCTTTTTGATATATGTATATAATATGTATTTGTATACATATGGTAACGCCAATCTTCATGTATCGATTCCCCCCACCTTTCCTTGTAGATAAGCATAGTTTTTTTTAATAAGTCTCTGATTGACTTTCTCAGGGGAAATATGTTCATTTGTGTCAGTTATTAGAGAACGCGTATAAGTGATATCATAGGATATAGGACTTTTGCTTTCCGACTTACCTCATGTTCTGTGATTATCTCCAAGATCATCTATGGTGTCTCAAAGAGCAGTGTTTCATTGTTTTCCATGGCTAGTATTCATTGTGTACATGGGCCGCTTCTGCTTTTTCCTTTCATCTGTTGATGGACATTTTGGTTGCTTCACTGTCTTGTCTATTGTGAATAAGGCTGCAGTGCAGCTTTTGCAGCCCGGGTCTTCTTCATTCTGGTCTTCTCAGGTGAGAGGCCCATTGGTGCGCCTGCTGGATTGAATGGTACCTCAATTTTTCCTTTTCAACGCAGCTCCTTTCTGTTCTCATTATTAGCGTTTAACCCTTTTACATCTCACCAGCAGCTAGAGGGTACACAGTTCTCTAAAACCTCTTCAGCATTGATTGTTTGTAGACTTTTTGCCAATGGTCAGTCGACGGGTGTGAGTTGAAAACTTTTTGTAGATTAGATTGCATGAGTCTAATACTTCCTGAGGTTGAGCTTTTATCCATTTTCCTTTCTTTAAAAAGAGAGTGAGTACAACTTACCTCTTCATACTAGCTTCGTGAACATGTTGCCTGTTTTGAATTTTTTTTATCCATTCCCTACCTCAGCACAATTTTGAGGGCAGGCGTCCTTTACAGCCCTGAGTCCTTGTGAATGGTAAGTGACCATTAGCTGTGGGTTAAAAGCTGCTGTTGCGGGAATCGGCCACAAGGCGGCAGCATTTCTCCTTTACCAAATCTGGTTACTAGGGCAACAGAGCCTTACTGGAAGTGGTGTTCTAGGTTGTAAATTAGAATGGAATGTGCGAGGAAAAAGCCCTTTAAGTTTATGTCTCATTACTTCTTGTTGGTATCTTTAACTTAATTTTTATTTTTTATCACAGCAAACTTGATTACAATGTTTTGTTTGTTCTAGGTGTGCAAGATGTGGTTCTTTCACACATATACATATATCTATTTTTCTTCGGATCCTTTTCCCATGTAGGATACAACACAATGTTGAGTAGTCTTCTCTTGGTATTGCGTAGGTCTTTGGTGATTATATATTTCACATATGTTTGTATCACTCTGTTAACCTCAATACGGTAATGTATCCAATCCTCACACCTTTCCATTTGGTGAACCATAAGTTTTTTTAATGAATCTATGATAGTGTTTCTCTGTGGAAATACCTTTGTTTGTATCATTTTTTAGGTAACACCTATATGTGATATGATAGGATATGTGTCTTTCGCTTTCTCACTTACACCAAGTTGCGTGATTACTTCTAGACTCATCTATGGTGCTGCAAATGGCATTGTTTCATTTTTTCACTAGCTCATATTCCATCTGTACATGGTGCAGTTCTTCATTGTCCACCCATCTGTCGTTGGACTTTTTGGTTACTTCCATATCTTGGCGATTGTTATACTATGCAATGCAGACTTGCGTACCTGTGTCCTTCCAATTCTGTCTTCTTAGGTTATAGGTCCAGGAATAGGTCTGCTGGATCATATGGTAGCTCAATGTTTACCTTTTAAAGGCACCTCTATTCTGTTCGCTTTAGTGGCTCTTTCCAGGTTACGTCCCACTTAAAGCGGAGGGTATGCATTTCTTCCCAGCACCTTCAGCATTTATTCTTTGTAGTTTTTGCTGATGGTTATTCTGAGTGGTGTGAGCTGATACCTCTTTCTGGTTGAATTTGCATGTGTCTCATAATGCGTTGAAATTGAGCTGTAAGACATGTCCTTTTTATTTTTCCAGCTGTGATGAGAGCTTATTTCTTCAAAGTGTTTTCTTAAAGTATGTGTCACCATTTGAAATATTTTGGCCATTATCTCCCTCAAGACATTTTGAGGGCAGGTTTCATTTACAGCCCTGCAGTACTTGTTCATATGAAGTGACCATTAGCTCAGGCTTTAAACCTGCTTTTGCAGGTAACGGCCAGAGAGCGGCAGCCTTTCTACGTTCCCCTTGCTGGTACTAGGGAAACAGACCTACCGGCCAGTGTTGTTTTTCGGTTATAAATTAGAGTGCAATGTGCCCGGATAAACCCACAAATGTTGATGTCTCCTTGCTTTTGTTTGTTTTTAAATTTAATTTATATTTATTATTAGAGTAATATTCCATTGTGTACGTGGACCACTTCTTCTTGGTGCATTCCTCGGTTGATGGACATTTTCATTTCTTCCAAGCGCTGCCTATGGTAAATATTGCTGGCATACAGGTTTCCCAGCCTGTGACTTTTTGATTCTCATTTTCTCAGGTGATAGGCCAAGCAGTGGTTGTGATTGATGGACTGGTAGTTCATTGTTTCCCTTTTCAAAGCACCTACATTGTGTTTTCATTAGTGGCTCTTTACATGCCCCCCCTTACAACCGAGGGTACGCATTTCTCCACACTCCCTTCACCGTTTATTTTTTGCAGCATTTTTCCTAATGGCCATTCTGACTGCTGTGAGCTGATAGGGTTTTGTAATGTGGGTATGCATGTCATGAAAATTTTTAAAATTCATCATATTCCTATGCCTTTTTCTTTTCTCTTAAAAGAAAAAACCGTGAGTACAATATAGCTCTTGAAATTGTCTTCTTCGAAGGTTGCCCTCTTCCGAATTTTTTGGTCGATTTTTGACCCCAGAAATTTTCTGGAGGGCAGGCGCAATTTACAGAACTGCAAGTTGGTGAAAATTTAGTGACCTTTTGCAGTGAGTTCAAAGCTGCTGTTGTGGGAAACGTCCACAAGGAGGTAGCATTTCTCCATTCCCCAATCTGGGTTCTAGGGCAGCAGAGCCTTTCTGGAAGTCATTGTCCAGGTTGTAAATTAGAATGGAATTTGCCTGGAGAAATCCCCATAAGTTTATGTCTCATTACTTCTTCTTGGTTTTTAAAATTTTTTAAATCTGGGTAAAGTTTAGAATATTGTTTGTCCTAGGTGTACACAATCTAGTTCATTTGGACATTATGTATGTCTATTAATGTACAGATCCTCTTCCCATATAAAATATTACAGTGTTCCGTCGACCTCCCTTGCTATATGTTCGATCTTTTTGATACATGTATATAATATGTATTTGAATATGTATAGTAACACTAATCTTCATTTCTCAATTTCCCCCCTCCTTTCCTTTTAGATGAGCATAGTTTGTTTTCTACGCCTGTGAGTGTCTTTCTCTTTGGAAATATGTTCATCTGTGTCAGTTATTAGATAATGCCATAAGTGATAATAGAAGATATAGGTCTTTTGCTTTCCGACCTACTTCATGTTTTGTGATTATCTCCAGGCTCATCTATGGTGCCTCAAAGAGCAGTGCTTCAATGTTTTCCATGGCTAATATTCCATTGTGTACATGGACCACTTCTTCTTGGTGCATTCCTCTGTTGATGGACACTTTCGTTGCTTCCAAGTGTTGCCTATGGTAAATATTGCTGGAGTGCAGGATTGCCAGCCTGCGATTTTTGATTTTCATTTTCTCAGGTGATAGACCCAGCAGTGGGTATGATTGATTGACTGGTATGGTAGCTCAACGTTTACCTTTTCAAGGCACCTCAATTGTGCTTTCATTAGTGGCTCTTACCACGTCCCCCTTAGAATCGAGGGTACGCATTTCTCCACAATCAAGTCAGCATTTCTTGTTTGCAGCATTTTTGTTGATGGCCATTCTGACTGGTGTGAGCTGATAGGTTTTTTTAATTTGGGTTTACATGTCTGTAAAAATTCCTACAATTCATCATTTTTCCACGCCTTTTCCTTTTCTGTTAAAAGAAAAAAGAAAAAAAGTGTGAGTACAATATACCTCTTCAAATTTTCTTTTTGGAAGGTTGCACTCTAGAATATTTTGGTCGATTTTCGACCTCAGTATTTTTTGGAGGGCAGGTGTCATTTACAGACCTGCAATTGGTGAATATTTAGTGACCTTTTGCAGTGGGTTTAAAGCTGCTGTTGTGGGAAACGGCCACAAGGATGCAGCATTTCTCCATTCCCAAATCTGGGTACTAGGGCAGCAGAGCCGTTCTGGAAGTCGTTTGCCTAGGTTGTAAATTTGAATGGAATGTGCCAGGAGAACCCCCCATAAGTTTATGTCTCATTACTCCTAGTTCATTGTTTTAATTTTTTCAATTGGGGTAATGGATAGAATGTTGCTTGTCCAAGGTGTACATACTCTGGTTCATCTACATATTCTATATACCTATTTATGTAGAGATCCTCTTCCCGTGTAAATTATTACACAGTGTTCCGTAAACCTTCCTTGCTATATGGTCGGTCTTTTTGATATATGTATATAATATGTATTTGTATACATATGGTAACGCCAATCATCATGTATCCATTCCCCCCACCTTTCCTTGTAGATAAGCATAGTTTTTTTTAATAAGTCTGTGATTGACTTTCTCAGTGGAAATATGTTCATTTGTGTCAGTTATTAGAGAACGCGTATAAGTGATATCATAGGATATAGGACTTTTGCTTTCCGACTTACCTCATGTTCTGTGATTATCTCCAAGATCATCTATGGTGTCTCAAAGAGCAGTGTTTCATTGTTTTCCATGGCTAGTATTCATTGTGTACATGGACCGCTTCTTCTTTTTCCTTTCATCTGTTGATGGACATTTTGGTTGCTTCACTGTCTTGTCTATTGTGAATAAGGCTGCAGTGCAGCTTTTGCAGCCCGGGTCTTCTTCATTCTGGTCTTCTCAGGTGAGAGGCCCATTGGTGCGCCTGCTGGATTGAATGGTACCTCAATTTTTCCTTTTCAACGCAGCTCCTTTCTGTTCTCATTATTAGCGTTTAACCCTTTTACATCTCACCAGCAGCTAGAGGGTACACAGTTCTCTAAAACCTCTTCAGCATTGATTGTTTGTAGACTTTTTGCCAATGGTCAGTCGACGGGTGTGAGTTGAAAACTTTTTGTAGATTAGATTGCATGAGTCTAATACTTCCTGAGGTTGAGCTTTTATCCATTTTCCTTTCTTTAAAAAGAGAGTGAGTACAACTTACCTCTTCATACTAGCTTCGTGAACATGTTGCCTGTTTTGAATTTTTTTTATCCATTCCCTACCTCAGCACAATTTTGAGGGCAGGCGTCCTTTACAGCCCTGAGTCCTTGTGAATGGTAAGTGACCATTAGCTGTGGGTTAAAAGCTGCTGTTGCGGGAATCGGCCACAAGGCGGCAGCATTTCTCCTTTACCAAATCTGGTTACTAGGGCAACAGAGCCTTACTGGAAGTGGTGTTCTAGGTTGTAAATTAGAATGGAATGTGCGAGGAAAAAGCCCTTTAAGTTTATGTCTCATTACTTCTTGTTGGTATCTTTAACTTAATTTTTATTTTTTATCACAGCAAACTTGATTACAATGTTTTGTTTGTTCTAGGTGTGCAAGATGTGGTTCTTTCACACATATACATATATCTATTTTTCTTCGGATCCTTTTCCCATGTAGGATACAACACAATGTTGAGTAGTCTTCTCTTGGTATTGCGTAGGTCTTTGGTGATTATATATTTCACATATGTTTGTATCACTCTGTTAACCTCAATACGGTAATGTATCCAATCCTCACACCTTTCCATTTGGTGAACCATAAGTTTTTTTAATGAATCTATGATAGTGTTTCTCTGTGGAAATACCTTTGTTTGTATCATTTTTTAGGTAACACCTATATGTGATATGATAGGATATGTGTCTTTCGCTTTCTCACTTACACCAAGTTGCGTGATTACTTCTAGACTCATCTATGGTGCTGCAAATGGCATTGTTTCATTTTTTCACTAGCTCATATTCCATCTGTACATGGTGCAGTTCTTCATTGTCCACCCATCTGTCGTTGGACTTTTTGGTTACTTCCATATCTTGGCGATTGTTATACTATGCAATGCAGATTTGCGTACCTGTGTCCTTCCAATTCTGTCTTCTTAGGTTATAGGTCCAGGAATAGGTCTGCTGGATCATATGGTAGCTCAATGTTTACCTTTTAAAGGCACCTCTATTCTGTTCGCTTTAGTGGCTCTTTCCAGGTTACGTCCCACTTAAAGCGGAGGGTATGCATTTCTTCCCAGCACCTTCAGCATTTATTCTTTGTAGTTTTTGCTGATGGTTATTCTGAGTGGTGTGAGCTGATACCTCTTTCTGGTTGAATTTGCATGTGTCTCATAATGCGTTGAAATTGAGCTGTAAGACATGTCCTTTTTATTTTTCCAGCTGTGATGAGAGCTTATTTCTTCAAAGTGTTTTCTTAAAGTATGTGTCACCATTTGAAATATTTTGGCCATTATCTCCCTCAAGACATTTTGAGGGCAGGTTTCATTTACAGCCCTGCAGTACTTGTTCATATGAAGTGACCATTAGCTCAGGCTTTAAACCTGCTTTTGCAGGTAACGGCCAGAGAGCGGCAGCCTTTCTACGTTCCCCTTGCTGGTACTAGGGAAACAGACCTACCGGCCAGTGTTGTTTTTCGGTTATAAATTAGAGTGCAATGTGCCCGGATAAACCCACAAATGTTGATGTCTCCTTGCTTTTGTTTGTTTTTAAATTTAATTTATATTTATTATTAGAGTAATATTCCATTGTGTACGTGGACCACTTCTTCTTGGTGCATTCCTCGGTTGATGGACATTTTCATTTCTTCCAAGCGCTGCCTATGGTAAATATTGCTGGCATACAGGTTTCCCAGCCTGTGACTTTTTGATTCTCATTTTCTCAGGTGATAGGCCAAGCAGTGGTTGTGATTGATGGACTGGTAGTTCATTGTTTCCCTTTTCAAAGCACCTACATTGTGTTTTCATTAGTGGCTCTTTACATGCCCCCCCTTACAACCGAGGGTACGCATTTCTCCACACTCCCTTCACCGTTTATTTTTTGCAGCATTTTTCCTAATGGCCATTCTGACTGCTGTGAGCTGATAGGGTTTTGTAATGTGGGTATGCATGTCATGAAAATTTTTAAAATTCATCATATTCCTATGCCTTTTTCTTTTCTCTTAAAAGAAAAAACCGTGAGTACAATATAGCTCTTGAAATTGTCTTCTTCGAAGGTTGCCCTCTTCCGAATTTTTTGGTCGATTTTTGACCCCAGAAATTTTCTGGAGGGCAGGCGCCATTTACAGAACTGCAAGTTGGTGAAAATTTAGTGACCTTTTGCAGTGAGTTCAAAGCTGCTGTTGTGGGAAACGTCCACAAGGAGGTAGCATTTCTCCATTCCCCAATCTGGGTTCTAGGGCAGCAGAGCCTTTCTGGAAGTCATTGTCCAGGTTGTAAATTAGAATGGAATTTGCCTGGAGAAATCCCCATAAGTTTATGTCTCATTACTTCTTCTTGGTTTTTAAAATTTTTTAAATCTGGGTAAAGTTTAGAATATTGTTTGTCCTAGGTGTACACAATCTAGTTCATTTGGACATTATGTATGTCTATTAATGTACAGATCCTCTTCCCATATAAAATATTACAGTGTTCCGTCGACCTCCCTTGCTATATGTTCGATCTTTTTGATACATGTATATAATATGTATTTGAATATGTATAGTAACACTAATCTTCATTTCTCAATTTCCCCCCTCCTTTCCTTTTAGATGAGCATAGTTTGTTTTCTACGCCTGTGAGTGTCTTTCTCTTTGGAAATATGTTCATCTGTGTCAGTTATTAGATAATGCCATAAGTGATAATAGAAGATATAGGTCTTTTGCTTTCCGACCTACTTCATGTTTTGTGATTATCTCCAGGCTCATCTATGGTGCCTCAAAGAGCAGTGCTTCAATGTTTTCCATGGCTAATATTCCATTGTGTACATGGACCACTTCTTCTTGGTGCATTCCTCTGTTGATGGACACTTTCGTTGCTTCCAAGTGTTGCCTATGGTAAATATTGCTGGAGTGCAGGATTGCCAGCCTGCGATTTTTGATTTTCATTTTCTCAGGTGATAGACCCAGCAGTGGGTATGATTGATTGACTGGTATGGTAGCTCAACGTTTACCTTTTCAAGGCACCTCAATTGTGCTTTCATTAGTGGCTCGTACCACGTCCCCCTTAGAATCGAGGGTACGCATTTCTCCACAATCACGTCAGCATTTCTTGTTTGCAGCATTTTTGTTGATGGCCATTCTGACTGGTGTGAGCTGATAGGTTTTTTTAATTTGGGTTTACATGTCTGTAAAAATTCCTACAATTCATCATTTTTCCACGCCTTTTTCTTTTCTGTTAAAAGAAAAAAGAAAAAAAAGTGTGAGTATAATATACCTCTTCAAATTTTCTTTTTGGAAGGTTGCACTCTAGAATATTTTGGTCGATTTTCGACCTCAGTATTTTTTGGAGGGCAGGTGTCATTTACAGACCTGCAATTGGTGAATATTTAGTGACCTTTTGCAGTGGGTTTAAAGCTGCTGTTGTGGGAAACGGCCACAAGGATGCAGCATTTCTCCATTCCCAAATCTGGGTACTAGGGCAGCAGAGCCGTTCTGGAAGTCGTTTGCCTAGGTTGTAAATTTGAATGGAATGTGCCAGGAGAACCCCCCATAAGTTTATGTCTCATTACTCCTAGTTGGTTGTTTTAATTTTTTCAATTGGGGTAATGGTTAGAATGTTGCTTGTCCAAGGTGTACATACTCTGGTTCATCTACATATTCTATATACCTATTTATGTAGAGATCCTCTTCCCGTGTAAATTGTTACACAGTAAACCTTCCTTGCTATATGGTCGGTCTTTTTGATATATGTATATAATATGTATTTGTATACATATGGTAACGCCAATCTTCATGTATCGATTCCCCCCACCTTTCCTTGTAGATAAGCATAGTTTTTTTTAATAAGTCTCTGATTGACTTTCTCAGGGGAAATATGTTCATTTGTGTCAGTTATTAGAGAACGCGTATAAGTGATATCATAGGATATAGGACTTTTGCTTTCCGACTTACCTCATGTTCTGTGATTATCTCCAAGATCATCTATGGTGTCTCAAAGAGCAGTGTTTCATTGTTTTCCATGGCTAGTATTCATTGTGTACATGGGCCGCTTCTGCTTTTTCCTTTCATCTGTTGATGGACATTTTGGTTGCTTCACTGTCTTGTCTATTGTGAATAAGGCTGCAGTGCAGCTTTTGCAGCCCGGGTCTTCTTCATTCTGGTCTTCTCAGGTGAGAGGCCCATTGGTGCGCCTGCTGGATTGAATGGTACCTCAATTTTTCCTTTTCAACGCAGCTCCTTTCTGTTCTCATTATTAGCGTTTAACCCTTTTACATCTCACCAGCAGCTAGAGGGTACACAGTTCTCTAAAACCTCTTCAGCATTGATTGTTTGTAGACTTTTTGCCAATGGTCAGTCGACGGGTGTGAGTTGAAAACTTTTTGTAGATTAGATTGCATGAGTCTAATACTTCCTGAGGTTGAGCTTTTATCCATTTTCCTTTCTTTAAAAAGAGAGTGAGTACAACTTACCTCTTCATACTAGCTTCGTGAACATGTTGCCTGTTTTGAATTTTTTTTATCCATTCCCTACCTCAGCACAATTTTGAGGGCAGGCGTCCTTTACAGCCCTGAGTCCTTGTGAATGGTAAGTGACCATTAGCTGTGGGTTAAAAGCTGCTGTTGCGGGAATCGGCCACAAGGCGGCAGCATTTCTCCTTTACCAAATCTGGTTACTAGGGCAACAGAGCCTTACTGGAAGTGGTGTTCTAGGTTGTAAATTAGAATGGAATGTGCGAGGAAAAAGCCCTTTAAGTTTATGTCTCATTACTTCTTGTTGGTATCTTTAACTTAATTTTTATTTTTTATCACAGCAAACTTGATTACAATGTTTTGTTTGTTCTAGGTGTGCAAGATGTGGTTCTTTCACACATATACATATATCTATTTTTCTTCGGATCCTTTTCCCATGTAGGATACAACACAATGTTGAGTAGTCTTCTCTTGGTATTGCGTAGGTCTTTGGTGATTATATATTTCACATATGTTTGTATCACTCTGTTAACCTCAATACGGTAATGTATCCAATCCTCACACCTTTCCATTTGGTGAACCATAAGTTTTTTTAATGAATCTATGATAGTGTTTCTCTGTGGAAATACCTTTGTTTGTATCATTTTTTAGGTAACACCTATATGTGATATGATAGGATATGTGTCTTTCGCTTTCTCACTTACACCAAGTTGCGTGATTACTTCTAGACTCATCTATGGTGCTGCAAATGGCATTGTTTCATTTTTTCACTAGCTCATATTCCATCTGTACATGGTGCAGTTCTTCATTGTCCACCCATCTGTCGTTGGACTTTTTGGTTACTTCCATATCTTGGCGATTGTTATACTATGCAATGCAGACTTGCGTACCTGTGTCCTTCCAATTCTGTCTTCTTAGGTTATAGGTCCAGGAATAGGTCTGCTGGATCATATGGTAGCTCAATGTTTACCTTTTAAAGGCACCTCTATTCTGTTCGCTTTAGTGGCTCTTTCCAGGTTACGTCCCACTTAAAGCGGAGGGTATGCATTTCTTCCCAGCACCTTCAGCATTTATTCTTTGTAGTTTTTGCTGATGGTTATTCTGAGTGGTGTGAGCTGATACCTCTTTCTGGTTGAATTTGCATGTGTCTCATAATGCGTTGAAATTGAGCTGTAAGACATGTCCTTTTTATTTTTCCAGCTGTGATGAGAGCTTATTTCTTCAAAGTGTTTTCTTAAAGTATGTGTCACCATTTGAAATATTTTGGCCATTATCTCCCTCAAGACATTTTGAGGGCAGGTTTCATTTACAGCCCTGCAGTACTTGTTCATATGAAGTGACCATTAGCTCAGGCTTTAAACCTGCTTTTGCAGGTAACGGCCAGAGAGCGGCAGCCTTTCTACGTTCCCCTTGCTGGTACTAGGGAAACAGACCTACCGGCCAGTGTTGTTTTTCGGTTATAAATTAGAGTGCAATGTGCCCGGATAAACCCACAAATGTTGATGTCTCCTTGCTTTTGTTTGTTTTTAAATTTAATTTATATTTATTATTAGAGTAATATTCCATTGTGTACGTGGACCACTTCTTCTTGGTGCATTCCTCGGTTGATGGACATTTTCATTTCTTCCAAGCGCTGCCTATGGTAAATATTGCTGGCATACAGGTTTCCCAGCCTGTGACTTTTTGATTCTCATTTTCTCAGGTGATAGGCCAAGCAGTGGTTGTGATTGATGGACTGGTAGTTCATTGTTTCCCTTTTCAAAGCACCTACATTGTGTTTTCATTAGTGGCTCTTTACATGCCCCCCCTTACAACCGAGGGTACGCATTTCTCCACACTCCCTTCACCGTTTATTTTTTGCAGCATTTTTCCTAATGGCCATTCTGACTGCTGTGAGCTGATAGGGTTTTGTAATGTGGGTATGCATGTCATGAAAATTTTTAAAATTCATCATATTCCTATGCCTTTTTCTTTTCTCTTAAAAGAAAAAACCGTGAGTACAATATAGCTCTTGAAATTGTCTTCTTCGAAGGTTGCCCTCTTCCGAATTTTTTGGTCGATTTTTGACCCCAGAAATTTTCTGGAGGGCAGGCGCCATTTACAGAACTGCAAGTTGGTGAAAATTTAGTGACCTTTTGCAGTGAGTTCAAAGCTGCTGTTGTGGGAAACGTCCACAAGGAGGTAGCATTTCTCCATTCCCCAATCTGGGTTCTAGGGCAGCAGAGCCTTTCTGGAAGTCATTGTCCAGGTTGTAAATTAGAATGGAATTTGCCTGGAGAAATCCCCATAAGTTTATGTCTCATTACTTCTTCTTGGTTTTTAAAATTTTTAAAATCTGGGTAAAGTTTAGAATATTGTTTGTCCTAGGTGTACACAATCTAGTTCATTTGGACATTATGTATGTCTATTAATGTACAGATCCTCTTCCCATATAAAATATTACAGTGTTCCATCGACCTCCCTTGCTATATGTTCGATCTTTTTGATACATGTATATAATATGTATTTGAATATGTATAGTAACACTAATCTTCATTTCTCAATTTCCCCCCTCCTTTCCTTTTAGATGAGCATAGTTTGTTTTCTACGCCTGTGAGTGTCTTTCTCTTTGGAAATATGTTCATCTGTGTCAGTTATTAGATAATGCCATAAGTGATAATAGAAGATATAGGTCTTTTGCTTTCCGACCTACTTCATGTTTTGTGATTATCTCCAGGCTCATCTATGGTGCCTCAAAGAGCAGTGCTTCAATGTTTTCCATGGCTAATATTCCATTGTGTACATGGACCACTTCTTCTTGGTGCATTCCTCTGTTGATGGACACTTTCGTTGCTTCCAAGTGTTGCCTATGGTAAATATTGCTGGAGTGCAGGATTGCCAGCCTGCGATTTTTGATTTTCATTTTCTCAGGTGATAGACCCAGCAGTGGGTATGATTGATTGACTGGTATGGTAGCTCAACGTTTACCTTTTCAAGGCACCTCAATTGTGCTTTCATTAGTGGCTCGTACCACGTCCCCCTTAGAATCGAGGGTACGCATTTCTCCACAATCACGTCAGCATTTCTTGTTTGCAGCATTTTTGTTGATGGCCATTCTGACTGGTGTGAGCTGATAGGTTTTTGTAATTTGGGTTTACATGTCTGTAAAAATTCCTACAATTCATCATTTTTCCACGCCTTTTCCTTTTCTGTTAAAAGAAAAAAGAAAAAAAAGTGTGAGTATAATATACCTCTTCAAATTTTCTTTTTGGAAGGTTGCACTCTAGAATATTTTGGTCGATTTTCGACCTCAGTATTTTTTGGAGGGCAGGTGTCATTTACAGACCTGCAATTGGTGAATATTTAGTGACCTTTTGCAGTGGGTTTAAAGCTGCTGTTGTGGGAAACGGCCACAAGGATGCAGCATTTCTCCATTCCCAAATCTGGGTACTAGGGCAGCAGAGCCGTTCTGGAAGTCGTTTGCCTAGGTTGTAAATTTGAATGGAATGTGCCAGGAGAACCCCCCATAAGTTTATGTCTCATTACTCCTAGTTGGTTGTTTTAATTTTTTCAATTGGGGTAATGGTTAGAATGTTGCTTGTCCAAGGTGTACATACTCTGGTTCATCTACATATTCTATATACCTATTTATGTAGAGATCCTCTTCCCGTGTAAATTGTTACACAGTGTTCCGTAAACCTTCCTTGCTATATGGTCGGTCTTTTTGATATATGTATATAATATGTATTTGTATACCTATGGTAACGCCAATCTTCATGTATCCATTCCCCCCACCTTTCCTTGTAGATAAGCATAGTTTTTTTTAATAAGTCTGTGATTGACTTTCTCAGGGGAAATATGTTCATTTGTGTCAGTTATTAGAGAACGCGTATAAGTGATATCATAGGATATAGGACTTTTGCTTTCCGACTTACCTCATGTTCTGTGATTATCTCCAAGATCATCTATGGTGTCTCAAAGAGCAGTGTTTCATTGTTTTCCATGGCTAGTATTCATTGTGTACATGGGCCGCTTCTGCTTTTTCCTTTCATCTGTTGATGGACATTTTGGTTGCTTCACTGTCTTGTCTATTGTGAATAAGGCTGCAGTGCAGCTTTTGCAGCCCGGGTCTTCTTCATTCTGGTCTTCTCAGGTGAGAGGCCCATTGGTGCGCCTGCTGGATTGAATGGTACCTCAATTTTTCCTTTTCAACGCAGCTCCTTTCTGTTCTCATTATTAGCGTTTAACCCTTTTACATCTCACCAGCAGCTAGAGGGTACACAGTTCTCTAAAACCTCTTCAGCATTGATTGTTTGTAGACTTTTTGCCAATGGTCAGTCGACGGGTGTGAGTTGAAAACTTTTTGTAGATTAGATTGCATGAGTCTAATACTTCCTGAGGTTGAGCTTTTATCCATTTTCCTTTCTTTAAAAAGAGAGTGAGTACAACTTACCTCTTCATACTAGCTTCGTGAACATGTTGCCTGTTTTGAATTTTATTTATCCATTCCCTACCTCAGCACAATTTTGAGGGCAGGCGTCCTTTACAGCCCTGAGTCCTTGTGAATGGTAAGTGACCATTAGCTGTGGGTTAAAAGCTGCTGTTGCGGGAATCGGCCACAAGGCGGCAGCATTTCTCCTTTACCAAATCTGGTTACTAGGGCAACAGAGCCTTACTGGAAGTGGTGTTCTAGGTTGTAAATTAGAATGGAATGTGCGAGGAAAAAGCCCTTTAAGTTTATGTCTCATTACTTCTTGTTGGTATCTTTAACTTAATTTTTATTTTTTATCACAGCAAACTTGATTACAATGTTTTGTTTGTTCTAGGTGTGCAAGATGTGGTTCTTTCACACATATACATATATCTATTTTTCTTCGGATCCTTTTCCCATGTAGGATACGACACAATGTTGAGTAGTCTTCTCTTGGTATTGCGTAGGTCTTTGGTGATTATATATTTCACATATGTTTGTATCACTCTGTTAACCTCAATACGGTAATGTATCCAATCCTCACACCTTTCCATTTGGTGAACCATAAGTTTTTTTAATGAATCTATGATAGTGTTTCTCTGTGGAAATACCTTTGTTTGTATCATTTTTTAGGTAACACCTATATGTGATATGATAGGATATGTGTCTTTCGCTTTCTCACTTACACCAAGTTGCGTGATTACTTCTAGACTCATCTATGGTGCTGCAAATGGCATTGTTTCATTTTTTCACTAGCTCATATTCCATCTGTACATGGTGCAGTTCTTCATTGTCCACCCATCTGTCGTTGGACTTTTTGGTTACTTCCATATCTTGGCGATTGTTATACTATGCAATGCAGACTTGCGTACCTGTGTCCTTCCAATTCTGTCTTCTTAGGTTATAGGTCCAGGAATAGGTCTGCTGGATCATATGGTAGCTCAATGTTTACCTTTTAAAGGCACCTCTATTCTGTTCGCTTTAGTGGCTCTTTCCAGGTTACGTCCCACTTAAAGCGGAGGGTATGCATTTCTTCCCAGCACCTTCAGCATTTATTCTTTGTAGTTTTTGCTGATGGTTATTCTGAGTGGTGTGAGCTGATACCTCTTTCTGGTTGAATTTGCATGTGTCTCATAATGCGTTGAAATTGAGCTGTAAGACATGTCCTTTTTATTTTTCCAGCTGTGATGAGAGCTTATTTCTTCAAAGTGTTTTCTTAAAGTATGTGTCACCATTTGAAATATTTTGGCCATTATCTCCCTCAAGACATTTTGAGGGCAGGTTTCATTTACAGCCCTGCAGTACTTGTTCATATGAAGTGACCATTAGCTCAGGCTTTAAACCTGCTTTTGCAGGTAACGGCCAGAGAGCGGCAGCCTTTCTACGTTCCCCTTGCTGGTACTAGGGAAACAGACCTACCGGCCAGTGTTGTTTTTCGGTTATAAATTAGAGTGCAATGTGCCCGGATAAACCCACAAATGTTGATGTCTCCTTGCTTTTGTTTGTTTTTAAATTTAATTTATATTTATTATTAGAGTAATATTCCATTGTGTACGTGGACCACTTCTTCTTGGTGCATTCCTCGGTTGATGGACATTTTCATTTCTTCCAAGCGCTGCCTATGGTAAATATTGCTGGCATACAGGTTTCCCAGCCTGTGACTTTTTGATTCTCATTTTCTCAGGTGATAGGCCAAGCAGTGGTTGTGATTGATGGACTGGTAGTTCATTGTTTCCCTTTTCAAAGCACCTACATTGTGTTTTCATTAGTGGCTCTTTACATGCCCCCCCTTACAACCGAGGGTACGCATTTCTCCACACTCCCTTCACCGTTTATTTTTTGCAGCATTTTTCCTAATGGCCATTCTGACTGCTGTGAGCTGATAGGGTTTTGTAATGTGGGTATGCATGTCATGAAAATTTTTAAAATTCATCATATTCCTATGCCTTTTTCTTTTCTCTTAAAAGAAAAAACCGTGAGTACAATATAGCTCTTGAAATTGTCTTCTTCGAAGGTTGCCCTCTTCCGAATTTTTTGGTCGATTTTTGACCCCAGAAATTTTCTGGAGGGCAGGCGCCATTTACAGAACTGCAAGTTGGTGAAAATTTAGTGACCTTTTGCAGTGAGTTCAAAGCTGCTGTTGTGGGAAACGTCCACAAGGAGGTAGCATTTCTCCATTCCCCAATCTGGGTTCTAGGGCAGCAGAGCCTTTCTGGAAGTCATTGTCCAGGTTGTAAATTAGAATGGAATTTGCCTGGAGAAATCCCCATAAGTTTATGTCTCATTACTTCTTCTTGGTTTTTAAAATTTTTTAAATCTGGGTAAAGTTTAGAATATTGTTTGTCCTAGGTGTACACAATCTAGTTCATTTGGACATTATGTATGTCTATTAATGTACAGATCCTCTTCCCATATAAAATATTACAGTGTTCCGTCGACCTCCCTTGCTATATGTTCGATCTTTTTGATACATGTATATAATATGTATTTGAATATGTATAGTAACACTAATCTTCATTTCTCAATTTCCCCCCTCCTTTCCTTTTAGATGAGCATAGTTTGTTTTCTACGCCTGTGAGTGTCTTTCTCTTTGGAAATATGTTCATCTGTGTCAGTTATTAGATAATGCCATAAGTGATAATAGAAGATATAGGTCTTTTGCTTTCCGACCTACTTCATGTTTTGTGATTATCTCCAGGCTCATCTATGGTGCCTCAAAGAGCAGTGCTTCAATGTTTTCCATGGCTAATATTCCATTGTGTACATGGACCACTTCTTCTTGGTGCATTCCTCTGTTGATGGACACTTTCGTTGCTTCCAAGTGTTGCCTATGGTAAATATTGCTGGAGTGCAGGATTGCCAGCCTGCGATTTTTGATTTTCATTTTCTCAGGTGATAGACCCAGCAGTGGGTATGATTGATTGACTGGTATGGTAGCTCAACGTTTACCTTTTCAAGGCACCTCAATTGTGCTTTCATTAGTGGCTCGTACCACGTCCCCCTTAGAATCGAGGGTACGCATTTCTCCACAATCACGTCAGCATTTCTTGTTTGCAGCATTTTTGTTGATGGCCATTCTGACTGGTGTGAGCTGATAGGTTTTTGTAATTTGGGTTTACATGTCTGTAAAAATTCCTACAATTCATCATTTTTCCACGCCTTTTCCTTTTCTGTTAAAAGAAAAAAGAAAAAAAAGTGTGAGTATAATATACCTCTTCAAATTTTCTTTTTGGAAGGTTGCACTCTAGAATATTTTGGTCGATTTTCGACCTCAGTATTTTTTGGAGGGCAGGTGTCATTTACAGACCTGCAATTGGTGAATATTTAGTGACCTTTTGCAGTGGGTTTAAAGCTGCTGTTGTGGGAAACGGCCACAAGGATGCAGCATTTCTCCATTCCCAAATCTGGGTACTAGGGCAGCAGAGCCGTTCTGGAAGTCGTTTGCCTAGGTTGTAAATTTGAATGGAATGTGCCAGGAGAACCCCCCATAAGTTTATGTCTCATTACTCCTAGTTGGTTGTTTTAATTTTTTCAATTGGGGTAATGGTTAGAATGTTGCTTGTCCAAGGTGTACATACTCTGGTTCATCTACATATTCTATATACCTATTTATGTAGAGATCCTCTTCCCGTGTAAATTGTTACACAGTAAACCTTCCTTGCTATATGGTCGGTCTTTTTGATATATGTATATAATATGTATTTGTATACATATGGTAACGCCAATCTTCATGTATCGATTCCCCCCACCTTTCCTTGTAGATAAGCATAGTTTTTTTTAATAAGTCTCTGATTGACTTTCTCAGGGGAAATATGTTCATTTGTGTCAGTTATTAGAGAACGCGTATAAGTGATATCATAGGATATAGGACTTTTGCTTTCCGACTTACCTCATGTTCTGTGATTATCTCCAAGATCATCTATGGTGTCTCAAAGAGCAGTGTTTCATTGTTTTCCATGGCTAGTATTCATTGTGTACATGGGCCGCTTCTGCTTTTTCCTTTCATCTGTTGATGGACATTTTGGTTGCTTCACTGTCTTGTCTATTGTGAATAAGGCTGCAGTGCAGCTTTTGCAGCCCGGGTCTTCTTCATTCTGGTCTTCTCAGGTGAGAGGCCCATTGGTGCGCCTGCTGGATTGAATGGTACCTCAATTTTTCCTTTTCAACGCAGCTCCTTTCTGTTCTCATTATTAGCGTTTAACCCTTTTACATCTCACCAGCAGCTAGAGGGTACACAGTTCTCTAAAACCTCTTCAGCATTGATTGTTTGTAGACTTTTTGCCAATGGTCAGTCGACGGGTGTGAGTTGAAAACTTTTTGTAGATTAGATTGCATGAGTCTAATACTTCCTGAG
The DNA here is from genome assembly GCF_965194805.1 of Balaenoptera borealis. Taxonomy (NCBI): domain Eukaryota; kingdom Metazoa; phylum Chordata; class Mammalia; order Artiodactyla; family Balaenopteridae; genus Balaenoptera; species Balaenoptera borealis. The sequence continues at coordinate 108,601,753 of NC_138863.1, read as the reverse complement.
GTTGAGCTTTTATCCATTTTCCTTTCTTTAAAAAGAGAGTGAGTACAACTTACCTCTTCATACTAGCTTCGTGAACATGTTGCCTGTTTTGAATTTTTTTTATCCATTCCCTACCTCAGCACAATTTTGAGGGCAGGCGTCCTTTACAGCCCTGAGTCCTTGTGAATGGTAAGTGACCATTAGCTGTGGGTTAAAAGCTGCTGTTGCGGGAATCGGCCACAAGGCGGCAGCATTTCTCCTTTACCAAATCTGGTTACTAGGGCAACAGAGCCTTACTGGAAGTGGTGTTCTAGGTTGTAAATTAGAATGGAATGTGCGAGGAAAAAGCCCTTTAAGTTTATGTCTCATTACTTCTTGTTGGTATCTTTAACTTAATTTTTATTTTTTATCACAGCAAACTTGATTACAATGTTTTGTTTGTTCTAGGTGTGCAAGATGTGGTTCTTTCACACATATACATATATCTATTTTTCTTCGGATCCTTTTCCCATGTAGGATACAACACAATGTTGAGTAGTCTTCTCTTGGTATTGCGTAGGTCTTTGGTGATTATATATTTCACATATGTTTGTATCACTCTGTTAACCTCAATACGGTAATGTATCCAATCCTCACACCTTTCCATTTGGTGAACCATAAGTTTTTTTAATGAATCTATGATAGTGTTTCTCTGTGGAAATACCTTTGTTTGTATCATTTTTTAGGTAACACCTATATGTGATATGATAGGATATGTGTCTTTCGCTTTCTCACTTACACCAAGTTGCGTGATTACTTCTAGACTCATCTATGGTGCTGCAAATGGCATTGTTTCATTTTTTCACTAGCTCATATTCCATCTGTACATGGTGCAGTTCTTCATTGTCCACCCATCTGTCGTTGGACTTTTTGGTTACTTCCATATCTTGGCGATTGTTATACTATGCAATGCAGACTTGCGTACCTGTGTCCTTCCAATTCTGTCTTCTTAGGTTATAGGTCCAGGAATAGGTCTGCTGGATCATATGGTAGCTCAATGTTTACCTTTTAAAGGCACCTCTATTCTGTTCGCTTTAGTGGCTCTTTCCAGGTTACGTCCCACTTAAAGCGGAGGGTATGCATTTCTTCCCAGCACCTTCAGCATTTATTCTTTGTAGTTTTTGCTGATGGTTATTCTGAGTGGTGTGAGCTGATACCTCTTTCTGGTTGAATTTGCATGTGTCTCATAATGCGTTGAAATTGAGCTGTAAGACATGTCCTTTTTATTTTTCCAGCTGTGATGAGAGCTTATTTCTTCAAAGTGTTTTCTTAAAGTATGTGTCACCATTTGAAATATTTTGGCCATTATCTCCCTCAAGACATTTTGAGGGCAGGTTTCATTTACAGCCCTGCAGTACTTGTTCATATGAAGTGACCATTAGCTCAGGCTTTAAACCTGCTTTTGCAGGTAACGGCCAGAGAGCGGCAGCCTTTCTACGTTCCCCTTGCTGGTACTAGGGAAACAGACCTACCGGCCAGTGTTGTTTTTCGGTTATAAATTAGAGTGCAATGTGCCCGGATAAACCCACAAATGTTGATGTCTCCTTGCTTTTGTTTGTTTTTAAATTTAATTTATATTTATTATTAGAGTAATATTCCATTGTGTACGTGGACCACTTCTTCTTGGTGCATTCCTTGGTTGATGGACATTTTCATTTCTTCCAAGCGCTGCCTATGGTAAATATTGCTGGCATACAGGTTTCCCAGCCTGTGACTTTTTGATTCTCATTTTCTCAGGTGATAGGCCAAGCAGTGGTTGTGATTGATGGACTGGTAGTTCATTGTTTCCCTTTTCAAAGCACCTACATTGTGTTTTCATTAGTGGCTCTTTACATGCCCCCCCTTACAACCGAGGGTACGCATTTCTCCACACTCCCTTCACCGTTTATTTTTTGCAGCATTTTTCCTAATGGCCATTCTGACTGCTGTGAGCTGATAGGGTTTTGTAATGTGGGTATGCATGTCATGAAAATTTTTAAAATTCATCATATTCCTATGCCTTTTTCTTTTCTCTTAAAAGAAAAAACCGTGAGTACAATATAGCTCTTGAAATTGTCTTCTTCGAAGGTTGCCCTCTTCCGAATTTTTTGGTCGATTTTTGACCCCAGAAATTTTCTGGAGGGCAGGCGCAATTTACAGAACTGCAAGTTGGTGAAAATTTAGTGACCTTTTGCAGTGAGTTCAAAGCTGCTGTTGTGGGAAACGTCCACAAGGAGGTAGCATTTCTCCATTCCCCAATCTGGGTTCTAGGGCAGCAGAGCCTTTCTGGAAGTCATTGTCCAGGTTGTAAATTAGAATGGAATTTGCCTGGAGAAATCCCCATAAGTTTATGTCTCATTACTTCTTCTTGGTTTTTAAAATTTTTTAAATCTGGGTAAAGTTTAGAATATTGTTTGTCCTAGGTGTACACAATCTAGTTCATTTGGACATTATGTATGTCTATTAATGTACAGATCCTCTTCCCATATAAAATATTACAGTGTTCCGTCGACCTCCCTTGCTATATGTTCGATCTTTTTGATACATGTATATAATATGTATTTGAATATGTATAGTAACACTAATCTTCATTTCTCAATTTCCCCCCTCCTTTCCTTTTAGATGAGCATAGTTTGTTTTCTACGCCTGTGAGTGTCTTTCTCTTTGGAAATATGTTCATCTGTGTCAGTTATTAGATAATGCCATAAGTGATAATAGAAGATATAGGTCTTTTGCTTTCCGACCTACTTCATGTTTTGTGATTATCTCCAGGCTCATCTATGGTGCCTCAAAGAGCAGTGCTTCAATGTTTTCCATGGCTAATATTCCATTGTGTACATGGACCACTTCTTCTTGGTGCATTCCTCTGTTGATGGACACTTTCGTTGCTTCCAAGTGTTGCCTATGGTAAATATTGCTGGAGTGCAGGATTGCCAGCCTGCGATTTTTGATTTTCATTTTCTCAGGTGATAGACCCAGCAGTGGGTATGATTGATTGACTGGTATGGTAGCTCAACGTTTACCTTTTCAAGGCACCTCAATTGTGCTTTCATTAGTGGCTCTTACCACGTCCCCCTTAGAATCGAGGGTACGCATTTCTCCACAATCAAGTCAGCATTTCTTGTTTGCAGCATTTTTGTTGATGGCCATTCTGACTGGTGTGAGCTGATAGGTTTTTTTAATTTGGGTTTACATGTCTGTAAAAATTCCTACAATTCATCATTTTTCCACGCCTTTTCCTTTTCTGTTAAAAGAAAAAAGAAAAAAAGTGTGAGTACAATATACCTCTTCAAATTTTCTTTTTGGAAGGTTGCACTCTAGAATATTTTGGTCGATTTTCGACCTCAGTATTTTTTGGAGGGCAGGTGTCATTTACAGACCTGCAATTGGTGAATATTTAGTGACCTTTTGCAGTGGGTTTAAAGCTGCTGTTGTGGGAAACGGCCACAAGGATGCAGCATTTCTCCATTCCCAAATCTGGGTACTAGGGCAGCAGAGCCGTTCTGGAAGTCGTTTGCCTAGGTTGTAAATTTGAATGGAATGTGCCAGGAGAACCCCCCATAAGTTTATGTCTCATTACTCCTAGTTCATTGTTTTAATTTTTTCAATTGGGGTAATGGATAGAATGTTGCTTGTCCAAGGTGTACATACTCTGGTTCATCTACATATTCTATATACCTATTTATGTAGAGATCCTCTTCCCGTGTAAATTATTACACAGTGTTCCGTAAACCTTCCTTGCTATATGGTCGGTCTTTTTGATATATGTATATAATATGTATTTGTATACATATGGTAACGCCAATCATCATGTATCCATTCCCCCCACCTTTCCTTGTAGATAAGCATAGTTTTTTTTAATAAGTCTGTGATTGACTTTCTCAGTGGAAATATGTTCATTTGTGTCAGTTATTAGAGAACGCGTATAAGTGATATCATAGGATATAGGACTTTTGCTTTCCGACTTACCTCATGTTCTGTGATTATCTCCAAGATCATCTATGGTGTCTCAAAGAGCAGTGTTTCATTGTTTTCCATGGCTAGTATTCATTGTGTACATGGACCGCTTCTTCTTTTTCCTTTCATCTGTTGATGGACATTTTGGTTGCTTCACTGTCTTGTCTATTGTGAATAAGGCTGCAGTGCAGCTTTTGCAGCCCGGGTCTTCTTCATTCTGGTCTTCTCAGGTGAGAGGCCCATTGGTGCGCCTGCTGGATTGAATGGTACCTCAATTTTTCCTTTTCAACGCAGCTCCTTTCTGTTCTCATTATTAGCGTTTAACCCTTTTACATCTCACCAGCAGCTAGAGGGTACACAGTTCTCTAAAACCTCTTCAGCATTGATTGTTTGTAGACTTTTTGCCAATGGTCAGTCGACGGGTGTGAGTTGAAAACTTTTTGTAGATTAGATTGCATGAGTCTAATACTTCCTGAGGTTGAGCTTTTATCCATTTTCCTTTCTTTAAAAAGAGAGTGAGTACAACTTACCTCTTCATACTAGCTTCGTGAACATGTTGCCTGTTTTGAATTTTTTTTATCCATTCCCTACCTCAGCACAATTTTGAGGGCAGGCGTCCTTTACAGCCCTGAGTCCTTGTGAATGGTAAGTGACCATTAGCTGTGGGTTAAAAGCTGCTGTTGCGGGAATCGGCCACAAGGCGGCAGCATTTCTCCTTTACCAAATCTGGTTACTAGGGCAACAGAGCCTTACTGGAAGTGGTGTTCTAGGTTGTAAATTAGAATGGAATGTGCGAGGAAAAAGCCCTTTAAGTTTATGTCTCATTACTTCTTGTTGGTATCTTTAACTTAATTTTTATTTTTTATCACAGCAAACTTGATTACAATGTTTTGTTTGTTCTAGGTGTGCAAGATGTGGTTCTTTCACACATATACATATATCTATTTTTCTTCGGATCCTTTTCCCATGTAGGATACAACACAATGTTGAGTAGTCTTCTCTTGGTATTGCGTAGGTCTTTGGTGATTATATATTTCACATATGTTTGTATCACTCTGTTAACCTCAATACGGTAATGTATCCAATCCTCACACCTTTCCATTTGGTGAACCATAAGTTTTTTTAATGAATCTATGATAGTGTTTCTCTGTGGAAATACCTTTGTTTGTATCATTTTTTAGGTAACACCTATATGTGATATGATAGGATATGTGTCTTTCGCTTTCTCACTTACACCAAGTTGCGTGATTACTTCTAGACTCATCTATGGTGCTGCAAATGGCATTGTTTCATTTTTTCACTAGCTCATATTCCATCTGTACATGGTGCAGTTCTTCATTGTCCACCCATCTGTCGTTGGACTTTTTGGTTACTTCCATATCTTGGCGATTGTTATACTATGCAATGCAGATTTGCGTACCTGTGTCCTTCCAATTCTGTCTTCTTAGGTTATAGGTCCAGGAATAGGTCTGCTGGATCATATGGTAGCTCAATGTTTACCTTTTAAAGGCACCTCTATTCTGTTCGCTTTAGTGGCTCTTTCCAGGTTACGTCCCACTTAAAGCGGAGGGTATGCATTTCTTCCCAGCACCTTCAGCATTTATTCTTTGTAGTTTTTGCTGATGGTTATTCTGAGTGGTGTGAGCTGATACCTCTTTCTGGTTGAATTTGCATGTGTCTCATAATGCGTTGAAATTGAGCTGTAAGACATGTCCTTTTTATTTTTCCAGCTGTGATGAGAGCTTATTTCTTCAAAGTGTTTTCTTAAAGTATGTGTCACCATTTGAAATATTTTGGCCATTATCTCCCTCAAGACATTTTGAGGGCAGGTTTCATTTACAGCCCTGCAGTACTTGTTCATATGAAGTGACCATTAGCTCAGGCTTTAAACCTGCTTTTGCAGGTAACGGCCAGAGAGCGGCAGCCTTTCTACGTTCCCCTTGCTGGTACTAGGGAAACAGACCTACCGGCCAGTGTTGTTTTTCGGTTATAAATTAGAGTGCAATGTGCCCGGATAAACCCACAAATGTTGATGTCTCCTTGCTTTTGTTTGTTTTTAAATTTAATTTATATTTATTATTAGAGTAATATTCCATTGTGTACGTGGACCACTTCTTCTTGGTGCATTCCTCGGTTGATGGACATTTTCATTTCTTCCAAGCGCTGCCTATGGTAAATATTGCTGGCATACAGGTTTCCCAGCCTGTGACTTTTTGATTCTCATTTTCTCAGGTGATAGGCCAAGCAGTGGTTGTGATTGATGGACTGGTAGTTCATTGTTTCCCTTTTCAAAGCACCTACATTGTGTTTTCATTAGTGGCTCTTTACATGCCCCCCCTTACAACCGAGGGTACGCATTTCTCCACACTCCCTTCACCGTTTATTTTTTGCAGCATTTTTCCTAATGGCCATTCTGACTGCTGTGAGCTGATAGGGTTTTGTAATGTGGGTATGCATGTCATGAAAATTTTTAAAATTCATCATATTCCTATGCCTTTTTCTTTTCTCTTAAAAGAAAAAACCGTGAGTACAATATAGCTCTTGAAATTGTCTTCTTCGAAGGTTGCCCTCTTCCGAATTTTTTGGTCGATTTTTGACCCCAGAAATTTTCTGGAGGGCAGGCGCCATTTACAGAACTGCAAGTTGGTGAAAATTTAGTGACCTTTTGCAGTGAGTTCAAAGCTGCTGTTGTGGGAAACGTCCACAAGGAGGTAGCATTTCTCCATTCCCCAATCTGGGTTCTAGGGCAGCAGAGCCTTTCTGGAAGTCATTGTCCAGGTTGTAAATTAGAATGGAATTTGCCTGGAGAAATCCCCATAAGTTTATGTCTCATTACTTCTTCTTGGTTTTTAAAATTTTTTAAATCTGGGTAAAGTTTAGAATATTGTTTGTCCTAGGTGTACACAATCTAGTTCATTTGGACATTATGTATGTCTATTAATGTACAGATCCTCTTCCCATATAAAATATTACAGTGTTCCGTCGACCTCCCTTGCTATATGTTCGATCTTTTTGATACATGTATATAATATGTATTTGAATATGTATAGTAACACTAATCTTCATTTCTCAATTTCCCCCCTCCTTTCCTTTTAGATGAGCATAGTTTGTTTTCTACGCCTGTGAGTGTCTTTCTCTTTGGAAATATGTTCATCTGTGTCAGTTATTAGATAATGCCATAAGTGATAATAGAAGATATAGGTCTTTTGCTTTCCGACCTACTTCATGTTTTGTGATTATCTCCAGGCTCATCTATGGTGCCTCAAAGAGCAGTGCTTCAATGTTTTCCATGGCTAATATTCCATTGTGTACATGGACCACTTCTTCTTGGTGCATTCCTCTGTTGATGGACACTTTCGTTGCTTCCAAGTGTTGCCTATGGTAAATATTGCTGGAGTGCAGGATTGCCAGCCTGCGATTTTTGATTTTCATTTTCTCAGGTGATAGACCCAGCAGTGGGTATGATTGATTGACTGGTATGGTAGCTCAACGTTTACCTTTTCAAGGCACCTCAATTGTGCTTTCATTAGTGGCTCGTACCACGTCCCCCTTAGAATCGAGGGTACGCATTTCTCCACAATCACGTCAGCATTTCTTGTTTGCAGCATTTTTGTTGATGGCCATTCTGACTGGTGTGAGCTGATAGGTTTTTTTAATTTGGGTTTACATGTCTGTAAAAATTCCTACAATTCATCATTTTTCCACGCCTTTTTCTTTTCTGTTAAAAGAAAAAAGAAAAAAAAGTGTGAGTATAATATACCTCTTCAAATTTTCTTTTTGGAAGGTTGCACTCTAGAATATTTTGGTCGATTTTCGACCTCAGTATTTTTTGGAGGGCAGGTGTCATTTACAGACCTGCAATTGGTGAATATTTAGTGACCTTTTGCAGTGGGTTTAAAGCTGCTGTTGTGGGAAACGGCCACAAGGATGCAGCATTTCTCCATTCCCAAATCTGGGTACTAGGGCAGCAGAGCCGTTCTGGAAGTCGTTTGCCTAGGTTGTAAATTTGAATGGAATGTGCCAGGAGAACCCCCCATAAGTTTATGTCTCATTACTCCTAGTTGGTTGTTTTAATTTTTTCAATTGGGGTAATGGTTAGAATGTTGCTTGTCCAAGGTGTACATACTCTGGTTCATCTACATATTCTATATACCTATTTATGTAGAGATCCTCTTCCCGTGTAAATTGTTACACAGTAAACCTTCCTTGCTATATGGTCGGTCTTTTTGATATATGTATATAATATGTATTTGTATACATATGGTAACGCCAATCTTCATGTATCGATTCCCCCCACCTTTCCTTGTAGATAAGCATAGTTTTTTTTAATAAGTCTCTGATTGACTTTCTCAGGGGAAATATGTTCATTTGTGTCAGTTATTAGAGAACGCGTATAAGTGATATCATAGGATATAGGACTTTTGCTTTCCGACTTACCTCATGTTCTGTGATTATCTCCAAGATCATCTATGGTGTCTCAAAGAGCAGTGTTTCATTGTTTTCCATGGCTAGTATTCATTGTGTACATGGGCCGCTTCTGCTTTTTCCTTTCATCTGTTGATGGACATTTTGGTTGCTTCACTGTCTTGTCTATTGTGAATAAGGCTGCAGTGCAGCTTTTGCAGCCCGGGTCTTCTTCATTCTGGTCTTCTCAGGTGAGAGGCCCATTGGTGCGCCTGCTGGATTGAATGGTACCTCAATTTTTCCTTTTCAACGCAGCTCCTTTCTGTTCTCATTATTAGCGTTTAACCCTTTTACATCTCACCAGCAGCTAGAGGGTACACAGTTCTCTAAAACCTCTTCAGCATTGATTGTTTGTAGACTTTTTGCCAATGGTCAGTCGACGGGTGTGAGTTGAAAACTTTTTGTAGATTAGATTGCATGAGTCTAATACTTCCTGAGGTTGAGCTTTTATCCATTTTCCTTTCTTTAAAAAGAGAGTGAGTACAACTTACCTCTTCATACTAGCTTCGTGAACATGTTGCCTGTTTTGAATTTTTTTTATCCATTCCCTACCTCAGCACAATTTTGAGGGCAGGCGTCCTTTACAGCCCTGAGTCCTTGTGAATGGTAAGTGACCATTAGCTGTGGGTTAAAAGCTGCTGTTGCGGGAATCGGCCACAAGGCGGCAGCATTTCTCCTTTACCAAATCTGGTTACTAGGGCAACAGAGCCTTACTGGAAGTGGTGTTCTAGGTTGTAAATTAGAATGGAATGTGCGAGGAAAAAGCCCTTTAAGTTTATGTCTCATTACTTCTTGTTGGTATCTTTAACTTAATTTTTATTTTTTATCACAGCAAACTTGATTACAATGTTTTGTTTGTTCTAGGTGTGCAAGATGTGGTTCTTTCACACATATACATATATCTATTTTTCTTCGGATCCTTTTCCCATGTAGGATACAACACAATGTTGAGTAGTCTTCTCTTGGTATTGCGTAGGTCTTTGGTGATTATATATTTCACATATGTTTGTATCACTCTGTTAACCTCAATACGGTAATGTATCCAATCCTCACACCTTTCCATTTGGTGAACCATAAGTTTTTTTAATGAATCTATGATAGTGTTTCTCTTTGGAAATACCTTTGTTTGTATCATTTTTTAGGTAACACCTATATGTGATATGATAGGATATGTGTCTTTCGCTTTCTCACTTACACCAAGTTGCGTGATTACTTCTAGACTCATCTATGGTGCTGCAAATGGCATTGTTTCATTTTTTCACTAGCTCATATTCCATCTGTACATGGTGCAGTTCTTCATTGTCCACCCATCTGTCGTTGGACTTTTTGGTTACTTCCATATCTTGGCGATTGTTATACTATGCAATGCAGACTTGCGTACCTGTGTCCTTCCAATTCTGTCTTCTTAGGTTATAGGTCCAGGAATAGGTCTGCTGGATCATATGGTAGCTCAATGTTTACCTTTTAAAGGCACCTCTATTCTGTTCGCTTTAGTGGCTCTTTCCAGGTTACGTCCCACTTAAAGCGGAGGGTATGCATTTCTTCCCAGCACCTTCAGCATTTATTCTTTGTAGTTTTTGCTGATGGTTATTCTGAGTGGTGTGAGCTGATACCTCTTTCTGGTTGAATTTGCATGTGTCTCATAATGCGTTGAAATTGAGCTGTAAGACATGTCCTTTTTATTTTTCCAGCTGTGATGAGAGCTTATTTCTTCAAAGTGTTTTCTTAAAGTATGTGTCACCATTTGAAATATTTTGGCCATTATCTCCCTCAAGACATTTTGAGGGCAGGTTTCATTTACAGCCCTGCAGTACTTGTTCATATGAAGTGACCATTAGCTCAGGCTTTAAACCTGCTTTTGCAGGTAACGGCCAGAGAGCGGCAGCCTTTCTACGTTCCCCTTGCTGGTACTAGGGAAACAGACCTACCGGCCAGTGTTGTTTTTCGGTTATAAATTAGAGTGCAATGTGCCCGGATAAACCCACAAATGTTGATGTCTCCTTGCTTTTGTTTGTTTTTAAATTTAATTTATATTTATTATTAGAGTAATATTCCATTGTGTACGTGGACCACTTCTTCTTGGTGCATTCCTCGGTTGATGGACATTTTCATTTCTTCCAAGCGCTGCCTATGGTAAATATTGCTGGCATACAGGTTTCCCAGCCTGTGACTTTTTGATTCTCATTTTCTCAGGTGATAGGCCAAGCAGTGGTTGTGATTGATGGACTGGTAGTTCATTGTTTCCCTTTTCAAAGCACCTACATTGTGTTTTCATTAGTGGCTCTTTACATGCCCCCCCTTACAACCGAGGGTACGCATTTCTCCACACTCCCTTCACCGTTTATTTTTTGCAGCATTTTTCCTAATGGCCATTCTGACTGCTGTGAGCTGATAGGGTTTTGTAATGTGGGTATGCATGTCATGAAAATTTTTAAAATTCATCATATTCCTATGCCTTTTTCTTTTCTCTTAAAAGAAAAAACCGTGAGTACAATATAGCTCTTGAAATTGTCTTCTTCGAAGGTTGCCCTCTTCCGAATTTTTTGGTCGATTTTTGACCCCAGAAATTTTCTGGAGGGCAGGCGCCATTTACAGAACTGCAAGTTGGTGAAAATTTAGTGACCTTTTGCAGTGAGTTCAAAGCTGCTGTTGTGGGAAACGTCCACAAGGAGGTAGCATTTCTCCATTCCCCAATCTGGGTTCTAGGGCAGCAGAGCCTTTCTGGAAGTCATTGTCCAGGTTGTAAATTAGAATGGAATTTGCCTGGAGAAATCCCCATAAGTTTATGTCTCATTACTTCTTCTTGGTTTTTAAAATTTTTAAAATCTGGGTAAAGTTTAGAATATTGTTTGTCCTAGGTGTACACAATCTAGTTCATTTGGACATTATGTATGTCTATTAATGTACAGATCCTCTTCCCATATAAAATATTACAGTGTTCCGTCGACCTCCCTTGCTATATGTTCGATCTTTTTGATACATGTATATAATATGTATTTGAATATGTATAGTAACACTAATCTTCATTTCTCAATTTCCCCCCTCCTTTCCTTTTAGATGAGCATAGTTTGTTTTCTACGCCTGTGAGTGTCTTTCTCTTTGGAAATATGTTCATCTGTGTCAGTTATTAGATAATGCCATAAGTGATAATAGAAGATATAGGTCTTTTGCTTTCCGACCTACTTCATGTTTTGTGATTATCTCCAGGCTCATCTATGGTGCCTCAAAGAGCAGTGCTTCAATGTTTTCCATGGCTAATATTCCATTGTGTACATGGACCACTTCTTCTTGGTGCATTCCTCTGTTGATGGACACTTTCGTTGCTTCCAAGTGTTGCCTATGGTAAATATTGCTGGAGTGCAGGATTGCCAGCCTGCGATTTTTGATTTTCATTTTCTCAGGTGATAGACCCAGCAGTGGGTATGATTGATTGACTGGTATGGTAGCTCAACGTTTACCTTTTCAAGGCACCTCAATTGTGCTTTCATTAGTGGCTCGTACCACGTCCCCCTTAGAATCGAGGGTACGCATTTCTCCACAATCACGTCAGCATTTCTTGTTTGCAGCATTTTTGTTGATGGCCATTCTGACTGGTGTGAGCTGATAGGTTTTTGTAATTTGGGTTTACATGTCTGTAAAAATTCCTACAATTCATCATTTTTCCACGCCTTTTCCTTTTCTGTTAAAAGAAAAAAGAAAAAAAAGTGTGAGTATAATATACCTCTTCAAATTTTCTTTTTGGAAGGTTGCACTCTAGAATATTTTGGTCGATTTTCGACCTCAGTATTTTTTGGAGGGCAGGTGTCATTTACAGACCTGCAATTGGTGAATATTTAGTGACCTTTTGCAGTGGGTTTAAAGCTGCTGTTGTGGGAAACGGCCACAAGGATGCAGCATTTCTCCATTCCCAAATCTGGGTACTAGGGCAGCAGAGCCGTTCTGGAAGTCGTTTGCCTAGGTTGTAAATTTGAATGGAATGTGCCAGGAGAACCCCCCATAAGTTTATGTCTCATTACTCCTAGTTGGTTGTTTTAATTTTTTCAATTGGGGTAATGGTTAGAATGTTGCTTGTCCAAGGTGTACATACTCTGGTTCATCTACATATTCTATATACCTATTTATGTAGAGATCCTCTTCCCGTGTAAATTGTTACACAGTGTTCCGTAAACCTTCCTTGCTATATGGTCGGTCTTTTTGATATATGTATATAATATGTATTTGTATACCTATGGTAACGCCAATCTTCATGTATCCATTCCCCCCACCTTTCCTTGTAGATAAGCATAGTTTTTTTTAATAAGTCTGTGATTGACTTTCTCAGGGGAAATATGTTCATTTGTGTCAGTTATTAGAGAACGCGTATAAGTGATATCATAGGATATAGGACTTTTGCTTTCCGACTTACCTCATGTTCTGTGATTATCTCCAAGATCATCTATGGTGTCTCAAAGAGCAGTGTTTCATTGTTTTCCATGGCTAGTATTCATTGTGTACATGGGCCGCTTCTGCTTTTTCCTTTCATCTGTTGATGGACATTTTGGTTGCTTCACTGTCTTGTCTATTGTGAATAAGGCTGCAGTGCAGCTTTTGCAGCCCGGGTCTTCTTCATTCTGGTCTTCTCAGGTGAGAGGCCCATTGGTGCGCCTGCTGGATTGAATGGTACCTCAATTTTTCCTTTTCAACGCAGCTCCTTTCTGTTCTCATTATTAGCGTTTAACCCTTTTACATCTCACCAGCAGCTAGAGGGTACACAGTTCTCTAAAACCTCTTCAGCATTGATTGTTTGTAGACTTTTTGCCAATGGTCAGTCGACGGGTGTGAGTTGAAAACTTTTTGTAGATTAGATTGCATGAGTCTAATACTTCCTGAGGTTGAGCTTTTATCCATTTTCCTTTCTTTAAAAAGAGAGTGAGTACAACTTACCTCTTCATACTAGCTTCGTGAACATGTTGCCTGTTTTGAATTTTATTTATCCATTCCCTACCTCAGCACAATTTTGAGGGCAGGCGTCCTTTACAGCCCTGAGTCCTTGTGAATGGTAAGTGACCATTAGCTGTGGGTTAAAAGCTGCTGTTGCGGGAATCGGCCACAAGGCGGCAGCATTTCTCCTTTACCAAATCTGGTTACTAGGGCAACAGAGCCTTACTGGAAGTGGTGTTCTAGGTTGTAAATTAGAATGGAATGTGCGAGGAAAAAGCCCTTTAAGTTTATGTCTCATTACTTCTTGTTGGTATCTTTAACTTAATTTTTATTTTTTATCACAGCAAACTTGATTACAATGTTTTGTTTGTTCTAGGTGTGCAAGATGTGGTTCTTTCACACATATACATATATCTATTTTTCTTCGGATCCTTTTCCCATGTAGGATACGACACAATGTTGAGTAGTCTTCTCTTGGTATTGCGTAGGTCTTTGGTGATTATATATTTCACATATGTTTGTATCACTCTGTTAACCTCAATACGGTAATGTATCCAATCCTCACACCTTTCCATTTGGTGAACCATAAGTTTTTTTAATGAATCTATGATAGTGTTTCTCTGTGGAAATACCTTTGTTTGTATCATTTTTTAGGTAACACCTATATGTGATATGATAGGATATGTGTCTTTCGCTTTCTCACTTACACCAAGTTGCGTGATTACTTCTAGACTCATCTATGGTGCTGCAAATGGCATTGTTTCATTTTTTCACTAGCTCATATTCCATCTGTACATGGTGCAGTTCTTCATTGTCCACCCATCTGTCGTTGGACTTTTTGGTTACTTCCATATCTTGGCGATTGTTATACTATGCAATGCAGACTTGCGTACCTGTGTCCTTCCAATTCTGTCTTCTTAGGTTATAGGTCCAGGAATAGGTCTGCTGGATCATATGGTAGCTCAATGTTTACCTTTTAAAGGCACCTCTATTCTGTTCGCTTTAGTGGCTCTTTCCAGGTTACGTCCCACTTAAAGCGGAGGGTATGCATTTCTTCCCAGCACCTTCAGCATTTATTCTTTGTAGTTTTTGCTGATGGTTATTCTGAGTGGTGTGAGCTGATACCTCTTTCTGGTTGAATTTGCATGTGTCTCATAATGCGTTGAAATTGAGCTGTAAGACATGTCCTTTTTATTTTTCCAGCTGTGATGAGAGCTTATTTCTTCAAAGTGTTTTCTTAAAGTATGTGTCACCATTTGAAATATTTTGGCCATTATCTCCCTCAAGACATTTTGAGGGCAGGTTTCATTTACAGCCCTGCAGTACTTGTTCATATGAAGTGACCATTAGCTCAGGCTTTAAACCTGCTTTTGCAGGTAACGGCCAGAGAGCGGCAGCCTTTCTACGTTCCCCTTGCTGGTACTAGGGAAACAGACCTACCGGCCAGTGTTGTTTTTCGGTTATAAATTAGAGTGCAATGTGCCCGGATAAACCCACAAATGTTGATGTCTCCTTGCTTTTGTTTGTTTTTAAATTTAATTTATATTTATTATTAGAGTAATATTCCATTGTGTACGTGGACCACTTCTTCTTGGTGCATTCCTCGGTTGATGGACATTTTCATTTCTTCCAAGCGCTGCCTATGGTAAATATTGCTGGCATACAGGTTTCCCAGCCTGTGACTTTTTGATTCTCATTTTCTCAGGTGATAGGCCAAGCAGTGGTTGTGATTGATGGACTGGTAGTTCATTGTTTCCCTTTTCAAAGCACCTACATTGTGTTTTCATTAGTGGCTCTTTACATGCCCCCCCTTACAACCGAGGGTACGCATTTCTCCACACTCCCTTCACCGTTTATTTTTTGCAGCATTTTTCCTAATGGCCATTCTGACTGCTGTGAGCTGATAGGGTTTTGTAATGTGGGTATGCATGTCATGAAAATTTTTAAAATTCATCATATTCCTATGCCTTTTTCTTTTCTCTTAAAAGAAAAAACCGTGAGTACAATATAGCTCTTGAAATTGTCTTCTTCGAAGGTTGCCCTCTTCCGAATTTTTTGGTCGATTTTTGACCCCAGAAATTTTCTGGAGGGCAGGCGCCATTTACAGAACTGCAAGTTGGTGAAAATTTAGTGACCTTTTGCAGTGAGTTCAAAGCTGCTGTTGTGGGAAACGTCCACAAGGAGGTAGCATTTCTCCATTCCCCAATCTGGGTTCTAGGGCAGCAGAGCCTTTCTGGAAGTCATTGTCCAGGTTGTAAATTAGAATGGAATTTGCCTGGAGAAATCCCCATAAGTTTATGTCTCATTACTTCTTCTTGGTTTTTAAAATTTTTTAAATCTGGGTAAAGTTTAGAATATTGTTTGTCCTAGGTGTACACAATCTAGTTCATTTGGACATTATGTATGTCTATTAATGTACAGATCCTCTTCCCATATAAAATATTACAGTGTTCCGTCGACCTCCCTTGCTATATGTTCGATCTTTTTGATACATGTATATAATATGTATTTGAATATGTATAGTAACACTAATCTTCATTTCTCAATTTCCCCCCTCCTTTCCTTTTAGATGAGCATAGTTTGTTTTCTACGCCTGTGAGTGTCTTTCTCTTTGGAAATATGTTCATCTGTGTCAGTTATTAGATAATGCCATAAGTGATAATAGAAGATATAGGTCTTTTGCTTTCCGACCTACTTCATGTTTTGTGATTATCTCCAGGCTCATCTATGGTGCCTCAAAGAGCAGTGCTTCAATGTTTTCCATGGCTAATATTCCATTGTGTACATGGACCACTTCTTCTTGGTGCATTCCTCTGTTGATGGACACTTTCGTTGCTTCCAAGTGTTGCCTATGGTAAATATTGCTGGAGTGCAGGATTGCCAGCCTGCGATTTTTGATTTTCATTTTCTCAGGTGATAGACCCAGCAGTGGGTATGATTGATTGACTGGTATGGTAGCTCAACGTTTACCTTTTCAAGGCACCTCAATTGTGCTTTCATTAGTGGCTCGTACCACGTCCCCCTTAGAATCGAGGGTACGCATTTCTCCACAATCACGTCAGCATTTCTTGTTTGCAGCATTTTTGTTGATGGCCATTCTGACTGGTGTGAGCTGATAGGTTTTTGTAATTTGGGTTTACATGTCTGTAAAAATTCCTACAATTCATCATTTTTCCACGCCTTTTCCTTTTCTGTTAAAAGAAAAAAGAAAAAAAAGTGTGAGTATAATATACCTCTTCAAATTTTCTTTTTGGAAGGTTGCACTCTAGAATATTTTGGTCGATTTTCGACCTCAGTATTTTTTGGAGGGCAGGTGTCATTTACAGACCTGCAATTGGTGAATATTTAGTGACCTTTTGCAGTGGGTTTAAAGCTGCTGTTGTGGGAAACGGCCACAAGGATGCAGCATTTCTCCATTCCCAAATCTGGGTACTAGGGCAGCAGAGTCGTTCTGGAAGTCGTTTGCCTAGGTTGTAAATTTGAATGGAATGTGCCAGGAGAACCCCCCATAAGTTTATGTCTCATTACTCCTAGTTGGTTGTTTTAATTTTTTCAATTGGGGTAATGGTTAGAATGTTGCTTGTCCAAGGTGTACATACTCTGGTTCATCTACATATTCTATATACCTATTTATGTAGAGATCCTCTTCCCGTGTAAATTGTTACACAGTGTTCCGTAAACCTTCCTTGCTATATGGTCGGTCTTTTTGATATATGTATATAATATGTATTTGTATACCTATGGTAACGCCAATCTTCATGTATCCATTCCCCCCACCTTTCCTTGTAGATAAGCATAGTTTTTTTTAATAAGTCTGTGATTGACTTTCTCAGGGGAAATATGTTCATTTGTGTCAGTTATTAGAGAACGCGTATAAGTGATATCATAGGATATAGGACTTTTGCTTTCCGACTTACCTCATGTTCTGTGATTATCTCCAAGATCATCTATGGTGTCTCAAAGAGCAGTGTTTCATTGTTTTCCATGGCTAGTATTCATTGTGTACATGGGCCGCTTCTGCTTTTACCTTTCATCTGTTGATGGACATTTTGGTTGCTTCACTGTCTTGTCTATTGTGAATAAGGCTGCAGTGCAGCTTTTGCAGCCCGGGTCTTCTTCATTCTGGTCTTCTCAGGTGAGAGGCCCATTGGTGCGCCTGCTGGATTGAATGGTACCTCAATTTTTCCTTTTCAACGCAGCTCCTTTCTGTTCTCATTATTAGCGTTTAACCCTTTTACATCTCACCAGCAGCTAGAGGGTACACAGTTCTCTAAAACCTCTTCAGCATTGATTGTTTGTAGACTTTTTGCCAATGGTCAGTCGACGGGTGTGAGTTGAAAACTTTTTGTAGATTAGATTGCATGAGTCTAATACTTCCTGAGGTTGAGCTTTTATCCATTTTCCTTTCTTTAAAAAGAGAGTGAGTACAACTTACCTCTTCATACTAGCTTCGTGAACATGTTGCCTGTTTTGAATTTTATTTATCCATTCCCTACCTCAGCACAATTTTGAGGGCAGGCGTCCTTTACAGCCCTGAGTCCTTGTGAATGGTAAGTGACCATTAGCTGTGGGTTAAAAGCTGCTGTTGCGGGAATCGGCCACAAGGCGGCAGCATTTCTCCTTTACCAAATCTGGTTACTAGGGCAACAGAGCCTTACTGGAAGTGGTGTTCTAGGTTGTAAATTAGAATGGAATGTGCGAGGAAAAAGCCCTTTAAGTTTATGTCTCATTACTTCTTGTTGGTATCTTTAACTTAATTTTTATTTTTTATCACAGCAAACTTGATTACAATGTTTTGTTTGTTCTAGGTGTGCAAGATGTGGTTCTTTCACACATATACATATATCTATTTTTCTTCGGATCCTTTTCCCATGTAGGATACGACACAATGTTGAGTAGTCTTCTCTTGGTATTGCGTAGGTCTTTGGTGATTATATATTTCACATATGTTTGTATCACTCTGTTAACCTCAATACGGTAATGTATCCAATCCTCACACCTTTCCATTTGGTGAACCATAAGTTTTTTTAATGAATCTATGATAGTGTTTCTCTGTGGAAATACCTTTGTTTGTATCATTTTTTAGGTAACACCTATATGTGATATGATAGGATATGTGTCTTTCGCTTTCTCACTTACACCAAGTTGCGTGATTACTTCTAGACTCATCTATGGTGCTGCAAATGGCATTGTTTCATTTTTTCACTAGCTCATATTCCATCTGTACATGGTGCAGTTCTTCATTGTCCACCCATCTGTCATTGGACTTTTTGGTTACTTCCATATCTTGGCGATTGTTATACTATGCAATGCAGATTTGCGTACCTGTGTCCTTCCAATTCTGTCTTCTTAGGTTATAGGTCCAGGAATAGGTCTGCTGGATCATATGGTAGCTCAATGTTTACCTTTTAAAGGCACCTCTATTCTGTTGGCTTTAGTGGCTCTTTCCAGGTTACGTCCCACTTAAAGCGGAGGGTATGCATTTCTTCCCAGCACCTTCAGCATTTATTCTTTGTAGTTTTTGCTGATGGTTATTCTGAGTGGTGTGAGCTGATACCTCTTTCTGGTTGAATTTGCATGTGTCTCATAATGCGTTGAAATTGAGCTGTAAGACATGTCCTTTTTATTTTTCCAGCTGTGATGAGAGCTTATTTCTTCAAAGTGTTTTCTTAAAGTATGTGTCACCATTTGAAATATTTTGGCCATTATCTCCCTCAAGACATTTTGAGGGCAGGTTTCATTTACAGCCCTGCAGTACTTGTTCATATGAAGTGACCATTAGCTCAGGCTTTAAACCTGCTTTTGCAGGTAACGGCCAGAGAGCGACAGCCTTTCTACGTTCCCCTTGCTGGTACTAGGGAAACAGACCTACCGGCCAGTGTTGTTTTTCGGTTATAAATTAGAGTGCAATGTGCCCGGATAAACCCACAAATGTTGATGTCTCCTTGCTTTTGTTTGTTTTTAAATTTAATTTATATTTATTATTAGAGTAATATTCCATTGTGTACGTGGACCACTTCTTCTTGGTGCATTCCTCGGTTGATGGACATTTTCATTTCTTCCAAGCGCTGCCTATGGTAAATATTGCTGGCATACAGGTTTCCCAGCCTGTGACTTTTTGATTCTCATTTTCTCAGGTGATAGGCCAAGCAGTGGTTTTGATTGATGGACTGGTAGTTCATTGTTTCCCTTTTCAAAGCACCTACATTGTGTTTTCATTAGTGGCTCTTTACATGCCCCCCCTTACAACCGAGGGTACGCATTTCTCCACACTCCCTTCACCGTTTATTTTTTGCAGCATTTTTCCTAATGGCCATTCTGACTGCTGTGAGCTGATAGGGTTTTGTAATGTGGGTATGCATGTCATGAAAATTTTTAAAATTCATCATATTCCTATGCCTTTTTCTTTTCTCTTAAAAGAAAAAACCGTGAGTACAATATAGCTCTTGAAATTGTCTTCTTCGAAGGTTGCCCTCTTCCGAATTTTTTGGTCGATTTTTGACCCCAGAAATTTTCTGGAGGGCAGGCGCCATTTACAGAACTGCAAGTTGGTGAAAATTTAGTGACCTTTTGCAGTGAGTTCAAAGCTGCTGTTGTGGGAAACGTCCACAAGGAGGTAGCATTTCTCCATTCCCCAATCTGGGTTCTAGGGCAGCAGAGCCTTTCTGGAAGTCATTGTCCAGGTTGTAAATTAGAATGGAATTTGCCTGGAGAAATCCCCATAAGTTTATGTCTCATTACTTCTTCTTGGTTTTTAAAATTTTTAAAATCTGGGTAAAGTTTAGAATATTGTTTGTCCTAGGTGTACACAATCTAGTTCATTTGGACATTATGTATGTCTATTAATGTACAGATCCTCTTCCCATATAAAATATTACAGTGTTCCGTCGACCTCCCTTGCTATATGTTCGATCTTTTTGATACATGTATATAATATGTATTTGAATATGTATAGTAACACTAATCTTCATTTCTCAATTTCCCCCCTCCTTTCCTTTTAGATGAGCATAGTTTGTTTTCTACGCCTGTGAGTGTCTTTCTCTTTGGAAATATGTTCATCTGTGTCAGTTATTAGATAATGCCATAAGTGATAATAGAAGATATAGGTCTTTTGCTTTCCGACCTACTTCATGTTTTGTGATTATCTCCAGGCTCATCTATGGTGCCTCAAAGAGCAGTGCTTCAATGTTTTCCATGGCTAATATTCCATTGTGTACATGGACCACTTCTTCTTGGTGCATTCCTCTGTTGATGGACACTTTCGTTGCTTCCAAGTGTTGCCTATGGTAAATATTGCTGGAGTGCAGGATTGCCAGCCTGCGATTTTTGATTTTCATTTTCTCAGGTGATAGACCCAGCAGTGGGTATGATTGATTGACTGGTATGGTAGCTCAACGTTTACCTTTTCAAGGCACCTCAATTGTGCTTTCATTAGTGGCTCGTACCACGTCCCCCTTAGAATCGAGGGTACGCATTTCTCCACAATCACGTCAGCATTTCTTGTTTGCAGCATTTTTGTTGATGGCCATTCTGACTGGTGTGAGCTGATAGGTTTTTGTAATTTGGGTTTACATGTCTGTAAAAATTCCTACAATTCATCATTTTTCCACGCCTTTTCCTTTTCTGTTAAAAGAAAAAAGAAAAAAAAGTGTGAGTATAATATACCTCTTCAAATTTTCTTTTTGGAAGGTTGCACTCTAGAATATTTTGGTCGATTTTCGACCTCAGTATTTTTTGGAGGGCAGGTGTCATTTACAGACCTGCAATTGGTGAATATTTAGTGACCTTTTGCAGTGGGTTTAAAGCTGCTGTTGTGGGAAACGGCCACAAGGATGCAGCATTTCTCCATTCCCAAATCTGGGTACTAGGGCAGCAGAGCCGTTCTGGAAGTCGTTTGCCTAGGTTGTAAATTTGAATGGAATGTGCCAGGAGAACCCCCCATAAGTTTATGTCTCATTACTCCTAGTTGGTTGTTTTAATTTTTTCAATTGGGGTAATGGTTAGAATGTTGCTTGTCCAAGGTGTACATACTCTGGTTCATCTACATATTCTATATACCTATTTATGTAGAGATCCTCTTCCCGTGTAAATTGTTACACAGTGTTCCGTAAACCTTCCTTGCTATATGGTCGGTCTTTTTGATATATGTATATAATATGTATTTGTATACCTATGGTAACGCCAATCTTCATGTATCCATTCCCCCCACCTTTCCTTGTAGATAAGCATAGTTTTTTTTAATAAGTCTGTGATTGACTTTCTCAGGGGAAATATGTTCATTTGTGTCAGTTATTAGAGAACGCGTATAAGTGATATCATAGGATATAGGACTTTTGCTTTCCGACTTACCTCATGTTCTGTGATTATCTCCAAGATCATCTATGGTGTCTCAAAGAGCAGTGTTTCATTGTTTTCCATGGCTAGTATTCATTGTGTACATGGGCCGCTTCTGCTTTTTCCTTTCATCTGTTGATGGACATTTTGGTTGCTTCACTGTCTTGTCTATTGTGAATAAGGCTGCAGTGCAGCTTTTGCAGCCCGGGTCTTCTTCATTCTGGTCTTCTCAGGTGAGAGGCCCATTGGTGCGCCTGCTGGATTGAATGGTACCTCAATTTTTCCTTTTCAACGCAGCTCCTTTCTGTTCTCATTATTAGCGTTTAACCCTTTTACATCTCACCAGCAGCTAGAGGGTACACAGTTCTCTAAAACCTCTTCAGCATTGATTGTTTGTAGACTTTTTGCCAATGGTCAGTCGACGGGTGTGAGTTGAAAACTTTTTGTAGATTAGATTGCATGAGTCTAATACTTCCTGAGGTTGAGCATTTATCCATTTTCCTTTCTTTAAAAAGAGAGTGAGTACAACTTACCTCTTCATACTAGCTTCGTGAACATGTTGCCTGTTTTGAATTTTATTTATCCATTCCCTACCTCAGCACAATTTTGAGGGCAGGCGTCCTTTACAGCCCTGAGTCCTTGTGAATGGTAAGTGACCATTAGCTGTGGGTTAAAAGCTGCTGTTGCGGGAATCGGCCACAAGGCGGCAGCATTTCTCCTTTACCAAATCTGGTTACTAGGGCAACAGAGCCTTACTGGAAGTGGTGTTCTAGGTTGTAAATTAGAATGGAATGTGCGAGGAAAAAGCCCTTTAAGTTTATGTCTCATTACTTCTTGTTGGTATTTTTAACTTAATTTTTATTTTTTATCACAGCAAACTTGATTACAATGTTTTGTTTGTTCTAGGTGTGCAAGATGTGGTTCTTTCACACATATACATATATCTATTTTTCTTCGGATCCTTTTCCCATGTAGGATACGACACAATGTTGAGTAGTCTTCTCTTGGTATTGCGTAGGTCTTTGGTGATTATATATTTCACATATGTTTGTATCACTCTGTTAACCTCAATACGGTAATGTATCCAATCCTCACACCTTTCCATTTGGTGAACCATAAGTTTTTTTAATGAATCTATGATAGTGTTTCTCTGTGGAAATACCTTTGTTTGTATCATTTTTTAGGTAACACCTATATGTGATATGATAGGATATGTGTCTTTCGCTTTCTCACTTACACCAAGTTGCGTGATTACTTCTAGACTCATCTATGGTGCTGCAAATGGCATTGTTTCATTTTTTCACTAGCTCATATTCCATCTGTACATGGTGCAGTTCTTCATTGTCCACCCATCTGTCGTTGGACTTTTTGGTTACTTCCATATCTTGGCGATTGTTATACTATGCAATGCAGATTTGCGTACCTGTGTCCTTCCAATTCTGTCTTCTTAGGTTATAGGTCCAGGAATAGGTCTGCTGGATCATATGGTAGCTCAATGTTTACCTTTTAAAGGCACCTCTATTCTGTTCGCTTTAGTGGCTCTTTCCAGGTTACGTCCCACTTAAAGCGGAGGGTATGCATTTCTTCCCAGCACCTTCAGCATTTATTCTTTGTAGTTTTTGCTGATGGTTATTCTGAGTGGTGTGAGCTGATACCTCTTTCTGGTTGAATTTGCATGTGTCTCATAATGCGTTGAAATTGAGCTGTAAGACATGTCCTTTTTATTTTTCCAGCTGTGATGAGAGCTTATTTCTTCAAAGTGTTTTCTTAAAGTATGTGTCACCATTTGAAATATTTTGGCCATTATCTCCCTCAAGACATTTTGAGGGCAGGTTTCATTTACAGCCCTGCAGTACTTGTTCATATGAAGTGACCATTAGCTCAGGCTTTAAACCTGCTTTTGCAGGTAACGGCCAGAGAGCGACAGCCTTTCTACGTTCCCCTTGCTGGTACTAGGGAAACAGACCTACCGGCCAGTGTTGTTTTTCGGTTATAAATTAGAGTGCAATGTGCCCGGATAAACCCACAAATGTTGATGTCTCCTTGCTTTTGTTTGTTTTTAAATTTAATTTATATTTATTATTAGAGTAATATTCCATTGTGTACGTGGACCACTTCTTCTTGGTGCATTCCTCGGTTGATGGACATTTTCATTTCTTCCAAGCGCTGCCTATGGTAAATATTGCTGGCATACAGGTTTCCCAGCCTGTGACTTTTTGATTCTCATTTTCTCAGGTGATAGGCCAAGCAGTGGTTGTGATTGATGGACTGGTAGTTCATTGTTTCCCTTTTCAAAGCACCTACATTGTGTTTTCATTAGTGGCTCTTTACATGCCCCCCCTTACAACCGAGGGTACGCATTTCTCCACACTCCCTTCACCGTTTATTTTTTGCAGCATTTTTCCTAATGGCCATTCTGACTGCTGTGAGCTGATAGGGTTTTGTAATGTGGGTATGCATGTCATGAAAATTTTTAAAATTCATCATATTCCTATGCCTTTTTCTTTTCTCTTAAAAGAAAAAACCGTGAGTACAATATAGCTCTTGAAATTGTCTTCTTCGAAGGTTGCCCTCTTCCGAATTTTTTGGTCGATTTTTGACCCCAGAAATTTTCTGGAGGGCAGGCGCCATTTACAGAACTGCAAGTTGGTGAAAATTTAGTGACCTTTTGCAGTGAGTTCAAAGCTGCTGTTGTGGGAAACGTCCACAAGGAGGTAGCATTTCTCCATTCCCCAATCTGGGTTCTAGGGCAGCAGAGCCTTTCTGGAAGTCATTGTCCAGGTTGTAAATTAGAATGGAATTTGCCTGGAGAAATCCCCATAAGTTTATGTCTCATTACTTCTTCTTGGTTTTTAAAATTTTTAAAATCTGGGTAAAGTTTAGAATATTGTTTGTCCTAGGTGTACACAATCTAGTTCATTTGGACATTATGTATGTCTATTAATGTACAGATCCTCTTCCCATATAAAATATTACAGTGTTCCGTCGACCTCCCTTGCTATATGTTCGATCTTTTTGATACATGTATATAATATGTATTTGAATATGTATAGTAACACTAATCTTCATTTCTCAATTTCCCCCCTCCTTTCCTTTTAGATGAGCATAGTTTGTTTTCTACGCCTGTGAGTGTCTTTCTCTTTGGAAATATGTTCATCTGTGTCAGTTATTAGATAATGCCATAAGTGATAATAGAAGATATAGGTCTTTTGCTTTCCGACCTACTTCATGTTTTGTGATTATCTCCAGGCTCATCTATGGTGCCTCAAAGAGCAGTGCTTCAATGTTTTCCATGGCTAATATTCCATTGTGTACATGGACCACTTCTTCTTGGTGCATTCCTCTGTTGATGGACACTTTCGTTGCTTCCAAGTGTTGCCTATGGTAAATATTGCTGGAGTGCAGGATTGCCAGCCTGCGATTTTTGATTTTCATTTTCTCAGGTGATAGACCCAGCAGTGGGTATGATTGATTGACTGGTATGGTAGCTCAACGTTTACCTTTTCAAGGCACCTCAATTGTGCTTTCATTAGTGGCTCGTACCACGTCCCCCTTAGAATCGAGGGTACGCATTTCTCCACAATCACGTCAGCATTTCTTGTTTGCAGCATTTTTGTTGATGGCCATTCTGACTGGTGTGAGCTGATAGGTTTTTGTAATTTGGGTTTACATGTCTGTAAAAATTCCTACAATTCATCATTTTTCCACGCCTTTTCCTTTTCTGTTAAAAGAAAAAAGAAAAAAAAGTGTGAGTATAATATACCTCTTCAAATTTTCTTTTTGGAAGGTTGCACTCTAGAATATTTTGGTCGATTTTCGACCTCAGTATTTTTTGGAGGGCAGGTGTCATTTACAGACCTGCAATTGGTGAATATTTAGTGACCTTTTGCAGTGGGTTTAAAGCTGCTGTTGTGGGAAACGGCCACAAGGATGCAGCATTTCTCCATTCCCAAATCTGGGTACTAGGGCAGCAGAGCCGTTCTGGAAGTCGTTTGCCTAGGTTGTAAATTTGAATGGAATGTGCCAGGAGAACCCCCCATAAGTTTATGTCTCATTACTCCTAGTTGGTTGTTTTAATTTTTTCAATTGGGGTAATGGTTAGAATGTTGCTTGTCCAAGGTGTACATACTCTGGTTCATCTACATATTCTATATACCTATTTATGTAGAGATCCTCTTCCCGTGTAAATTGTTACACAGTGTTCCGTAAACCTTCCTTGCTATATGGTCGGTCTTTTTGATATATGTATATAATATGTATTTGTATACCTATGGTAACGCCAATCTTCATGTATCTATTCCCCCCACCTTTCCTTGTAGATAAGCATAGTTTTTTTTAATAAGTCTGTGATTGACTTTCTCAGGGGAAATATGTTCATTTGTGTCAGTTATTAGAGAACGCGTATAAGTGATATCATAGGATATAGGACTTTTGCTTTCCGACTTACCTCATGTTCTGTGATTATCTCCAAGATCATCTATGGTGTCTCAAAGAGCAGTGTTTCATTGTTTTCCATGTCTAGTATTCATTGTGTACATGGGCCGCTTCTGCTTTTTCCTTTCATCTGTTGATGGACATTTTGGTTGCTTCACTGTCTTGTCTATTGTGAATAAGGCTGCAGTGCAGCTTTTGCAGCCCGGGTCTTCTTCATTCTGGTCTTCTCAGGTGAGAGGCTCATTGGTGCGCCTGCTGGATTGAATGGTACCTCAATTTTTCCTTTTCAACGCAGCTCCTTTCTGTTCTCATTATTAGCGTTTAACCCTTTTACATCTCACCAGCAGCTAGAGGGTACACAGTTCTCTAAAACCTCTTCAGCATTGATTGTTTGTAGACTTTTTGCCAATGGTCAGTCGACGGGTGTGAGTTGAAAACTTTTTGTAGATTAGATTGCATGAGTCTAATACTTCCTGAGGTTGAGCATTTATCCATTTTCCTTTCTTTAAAAAGAGAGTGAGTACAACTTACCTCTTCATACTAGCTTCGTGAACATGTTGCCTGTTTTGAATTTTATTTATCCATTCCCTACCTCAGCACAATTTTGAGGGCAGGCGTCCTTTACAGCCCTGAGTCCTTGTGAATGGTAAGTGACCATTAGCTGTGGGTTAAAAGCTGCTGTTGCGGGAATCGGCCACAAGGCGGCAGCATTTCTCCTTTACCAAATCTGGTTACTAGGGCAACAGAGCCTTACTGGAAGTGGTGTTCTAGGTTGTAAATTAGAATGGAATGTGCGAGGAAAAAGCCCTTTAAGTTTATGTCTCATTACTTCTTGTTGGTATTTTTAACTTAATTTTTATTTTTTATCACAGCAAACTTGATTACAATGTTTTGTTTGTTCTAGGTGTGCAAGATGTGGTTCTTTCACACATATACATATATCTATTTTTCTTCGGATCCTTTTCCCATGTAGGATACGACACAATGTTGAGTAGTCTTCTCTTGGTATTGCGTAGGTCTTTGGTGATTATATATTTCACATATGTTTGTATCACTCTGTTAACCTCAATACGGTAATGTATCCAATCCTCACACCTTTCCATTTGGTGAACCATAAGTTTTTTTAATGAATCTATGATAGTGTTTCTCTGTGGAAATACCTTTGTTTGTATCATTTTTTAGGTAACACCTATATGTGATATGATAGGATATGTGTCTTTCGCTTTCTCACTTACACCAAGTTGCGTGATTACTTCTAGACTCATCTATGGTGCTGCAAATGGCATTGTTTCATTTTTTCACTAGCTCATATTCCATCTGTACATGGTGCAGTTCTTCATTGTCCACCCATCTGTCGTTGGACTTTTTGGTTACTTCCATATCTTGGCGATTGTTATACTATGCAATGCAGATTTGCGTACCTGTGTCCTTCCAATTCTGTCTTCTTAGGTTATAGGTCCAGGAATAGGTCTGCTGGATCATATGGTAGCTCAATGTTTACCTTTTAAAGGCACCTCTATTCTGTTCGCTTTAGTGGCTCTTTCCAGGTTACGTCCCACTTAAAGCGGAGGGTATGCATTTCTTCCCAGCACCTTCAGCATTTATTCTTTGTAGTTTTTGCTGATGGTTATTCTGAGTGGTGTGAGCTGATACCTCTTTCTGGTTGAATTTGCATGTGTCTCATAATGCGTTGAAATTGAGCTGTAAGACATGTCCTTTTTATTTTTCCAGCTGTGATGAGAGCTTATTTCTTCAAAGTGTTTTCTTAAAGTATGTGTCACCATTTGAAATATTTTGGCCATTATCTCCCTCAAGACATTTTGAGGGCAGGTTTCATTTACAGCCCTGCAGTACTTGTTCATATGAAGTGACCATTAGCTCAGGCTTTAAACCTGCTTTTGCAGGTAACGGCCAGAGAGCGACAGCCTTTCTACGTTCCCCTTGCTGGTACTAGGGAAACAGACCTACCGGCCAGTGTTGTTTTTCGGTTATAAATTAGAGTGCAATGTGCCCGGATAAACCCACAAATGTTGATGTCTCCTTGCTTTTGTTTGTTTTTAAATTTAATTTATATTTATTATTAGAGTAATATTCCATTGTGTACGTGGACCACTTCTTCTTGGTGCATTCCTCGGTTGATGGACATTTTCATTTCTTCCAAGCGCTGCCTATGGTAAATATTGCTGGCATACAGGTTTCCCAGCCTGTGACTTTTTGATTCTCATTTTCTCAGGTGATAGGCCAA
Organism: Balaenoptera borealis; assembly: GCF_965194805.1. NCBI lineage: Eukaryota > Metazoa > Chordata > Mammalia > Artiodactyla > Balaenopteridae > Balaenoptera > Balaenoptera borealis. The sequence goes on along the minus strand of NC_138863.1, from coordinate 108,573,402 downwards.
GCAGTGGTTGTGATTGATGGACTGGTAGTTCATTGTTTCCCTTTTCAAAGCACCTACATTGTGTTTTCATTAGTGGCTCTTTACATGCCCCCCCTTACAACCGAGGGTACGCATTTCTCCACACTCCCTTCACCGTTTATTTTTTGCAGCATTTTTCCTAATGGCCATTCTGACTGCTGTGAGCTGATAGGGTTTTGTAATGTGGGTATGCATGTCATGAAAATTTTTAAAATTCATCATATTCCTATGCCTTTATCTTTTCTCTTAAAAGAAAAAACCGTGAGTACAATATAGCTCTTGAAATTGTCTTCTTCGAAGGTTGCCCTCTTCTGAATTTTTTGGTCGATTTTTGACCCCAGAAATTTTCTGGAGGGCAGGCGCCATTTACAGAACTGCAAGTTGGTGAAAATTTAGTGACCTTTTGCAGTGAGTTCAAAGCTGCTGTTGTGGGAAACGTCCACAAGGAGGTAGCATTTCTCCATTCCCCAATCTGGGTTCTAGGGCAGCAGAGCCTTTCTGGAAGTCATTGTCCAGGTTGTAAATTAGAATGGAATTTGCCTGGAGAAATCCCCATAAGTTTATGTCTCATTACTTCTTCTTGGTTTTTAAAATTTTTTAAATCTGGGTAAAGTTTAGAATATTGTTTGTCCTAGGTGTACACAATCTAGTTCATTTGGACATTATGTATGTCTATTAATGTACAGATCCTCTTCCCATATAAAATATTACAGTGTTCCGTCGACCTCCCTTGCTATATGTTCGATCTTTTTGATACATGTATATAATATGTATTTGAATATGTATAGTAACACTAATCTTCATTTCTCAATTTCCCCCCTCCTTTCCTTTTAGATGAGCATAGTTTGTTTTCTACGCCTGTGAGTGTCTTTCTCTTTGGAAATATGTTCATCTGTGTCAGTTATTAGATAATGCCATAAGTGATAATAGAAGATATAGGTCTTTTGCTTTCCAACCTACTTCATGTTTTGTGATTATCTCCAGGCTCATCTATGGTGCCTCAAAGAGCAGTGCTTCAATGTTTTCCATGGCTAATATTCCATTGTGTACATGGACCACTTCTTCTTGGTGCATTCCTCTGTTGATGGACACTTTCGTTGCTTCCAAGTGTTGCCTATGGTAAATATTGCTGGAGTGCAGGATTGCCAGCCTGCGATTTTTGATTTTCATTTTCTCAGGTGATAGACCCAGCAGTGGGTATGATTGATTGACTGGTATGGTAGCTCAACGTTTACCTTTTCAAGGCACCTCAATTGTGCTTTCATTAGTGGCTCTTACCACGTCCCCCTTAGAATCGAGGGTACGCATTTCTCCACAATCACGTCAGCATTTCTTGTTTGCAGCATTTTTGTTGATGGCCATTCTGACTGGTGTGAGCTGATAGGTTTTTGTAATTTTGGTTTACATGTCTGTAAAAATTCCTACAATTCATCATTTTTCCACGCCTTTTCCTTTTCTGTTAAAAGAAAAAAAAAAGTGTGAGTACAGTATACCTCTTCAAATTTTCTTTTTGGAAGGTTGCACTCTGGAATATTTTGGTCGATTTTCGACCTCAGTATTTTTTGGAGGGCAGGTGTCATTTACAGACCTGCAATTGGTGAATATTTAGTGACCTTTTGCAGTGGGTTTAAAGCTGCTGTTGTGGGAAACGGCCACAAGGATGCAGCATTTCTCCATTCCCAAATCTGGGTACTAGGGCAGCAGAGCCGTTGTGGAAGTCGTTTGCCTAGGTTGTAAATTTGAATGGAATGTGCCAGGAGAACCCCCCATAAGTTTATATCTCATTACTCCTAGTTCATTGTTTTAATTTTTTCAATTGGGGTAATGGATAGAATGTTGCTTGTCCAAGGTGTACATACTCTGGTTCATCTACATATTCTATATACCTATTTATGTAGAGATCCTCTTCCCGTGTAAATTATTACACAGTGTTCCGTAAACCTTCCTTGCTATATGGTCGGTCTTTTTGATATATGTATATAATATGTATTTGTATACATATCGTAACGCTAATCTTCATGTATCCATTCCCCCCACCTTTCCTTGTAGATAAGCATAGTTTTTTTTTAATAAGTCTGTGATTGACTTTCTCAGTGGAAATATGTTCATTTGTGTCAGTTATTAGAGAACGCGTATAAGTGATATCATAGGATATAGGACTTTTGCTTTCCGACTTACCTCATGTTCTGTGATTATCTCCAAGATCATCTATGGTGTCTCAAAGAGCAGTGTTTCATTGTTTTCCATGGCTAGTATTCATTGTGTACATGGGCCGCTTCTTCTTTTTCCTTTCATCTGTTGATGGACATTTTGGTTGCTTCACTGTCTTGTCTATTGTGAATAAGGCTGCAGTGCAGCTTTTGCAGCCCGGGTCTTCTTCATTCTGGTCTTCTCAGGTGAGAGGCCCATTGGTGCGCCTGCTGGATTGAATGGTACCTCAATTTTTCCTTTTCAACGCAGCTCCTTTCTGTTCTCATTATTAGCGTTTAACCCTTTTACATCTCACCAGCAGCTAGAGGGTACACAGTTCTCTAAAACCTCTTCAGCATTGATTGTTTGTAGACTTTTTGCCAATGGTCAGTCGACGGGTGTGAGTTGAAAACTTTTTGTAGATTAGATTGCATGAGTCTAATACTTCCTGAGGTTGAGCTTTTATCCATTTTCCTTTCTTTAAGAAGAGAGTGAGTACAACTTACCTCTTCATACTAGCTTCGTGAACATTTTGCCTGTTTTGAATTTTTTTTATCCATTCCCTACCTCAGCACAATTTTGAGGGCAGGCGTCCTTTACAGCCCTGAGTCCTTGTGAATGGTAAGTGACCATTAGCTGTGGGTTAAAAGCTGCTGTTGCGGGAATCGGCCACAAGGCGGCAGCATTTCTCCTTTACCAAATCTGGTTACTAGGGCAACAGAGCCTTACTGGAAGTGGTGTTCTAGGTTGTAAATTAGAATGGAATGTGCGAGGAAAAAGCCCTTTAAGTTTATGTCTCATTACTTCTTGTTGGTATCTTTAACTTAATTTTTATTTTTTATCACAGCAAACTTGATTACAATGTTTTGTTTGTTCTAGGTGTGCAAGATGTGGTTCTTTCACACATATACATATATCTATTTTTCTTCGGATCCTTTTCCCATGTAGGTTACGACACAATGTTGAGTAGTCTTCTCTTGGTATTGCGTAGGTCTTTGGTGATTATATATTTCACATATGTTTGTATCACTCTGTTAACCTCAATACGGTAATGTATCCAATCCTCACACCTTTCCATTTGGTGAACCATAAGTTTTTTTAATGAATCTATGATAGTGTTTCTCTGTGGAAATACCTTTGTTTGTATCATTTTTTAGGTAACACCTATATGTGATATGATAGGATATGTGTCTTTCGCTTTCTCACTTACACCAAGTTGCGTGATTACTTCTAGACTCATCTATGGTGCTGCAAATGGCATTGTTTCATTTTTTCACTAGCTCATATTCCATCTGTACATGGTGCAGTTCTTCATTGTCCACCCATCTGTCGTTGGACTTTTTGGTTACTTCCATATCTTGGCGATTGTTATACTATGCAATGCAGATTTGCGTACCTGTGTCCTTCCAATTCTGTCTTCTTAGGTTATAGGTCCAGGAATAGGTCTGCTGGATCATATGGTAGCTCAATGTTTACCTTTTAAAGGCACCTCTATTCTGTTGGCTTTAGTGGCTCTTTCCAGGTTACGTCCCACTTAAAGCGGAGGGTATGCATTTCTTCCCAGCACCTTCAGCATTTATTCTTTGTAGTTTTTGCTGATGGTTATTCTGAGTGGTGTGAGCTGATACCTCTTTCTGGTTGAATTTGCATGTGTCTCATAATGCGTTGAAATTGAGCTGTAAGACATGTCCTTTTTATTTTTCCAGCTGTGATGAGAGCTTATTTCTTCAAAGTGTTTTCTTAAAGTATGTGTCACCATTTGAAATATTTTGGCCATTATCTCCCTCAAGACATTTTGAGGGCAGGTTTCATTTACAGCCCTGCAGTACTTGTTCATATGAAGTGACCATTAGCTCAGGCTTTAAACCTGCTTTTGCAGGTAACGGCCAGAGAGCGACAGCCTTTCTACGTTCCCCTTGCTGGTACTAGGGAAACAGACCTACCGGCCAGTGTTGTTTTTCGGTTATAAATTAGAGTGCAATGTGCCCGGATAAACCCACAAATGTTGATGTCTCCTTGCTTTTGTTTGTTTTTAAATTTAATTTATATTTATTATTAGAGTAATATTCCATTGTGTACGTGGACCACTTCTTCTTGGTGCATTCCTCGGTTGATGGACATTTTCATTTCTTCCAAGCGCTGCCTATGGTAAATATTGCTGGCATACAGGTTTCCCAGCCTGTGACTTTTTGATTCTCATTTTCTCAGGTGATAGGCCAAGCAGTGGTTTTGATTGATGGACTGGTAGTTCATTGTTTCCCTTTTCAAAGCACCTACATTGTGTTTTCATTAGTGGCTCTTTACATGCCCCCCCTTACAACCGAGGGTACGCATTTCTCCACACTCCCTTCACCGTTTATTTTTTGCAGCATTTTTCCTAATGGCCATTCTGACTGCTGTGAGCTGATAGGGTTTTGTAATGTGGGTATGCATGTCATGAAAATTTTTAAAATTCATCATATTCCTATGCCTTTTTCTTTTCTCTTAAAAGAAAAAACCGTGAGTACAATATAGCTCTTGAAATTGTCTTCTTCGAAGGTTGCCCTCTTCCGAATTTTTTGGTCGATTTTTGACCCCAGAAATTTTCTGGAGGGCAGGCGCAATTTACAGAACTGCAAGTTGGTGAAAATTTAGTGACCTTTTGCAGTGAGTTCAAAGCTGCTGTTGTGGGAAACGTCCACAAGGAGGTAGCATTTCTCCATTCCCCAATCTGGGTTCTAGGGCAGCAGAGCCTTTCTGGAAGTCATTGTCCAGGTTGTAAATTAGAATGGAATTTGCCTGGAGAAATCCCCATAAGTTTATGTCTCATTACTTCTTCTTGGTTTTTAAAATTTTTTAAATCTGGGTAAAGTTTAGAATATTGTTTGTCCTAGGTGTACACAATCTAGTTCATTTGGACATTATGTATGTCTATTAATGTACAGATCCTCTTCCCATATAAAATATTACAGTGTTCCGTCGACCTCCCTTGCTATATGTTCGATCTTTTTGATACATGTATATAATATGTATTTGAATATGTATAGTAACACTAATCTTCATTTCTCAATTTCCCCCCTCCTTTCCTTTTAGATGAGCATAGTTTGTTTTCTACGCCTGTGAGTGTCTTTCTCTTTGGAAATATGTTCATCTGTGTCAGTTATTAGATAATGCCATAAGTGATAATAGAAGATATAGGTCTTTTGCTTTCCGACCTACTTCATGTTTTGTGATTATCTCCAGGCTCATCTATGGTGCCTCAAAGAGCAGTGCTTCAATGTTTTCCATGGCTAATATTCCATTGTGTACATGGACCACTTCTTCTTGGTGCATTCCTCTGTTGATGGACACTTTCGTTGCTTCCAAGTGTTGCCTATGGTAAATATTGCTGGAGTGCAGGATTGCCAGCCTGCGATTTTTGATTTTCATTTTCTCAGGTGATAGACCCAGCAGTGGGTATGATTGATTGACTGGTATGGTAGCTCAACGTTTACCTTTTCAAGGCACCTCAATTGTGCTTTCATTAGTGGCTCTTACCACGTCCCCCTTAGAATCGAGGGTACGCATTTCTCCACAATCACGTCAGCATTTCTTGTTTGCAGCATTTTTGTTGATGGCCATTCTGACTGGTGTGAGCTGATAGGTTTTTGTAATTTTGGTTTACATGTCTGTAAAAATTCCTACAATTCATCATTTTTCCACGCCTTTTCCTTTTCTGTTAAAAGAAAAAAAAAAGTGTGAGTACAGTATACCTCTTCAAATTTTCTTTTTGGAAGGTTGCACTCTGGAATATTTTGGTCGATTTTCGACCTCAGTATTTTTTGGAGGGCAGGTGTCATTTACAGACCTGCAATTGGTGAATATTTAGTGACCTTTTGCAGTGGGTTTAAAGCTGCTGTTGTGGGAAACGGCCACAAGGATGCAGCATTTCTCCATTCCCAAATCTGGGTACTAGGGCAGCAGAGCCGTTGTGGAAGTCGTTTGCCTAGGTTGTAAATTTGAATGGAATGTGCCAGGAGAACCCCCCATAAGTTTATGTCTCATTACTCCTAGTTCATTGTTTTAATTTTTTCAATTGGGGTAATGGATAGAATGTTGCTTGTCCAAGGTGTACATACTCTGGTTCATCTACATATTCTATATACCTATTTATGTAGAGATCCTCTTCCCGTGTAAATTATTACACAGTGTTCCGTAAACCTTCCTTGCTATATGGTCGGTCTTTTTGATATATGTATATAATATGTATTTGTATACATATCGTAACGCTAATCTTCATGTATCCATTCCCCCCACCTTTCCTTGTAGATAAGCATAGTTTTTTTTTAATAAGTCTGTGATTGACTTTCTCAGTGGAAATATGTTCATTTGTGTCAGTTATTAGAGAACGCGTATAAGTGATATCATAGGATATAGGACTTTTGCTTTCCGACTTACCTCATGTTCTGTGATTATCTCCAAGATCATCTATGGTGTCTCAAAGAGCAGTGTTTCATTGTTTTCCATGGCTAGTATTCATTGTGTACATGGGCCGCTTCTGCTTTTTCCTTTCATCTGTTGATGGACATTTTGGTTGCTTCACTGTCTTGTCTATTGTGAATAAGGCTGCAGTGCAGCTTTTGCAGCCCGGGTCTTCTTCATTCTGGTCTTCTCAGGTGAGAGGCCCATTGGTGCGCCTGCTGGATTGAATGGTACCTCAATTTTTCCTTTTCAACGCAGCTCCTTTCTGTTCTCATTATTAGCGTTTAACCCTTTTACATCTCACCAGCAGCTAGAGGGTACACAGTTCTCTAAAACCTCTTCAGCATTGATTGTTTGTAGACTTTTTGCCAATGGTCAGTCGACGGGTGTGAGTTGAAAACTTTTTGTAGATTAGATTGCATGAGTCTAATACTTCCTGAGGTTGAGCTTTTATCCATTTTCCTTTCTTTAAAAAGAGAGTGAGTAAAACTTACCTCTTCATACTAGCTTCGTGAACATGTTGCCTGTTTTGAATTTTTTTTATCCATTCCCTACCTCAGCACAATTTTGAGGGCAGGCGTCCTTTACAGCCCTGAGTCCTTGTGAATGGTAAGTGACCATTAGCTGTGGGTTAAAAGCTGCTGTTGCGGGAATCGGCCACAAGGCGGCAGCATTTCTCCTTTACCAAATCTGGTTACTAGGGCAACAGAGCCTTACTGGAAGTGGTGTTCTAGGTTGTAAATTAGAATGGAATGTGCGAGGAAAAAGCCCTTTAAGTTTATGTCTCATTACTTCTTGTTGGTATCTTTAACTTAATTTTTATTTTTTATCACAGCAAACTTGATTACAATGTTTTGTTTGTTCTAGGTGTGCAAGATGTGGTTCTTTCACACATATACATATATCTATTTTTCTTCGGATCCTTTTCCCATGTAGGATACGACACAATGTTGAGTAGTCTTCTCTTGGTATTGCGTAGGTCTTTGGTGATTATATATTTCACATATGTTTGTATCACTCTGTTAACCTCAATACGGTAATGTATCCAATCCTCACACCTTTCCATTTGGTGAACCATAAGTTTTTTTAATGAATCTATGATAGTGTTTCTCTGTGGAAATACCTTTGTTTGTATCATTTTTTAGGTAACACCTATATGTGATATGATAGGATATGTGTCTTTCGCTTTCTCACTTACACCAAGTTGCGTGATTACTTCTAGACTCATCTATGGTGCTGCAAATGGCATTGTTTCATTTTTTCACTAGCTCATATTCCATCTGTACATGGTGCAGTTCTTCATTGTCCACCCATCTGTCGTTGGACTTTTTGGTTACTTCCATATCTTGGCGATTGTTATACTATGCAATGCAGATTTGCGTACCTGTGTCCTTCCAATTCTGTCTTCTTAGGTTATAGGTCCAGGAATAGGTCTGCTGGATCATATGGTAGCTCAATGTTTACCTTTTAAAGGCACCTCTATTCTGTTGGCTTTAGTGGCTCTTTCCAGGTTACGTCCCACTTAAAGCGGAGGGTATGCATTTCTTCCCAGCACCTTCAGCATTTATTCTTTGTAGTTTTTGCTGATGGTTATTCTGAGTGGTGTGAGCTGATACCTCTTTCTGGTTGAATTTGCATGTGTCTCATAATGTGTTGAAATTGAGCTGTAAGACATGTCCTTTTTATTTTTCCAGCTGTGATGAGAGCTTATTTCTTCAAAGTGTTTTCTTAAAGTATGTGTCACCATTTGAAATATTTTGGCCATTATCTCCCTCAAGACATTTTGAGGGCAGGTTTCATTTACAGCCCTGCAGTACTTGTTCATATGAAGTGACCATTAGCTCAGGCTTTAAACCTGCTTTTGCAGGTAACGGCCAGAGAGCGACAGCCTTTCTACGTTCCCCTTGCTGGTACTAGGGAAACAGACCTACCGGCCAGTGTTGTTTTTCGGTTATAAATTAGAGTGCAATGTGCCCGGATAAACCCACAAATGTTGATGTCTCCTTGCTTTTGTTTGTTTTTAAATTTAATTTATATTTATTATTAGAGTAATATTCCATTGTGTACGTGGACCACTTCTTCTTGGTGCATTCCTTGGTTGATGGACATTTTCATTTCTTCCAAGCGCTGCCTATGGTAAATATTGCTGGCATACAGGTTTCCCAGCCTGTGACTTTTTGATTCTCATTTTCTCAGGTGATAGGCCAAGCAGTGGTTGTGATTGATGGACTGGTAGTTCATTGTTTCCCTTTTCAAAGCACCTACATTGTGTTTTCATTAGTGGCTCTTTACATGCCCCCCCTTACAACCGAGGGTACGCATTTCTCCACACTCCCTTCACCGTTTATTTTTTGCAGCATTTTTCCTAATGGCCATTCTGACTGCTGTGAGCTGATAGGGTTTTGTAATGTGGGTATGCATGTCATGAAAATTTTTAAAATTCATCATATTCCTATGCCTTTTTCTTTTCTCTTAAAAGAAAAAACCGTGAGTACAATATAGCTCTTGAAATTGTCTTCTTCGAAGGTTGCCCTCTTCCGAATTTTTTGGTCGATTTTTGACCCCAGAAATTTTCTGGAGGGCAGGCGCAATTTACAGAACTGCAAGTTGGTGAAAATTTAGTGACCTTTTGCAGTGAGTTCAAAGCTGCTGTTGTGGGAAACGTCCACAAGGAGGTAGCATTTCTCCATTCCCCAATCTGGGTTCTAGGGCAGCAGAGCCTTTCTGGAAGTCATTGTCCAGGTTGTAAATTAGAATGGAATTTGCCTGGAGAAATCCCCATAAGTTTATGTCTCATTACTTCTTCTTGGTTTTTAAAATTTTTTAAATCTGGGTAAAGTTTAGAATATTGTTTGTCCTAGGTGTACACAATCTAGTTCATTTGGACATTATGTATGTCTATTAATGTACAGATCCTCTTCCCATATAAAATATTACAGTGTTCCGTCGACCTCCCTTGCTATATGTTCGATCTTTTTGATACATGTATATAATATGTATTTGAATATGTATAGTAACACTAATCTTCATTTCTCAATTTCCCCCCTCCTTTCCTTTTAGATGAGCATAGTTTGTTTTCTACGCCTGTGAGTGTCTTTCTCTTTGGAAATATGTTCATCTGTGTCAGTTATTAGATAATGCCATAAGTGATAATAGAAGATATAGGTCTTTTGCTTTCCGACCTACTTCATGTTTTGTGATTATCTCCAGGCTCATCTATGGTGCCTCAAAGAGCAGTGCTTCAATGTTTTCCATGGCTAATATTCCATTGTGTACATGGACCACTTCTTCTTGGTGCATTCCTCTGTTGATGGACACTTTCGTTGCTTCCAAGTGTTGCCTATGGTAAATATTGCTGGAGTGCAGGATTGCCAGCCTGCGATTTTTGATTTTCATTTTCTCAGGTGATAGACCCAGCAGTGGGTATGATTGATTGACTGGTATGGTAGCTCAACGTTTACCTTTTCAAGGCACCTCAATTGTGCTTTCATTAGTGGCTCGTACCACGTCCCCCTTAGAATCGAGGGTACGCATTTCTCCACAATCACGTCAGCATTTCTTGTTTGCAGCATTTTTGTTGATGGCCATTCTGACTGGTGTGAGCTGATAGGTTTTTGTAATTTGGGTTTACATGTCTGTAAAAATTCCTACAATTCATCATTTTTCCACGCCTTTTCCTTTTCTGTTAAAAGAAAAAAAAAAGTGTGAGTACAATATACCTCTTCAAATTTTCTTTTTGGAAGGTTGCACTCTGGAATATTTTGGTCGATTTTCGACCTCAGTATTTTTTGGAGGGCAGGTGTCATTTACAGACCTGCAATTGGTGAATATTTAGTGACCTTTTGCAGTGGGTTTAAAGCTGCTGTTGTGGGAAACGGCCACAAGGATGCAGCATTTCTCCATTCCCAAATCTGGGTACTAGGGCAGCAGAGCCGTTGTGGAAGTCGTTTGCCTAGGTTGTAAATTTGAATGGAATGTGCCAGGAGAACCCCCCATAAGTTTATGTCTCATTACTCCTAGTTCATTGTTTTAATTTTTTCAATTGGGGTAATGGATAGAATGTTGCTTGTCCAAGGTGTACATACTCTGGTTCATCTACATATTCTATATACCTATTTATGTAGAGATCCTCTTCCCGTGTAAATTATTACACAGTGTTCCGTAAACCTTCCTTGCTATATGGTCGGTCTTTTTGATATATGTATATAATATGTATTTGTATACATATCGTAACGCTAATCTTCATGTATCCATTCCCCCCACCTTTCCTTGTAGATAAGCATAGTTTTTTTTTAATAAGTCTGTGATTGACTTTCTCAGTGGAAATATGTTCATTTGTGTCAGTTATTAGAGAACGCGTATAAGTGATATCATAGGATATAGGACTTTTGCTTTCCGACTTACCTCATGTTCTGTGATTATCTCCAAGATCATCTATGGTGTCTCAAAGAGCAGTGTTTCATTGTTTTCCATGGCTAGTATTCATTGTGTACATGGGCCGCTTCTGCTTTTTCCTTTCATCTGTTGATGGACATTTTGGTTGCTTCACTGTCTTGTCTATTGTGAATAAGGCTGCAGTGCAGCTTTTGCAGCCCGGGTCTTCTTCATTCTGGTCTTCTCAGGTGAGAGGCCCATTGGTGCGCCTGCTGGATTGAATGGTACCTCAATTTTTCCTTTTCAACGCAGCTCCTTTCTGTTCTCATTATTAGCGTTTAACCCTTTTACATCTCACCAGCAGCTAGAGGGTACACAGTTCTCTAAAACCTCTTCAGCATTGATTGTTTGTAGACTTTTTGCCAATGGTCAGTCGACGGGTGTGAGTTGAAAACTTTTTGTAGATTAGATTGCATGAGTCTAATACTTCCTGAGGTTGAGCTTTTATCCATTTTCCTTTCTTTAAAAAGAGAGTGAGTAAAACTTACCTCTTCATACTAGCTTCGTGAACATGTTGCCTGTTTTGAATTTTATTTATCCATTCCCTACCTCAGCACAATTTTGAGGGCAGGCGTCCTTTACAGCCCTGAGTCCTTGTGAATGGTAAGTGACCATTAGCTGTGGGTTAAAAGCTGCTGTTGCGGGAATCGGCCACAAGGCGGCAGCATTTCTCCTTTACCAAATCTGGTTACTAGGGCAACAGAGCCTTACTGGAAGTGGTGTTCTAGGTTGTAAATTAGAATGGAATGTGCGAGGAAAAAGCCCTTTAAGTTTATGTCTCATTACTTCTTGTTGGTATCTTTAACTTAATTTTTATTTTTTATCACAGCAAACTTGATTACAATGTTTTGTTTGTTCTAGGTGTGCAAGATGTGGTTCTTTCACACATATACATATATCTATTTTTCTTCGGATCCTTTTCCCATGTAGGTTACGACACAATGTTGAGTAGTCTTCTCTTGGTATTGCGTAGGTCTTTGGTGATTATATATTTCACATATGTTTGTATCACTCTGTTAACCTCAATACGGTAATGTATCCAATCCTCACACCTTTCCATTTGGTGAACCATAAGTTTTTTTAATGAATCTATGATAGTGTTTCTCTGTGGAAATACCTTTGTTTGTATCATTTTTTAGGTAACACCTATATGTGATATGATAGGATATGTGTCTTTCGCTTTCTCACTTACACCAAGTTGCGTGATTACTTCTAGACTCATCTATGGTGCTGCAAATGGCATTGTTTCATTTTTTCACTAGCTCATATTCCATCTGTACATGGTGCAGTTCTTCATTGTCCACCCATCTGTCGTTGGACTTTTTGGTTACTTCCATATCTTGGCGATTGTTATACTATGCAATGCAGATTTGCGTACCTGTGTCCTTCCAATTCTGTCTTCTTAGGTTATAGGTCCAGGAATAGGTCTGCTGGATCATATGGTAGCTCAATGTTTACCTTTTAAAGGCACCTCTATTCTGTTCGCTTTAGTGGCTCTTTCCAGGTTACGTCCCACTTAAAGCGGAGGGTATGCATTTCTTCCCAGCACCTTCAGCATTTATTCTTTGTAGTTTTTGCTGATGGTTATTCTGAGTGGTGTGAGCTGATACCTCTTTCTGGTTGAATTTGCATGTGTCTCATAATGCGTTGAAATTGAGCTGTAAGACATGTCCTTTTTATTTTTCCAGCTGTGATGAGAGCTTATTTCTTCAAAGTGTTTTCTTAAAGTATGTGTCACCATTTGAAATATTTTGGCCATTATCTCCCTCAAGACATTTTGAGGGCAGGTTTCATTTACAGCCCTGCAGTACTTGTTCATATGAAGTGACCATTAGCTCAGGCTTTAAACCTGCTTTTGCAGGTAACGGCCAGAGAGCGACAGCCTTTCTACGTTCCCCTTGCTGGTACTAGGGAAACAGACCTACCGGCCAGTGTTGTTTTTCGGTTATAAATTAGAGTGCAATGTGCCCGGATAAACCCACAAATGTTGATGTCTCCTTGCTTTTGTTTGTTTTTAAATTTAATTTATATTTATTATTAGAGTAATATTCCATTGTGTACGTGGACCACTTCTTCTTGGTGCATTCCTCGGTTGATGGACATTTTCATTTCTTCCAAGCGCTGCCTATGGTAAATATTGCTGGCATACAGGTTTCCCAGCCTGTGACTTTTTGATTCTCATTTTCTCAGGTGATAGGCCAAGCAGTGGTTGTGATTGATGGACTGGTAGTTCATTGTTTCCCTTTTCAAAGCACCTACATTGTGTTTTCATTAGTGGCTCTTTACATGCCCCCCCTTACAACCGAGGGTACGCATTTCTCCACACTCCCTTCACCGTTTATTTTTTGCAGCATTTTTCCTAATGGCCATTCTGACTGCTGTGAGCTGATAGGGTTTTGTAATGTGGGTATGCATGTCATGAAAATTTTTAAAATTCATCATATTCCTATGCCTTTTTCTTTTCTCTTAAAAGAAAAAACCGTGAGTACAATATAGCTCTTGAAATTGTCTTCTTCGAAGGTTGCCCTCTTCCGAATTTTTTGGTCGATTTTTGACCCCAGAAATTTTCTGGAGGGCAGGCGCAATTTACAGAACTGCAAGTTGGTGAAAATTTAGTGACCTTTTGCAGTGAGTTCAAAGCTGCTGTTGTGGGAAACGTCCACAAGGAGGTAGCATTTCTCCATTCCCCAATCTGGGTTCTAGGGCAGCAGAGCCTTTCTGGAAGTCATTGTCCAGGTTGTAAATTAGAATGGAATTTGCCTGGAGAAATCCCCATAAGTTTATGTCTCATTACTTCTTCTTGGTTTTTAAAATTTTTAAAATCTGGGTAAAGTTTAGAATATTGTTTGTCCTAGGTGTACACAATCTAGTTCATTTGGACATTATGTATGTCTATTAATGTACAGATCCTCTTCCCATATAAAATATTACAGTGTTCCGTCGACCTCCCTTGCTATATGTTCGATCTTTTTGATACATGTATATAATATGTATTTGAATATGTATAGTAACACTAATCTTCATTTCTCAATTTCCCCCCTCCTTTCCTTTTAGATGAGCATAGTTTGTTTTCTACGCCTGTGAGTGTCTTTCTCTTTGGAAATATGTTCATCTGTGTCAGTTATTAGATAATGCCATAAGTGATAATAGAAGATATAGGTCTTTTGCTTTCCGACCTACTTCATGTTTTGTGATTATCTCCAGGCTCATCTATGGTGCCTCAAAGAGCAGTGCTTCAATGTTTTCCATGGCTAATATTCCATTGTGTACATGGACCACTTCTTCTTGGTGCATTCCTCTGTTGATGGACACTTTCGTTGCTTCCAAGTGTTGCCTATGGTAAATATTGCTGGAGTGCAGGATTGCCAGCCTGCGATTTTTGATTTTCATTTTCTCAGGTGATAGACCCAGCAGTGGGTATGATTGATTGACTGGTATGGTAGCTCAACGTTTACCTTTTCAAGGCACCTCAATTGTGCTTTCATTAGTGGCTCGTACCACGTCCCCCTTAGAATCGAGGGTACGCATTTCTCCACAATCACGTCAGCATTTCTTGTTTGCAGCATTTTTGTTGATGGCCATTCTGACTGGTGTGAGCTGATAGGTTTTTTTAATTTGGGTTTACATGTCTGTAAAAATTCCTACAATTCATCATTTTTCCACGCCTTTTTCTTTTCTGTTAAAAGAAAAAAGAAAAAAAAGTGTGAGTATAATATACCTCTTCAAATTTTCTTTTTGGAAGGTTGCACTCTAGAATATTTTGGTCGATTTTCGACCTCAGTATTTTTTGGAGGGCAGGTGTCATTTACAGACCTGCAATTGGTGAATATTTAGTGACCTTTTGCAGTGGGTTTAAAGCTGCTGTTGTGGGAAACGGCCACAAGGATGCAGCATTTCTCCATTCCCAAATCTGGGTACTAGGGCAGCAGAGCCGTTGTGGAAGTCGTTTGCCTAGGTTGTAAATTTGAATGGAATGTGCCAGGAGAACCCCCCATAAGTTTATGTCTCATTACTCCTAGTTGGTTGTTTTAATTTTTTCAATTGGGGTAATGGATAGAATGTTGCTTGTCCAAGGTGTACATACTCTGGTTCATCTACATATTCTATATACCTATTTATGTAGAGATCCTCTTCCCGTGTAAATTGTTACACAGTAAACCTTCCTTGCTATATGGTCGGTCTTTTTGATATATGTATATAATATGTATTTGTATACATATCGTAACGCTAATCTTCATGTATCCATTCCCCCCACCTTTCCTTGTAGATAAGCATAGTTTTTTTTTAATAAGTCTGTGATTGACTTTCTCAGTGGAAATATGTTCATTTGTGTCAGTTATTAGAGAACGCGTATAAGTGATATCATAGGATATAGGACTTTTGCTTTCCGACTTACCTCATGTTCTGTGATTATCTCCAAGATCATCTATGGTGTCTCAAAGAGCAGTGTTTCATTGTTTTCCATGGCTAGTATTCATTGTGTACATGGGCCGCTTCTGCTTTTTCCTTTCATCTGTTGATGGACATTTTGGTTGCTTCACTGTCTTGTCTATTGTGAATAAGGCTGCAGTGCAGCTTTTGCAGCCCGGGTCTTCTTCATTCTGGTCTTCTCAGGTGAGAGGCCCATTGGTGCGCCTGCTGGATTGAATGGTACCTCAATTTTTCCTTTTCAACGCAGCTCCTTTCTGTTCTCATTATTAGCGTTTAACCCTTTTACATCTCACCAGCAGCTAGAGGGTACACAGTTCTCTAAAACCTCTTCAGCATTGATTGTTTGTAGACTTTTTGCCAATGGTCAGTCGACGGGTGTGAGTTGAAAACTTTTTGTAGATTAGATTGCATGAGTCTAATACTTCCTGAGGTTGAGCTTTTATCCATTTTCCTTTCTTTAAAAAGAGAGTGAGTACAACTTACCTCTTCATACTAGCTTCGTGAACATGTTGCCTGTTTTGAATTTTTTTTATCCATTCCCTACCTCAGCACAATTTTGAGGGCAGGCGTCCTTTACAGCCCTGAGTCCTTGTGAATGGTAAGTGACCATTAGCTGTGGGTTAAAAGCTGCTGTTGCGGGAATCGGCCACAAGGCGGCAGCATTTCTCCTTTACCAAATCTGGTTACTAGGGCAACAGAGCCTTACTGGAAGTGGTGTTCTAGGTTGTAAATTAGAATGGAATGTGCGAGGAAAAAGCCCTTTAAGTTTATGTCTCATTACTTCTTGTTGGTATCTTTAACTTAATTTTTATTTTTTATCACAGCAAACTTGATTACAATGTTTTGTTTGTTCTAGGTGTGCAAGATGTGGTTCTTTCACACATATACATATATCTATTTTTCTTCGGATCCTTTTCCCATGTAGGATACGACACAATGTTGAGTAGTCTTCTCTTGGTATTGCGTAGGTCTTTGGTGATTATATATTTCACATATGTTTGTATCACTCTGTTAACCTCAATACGGTAATGTATCCAATCCTCACACCTTTCCATTTGGTGAACCATAAGTTTTGTTAATGAATCTATGATAGTGTTTCTCTGTGGAAATACCTTTGTTTGTATCATTTTTTAGGTAACACCTATATGTGATATGATAGGATATGTGTCTTTCGCTTTCTCACTTACACCAAGTTGCGTGATTACTTCTAGACTCATCTATGGTGCTGCAAATGGCATTGTTTCATTTTTTCACTAGCTCATATTCCATCTGTACATGGTGCAGTTCTTCATTGTCCACCCATCTGTCGTTGGACTTTTTGGTTACTTCCATATCTTGGCGATTGTTATACTATGCAATGCAGATTTGCGTACCTGTGTCCTTCCAATTCTGTCTTCTTAGGTTATAGGTCCAGGAATAGGTCTGCTGGATCATATGGTAGCTCAATGTTTACCTTTTAAAGGCACCTCTATTCTGTTCGCTTTAGTGGCTCTTTCCAGGTTACGTCCCACTTAAAGCGGAGGGTATGCATTTCTTCCCAGCACCTTCAGCATTTATTCTTTGTAGTTTTTGCTGATGGTTATTCTGAGTGGTGTGAGCTGATACCTCTTTCTGGTTGAATTTGCATGTGTCTCATAATGCGTTGAAATTGAGCTGTAAGACATGTCCTTTTTATTTTTCCAGCTGTGATGAGAGCTTATTTCTTCAAAGTGTTTTCTTAAAGTATGTGTCACCATTTGAAATATTTTGGCCATTATCTCCCTCAAGACATTTTGAGGGCAGGTTTCATTTACAGCCCTGCAGTACTTGTTCATATGAAGTGACCATTAGCTCAGGCTTTAAACCTGCTTTTGCAGGTAACGGCCAGAGAGCGGCAGCCTTTCTACGTTCCCCTTGCTGGTACTAGGGAAACAGACCTACCGGCCAGTGTTGTTTTTCGGTTATAAATTAGAGTGCAATGTGCCCGGATAAACCCACAAATGTTGATGTCTCCTTGCTTTTGTTTGTTTTTAAATTTAATTTATATTTATTATTAGAGTAATATTCCATTGTGTACGTGGACCACTTCTTCTTGGTGCATTCCTCGGTTGATGGACATTTTCATTTCTTCCAAGCGCTGCCTATGGTAAATATTGCTGGCATACAGGTTTCCCAGCCTGTGACTTTTTGATTCTCATTTTCTCAGGTGATAGGCCAAGCAGTGGTTGTGATTGATGGACTGGTAGTTCATTGTTTCCCTTTTCAAAGCACCTACATTGTGTTTTCATTAGTGGCTCTTTACATGCCCCCCCTTACAACCGAGGGTACGCATTTCTCCACACTCCCTTCACCGTTTATTTTTTGCAGCATTTTTCCTAATGGCCATTCTGACTGCTGTGAGCTGATAGGGTTTTGTAATGTGGGTATGCATGTCATGAAAATTTTTAAAATTCATCATATTCCTATGCCTTTTTCTTTTCTCTTAAAAGAAAAAACCGTGAGTACAATATAGCTCTTGAAATTGTCTTCTTCGAAGGTTGCCCTCTTCCGAATTTTTTGGTCGATTTTTGACCCCAGAAATTTTCTGGAGGGCAGGCGCAATTTACAGAACTGCAAGTTGGTGAAAATTTAGTGACCTTTTGCAGTGAGTTCAAAGCTGCTGTTGTGGGAAACGTCCACAAGGAGGTAGCATTTCTCCATTCCCCAATCTGGGTTCTAGGGCAGCAGAGCCTTTCTGGAAGTCATTGTCCAGGTTGTAAATTAGAATGGAATTTGCCTGGAGAAATCCCCATAAGTTTATGTCTCATTACTTCTTCTTGGTTTTTAAAATTTTTAAAATCTGGGTAAAGTTTAGAATATTGTTTGTCCTAGGTGTACACAATCTAGTTCATTTGGACATTATGTATGTCTATTAATGTACAGATCCTCTTCCCATATAAAATATTACAGTGTTCCGTCGACCTCCCTTGCTATATGTTCGATCTTTTTGATACATGTATATAATATGTATTTGAATATGTATAGTAACACTAATCTTCATTTCTCAATTTCCCCCCTCCTTTCCTTTTAGATGAGCATAGTTTGTTTTCTACGCCTGTGAGTGTCTTTCTCTTTGGAAATATGTTCATCTGTGTCAGTTATTAGATAATGCCATAAGTGATAATAGAAGATATAGGTCTTTTGCTTTCCGACCTACTTCATGTTTTGTGATTATCTCCAGGCTCATCTATGGTGCCTCAAAGAGCAGTGCTTCAATGTTTTCCATGGCTAATATTCCATTGTGTACATGGACCACTTCTTCTTGGTGCATTCCTCTGTTGATGGACACTTTCGTTGCTTCCAAGTGTTGCCTATGGTAAATATTGCTGGAGTGCAGGATTGCCAGCCTGCGATTTTTGATTTTCATTTTCTCAGGTGATAGACCCAGCAGTGGGTATGATTGATTGACTGGTATGGTAGCTCAACGTTTACCTTTTCAAGGCACCTCAATTGTGCTTTCATTAGTGGCTCGTACCACGTCCCCCTTAGAATCGAGGGTACGCATTTCTCCACAATCACGTCAGCATTTCTTGTTTGCAGCATTTTTGTTGATGGCCATTCTGACTGGTGTGAGCTGATAGGTTTTTTTAATTTGGGTTTACATGTCTGTAAAAATTCCTACAATTCATCATTTTTCCACGCCTTTTTCTTTTCTGTTAAAAGAAAAAAGAAAAAAAAGTGTGAGTATAATATACCTCTTCAAATTTTCTTTTTGGAAGGTTGCACTCTAGAATATTTTGGTCGATTTTCGACCTCAGTATTTTTTGGAGGGCAGGTGTCATTTACAGACCTGCAATTGGTGAATATTTAGTGACCTTTTGCAGTGGGTTTAAAGCTGCTGTTGTGGGAAACGGCCACAAGGATGCAGCATTTCTCCATTCCCAAATCTGGGTACTAGGGCAGCAGAGCCGTTGTGGAAGTCGTTTGCCTAGGTTGTAAATTTGAATGGAATGTGCCAGGAGAACCCCCCATAAGTTTATGTCTCATTACTCCTAGTTGGTTGTTTTAATTTTTTCAATTGGGGTAATGGATAGAATGTTGCTTGTCCAAGGTGTACATACTCTGGTTCATCTACATATTCTATATACCTATTTATGTAGAGATCCTCTTCCCGTGTAAATTGTTACACAGTAAACCTTCCTTGCTATATGGTCGGTCTTTTTGATATATGTATATAATATGTATTTGTATACATATCGTAACGCTAATCTTCATGTATCCATTCCCCCCACCTTTCCTTGTAGATAAGCATAGTTTTTTTTTAATAAGTCTGTGATTGACTTTCTCAGTGGAAATATGTTCATTTGTGTCAGTTATTAGAGAACGCGTATAAGTGATATCATAGGATATAGGACTTTTGCTTTCCGACTTACCTCATGTTCTGTGATTATCTCCAAGATCATCTATGGTGTCTCAAAGAGCAGTGTTTCATTGTTTTCCATGGCTAGTATTCATTGTGTACATGGGCCGCTTCTGCTTTTTCCTTTCATCTGTTGATGGACATTTTGGTTGCTTCACTGTCTTGTCTATTGTGAATAAGGCTGCAGTGCAGCTTTTGCAGCCCGGGTCTTCTTCATTCTGGTCTTCTCAGGTGAGAGGCCCATTGGTGCGCCTGCTGGATTGAATGGTACCTCAATTTTTCCTTTTCAACGCAGCTCCTTTCTGTTCTCATTATTAGCGTTTAACCCTTTTACATCTCACCAGCAGCTAGAGGGTACACAGTTCTCTAAAACCTCTTCAGCATTGATTGTTTGTAGACTTTTTGCCAATGGTCAGTCGACGGGTGTGAGTTGAAAACTTTTTGTAGATTAGATTGCATGAGTCTAATACTTCCTGAGGTTGAGCTTTTATCCATTTTCCTTTCTTTAAAAAGAGAGTGAGTACAACTTACCTCTTCATACTAGCTTCGTGAACATGTTGCCTGTTTTGAATTTTTTTTATCCATTCCCTACCTCAGCACAATTTTGAGGGCAGGCGTCCTTTACAGCCCTGAGTCCTTGTGAATGGTAAGTGACCATTAGCTGTGGGTTAAAAGCTGCTGTTGCGGGAATCGGCCACAAGGCGGCAGCATTTCTCCTTTACCAAATCTGGTTACTAGGGCAACAGAGCCTTACTGGAAGTGGTGTTCTAGGTTGTAAATTAGAATGGAATGTGCGAGGAAAAAGCCCTTTAAGTTTATGTCTCATTACTTCTTGTTGGTATCTTTAACTTAATTTTTATTTTTTATCACAGCAAACTTGATTACAATGTTTTGTTTGTTCTAGGTGTGCAAGATGTGGTTCTTTCACACATATACATATATCTATTTTTCTTCGGATCCTTTTCCCATGTAGGATACGACACAATGTTGAGTAGTCTTCTCTTGGTATTGCGTAGGTCTTTGGTGATTATATATTTCACATATGTTTGTATCACTCTGTTAACCTCAATACGGTAATGTATCCAATCCTCACACCTTTCCATTTGGTGAACCATAAGTTTTGTTAATGAATCTATGATAGTGTTTCTCTGTGGAAATACCTTTGTTTGTATCATTTTTTAGGTAACACCTATATGTGATATGATAGGATATGTGTCTTTCGCTTTCTCACTTACACCAAGTTGCGTGATTACTTCTAGACTCATCTATGGTGCTGCAAATGGCATTGTTTCATTTTTTCACTAGCTCATATTCCATCTGTACATGGTGCAGTTCTTCATTGTCCACCCATCTGTCGTTGGACTTTTTGGTTACTTCCATATCTTGGCGATTGTTATACTATGCAATGCAGATTTGCGTACCTGTGTCCTTCCAATTCTGTCTTCTTAGGTTATAGGTCCAGGAATAGGTCTGCTGGATCATATGGTAGCTCAATGTTTACCTTTTAAAGGCACCTCTATTCTGTTCGCTTTAGTGGCTCTTTCCAGGTTACGTCCCACTTAAAGCGGAGGGTATGCATTTCTTCCCAGCACCTTCAGCATTTATTCTTTGTAGTTTTTGCTGATGGTTATTCTGAGTGGTGTGAGCTGATACCTCTTTCTGGTTGAATTTGCATGTGTCTCATAATGCGTTGAAATTGAGCTGTAAGACATGTCCTTTTTATTTTTCCAGCTGTGATGAGAGCTTATTTCTTCAAAGTGTTTTCTTAAAGTATGTGTCACCATTTGAAATATTTTGGCCATTATCTCCCTCAAGACATTTTGAGGGCAGGTTTCATTTACAGCCCTGCAGTACTTGTTCATATGAAGTGACCATTAGCTCAGGCTTTAAACCTGCTTTTGCAGGTAACGGCCAGAGAGCGGCAGCCTTTCTACGTTCCCCTTGCTGGTACTAGGGAAACAGACCTACCGGCCAGTGTTGTTTTTCGGTTATAAATTAGAGTGCAATGTGCCCGGATAAACCCACAAATGTTGATGTCTCCTTGCTTTTGTTTGTTTTTAAATTTAATTTATATTTATTATTAGAGTAATATTCCATTGTGTACGTGGACCACTTCTTCTTGGTGCATTCCTCGGTTGATGGACATTTTCATTTCTTCCAAGCGCTGCCTATGGTAAATATTGCTGGCATACAGGTTTCCCAGCCTGTGACTTTTTGATTCTCATTTTCTCAGGTGATAGGCCAAGCAGTGGTTGTGATTGATGGACTGGTAGTTCATTGTTTCCCTTTTCAAAGCACCTACATTGTGTTTTCATTAGTGGCTCTTTACATGCCCCCCCTTACAACCGAGGGTACGCATTTCTCCACACTCCCTTCACCGTTTATTTTTTGCAGCATTTTTCCTAATGGCCATTCTGACTGCTGTGAGCTGATAGGGTTTTGTAATGTGGGTATGCATGTCATGAAAATTTTTAAAATTCATCATATTCCTATGCCTTTTTCTTTTCTCTTAAAAGAAAAAACCGTGAGTACAATATAGCTCTTGAAATTGTCTTCTTCGAAGGTTGCCCTCTTCCGAATTTTTTGGTCGATTTTTGACCCCAGAAATTTTCTGGAGGGCAGGCGCCATTTACAGAACTGCAAGTTGGTGAAAATTTAGTGACCTTTTGCAGTGAGTTCAAAGCTGCTGTTGTGGGAAACGTCCACAAGGAGGTAGCATTTCTCCATTCCCCAATCTGGGTTCTAGGGCAGCAGAGCCTTTCTGGAAGTCATTGTCCAGGTTGTAAATTAGAATGGAATTTGCCTGGAGAAATCCCCATAAGTTTATGTCTCATTACTTCTTCTTGGTTTTTAAAATTTTTAAAATCTGGGTAAAGTTTAGAATATTGTTTGTCCTAGGTGTACACAATCTAGTTCATTTGGACATTATGTATGTCTATTAATGTACAGATCCTCTTCCCATATAAAATATTACAGTGTTCCGTCGACCTCCCTTGCTATATGTTCGATCTTTTTGATACATGTATATAATATGTATTTGAATATGTATAGTAACACTAATCTTCATTTCTCAATTTCCCCCCTCCTTTCCTTTTAGATGAGCATAGTTTGTTTTCTACGCCTGTGAGTGTCTTTCTCTTTGGAAATATGTTCATCTGTGTCAGTTATTAGATAATGCCATAAGTGATAATAGAAGATATAGGTCTTTTGCTTTCCGACCTACTTCATGTTTTGTGATTATCTCCAGGCTCATCTATGGTGCCTCAAAGAGCAGTGCTTCAATGTTTTCCATGGCTAATATTCCATTGTGTACATGGACCACTTCTTCTTGGTGCATTCCTCTGTTGATGGACACTTTCGTTGCTTCCAAGTGTTGCCTATGGTAAATATTGCTGGAGTGCAGGATTGCCAGCCTGCGATTTTTGATTTTCATTTTCTCAGGTGATAGACCCAGCAGTGGGTATGATTGATTGACTGGTATGGTAGCTCAACGTTTACCTTTTCAAGGCACCTCAATTGTGCTTTCATTAGTGGCTCGTACCACGTCCCCCTTAGAATCGAGGGTACGCATTTCTCCACAATCACGTCAGCATTTCTTGTTTGCAGCATTTTTGTTGATGGCCATTCTGACTGGTGTGAGCTGATAGGTTTTTGTAATTTGGGTTTACATGTCTGTAAAAATTCCTACAATTCATCATTTTTCCACGCCTTTTCCTTTTCTGTTAAAAGAAAAAAGAAAAAAAAGTGTGAGTACAATATACCTCTTCAAATTTTCTTTTTGGAAGGTTGCACTCTAGAATATTTTGGTCGATTTTCGACCTCAGTATTTTTTGGAGGGCAGGTGTCATTTACAGACCTGCAATTGGTGAATATTTAGTGACCTTTTGCAGTGGGTTTAAAGCTGCTGTTGTGGGAAACGGCCACAAGGATGCAGCATTTCTCCATTCCCAAATCTGGGTACTAGGGCAGCAGAGCCGTTCTGGAAGTCGTTTGCCTAGGTTGTAAATTTGAATGGAATGTGCCAGGAGAACCCCCCATAAGTTTATGTCTCATTACTCCTAGTTGGTTGTTTTAATTTTTTCAATTGGGGTAATGGTTAGAATGTTGCTTGTCCAAGGTGTACATACTCTGGTTCATCTACATATTCTATATACCTATTTATGTAGAGATCCTCTTCCCGTGTAAATTGTTACACAGTGTTCCGTAAACCTTCCTTGCTATATGGTCGGTCTTTTTGATATATGTATATAATATGTATTTGTATACCTATGGTAACGCCAATCTTCATGTATCCATTCCCCCCACCTTTCCTTGTAGATAAGCATAGTTTTTTTTAATAAGTCTGTGATTGACTTTCTCAGGGGAAATATGTTCATTTGTGTCAGTTATTAGAGAACGCGTATAAGTGATATCATAGGATATAGGACTTTTGCTTTCCGACTTACCTCATGTTCTGTGATTATCTCCAAGATCATCTATGGTGTCTCAAAGAGCAGTGTTTCATTGTTTTCCATGGCTAGTATTCATTGTGTACATGGGCCGCTTCTGCTTTTTCCTTTCATCTGTTGATGGACATTTTGGTTGCTTCACTGTCTTGTCTATTGTGAATAAGGCTGCAGTGCAGCTTTTGCAGCCCGGGTCTTCTTCATTCTGGTCTTCTCAGGTGAGAGGCCCATTGGTGCGCCTGCTGGATTGAATGGTACCTCAATTTTTCCTTTTCAACGCAGCTCCTTTCTGTTCTCATTATTAGCGTTTAACCCTTTTACATCTCACCAGCAGCTAGAGGGTACACAGTTCTCTAAAACCTCTTCAGCATTGATTGTTTGTAGACTTTTTGCCAATGGTCAGTCGACGGGTGTGAGTTGAAAACTTTTTGTAGATTAGATTGCATGAGTCTAATACTTCCTGAGGTTGAGCTTTTATCCATTTTCCTTTCTTTAAAAAGAGAGTGAGTACAACTTACCTCTTCATACTAGCTTCGTGAACATGTTGCCTGTTTTGAATTTTATTTATCCATTCCCTACCTCAGCACAATTTTGAGGGCAGGCGTCCTTTACAGCCCTGAGTCCTTGTGAATGGTAAGTGACCATTAGCTGTGGGTTAAAAGCTGCTGTTGCGGGAATCGGCCACAAGGCGGCAGCATTTCTCCTTTACCAAATCTGGTTACTAGGGCAACAGAGCCTTACTGGAAGTGGTGTTCTAGGTTGTAAATTAGAATGGAATGTGCGAGGAAAAAGCCCTTTAAGTTTATGTCTCATTACTTCTTGTTGGTATCTTTAACTTAATTTTTATTTTTTATCACAGCAAACTTGATTACAATGTTTTGTTTGTTCTAGGTGTGCAAGATGTGGTTCTTTCACACATATACATATATCTATTTTTCTTCGGATCCTTTTCCCATGTAGGATACGACACAATGTTGAGTAGTCTTCTCTTGGTATTGCGTAGGTCTTTGGTGATTATATATTTCACATATGTTTGTATCACTCTGTTAACCTCAATACGGTAATGTATCCAATCCTCACACCTTTCCATTTGGTGAACCATAAGTTTTTTTAATGAATCTATGATAGTGTTTCTCTGTGGAAATACCTTTGTTTGTATCATTTTTTAGGTAACACCTATATGTGATATGATAGGATATGTGTCTTTCGCTTTCTCACTTACACCAAGTTGCGTGATTACTTCTAGACTCATCTATGGTGCTGCAAATGGCATTGTTTCATTTTTTCACTAGCTCATATTCCATCTGTACATGGTGCAGTTCTTCATTGTCCACCCATCTGTCGTTGGACTTTTTGGTTACTTCCATATCTTGGCGATTGTTATACTATGCAATGCAGATTTGCGTACCTGTGTCCTTCCAATTCTTTCTTCTTAGGTTATAGGTCCAGGAATAGGTCTGCTGGATCATATGGTAGCTCAATGTTTACCTTTTAAAGGCACCTCTATTCTGTTGGCTTTAGTGGCTCTTTCCAGGTTACGTCCCACTTAAAGCGGAGGGTATGCATTTCTTCCCAGCACCTTCAGCATTTATTCTTTGTAGTTTTTGCTGATGGTTATTCTGAGTGGTGTGAGCTGATACCTCTTTCTGGTTGAATTTGCATGTGTCTCATAATGCGTTGAAATTGAGCTGTAAGACATGTCCTTTTTATTTTTCCAGCTGTGATGAGAGCTTATTTCTTCAAAGTGTTTTCTTAAAGTATGTGTCACCATTTGAAATATTTTGGCCATTATCTCCCTCAAGACATTTTGAGGGCAGGTTTCATTTACAGCCCTGCAGTACTTGTTCATATGAAGTGACCATTAGCTCAGGCTTTAAACCTGCTTTTGCAGGTAACGGCCAGAGAGCGGCAGCCTTTCTACGTTCCCCTTGCTGGTACTAGGGAAACAGACCTACCGGCCAGTGTTGTTTTTCGGTTATAAATTAGAGTGCAATGTGCCCGGATAAACCCACAAATGTTGATGTCTCCTTGCTTTTGTTTGTTTTTAAATTTAATTTATATTTATTATTAGAGTAATATTCCATTGTGTACGTGGACCACTTCTTCTTGGTGCATTCCTCGGTTGATGGACATTTTCATTTCTTCCAAGCGCTGCCTATGGTAAATATTGCTGGCATACAGGTTTCCCAGCCTGTGACTTTTTGATTCTCATTTTCTCAGGTGATAGGCCAAGCAGTGGTTGTGATTGATGGACTGGTAGTTCATTGTTTCCCTTTTCAAAGCACCTACATTGTGTTTTCATTAGTGGCTCTTTACATGCCCCCCCTTACAACCGAGGGTACGCATTTCTCCACACTCCCTTCACCGTTTATTTTTTGCAGCATTTTTCCTAATGGCCATTCTGACTGCTGTGAGCTGATAGGGTTTTGTAATGTGGGTATGCATGTCATGAAAATTTTTAAAATTCATCATATTCCTATGCCTTTTTCTTTTCTCTTAAAAGAAAAAACCGTGAGTACAATATAGCTCTTGAAATTGTCTTCTTCGAAGGTTGCCCTCTTCCGAATTTTTTGGTCGATTTTTGACCCCAGAAATTTTCTGGAGGGCAGGCGCCATTTACAGAACTGCAAGTTGGTGAAAATTTAGTGACCTTTTGCAGTGAGTTCAAAGCTGCTGTTGTGGGAAACGTCCACAAGGAGGTAGCATTTCTCCATTCCCCAATCTGGGTTCTAGGGCAGCAGAGCCTTTCTGGAAGTCATTGTCCAGGTTGTAAATTAGAATGGAATTTGCCTGGAGAAATCCCCATAAGTTTATGTCTCATTACTTCTTCTTGGTTTTTAAAATTTTTAAAATCTGGGTAAAGTTTAGAATATTGTTTGTCCTAGGTGTACACAATCTAGTTCATTTGGACATTATGTATGTCTATTAATGTACAGATCCTCTTCCCATATAAAATATTACAGTGTTCCGTCGACCTCCCTTGCTATATGTTCGATCTTTTTGATACATGTATATAATATGTATTTGAATATGTATAGTAACACTAATCTTCATTTCTCAATTTCCCCCCTCCTTTCCTTTTAGATGAGCATAGTTTGTTTTCTACGCCTGTGAGTGTCTTTCTCTTTGGAAATATGTTCATCTGTGTCAGTTATTAGATAATGCCATAAGTGATAATAGAAGATATAGGTCTTTTGCTTTCCGACCTACTTCATGTTTTGTGATTATCTCCAGGCTCATCTATGGTGCCTCAAAGAGCAGTGCTTCAATGTTTTCCATGGCTAATATTCCATTGTGTACATGGACCACTTCTTCTTGGTGCATTCCTCTGTTGATGGACACTTTCGTTGCTTCCAAGTGTTGCCTATGGTAAATATTGCTGGAGTGCAGGATTGCCAGCCTGCGATTTTTGATTTTCATTTTCTCAGGTGATAGACCCAGCAGTGGGTATGATTGATTGACTGGTATGGTAGCTCAACGTTTACCTTTTCAAGGCACCTCAATTGTGCTTTCATTAGTGGCTCGTACCACGTCCCCCTTAGAATCGAGGGTACGCATTTCTCCACAATCACGTCAGCATTTCTTGTTTGCAGCATTTTTGTTGATGGCCATTCTGACTGGTGTGAGCTGATAGGTTTTTGTAATTTGGGTTTACATGTCTGTAAAAATTCCTACAATTCATCATTTTTCCACGCCTTTTCCTTTTCTGTTAAAAGAAAAAAGAAAAAAAAGTGTGAGTATAATATACCTCTTCAAATTTTCTTTTTGGAAGGTTGCACTCTAGAATATTTTGGTCGATTTTCGACCTCAGTATTTTTTGGAGGGCAGGTGTCATTTACAGACCTGCAATTGGTGAATATTTAGTGACCTTTTGCAGTGGGTTTAAAGCTGCTGTTGTGGGAAACGGCCACAAGGATGCAGCATTTCTCCATTCCCAAATCTGGGTACTAGGGCAGCAGAGCCGTTCTGGAAGTCGTTTGCCTAGGTTGTAAATTTGAATGGAATGTGCCAGGAGAACCCCCCATAAGTTTATGTCTCATTACTCCTAGTTGGTTGTTTTAATTTTTTCAATTGGGGTAATGGTTAGAATGTTGCTTGTCCAAGGTGTACATACTCTGGTTCATCTACATATTCTATATACCTATTTATGTAGAGATCCTCTTCCCGTGTAAATTGTTACACAGTGTTCCGTAAACCTTCCTTGCTATATGGTCGGTCTTTTTGATATATGTATATAATATGTATTTGTATACCTATGGTAACGCCAATCTTCATGTATCCATTCCCCCCACCTTTCCTTGTAGATAAGCATAGTTTTTTTTAATAAGTCTGTGATTGACTTTCTCAGGGGAAATATGTTCATTTGTGTCAGTTATTAGAGAACGCGTATAAGTGATATCATAGGATATAGGACTTTTGCTTTCCGACTTACCTCATGTTCTGTGATTATCTCCAAGATCATCTATGGTGTCTCAAAGAGCAGTGTTTCATTGTTTTCCATGGCTAGTATTCATTGTGTACATGGGCCGCTTCTGCTTTTTCCTTTCATCTGTTGATGGACATTTTGGTTGCTTCACTGTCTTGTCTATTGTGAATAAGGCTGCAGTGCAGCTTTTGCAGCCCGGGTCTTCTTCATTCTGGTCTTCTCAGGTGAGAGGCCCATTGGTGCGCCTGCTGGATTGAATGGTACCTCAATTTTTCCTTTTCAACGCAGCTCCTTTCTGTTCTCATTATTAGCGTTTAACCCTTTTACATCTCACCAGCAGCTAGAGGGTACACAGTTCTCTAAAACCTCTTCAGCATTGATTGTTTGTAGACTTTTTGCCAATGGTCAGTCGACGGGTGTGAGTTGAAAACTTTTTGTAGATTAGATTGCATGAGTCTAATACTTCCTGAGGTTGAGCATTTATCCATTTTCCTTTCTTTAAAAAGAGAGTGAGTACAACTTACCTCTTCATACTAGCTTCGTGAACATGTTGCCTGTTTTGAATTTTATTTATCCATTCCCTACCTCAGCACAATTTTGAGGGCAGGCGTCCTTTACAGCCCTGAGTCCTTGTGAATGGTAAGTGACCATTAGCTGTGGGTTAAAAGCTGCTGTTGCGGGAATCGGCCACAAGGCGGCAGCATTTCTCCTTTACCAAATCTGGTTACTAGGGCAACAGAGCCTTACTGGAAGTGGTGTTCTAGGTTGTAAATTAGAATGGAATGTGCGAGGAAAAAGCCCTTTAAGTTTATGTCTCATTACTTCTTGTTGGTATTTTTAACTTAATTTTTATTTTTTATCACAGCAAACTTGATTACAATGTTTTGTTTGTTCTAGGTGTGCAAGATGTGGTTCTTTCACACATATACATATATCTATTTTTCTTCGGATCCTTTTCCCATGTAGGATACGACACAATGTTGAGTAGTCTTCTCTTGGTATTGCGTAGGTCTTTGGTGATTATATATTTCACATATGTTTGTATCACTCTGTTAACCTCAATACGGTAATGTATCCAATCCTCACACCTTTCCATTTGGTGAACCATAAGTTTTTTTAATGAATCTATGATAGTGTTTCTCTGTGGAAATACCTTTGTTTGTATCATTTTTTAGGTAACACCTATATGTGATATGATAGGATATGTGTCTTTCGCTTTCTCACTTACACCAAGTTGCGTGATTACTTCTAGACTCATCTATGGTGCTGCAAATGGCATTGTTTCATTTTTTCACTAGCTCATATTCCATCTGTACATGGTGCAGTTCTTCATTGTCCACCCATCTGTCGTTGGACTTTTTGGTTACTTCCATATCTTGGCGATTGTTATACTATGCAATGCAGATTTGCGTACCTGTGTCCTTCCAATTCTGTCTTCTTAGGTTATAGGTCCAGGAATAGGTCTGCTGGATCATATGGTAGCTCAATGTTTACCTTTTAAAGGCACCTCTATTCTGTTGGCTTTAGTGGCTCTTTCCAGGTTACGTCCCACTTAAAGCGGAGGGTATGCATTTCTTCCCAGCACCTTCAGCATTTATTCTTTGTAGTTTTTGCTGATGGTTATTCTGAGTGGTGTGAGCTGATACCTCTTTCTGGTTGAATTTGCATGTGTCTCATAATGCGTTGAAATTGAGCTGTAAGACATGTCCTTTTTATTTTTCCAGCTGTGATGAGAGCTTATTTCTTCAAAGTGTTTTCTTAAAGTATGTGTCACCATTTGAAATATTTTGGCCATTATCTCCCTCAAGACATTTTGAGGGCAGGTTTCATTTACAGCCCTGCAGTACTTGTTCATATGAAGTGACCATTAGCTCAGGCTTTAAACCTGCTTTTGCAGGTAACGGCCAGAGAGCGACAGCCTTTCTACGTTCCCCTTGCTGGTACTAGGGAAACAGACCTACCGGCCAGTGTTGTTTTTCGGTTATAAATTAGAGTGCAATGTGCCCGGATAAACCCACAAATGTTGATGTCTCCTTGCTTTTGTTTGTTTTTAAATTTAATTTATATTTATTATTAGAGTAATATTCCATTGTGTACGTGGACCACTTCTTCTTGGTGCATTCCTCGGTTGATGGACATTTTCATTTCTTCCAAGCGCTGCCTATGGTAAATATTGCTGGCATACAGGTTTCCCAGCCTGTGACTTTTTGATTCTCATTTTCTCAGGTGATAGGCCAAGCAGTGGTTGTGATTGATGGACTGGTAGTTCATTGTTTCCCTTTTCAAAGCACCTACATTGTGTTTTCATTAGTGGCTCTTTACATGCCCCCCCTTACAACCGAGGGTACGCATTTCTCCACACTCCCTTCACCGTTTATTTTTTGCAGCATTTTTCCTAATGGCCATTCTGACTGCTGTGAGCTGATAGGGTTTTGTAATGTGGGTATGCATGTCATGAAAATTTTTAAAATTCATCATATTCCTATGCCTTTATCTTTTCTCTTAAAAGAAAAAACCGTGAGTACAATATAGCTCTTGAAATTGTCTTCTTCGAAGGTTGCCCTCTTCTGAATTTTTTGGTCGATTTTTGACCCCAGAAATTTTCTGGAGGGCAGGCGCCATTTACAGAACTGCAAGTTGGTGAAAATTTAGTGACCTTTTGCAGTGAGTTCAAAGCTGCTGTTGTGGGAAACGTCCACAAGGAGGTAGCATTTCTCCATTCCCCAATCTGGGTTCTAGGGCAGCAGAGCCTTTCTGGAAGTCATTGTCCAGGTTGTAAATTAGAATGGAATTTGCCTGGAGAAATCCCCATAAGTTTATGTCTCATTACTTCTTCTTGGTTTTTAAAATTTTTTAAATCTGGGTAAAGTTTAGAATATTGTTTGTCCTAGGTGTACACAATCTAGTTCATTTGGACATTATGTATGTCTATTAATGTACAGATCCTCTTCCCATATAAAATATTACAGTGTTCCGTCGACCTCCCTTGCTATATGTTCGATCTTTTTGATACATGTATATAATATGTATTTGAATATGTATAGTAACACTAATCTTCATTTCTCAATTTCCCCCCTCCTTTCCTTTTAGATGAGCATAGTTTGTTTTCTACGCCTGTGAGTGTCTTTCTCTTTGGAAATATGTTCATCTGTGTCAGTTATTAGATAATGCCATAAGTGATAATAGAAGATATAGGTCTTTTGCTTTCCGACCTACTTCATGTTTTGTGATTATCTCCAGGCTCATCTATGGTGCCTCAAAGAGCAGTGCTTCAATGTTTTCCATGGCTAATATTCCATTGTGTACATGGACCACTTCTTCTTGGTGCATTCCTCTGTTGATGGACACTTTCGTTGCTTCCAAGTGTTGCCTATGGTAAATATTGCTGGAGTGCAGGATTGCCAGCCTGCGATTTTTGATTTTCATTTTCTCAGGTGATAGACCCAGCAGTGGGTATGATTGATTGACTGGTATGGTAGCTCAACGTTTACCTTTTCAAGGCACCTCAATTGTGCTTTCATTAGTGGCTCTTACCACGTCCCCCTTAGAATCGAGGGTACGCATTTCTCCACAATCACGTCAGCATTTCTTGTTTGCAGCATTTTTGTTGATGGCCATTCTGACTGGTGTGAGCTGATAGGTTTTTGTAATTTGGGTTTACATGTCTGTAAAAATTCCTACAATTCATCATTTTTCCACGCCTTTTCCTTTTCTGTTAAAAGAAAAAAAAAAAGTGTGAGTACAGTATACCTCTTCAAATTTTCTTTTTGGAAGGTTGCACTCTGGAATATTTTGGTCGATTTTCGACCTCAGTATTTTTTGGAGGGCAGGTGTCATTTACAGACCTGCAATTGGTGAATATTTAGTGACCTTTTGCAGTGGGTTTAAAGCTGCTGTTGTGGGAAACGGCCACAAGGATGCAGCATTTCTCCATTCCCAAATCTGGGTACTAGGGCAGCAGAGCCGTTGTGGAAGTCGTTTGCCTAGGTTGTAAATTTGAATGGAATGTGCCAGGAGAACCCCCCATAAGTTTATGTCTCATTACTCCTAGTTCATTGTTTTAATTTTTTCAATTGGGGTAATGGATAGAATGTTGCTTGTCCAAGGTGTACATACTCTGGTTCATCTACATATTCTATATACCTATTTATGTAGAGATCCTCTTCCCGTGTAAATTATTACACAGTGTTCCGTAAACCTTCCTTGCTATATGGTCGGTCTTTTTGATATATGTATATAATATGTATTTGTATACATATCGTAACGCTAATCTTCATGTATCCATTCCCCCCACCTTTCCTTGTAGATAAGCATAGTTTTTTTTTAATAAGTCTGTGATTGACTTTCTCAGTGGAAATATGTTCATTTGTGTCAGTTATTAGAGAACGCGTATAAGTGATATCATAGGATATAGGACTTTTGCTTTCCGACTTACCTCATGTTCTGTGATTATCTCCAAGATCATCTATGGTGTCTCAAAGAGCAGTGTTTCATTGTTTTCCATGGCTAGTATTCATTGTGTACATGGGCCGCTTCTGCTTTTTCCTTTCATCTGTTGATGGACATTTTGGTTGCTTCACTGTCTTGTCTATTGTGAATAAGGCTGCAGTGCAGCTTTTGCAGCCCGGGTCTTCTTCATTCTGGTCTTCTCAGGTGAGAGGCCCATTGGTGCGCCTGCTGGATTGAATGGTACCTCAATTTTTCCTTTTCAACGCAGCTCCTTTCTGTTCTCATTATTAGCGTTTAACCCTTTTACATCTCACCAGCAGCTAGAGGGTACACAGTTCTCTAAAACCTCTTCAGCATTGATTGTTTGTAGACTTTTTGCCAATGGTCAGTCGACGGGTGTGAGTTGAAAACTTTTTGTAGATTAGATTGCATGAGTCTAATACTTCCTGAGGTTGAGCTTTTATCCATTTTCCTTTCTTTAAAAAGAGAGTGAGTAAAACTTACCTCTTCATACTAGCTTCGTGAACATTTTGCCTGTTTTGAATTTTTTTTATCCATTCCCTACCTCAGCACAATTTTGAGGGCAGGCGTCCTTTACAGCCCTGAGTCCTTGTGAATGGTAAGTGACCATTAGCTGTGGGTTAAAAGCTGCTGTTGCGGGAATCGGCCACAAGGCGGCAGCATTTCTCCTTTACCAAATCTGGTTACTAGGGCAACAGAGCCTTACTGGAAGTGGTGTTCTAGGTTGTAAATTAGAATGGAATGTGCGAGGAAAAAGCCCTTTAAGTTTATGTCTCATTACTTCTTGTTGGTATCTTTAACTTAATTTTTATTTTTTATCACAGCAAACTTGATTACAATGTTTTGTTTGTTCTAGGTGTGCAAGATGTGGTTCTTTCACACATATACATATATCTATTTTTCTTCGGATCCTTTTCCCATGTAGGATACGACACAATGTTGAGTAGTCTTCTCTTGGTATTGCGTAGGTCTTTGGTGATTATATATTTCACATATGTTTGTATCACTCTGTTAACCTCAATACGGTAATGTATCCAATCCTCACACCTTTCCATTTGGTGAACCATAAGTTTTTTTAATGAATCTATGATAGTGTTTCTCTGTGGAAATACCTTTGTTTGTATCATTTTTTAGGTAACACCTATATGTGATATGATAGGATATGTGTCTTTCGCTTTCTCACTTACACCAAGTTGCGTGATTACTTCTAGACTCATCTATGGTGCTGCAAATGGCATTGTTTCATTTTTTCACTAGCTCATATTCCATCTGTACATGGTGCAGTTCTTCATTGTCCACCCATCTGTCGTTGGACTTTTTGGTTACTTCCATATCTTGGCGATTGTTATACTATGCAATGCAGATTTGCGTACCTGTGTCCTTCCAATTCTGTCTTCTTAGGTTATAGGTCCAGGAATAGGTCTGCTGGATCATATGGTAGCTCAATGTTTACCTTTTAAAGGCACCTCTATTCTGTTGGCTTTAGTGGCTCTTTCCAGGTTACGTCCCACTTAAAGCGGAGGGTATGCATTTCTTCCCAGCACCTTCAGCATTTATTCTTTGTAGTTTTTGCTGATGGTTATTCTGAGTGGTGTGAGCTGATACCTCTTTCTGGTTGAATTTGCATGTGTCTCATAATGCGTTGAAATTGAGCTGTAAGACATGTCCTTTTTATTTTTCCAGCTGTGATGAGAGCTTATTTCTTCAAAGTGTTTTCTTAAAGTATGTGTCACCATTTGAAATATTTTGGCCATTATCTCCCTCAAGACATTTTGAGGGCAGGTTTCATTTACAGCCCTGCAGTACTTGTTCATATGAAGTGACCATTAGCTCAGGCTTTAAACCTGCTTTTGCAGGTAACGGCCAGAGAGCGACAGCCTTTCTACGTTCCCCTTGCTGGTACTAGGGAAACAGACCTACCGGCCAGTGTTGTTTTTCGGTTATAAATTAGAGTGCAATGTGCCCGGATAAACCCACAAATGTTGATGTCTCCTTGCTTTTGTTTGTTTTTAAATTTAATTTATATTTATTATTAGAGTAATATTCCATTGTGTACGTGGACCACTTCTTCTTGGTGCATTCCTCGGTTGATGGACATTTTCATTTCTTCCAAGCGCTGCCTATGGTAAATATTGCTGGCATACAGGTTTCCCAGCCTGTGACTTTTTGATTCTCATTTTCTCAGGTGATAGGCCAAGCAGTGGTTGTGATTGATGGACTGGTAGTTCATTGTTTCCCTTTTCAAAGCACCTACATTGTGTTTTCATTAGTGGCTCTTTACATGCCCCCCCTTACAACCGAGGGTACGCATTTCTCCACACTCCCTTCACCGTTTATTTTTTGCAGCATTTTTCCTAATGGCCATTCTGACTGCTGTGAGCTGATAGGGTTTTGTAATGTGGGTATGCATGTCATGAAAATTTTTAAAATTCATCATATTCCTATGCCTTTTTCTTTTCTCTTAAAAGAAAAAACCGTGAGTACAATATAGCTCTTGAAATTGTCTTCTTCGAAGGTTGCCCTCTTCCGAATTTTTTGGTCGATTTTTGACCCCAGAAATTTTCTGGAGGGCAGGCGCAATTTACAGAACTGCAAGTTGGTGAAAATTTAGTGACCTTTTGCAGTGAGTTCAAAGCTGCTGTTGTGGGAAACGTCCACAAGGAGGTAGCATTTCTCCATTCCCCAATCTGGGTTCTAGGGCAGCAGAGCCTTTCTGGAAGTCATTGTCCAGGTTGTAAATTAGAATGGAATTTGCCTGGAGAAATCCCCATAAGTTTATGTCTCATTACTTCTTCTTGGTTTTTAAAATTTTTTAAATCTGGGTAAAGTTTAGAATATTGTTTGTCCTAGGTGTACACAATCTAGTTCATTTGGACATTATGTATGTCTATTAATGTACAGATCCTCTTCCCATATAAAATATTACAGTGTTCCGTCGACCTCCCTTGCTATATGTTCGATCTTTTTGATACATGTATATAATATGTATTTGAATATGTATAGTAACACTAATCTTCATTTCTCAATTTCCCCCCTCCTTTCCTTTTAGATGAGCATAGTTTGTTTTCTACGCCTGTGAGTGTCTTTCTCTTTGGAAATATGTTCATCTGTGTCAGTTATTAGATAATGCCATAAGTGATAATAGAAGATATAGGTCTTTTGCTTTCCGACCTACTTCATGTTTTGTGATTATCTCCAGGCTCATCTATGGTGCCTCAAAGAGCAGTGCTTCAATGTTTTCCATGGCTAATATTCCATTGTGTACATGGACCACTTCTTCTTGGTGCATTCCTCTGTTGATGGACACTTTCGTTGCTTCCAAGTGTTGCCTATGGTAAATATTGCTGGAGTGCAGGATTGCCAGCCTGCGATTTTTGATTTTCATTTTCTCAGGTGATAGACCCAGCAGTGGGTATGATTGATTGACTGGTATGGTAGCTCAACGTTTACCTTTTCAAGGCACCTCAATTGTGCTTTCATTAGTGGCTCGTACCACGTCCCCCTTAGAATCGAGGGTACGCATTTCTCCACAATCACGTCAGCATTTCTTGTTTGCAGCATTTTTGTTGATGGCCATTCTGACTGGTGTGAGCTGATAGGTTTTTGTAATTTTGGTTTACATGTCTGTAAAAATTCCTACAATTCATCATTTTTCCACGCCTTTTTCTTTTCTGTTAAAAGAAAAAAGAAAAAAAAAGTGTGAGTATAATATACCTCTTCAAATTTTCTTTTTGGAATGTTGCACTCTAGAATATTTTGGTCGATTTTCGACCTCAGTATTTTTTGGAGGGCAGGTGTCATTTACAGACCTGCAATTGGTGAATATTTAGTGACCTTTTGCAGTGGGTTTAAAGCTGCTGTTGTGGGAAACGGCCACAAGGATGCAGCATTTCTCCATTCCCAAATCTGGGTACTAGGGCAGCAGAGCCGTTCTGGAAGTCGTTTGCCTAGGTTGTAAATTTGAATGGAATGTGCCAGGAGAACCCCCCATAAGTTTATGTCTCATTACTCCTAGTTGGTTGTTTTAATTTTTTCAATTGTGGTAATGGTTAGAATGTTGCTTGTCCAAGGTGTACATACTCTGGTTCATCTACATATTCTATATACCTATTTATGTAGAGATCCTCTTCCCGTGTAAATTGTTACACAGTGTTCCGTAAACCTTCCTTGCTATATGGTCGGTCTTTTTGATATATGTATATAATATGTATTTGTATACATATGGTAACGCCAATCATCATGTATCCATTCCCCCCACCTTTCCTTGTAGATAAGCATAGTTTTTTTTAATAAGTCTGTGATTGACTTTCTCAGGGGAAATATGTTCATTTGTGTCAGTTATTAGAGAACGCGTATAAGTGATATCATAGGATATAGGACTTTTGCTTTCCGACTTACCTCATGTTCTGTGATTATCTCCAAGATCATCTATGGTGTCTCAAAGAGCAGTGTTTCATTGTTTTCCATGGCTAGTATTCATTGTGTACATGGACCGCTTCTTCTTTTTCCTTTCATCTGTTGATGGACATTTTGGTTGCTTCACTGTCTTGTCTATTGTGAATAAGGCTGCAGTGCAGCTTTTGCAGCCCGGGTCTTCTTCATTCTGGTCTTCTCAGGTGAGAGGCCCATTGGTGCGCCTGCTGGATTGAATGGTACCTCAATTTTTCCTTTTCAACGCAGCTCCTTTCTGTTCTCATTATTAGCGTTTAACCCTTTTACATCTCACCAGCAGCTAGAGGGTACACAGTTCTCTAAAACCTCTTCAGCATTGATTGTTTGTAGACTTTTTGCCAATGGTCAGTCGACGGGTGTGAGTTGAAAACTTTTTGTAGATTAGATTGCATGAGTCTAATACTTCCTGAGGTTGAGCTTTTATCCATTTTCCTTTCTTTAAGAAGAGAGTGAGTACAACTTACCTCTTCATACTAGCTTCGTGAACATGTTGCCTGTTTTGAATTTTTTTTATCCATTCCCTACCTCAGCACAATTTTGAGGGCAGGCGTCCTTTACAGCCCTGAGTCCTTGTGAATGGTAAGTGACCATTAGCTGTGGGTTAAAAGCTGCTGTTGCGGGAATCGGCCACAAGGCGGCAGCATTTCTCCTTTACCAAATCTGGTTACTAGGGCAACAGAGCCTTACTGGAAGTGGTGTTCTAGGTTGTAAATTAGAATGGAATGTGCGAGGAAAAAGCCCTTTAAGTTTATGTCTCATTACTTCTTGTTGGTATCTTTAACTTAATTTTTATTTTTTATCACAGCAAACTTGATTACAATGTTTTGTTTGTTCTAGGTGTGCAAGATGTGGTTCTTTCACACATATACATATATCTATTTTTCTTCGGATCCTTTTCCCATGTAGGATACGACACAATGTTGAGTAGTCTTCTCTTGGTATTGCGTAGGTCTTTGGTGATTATATATTTCACATATGTTTGTATCACTCTGTTAACCTCAATACGGTAATGTATCCAATCCTCACACCTTTCCATTTGGTGAACCATAAGTTTTTTTAATGAATCTATGATAGTGTTTCTCTGTGGAAATACCTTTGTTTGTATCATTTTTTAGGTAACACCTATATGTGATATGATAGGATATGTGTCTTTCGCTTTCTCACTTACACCAAGTTGCGTGATTACTTCTAGACTCATCTATGGTGCTGCAAATGGCATTGTTTCATTTTTTCACTAGCTCATATTCCATCTGTACATGGTGCAGTTCTTCATTGTCCACCCATCTGTCGTTGGACTTTTTGGTTACTTCCATATCTTGGCGATTGTTATACTATGCAATGCAGATTTGCGTACCTGTGTCCTTCCAATTCTGTCTTCTTAGGTTATAGGTCCAGGAATAGGTCTGCTGGATCATATGGTAGCTCAATGTTTACCTTTTAAAGGCACCTCTATTCTGTTCGCTTTAGTGGCTCTTTCCAGGTTACGTCCCACTTAAAGCGGAGGGTATGCATTTCTTCCCAGCACCTTCAGCATTTATTCTTTGTAGTTTTTGCTGATGGTTATTCTGAGTGGTGTGAGCTGATACCTCTTTCTGGTTGAATTTGCATGTGTCTCATAATGCGTTGAAATTGAGCTGTAAGACATGTCCTTTTTATTTTTCCAGCTGTGATGAGAGCTTATTTCTTCAAAGTGTTTTCTTAAAGTATGTGTCACCATTTGAAATATTTTGGCCATTATCTCCCTCAAGACATTTTGAGGGCAGGTTTCATTTACAGCCCTGCAGTACTTGTTCATATGAAGTGACCATTAGCTCAGGCTTTAAACCTGCTTTTGCAGGTAACGGCCAGAGAGCGACAGCCTTTCTACGTTCCCCTTGCTGGTACTAGGGAAACAGACCTACCGGCCAGTGTTGTTTTTCGGTTATAAATTAGAGTGCAATGTGCCCGGATAAACCCACAAATGTTGATGTCTCCTTGCTTTTGTTTGTTTTTAAATTTAATTTATATTTATTATTAGAGTAATATTCCATTGTGTACGTGGACCACTTCTTCTTGGTGCATTCCTCGGTTGATGGACATTTTCATTTCTTCCAAGCGCTGCCTATGGTAAATATTGCTGGCATACAGGTTTCCCAGCCTGTGACTTTTTGATTCTCATTTTCTCAGGTGATAGGCCAAGCAGTGGTTGTGATTGATGGACTGGTAGTTCATTGTTTCCCTTTTCAAAGCACCTACATTGTGTTTTCATTAGTGGCTCTTTACATGCCCCCCCTTACAACCGAGGGTACGCATTTCTCCACACTCCCTTCACCGTTTATTTTTTGCAGCATTTTTCCTAATGGCCATTCTGACTGCTGTGAGCTGATAGGGTTTTGTAATGTGGGTATGCATGTCATGAAAATTTTTAAAATTCATCATATTCCTATGCCTTTTTCTTTTCTCTTAAAAGAAAAAACCGTGAGTACAATATAGCTCTTGAAATTGTCTTCTTCGAAGGTTGCCCTCTTCCGAATTTTTTGGTCGATTTTTGACCCCAGAAATTTTCTGGAGGGCAGGCGCAATTTACAGAACTGCAAGTTGGTGAAAATTTAGTGACCTTTTGCAGTGAGTTCAAAGCTGCTGTTGTGGGAAACGTCCACAAGGAGGTAGCATTTCTCCATTCCCCAATCTGGGTTCTAGGGCAGCAGAGCCTTTCTGGAAGTCATTGTCCAGGTTGTAAATTAGAATGGAATTTGCCTGGAGAAATCCCCATAAGTTTATGTCTCATTACTTCTTCTTGGTTTTTAAAATTTTTAAAATCTGGGTAAAGTTTAGAATATTGTTTGTCCTAGGTGTACACAATCTAGTTCATTTGGACATTATGTATGTCTATTAATGTACAGATCCTCTTCCCATATAAAATATTACAGTGTTCCGTCGACCTCCCTTGCTATATGTTCGATCTTTTTGATACATGTATATAATATGTATTTGAATATGTATAGTAACACTAATCTTCATTTCTCAATTTCCCCCCTCCTTTCCTTTTAGATGAGCATAGTTTGTTTTCTACGCCTGTGAGTGTCTTTCTCTTTGGAAATATGTTCATCTGTGTCAGTTATTAGATAATGCCATAAGTGATAATATAAGATATAGGTCTTTTGCTTTCCAACCTACTTCATGTTTTGTGATTATCTCCAGGCTCATCTATGGTGCCTCAAAGAGCAGTGCTTCAATGTTTTCCATGGCTAATATTCCATTGTGTACATGGACCACTTCTTCTTGGTGCATTCCTCTGTTGATGGACACTTTCGTTGCTTCCAAGTGTTGCCTATGGTAAATATTGCTGGAGTGCAGGATTGCCAGCCTGCGATTTTTGATTTTCATTTTCTCAGGTGATAGACCCAGCAGTGGGTATGATTGATTGACTGGTATGGTAGCTCAACGTTTACCTTTTCAAGGCACCTCAATTGTGCTTTCATTAGTGGCTCTTACCACGTCCCCCTTAGAATCGAGGGTACGCATTTCTCCACAATCACGTCAGCATTTCTTGTTTGCAGCATTTTTGTTGATGGCCATTCTGACTGGTGTGAGCTGATAGGTTTTTGTAATTTTGGTTTACATGTCTGTAAAAATTCCTACAATTCATCATTTTTCCACGCCTTTTCCTTTTCTGTTAAAAGAAAAAAAAAAGTGTGAGTACAGTATACCTCTTCAAATTTTCTTTTTGGAAGGTTGCACTCTGGAATATTTTGGTCGATTTTCGACCTCAGTATTTTTTGGAGGGCAGGTGTCATTTACAGACCTGCAATTGGTGAATATTTAGTGACCTTTTGCAGTGGGTTTAAAGCTGCTGTTGTGGGAAACGGCCACAAGGATGCAGCATTTCTCCATTCCCAAATCTGGGTACTAGGGCAGCAGAGCCGTTGTGGAAGTCGTTTGCCTAGGTTGTAAATTTGAATGGAATGTGCCAGGAGAACCCCCCATAAGTTTATGTCTCATTACTCCTAGTTCATTGTTTTAATTTTTTCAATTGGGGTAATGGATAGAATGTTGCTTGTCCAAGGTGTACATACTCTGGTTCATCTACATATTCTATATACCTATTTATGTAGAGATCCTCTTCCCGTGTAAATTATTACACAGTGTTCCGTAAACCTTCCTTGCTATATGGTCGGTCTTTTTGATATATGTATATAATATGTATTTGTATACATATCGTAACGCTAATCTTCATGTATCCATTCCCCCCACCTTTCCTTGTAGATAAGCATAGTTTTTTTTTAATAAGTCTGTGATTGACTTTCTCAGTGGAAATATGTTCATTTGTGTCAGTTATTAGAGAACGCGTATAAGTGATATCATAGGATATAGGACTTTTGCTTTCCGACTTACCTCATGTTCTGTGATTATCTCCAAGATCATCTATGGTGTCTCAAAGAGCAGTGTTTCATTGTTTTCCATGGCTAGTATTCATTGTGTACATGGGCCGCTTCTGCTTTTTCCTTTCATCTGTTGATGGACATTTTGGTTGCTTCACTGTCTTGTCTATTGTGAATAAGGCTGCAGTGCAGCTTTTGCAGCCCGGGTCTTCTTCATTCTGGTCTTCTCAGGTGAGAGGCCCATTGGTGCGCCTGCTGGATTGAATGGTACCTCAATTTTTCCTTTTCAACGCAGCTCCTTTCTGTTCTCATTATTAGCGTTTAACCCTTTTACATCTCACCAGCAGCTAGAGGGTACACAGTTCTCTAAAACCTCTTCAGCATTGATTGTTTGTAGACTTTTTGCCAATGGTCAGTCGACGGGTGTGAGTTGAAAACTTTTTGTAGATTAGATTGCATGAGTCTAATACTTCCTGAGGTTGAGCTTTTATCCATTTTCCTTTCTTTAAAAAGAGAGTGAGTAAAACTTACCTCTTCATACTAGCTTCGTGAACATTTTGCCTGTTTTGAATTTTTTTTATCCATTCCCTACCTCAGCACAATTTTGAGGGCAGGCGTCCTTTACAGCCCTGAGTCCTTGTGAATGGTAAGTGACCATTAGCTGTGGGTTAAAAGCTGCTGTTGCGGGAATCGGCCACAAGGCGGCAGCATTTCTCCTTTACCAAATCTGGTTACTAGGGCAACAGAGCCTTACTGGAAGTGGTGTTCTAGGTTGTAAATTAGAATGGAATGTGCGAGGAAAAAGCCCTTTAAGTTTATGTCTCATTACTTCTTGTTGGTATCTTTAACTTAATTTTTATTTTTTATCACAGCAAACTTGATTACAATGTTTTGTTTGTTCTAGGTGTGCAAGATGTGGTTCTTTCACACATATACATATATCTATTTTTCTTCGGATCCTTTTCCCATGTAGGATACGACACAATGTTGAGTAGTCTTCTCTTGGTATTGCGTAGGTCTTTGGTGATTATATATTTCACATATGTTTGTATCACTCTGTTAACCTCAATACGGTAATGTATCCAATCCTCACACCTTTCCATTTGGTGAACCATAAGTTTTTTTAATGAATCTATGATAGTGTTTCTCTGTGGAAATACCTTTGTTTGTATCATTTTTTAGGTAACACCTATATGTGATATGATAGGATATGTGTCTTTCGCTTTCTCACTTACACCAAGTTGCGTGATTACTTCTAGACTCATCTATGGTGCTGCAAATGGCATTGTTTCATTTTTTCACTAGCTCATATTCCATCTGTACATGGTGCAGTTCTTCATTGTCCACCCATCTGTCGTTGGACTTTTTGGTTACTTCCATATCTTGGCGATTGTTATACTATGCAATGCAGATTTGCGTACCTGTGTCCTTCCAATTCTGTCTTCTTAGGTTATAGGTCCAGGAATAGGTCTGCTGGATCATATGGTAGCTCAATGTTTACCTTTTAAAGGCACCTCTATTCTGTTCGCTTTAGTGGCTCTTTCCAGGTTACGTCCCACTTAAAGCGGAGGGTATGCATTTCTTCCCAGCACCTTCAGCATTTATTCTTTGTAGTTTTTGCTGATGGTTATTCTGAGTGGTGTGAGCTGATACCTCTTTCTGGTTGAATTTGCATGTGTCTCATAATGTGTTGAAATTGAGCTGTAAGACATGTCCTTTTTATTTTTCCAGCTGTGATGAGAGCTTATTTCTTCAAAGTGTTTTCTTAAAGTATGTGTCACCATTTGAAATATTTTGGCCATTATCTCCCTCAAGACATTTTGAGGGCAGGTTTCATTTACAGCCCTGCAGTACTTGTTCATATGAAGTGACCATTAGCTCAGGCTTTAAACCTGCTTTTGCAGGTAACGGCCAGAGAGCGACAGCCTTTCTACGTTCCCCTTGCTGGTACTAGGGAAACAGACCTACCGGCCAGTGTTGTTTTTCGGTTATAAATTAGAGTGCAATGTGCCCGGATAAACCCACAAATGTTGATGTCTCCTTGCTTTTGTTTGTTTTTAAATTTAATTTATATTTATTATTAGAGTAATATTCCATTGTGTACGTGGACCACTTCTTCTTGGTGCATTCCTTGGTTGATGGACATTTTCATTTCTTCCAAGCGCTGCCTATGGTAAATATTGCTGGCATACAGGTTTCCCAGCCTGTGACTTTTTGATTCTCATTTTCTCAGGTGATAGGCCAAGCAGTGGTTGTGATTGATGGACTGGTAGTTCATTGTTTCCCTTTTCAAAGCACCTACATTGTGTTTTCATTAGTGGCTCTTTACATGCCCCCCCTTACAACCGAGGGTACGCATTTCTCCACACTCCCTTCACCGTTTATTTTTTGCAGCATTTTTCCTAATGGCCATTCTGACTGCTGTGAGCTGATAGGGTTTTGTAATGTGGGTATGCATGTCATGAAAATTTTTAAAATTCATCATATTCCTATGCCTTTTTCTTTTCTCTTAAAAGAAAAAACCGTGAGTACAATATAGCTCTTGAAATTGTCTTCTTCGAAGGTTGCCCTCTTCCGAATTTTTTGGTCGATTTTTGACCCCAGAAATTTTCTGGAGGGCAGGCGCAATTTACAGAACTGCA
This sequence comes from Balaenoptera borealis, assembly GCF_965194805.1. NCBI lineage: Eukaryota > Metazoa > Chordata > Mammalia > Artiodactyla > Balaenopteridae > Balaenoptera > Balaenoptera borealis. The sequence goes on along the minus strand of NC_138863.1, from coordinate 108,528,715 downwards.
AGTTGGTGAAAATTTAGTGACCTTTTGCAGTGAGTTCAAAGCTGCTGTTGTGGGAAACGTCCACAAGGAGGTAGCATTTCTCCATTCCCCAATCTGGGTTCTAGGGCAGCAGAGCCTTTCTGGAAGTCATTGTCCAGGTTGTAAATTAGAATGGAATTTGCCTGGAGAAATCCCCATAAGTTTATGTCTCATTACTTCTTCTTGGTTTTTAAAATTTTTTAAATCTGGGTAAAGTTTAGAATATTGTTTGTCCTAGGTGTACACAATCTAGTTCATTTGGACATTATGTATGTCTATTAATGTACAGATCCTCTTCCCATATAAAATATTACAGTGTTCCGTCGACCTCCCTTGCTATATGTTCGATCTTTTTGATACATGTATATAATATGTATTTGAATATGTATAGTAACACTAATCTTCATTTCTCAATTTCCCCCCTCCTTTCCTTTTAGATGAGCATAGTTTGTTTTCTACGCCTGTGAGTGTCTTTCTCTTTGGAAATATGTTCATCTGTGTCAGTTATTAGATAATGCCATAAGTGATAATAGAAGATATAGGTCTTTTGCTTTCCGACCTACTTCATGTTTTGTGATTATCTCCAGGCTCATCTATGGTGCCTCAAAGAGCAGTGCTTCAATGTTTTCCATGGCTAATATTCCATTGTGTACATGGACCACTTCTTCTTGGTGCATTCCTCTGTTGATGGACACTTTCGTTGCTTCCAAGTGTTGCCTATGGTAAATATTGCTGGAGTGCAGGATTGCCAGCCTGCGATTTTTGATTTTCATTTTCTCAGGTGATAGACCCAGCAGTGGGTATGATTGATTGACTGGTATGGTAGCTCAACGTTTACCTTTTCAAGGCACCTCAATTGTGCTTTCATTAGTGGCTCTTACCACGTCCCCCTTAGAATCGAGGGTACGCATTTCTCCACAATCAAGTCAGCATTTCTTGTTTGCAGCATTTTTGTTGATGGCCATTCTGACTGGTGTGAGCTGATAGGTTTTTGTAATTTTGGTTTACATGTCTGTAAAAATTCCTACAATTCATCATTTTTCCACGCCTTTTCCTTTTCTGTTAAAAGAAAAAAGAAAAAAAGTGTGAGTACAATATACCTCTTCAAATTTTCTTTTTGGAAGGTTGCACTCTAGAATATTTTGGTCGATTTTCGACCTCAGTATTTTTTGGAGGGCAGGTGTCATTTACAGACCTGCAATTGGTGAATATTTAGTGACCTTTTGCAGTGGGTTTAAAGCTGCTGTTGTGGGAAACGGCCACAAGGATGCAGCATTTCTCCATTCCCAAATCTGGGTACTAGGGCAGCAGAGCCGTTCTGGAAGTCGTTTGCCTAGGTTGTAAATTTGAATGGAATGTGCCAGGAGAACCCCCCATAAGTTTATGTCTCATTACTCCTAGTTCATTGTTTTAATTTTTTCAATTGGGGTAATGGATAGAATGTTGCTTGTCCAAGGTGTACATACTCTGGTTCATCTACATATTCTATATACCTATTTATGTAGAGATCCTCTTCCCGTGTAAATTATTACACAGTGTTCCGTAAACCTTCCTTGCTATATGGTCGGTCTTTTTGATATATGTATATAATATGTATTTGTATACATATGGTAACGCCAATCATCATGTATCCATTCCCCCCACCTTTCCTTGTAGATAAGCATAGTTTTTTTTAATAAGTCTGTGATTGACTTTCTCAGTGGAAATATGTTCATTTGTGTCAGTTATTAGAGAACGCGTATAAGTGATATCATAGGATATAGGACTTTTGCTTTCCGACTTACCTCATGTTCTGTGATTATCTCCAAGATCATCTATGGTGTCTCAAAGAGCAGTGTTTCATTGTTTTCCATGGCTAGTATTCATTGTGTACATGGACCGCTTCTTCTTTTTCCTTTCATCTGTTGATGGACATTTTGGTTGCTTCACTGTCTTGTCTATTGTGAATAAGGCTGCAGTGCAGCTTTTGCAGCCCGGGTCTTCTTCATTCTGGTCTTCTCAGGTGAGAGGCCCATTGGTGCGCCTGCTGGATTGAATGGTACCTCAATTTTTCCTTTTCAACGCAGCTCCTTTCTGTTCTCATTATTAGCGTTTAACCCTTTTACATCTCACCAGCAGCTAGAGGGTACACAGTTCTCTAAAACCTCTTCAGCATTGATTGTTTGTAGACTTTTTGCCAATGGTCAGTCGACGGGTGTGAGTTGAAAACTTTTTGTAGATTAGATTGCATGAGTCTAATACTTCCTGAGGTTGAGCTTTTATCCATTTTCCTTTCTTTAAAAAGAGAGTGAGTAAAACTTACCTCTTCATACTAGCTTCGTGAACATTTTGCCTGTTTTGAATTTTTTTTATCCATTCCCTACCTCAGCACAATTTTGAGGGCAGGCGTCCTTTACAGCCCTGAGTCCTTGTGAATGGTAAGTGACCATTAGCTGTGGGTTAAAAGCTGCTGTTGCGGGAATCGGCCACAAGGCGGCAGCATTTCTCCTTTACCAAATCTGGTTACTAGGGCAACAGAGCCTTACTGGAAGTGGTGTTCTAGGTTGTAAATTAGAATGGAATGTGCGAGGAAAAAGCCCTTTAAGTTTATGTCTCATTACTTCTTGTTGGTATCTTTAACTTAATTTTTATTTTTTATCACAGCAAACTTGATTACAATGTTTTGTTTGTTCTAGGTGTGCAAGATGTGGTTCTTTCACACATATACATATATCTATTTTTCTTCGGATCCTTTTCCCATGTAGGTTACGACACAATGTTGAGTAGTCTTCTCTTGGTATTGCGTAGGTCTTTGGTGATTATATATTTCACATATGTTTGTATCACTCTGTTAACCTCAATATGGTAATGTATCCAATCCTCACACCTTTCCATTTGGTGAACCATAAGTTTTTTTAATGAATCTATGATAGTGTTTCTCTGTGGAAATACCTTTGTTTGTATCATTTTTTAGGTAACACCTATATGTGATATGATAGGATATGTCTTTCGCTTTCTCACTTACACCAAGTTGCGTGATTACTTCTAGACTCATCTATGGTGCTGCAAATGGCATTGTTTCATTTTTTCACTAGCTCATATTCCATCTGTACATGGTGCAGTTCTTCATTGTCCACCCATCTGTCGTTGGACTTTTTGGTTACTTCCATATCTTGGCGATTGTTATACTATGCAATGCAGATTTGCGTACCTGTGTCCTTCCAATTCTGTCTTCTTAGGTTATAGGTCCAGGAATAGGTCTGCTGGATCATATGGTAGCTCAATGTTTACCTTTTAAAGGCACCTCTATTCTGTTCGCTTTAGTGGCTCTTTCCAGGTTACGTCCCAGTTAAAGCGGAAGGTATGCATTTCTTCCCAGCACCTTCAGCATTTATTCTTTGTAGTTTTTGCTGATGGTTATTCTGAGTGGTGTGAGCTGATACCTCTTTCTGGTTGAATTTGCATGTGTCTCATAATGCGTTGAAATTGAGCTGTAAGACATGTCCTTTTTATTTTTCCAGCTGTGATGAGAGCTTATTTCTTCAAAGTGTTTTCTTAAAGTATGTGTCACCATTTGAAATATTTTGGCCATTATCTCCCTCAAGACGTTTTGAGGGCAGGTTTCATTTACAGCCCTGCAGTACTTGTTCATATGAAGTGACCATTAGCTCAGGCTTTAAACCTGCTTTTGCAGGTAACGGCCAGAGAGCGACAGCCTTTCTACGTTCCCCTTGCTGGTACTAGGGAAACAGACCTACCGGCCAGTGTTGTTTTTCGGTTATAAATTAGAGTGCAATGTGCCCGGATAAACCCACAAATGTTGATGTCTCCTTGCTTTTGTTTGTTTTTAAATTTAATTTATATTTATTATTAGAGTAATATTCCATTGTGTACGTGGACCACTTCTTCTTGGTGCATTCCTCGGTTGATGGACATTTTCATTTCTTCCAAGCGCTGCCTATGGTAAATATTGCTGGCATACAGGTTTCCCAGCCTGTGACTTTTTGATTCTCATTTTCTCAGGTGATAGGCCAAGCAGTGGTTGTGATTGATGGACTGGTAGTTCATTGTTTCCCTTTTCAAAGCACCTACATTGTGTTTTCATTAGTGGCTCTTTACATGCCCCCCCTTACAACCGAGGGTACGCATTTCTCCACACTCCCTTCACCGTTTATTTTTTGCAGCATTTTTCCTAATGGCCATTCTGACTGCTGTGAGCTGATAGGGTTTTGTAATGTGGGTATGCATGTCATGAAAATTTTTAAAATTCATCATATTCCTATGCCTTTATCTTTTCTCTTAAAAGAAAAAACCGTGAGTACAATATAGCTCTTGAAATTGTCTTCTTCGAAGGTTGCCCTCTTCTGAATTTTTTGGTCGATTTTTGACCCCAGAAATTTTCTGGAGGGCAGGCGCCATTTACAGAACTGCAAGTTGGTGAAAATTTAGTGACCTTTTGCAGTGAGTTCAAAGCTGCTGTTGTGGGAAACGTCCACAAGGAGGTAGCATTTCTCCATTCCCCAATCTGGGTTCTAGGGCAGCAGAGCCTTTCTGGAAGTCATTGTCCAGGTTGTAAATTAGAATGGAATTTGCCTGGAGAAATCCCCATAAGTTTATGTCTCATTACTTCTTCTTGGTTTTTAAAATTTTTAAAATCTGGGTAAAGTTTAGAATATTGTTTGTCCTAGGTGTACACAATCTAGTTCATTTGGACATTATGTATGTCTATTAATGTACAGATCCTCTTCCCATATAAAATATTACAGTGTTCCGTCGACCTCCCTTGCTATATGTTCGATCTTTTTGATACATGTATATAATATGTATTTGAATATGTATAGTAACACTAATCTTCATTTCTCAATTTCCCCCCTCCTTTCCTTTTAGATGAGCATAGTTTGTTTTCTATGCCTGTGAGTGTCTTTCTCTTTGGAAATATGTTCATCTGTGTCAGTTATTAGATAATGCCATAAGTGATAATAGAAGATATAGGTCTTTTGCTTTCCGACCTACTTCATGTTTTGTGATTATCTCCAGGCTCATCTATGGTGCCTCAAAGAGCAGTGCTTCAATGTTTTCCATGGCTAATATTCCATTGTGTACATGGACCACTTCTTCTTGGTGCATTCCTCTGTTGATGGACACTTTCGTTGCTTCCAAGTGTTGCCTATGGTAAATATTGCTGGAGTGCAGGATTGCCAGCCTGCGATTTTTGATTTTCATTTTCTCAGGTGATAGACCCAGCAGTGGGTATGATTGATTGACTGGTATGGTAGCTCAACGTTTACCTTTTCAAGGCACCTCAATTGTGCTTTCATTAGTGGCTCGTACCATGTCCCCCTTAGAATCGAGGGTACGCATTTCTCCACAATCACGTCAGCATTTCTTGTTTGCAGCATTTTTGTTGATGGCCATTCTGACTGGTGTGAGCTGATAGGTTTTTGTAATTTTGGTTTACATGTCTGTAAAAATTCCTACAATTCATCATTTTTCCACGCCTTTTTCTTTTCTGTTAAAAGAAAAAAGAAAAAAAAAGTGTGAGTATAATATACCTCTTCAAATTTTCTTTTTGGAAGGTTGCACTCTAGAATATTTTGGTCGATTTTCGACCTCAGTATTTTTTGGAGGGCAGGTGTCATTTACAGACCTGCAATTGGTGAATATTTAGTGACCTTTTGCAGTGGGTTTAAAGCTGCTGTTGTGGGAAACGGCCACAAGGATGCAGCATTTCTCCATTCCCAAATCGGGGTACTAGGGCAGCAGAGCCGTTCTGGAAGTCGTTTGCCTAGGTTGTAAATTTGAATGGAATGTGCCAGGAGAACCCCCCATAAGTTTATGTCTCATTACTCCTAGTTGGTTGTTTTAATTTTTTCAATTGGGGTAATGGTTAGAATGTTGCTTGTCCAAGGTGTACATACTCTGGTTCATCTACATATTCTATATACCTATTTATGTAGAGATCCTCTTCCCGTGTAAATTGTTACACAGTGTTCCGTAAACCTTCCTTGCTATATGGTCGGTCTTTTTGATATATGTATATAATATGTATTTGTATACATATGGTAACGCCAATCATCATGTATCCATTCCCCCCACCTTTCCTTGTAGATAAGCATAGTTTTTTTAAATAAGTCTGTGATTGACTTTCTCAGTGGAAATATGTTCATTTGTGTCAGTTATTAGAGAACGCGTATAAGTGATATCATAGGATATAGGACTTTTGCTTTCCGACTTACCTCATGTTCTGTGATTATCTCCAAGATCATCTATGGTGTCTCAAAGAGCAGTGTTTCATTGTTTTCCATGGCTAGTATTCATTGTGTACATGGGCCGCTTCTGCTTTTTCCTTTCATCTGTTGATGGACATTTTGGTTGCTTCACTGTCTTGTCTATTGTGAATAAGGCTGCAGTGCAGCTTTTGCAGCCCGGGTCTTCTTCATTCTGGTCTTCTCAGGTGAGAGGCCCATTGGTGCGCCTGCTGGATTGAATGGTACCTCAATTTTTCCTTTTCAACACAGCTCCTTTCTGTTCTCATTATTAGCGTTTAACCCTTTTACATCTCACCAGCAGCTAGAGGGTACACAGTTCTCTAAAACCTCTTCAGCATTGATTGTTTGTAGACTTTTTGCCAATGGTCAGTCGACGGGTGTGAGTTGAAAACTTTTTGTAGATTAGATTGCATGAGTCTAATACTTCCTGAGGTTGAGCTTTTATCCATTTTCCTTTCTTTAAAAAGAGAGTGAGTAAAACTTACCTCTTCATACTAGCTTCGTGAACATTTTGCCTGTTTTGAATTTTTTTTATCCATTCCCTACCTCAGCACAATTTTGAGGGCAGGCGTCCTTTACAGCCCTGAGTCCTTGTGAATGGTAAGTGACCATTAGCTGTGGGTTAAAAGCTGCTGTTGCGGGAATCGGCCACAAGGCGGCAGCATTTCTCCTTTACCAAATCTGGTTACTAGGGCAACAGAGCCTTACTGGAAGTGGTGTTCTAGGTTGTAAATTAGAATGGAATGTGCGAGGAAAAAGCCCTTTAAGTTTATGTCTCATTACTTCTTGTTGGTATCTTTAACTTAATTTTTATTTTTTATCACAGCAAACTTGATTACAATGTTTTGTTTGTTCTAGGTGTGCAAGATGTGGTTCTTTCACACATATACATATATCTATTTTTCTTCGGATCCTTTTCCCATGTAGGATACGACACAATGTTGAGTAGTCTTCTCTTGGTATTGCGTAGGTCTTTGGTGATTATATATTTCACATATGTTTGTATCACTCTGTTAACCTCAATACGGTAATGTATCCAATCCTCACACCTTTCCATTTGGTGAACCATAAGTTTTTTTAATGAATCTATGATAGTGTTTCTCTGTGGAAATACCTTTGTTTGTATCATTTTTTAGGTAACACCTATATGTGATATGATAGGATATGTGTCTTTCGCTTTCTCACTTACACCAAGTTGCGTGATTACTTCTAGACTCATCTATGGTGCTGCAAATGGCATTGTTTCATTTTTTCACTAGCTCATATTCCATCTGTACATGGTGCAGTTCTTCATTGTCCACCCATCTGTCGTTGGACTTTTTGGTTACTTCCATATCTTGGCGATTGTTATACTATGCAATGCAGATTTGCGTACCTGTGTCCTTCCAATTCTGTCTTCTTAGGTTATAGGTCCAGGAATAGGTCTGCTGGATCATATGGTAGCTCAATGTTTACCTTTTAAAGGCACCTCTATTCTGTTCGCTTTAGTGGCTCTTTCCAGGTTACGTCCCACTTAAAGCGGAGGGTATGCATTTCTTCCCAGCACCTTCAGCATTTATTCTTTGTAGTTTTTGCTGATGGTTATTCTGAGTGGTGTGAGCTGATACCTCTTTCTGGTTGAATTTGCATGTGTCTCATAATGCGTTGAAATTGAGCTGTAAGACATGTCCTTTTTATTTTTCCAGCTGTGATGAGAGCTTATTTCTTCAAAGTGTTTTCTTAAAGTATGTGTCACCATTTGAAATATTTTGGCCATTATCTCCCTCAAGACATTTTGAGGGCAGGTTTCATTTACAGCCCTGCAGTACTTGTTCATATGAAGTGACCATTAGCTCAGGCTTTAAACCTGCTTTTGCAGGTAACGGCCAGAGAGCGGCAGCCTTTCTACGTTCCCCTTGCTGGTACTAGGGAAACAGACCTACCGGCCAGTGTTGTTTTTCGGTTATAAATTAGAGTGCAATGTGCCCGGATAAACCCACAAATGTTGATGTCTCCTTGCTTTTGTTTGTTTTTAAATTTAATTTATATTTATTATTAGAGTAATATTCCATTGTGTACGTGGACCACTTCTTCTTGGTGCATTCCTCGGTTGATGGACATTTTCATTTCTTCCAAGCGCTGCCTATGGTAAATATTGCTGGCATACAGGTTTCCCAGCCTGTGACTTTTTGATTCTCATTTTCTCAGGTGATAGGCCAAGCAGTGGTTGTGATTGATGGACTGGTAGTTCATTGTTTCCCTTTTCAAAGCACCTACATTGTGTTTTCATTAGTGGCTCTTTACATGCCCCCCCTTACAACCGAGGGTACGCATTTCTCCACACTCCCTTCACCGTTTATTTTTTGCAGCATTTTTCCTAATGGCCATTCTGACTGCTGTGAGCTGATAGGGTTTTGTAATGTGGGTATGCATGTCATGAAAATTTTTAAAATTCATCATATTCCTATGCCTTTATCTTTTCTCTTAAAAGAAAAAACCGTGAGTACAATATAGCTCTTGAAATTGTCTTCTTCGAAGGTTGCCCTCTTCTGAATTTTTTGGTCGATTTTTGACCCCAGAAATTTTCTGGAGGGCAGGCGCCATTTACAGAACTGCAAGTTGGTGAAAATTTAGTGACCTTTTGCAGTGAGTTCAAAGCTGCTGTTGTGGGAAACGTCCACAAGGAGGTAGCATTTCTCCATTCCCCAATCTGGGTTCTAGGGCAGCAGAGCCTTTCTGGAAGTCATTGTCCAGGTTGTAAATTAGAATGGAATTTGCCTGGAGAAATCCCCATAAGTTTATGTCTCATTACTTCTTCTTGGTTTTTAAAATTTTTAAAATCTGGGTAAAGTTTAGAATATTGTTTGTCCTAGGTGTACACAATCTAGTTCATTTGGACATTATGTATGTCTATTAATGTACAGATCCTCTTCCCATATAAAATATTACAGTGTTCCGTCGACCTCCCTTGCTATATGTTCGATCTTTTTGATACATGTATATAATATGTATTTGAATATGTATAGTAACACTAATCTTCATTTCTCAATTTCCCCCCTCCTTTCCTTTTAGATGAGCATAGTTTGTTTTCTACGCCTGTGAGTGTCTTTCTCTTTGGAAATATGTTCATCTGTGTCAGTTATTAGATAATGCCATAAGTGATAATAGAAGATATAGGTCTTTTGCTTTCCGACCTACTTCATGTTTTGTGATTATCTCCAGGCTCATCTATGGTGCCTCAAAGAGCAGTGCTTCAATGTTTTCCATGGCTAATATTCCATTGTGTACATGGACCACTTCTTCTTGGTGCATTCCTCTGTTGATGGACACTTTCGTTGCTTCCAAGTGTTGCCTATGGTAAATATTGCTGGAGTGCAGGATTGCCAGCCTGCGATTTTTGATTTTCATTTTCTCAGGTGATAGACCCAGCAGTGGGTATGATTGATTGACTGGTATGGTAGCTCAACGTTTACCTTTTCAAGGCACCTCAATTGTGCTTTCATTAGTGGCTCGTACCACGTCCCCCTTAGAATCGAGGGTACGCATTTCTCCACAATCACGTCAGCATTTCTTGTTTGCAGCATTTTTGTTGATGGCCATTCTGACTGGTGTGAGCTGATAGGTTTTTGTAATTTGGGTTTACATGTCTGTAAAAATTCCTACAATTCATCATTTTTCCACGCCTTTTCCTTTTCTGTTAAAAGAAAAAAGAAAAAAAAGTGTGAGTATAATATACCTCTTCAAATTTTCTTTTTGGAAGGTTGCACTCTAGAATATTTTGGTCGATTTTCGACCTCAGTATTTTTTGGAGGGCAGGTGTCATTTACAGACCTGCAATTGGTGAATATTTAGTGACCTTTTGCAGTGGGTTTAAAGCTGCTGTTGTGGGAAACGGCCACAAGGATGCAGCATTTCTCCATTCCCAAATCTGGGTACTAGGGCAGCAGAGCCGTTCTGGAAGTCGTTTGCCTAGGTTGTAAATTTGAATGGAATGTGCCAGGAGAACCCCCCATAAGTTTATGTCTCATTACTCCTAGTTGGTTGTTTTAATTTTTTCAATTGGGGTAATGGTTAGAATGTTGCTTGTCCAAGGTGTACATACTCTGGTTCATCTACATATTCTATATACCTATTTATGTAGAGATCCTCTTCCCGTGTAAATTGTTACACAGTAAACCTTCCTTGCTATATGGTCGGTCTTTTTGATATATGTATATAATATGTATTTGTATACCTATGGTAACGCCAATCTTCATGTATCGATTCCCCCCACCTTTCCTTGTAGATAAGCATAGTTTTTTTTAATAAGTCTGTGATTGACTTTCTCAGGGGAAATATGTTCATTTGTGTCAGTTATTAGAGAACGCGTATAAGTGATATCATAGGATATAGGACTTTTGCTTTCCGACTTACCTCATGTTCTGTGATTATCTCCAAGATCATCTATGGTGTCTCAAAGAGCAGTGTTTCATTGTTTTCCATGGCTAGTATTCATTGTGTACATGGGCCGCTTCTGCTTTTTCCTTTCATCTGTTGATGGACATTTTGGTTGCTTCACTGTCTTGTCTATTGTGAATAAGGCTGCAGTGCAGCTTTTGCAGCCCGGGTCTTCTTCATTCTGGTCTTCTCAGGTGAGAGGCCCATTGGTGCGCCTGCTGGATTGAATGGTACCTCAATTTTTCCTTTTCAACGCAGCTCCTTTCTGTTCTCATTATTAGCGTTTAACCCTTTTACATCTCACCAGCAGCTAGAGGGTACACAGTTCTCTAAAACCTCTTCAGCATTGATTGTTTGTAGACTTTTTGCCAATGGTCAGTCGACGGGTGTGAGTTGAAAACTTTTTGTAGATTAGATTGCATGAGTCTAATACTTCCTGAGGTTGAGCTTTTATCCATTTTCCTTTCTTTAAAAAGAGAGTGAGTACAACTTACCTCTTCATACTAGCTTCGTGAACATGTTGCCTGTTTTGAATTTTATTTATCCATTCCCTACCTCAGCACAATTTTGCGGGCAGGCGTCCTTTACAGCCCTGAGTCCTTGTGAATGGTAAGTGACCATTAGCTGTGGGTTAAAAGCTGCTGTTGCGGGAATCGGCCACAAGGCGGCAGCATTTCTCCTTTACCAAATCTGGTTACTAGGGCAACAGAGCCTTACTGGAAGTGGTGTTCTAGGTTGTAAATTAGAATGGAATGTGCGAGGAAAAAGCCCTTTAAGTTTATGTCTCATTACTTCTTGTTGGTATCTTTAACTTAATTTTTATTTTTTATCACAGCAAACTTGATTACAATGTTTTGTTTGTTCTAGGTGTGCAAGATGTGGTTCTTTCACACATATACATATATCTATTTTTCTTCGGATCCTTTTCCCATGTAGGATACGACACAATGTTGAGTAGTCTTCTCTTGGTATTGCGTAGGTCTTTGGTGATTATATATTTCACATATGTTTGTATCACTCTGTTAACCTCAATACGGTAATGTATCCAATCCTCACACCTTTCCATTTGGTGAACCATAAGTTTTTTTAATGAATCTATGATAGTGTTTCTCTGTGGAAATACCTTTGTTTGTATCATTTTTTAGGTAACACCTATATGTGATATGATAGGATATGTGTCTTTCGCTTTCTCACTTACACCAAGTTGCGTGATTACTTCTAGACTCATCTATGGTGCTGCAAATGGCATTGTTTCATTTTTTCACTAGCTCATATTCCATCTGTACATGGTGCAGTTCTTCATTGTCCACCCATCTGTCGTTGGACTTTTTGGTTACTTCCATATCTTGGCGATTGTTATACTATGCAATGCAGACTTGCGTACCTGTGTCCTTCCAATTCTGTCTTCTTAGGTTATAGGTCCAGGAATAGGTCTGCTGGATCATATGGTAGCTCAATGTTTACCTTTTAAAGGCACCTCTATTCTGTTCGCTTTAGTGGCTCTTTCCAGGTTACGTCCCACTTAAAGCGGAGGGTATGCATTTCTTCCCAGCACCTTCAGCATTTATTCTTTGTAGTTTTTGCTGATGGTTATTCTGAGTGGTGTGAGCTGATACCTCTTTGTGGTTGAATTTGCATGTGTCTCATAATGCGTTGAAATTGAGCTGTAAGACATGTCCTTTTTATTTTTCCAGCTGTGATGAGAGCTTATTTCTTCAAAGTGTTTTCTTAAAGTATGTGTCACCATTTGAAATATTTTGGCCATTATCTCCCTCAAGACATTTTGAGGGCAGGTTTCATTTACAGCCCTGCAGTACTTGTTCATATGAAGTGACCATTAGCTCAGGCTTTAAACCTGCTTTTGCAGGTAACGGCCAGAGAGCGGCAGCCTTTCTACGTTCCCCTTGCTGGTACTAGGGAAACAGACCTACCGGCCAGTGTTGTTTTTCGGTTATAAATTAGAGTGCAATGTGCCCGGATAAACCCACAAATGTTGATGTCTCCTTGCTTTTGTTTGTTTTTAAATTTAATTTATATTTATTATTAGAGTAATATTCCATTGTGTACGTGGACCACTTCTTCTTGGTGCATTCCTCGGTTGATGGACATTTTCATTTCTTCCAAGCGCTGCCTATGGTAAATATTGCTGGCATACAGGTTTCCCAGCCTGTGACTTTTTGATTCTCATTTTCTCAGGTGATAGGCCAAGCAGTGGTTGTGATTGATGGACTGGTAGTTCATTGTTTCCCTTTTCAAAGCACCTACATTGTGTTTTCATTAGTGGCTCTTTACATGCCCCCCCTTACAACCGAGGGTACGCATTTCTCCACACTCCCTTCACCGTTTATTTTTTGCAGCATTTTTCCTAATGGCCATTCTGACTGCTGTGAGCTGATAGGGTTTTGTAATGTGGGTATGCATGTCATGAAAATTTTTAAAATTCATCATATTCCTATGCCTTTATCTTTTCTCTTAAAAGAAAAAACCGTGAGTACAATATAGCTCTTGAAATTGTCTTCTTCGAAGGTTGCCCTCTTCTGAATTTTTTGGTCGATTTTTGACCCCAGAAATTTTCTGGAGGGCAGGCGCCATTTACAGAACTGCAAGTTGGTGAAAATTTAGTGACCTTTTGCAGTGAGTTCAAAGCTGCTGTTGTGGGAAACGTCCACAAGGAGGTAGCATTTCTCCATTCCCCAATCTGGGTTCTAGGGCAGCAGAGCCTTTCTGGAAGTCATTGTCCAGGTTGTAAATTAGAATGGAATTTGCCTGGAGAAATCCCCATAAGTTTATGTCTCATTACTTCTTCTTGGTTTTTAAAATTTTTAAAATCTGGGTAAAGTTTAGAATATTGTTTGTCCTAGGTGTACACAATCTAGTTCATTTGGACATTATGTATGTCTATTAATGTACAGATCCTCTTCCCATATAAAATATTACAGTGTTCCGTCGACCTCCCTTGCTATATGTTCGATCTTTTTGATACATGTATATAATATGTATTTGAATATGTATAGTAACACTAATCTTCATTTCTCAATTTCCCCCCTCCTTTCCTTTTAGATGAGCATAGTTTGTTTTCTACGCCTGTGAGTGTCTTTCTCTTTGGAAATATGTTCATCTGTGTCAGTTATTAGATAATGCCATAAGTGATAATAGAAGATATAGGTCTTTTGCTTTCCGACCTACTTCATGTTTTGTGATTATCTCCAGGCTCATCTATGGTGCCTCAAAGAGCAGTGCTTCAATGTTTTCCATGGCTAATATTCCATTGTGTACATGGACCACTTCTTCTTGGTGCATTCCTCTGTTGATGGACACTTTCGTTGCTTCCAAGTGTTGCCTATGGTAAATATTGCTGGAGTGCAGGATTGCCAGCCTGCGATTTTTGATTTTCATTTTCTCAGGTGATAGACCCAGCAGTGGGTATGATTGATTGACTGGTATGGTAGCTCAACGTTTACCTTTTCAAGGCACCTCAATTGTGCTTTCATTAGTGGCTCGTACCACGTCCCCCTTAGAATCGAGGGTACGCATTTCTCCACAATCACGTCAGCATTTCTTGTTTGCAGCATTTTTGTTGATGGCCATTCTGACTGGTGTGAGCTGATAGGTTTTTGTAATTTGGGTTTACATGTCTGTAAAAATTCCTACAATTCATCATTTTTCCACGCCTTTTCCTTTTCTGTTAAAAGAAAAAAGAAAAAAAAGTGTGAGTATAATATACCTCTTCAAATTTTCTTTTTGGAAGGTTGCACTCTAGAATATTTTGGTCGATTTTCGACCTCAGTATTTTTTGGAGGGCAGGTGTCATTTACAGACCTGCAATTGGTGAATATTTAGTGACCTTTTGCAGTGGGTTTAAAGCTGCTGTTGTGGGAAACGGCCACAAGGATGCAGCATTTCTCCATTCCCAAATCTGGGTACTAGGGCAGCAGAGCCGTTCTGGAAGTCGTTTGCCTAGGTTGTAAATTTGAATGGAATGTGCCAGGAGAACCCCCCATAAGTTTATGTCTCATTACTCCTAGTTGGTTGTTTTAATTTTTTCAATTGGGGTAATGGTTAGAATGTTGCTTGTCCAAGGTGTACATACTCTGGTTCATCTACATATTCTATATACCTATTTATGTAGAGATCCTCTTCCCGTGTAAATTGTTACACAGTGTTCCGTAAACCTTCCTTGCTATATGGTCGGTCTTTTTGATATATGTATATAATATGTATTTGTATACCTATGGTAACGCCAATCTTCATGTATCCATTCCCCCCACCTTTCCTTGTAGATAAGCATAGTTTTTTTTAATAAGTCTGTGATTGACTTTCTCAGGGGAAATATGTTCATTTGTGTCAGTTATTAGAGAACGCGTATAAGTGATATCATAGGATATAGGACTTTTGCTTTCCGACTTACCTCATGTTCTGTGATTATCTCCAAGATCATCTATGGTGTCTCAAAGAGCAGTGTTTCATTGTTTTCCATGGCTAGTATTCATTGTGTACATGGGCCGCTTCTGCTTTTTCCTTTCATCTGTTGATGGACATTTTGGTTGCTTCACTGTCTTGTCTATTGTGAATAAGGCTGCAGTGCAGCTTTTGCAGCCCGGGTCTTCTTCATTCTGGTCTTCTCAGGTGAGAGGCCCATTGGTGCGCCTGCTGGATTGAATGGTACCTCAATTTTTCCTTTTCAACGCAGCTCCTTTCTGTTCTCATTATTAGCGTTTAACCCTTTTACATCTCACCAGCAGCTAGAGGGTACACAGTTCTCTAAAACCTCTTCAGCATTGATTGTTTGTAGACTTTTTGCCAATGGTCAGTCGACGGGTGTGAGTTGAAAACTTTTTGTAGATTAGATTGCATGAGTCTAATACTTCCTGAGGTTGAGCTTTTATCCATTTTCCTTTCTTTAAGAAGAGAGTGAGTACAACTTACCTCTTCATACTAGCTTCGTGAACATGTTGCCTGTTTTGAATTTTTTTTATCCATTCCCTACCTCAGCACAATTTTGAGGGCAGGCGTCCTTTACAGCCCTGAGTCCTTGTGAATGGTAAGTGACCATTAGCTGTGGGTTAAAAGCTGCTGTTGCGGGAATCGGCCACAAGGCGGCAGCATTTCTCCTTTACCAAATCTGGTTACTAGGGCAACAGAGCCTTACTGGAAGTGGTGTTCTAGGTTGTAAATTAGAATGGAATGTGCGAGGAAAAAGCCCTTTAAGTTTATGTCTCATTACTTCTTGTTGGTATCTTTAACTTAATTTTTATTTTTTATCACAGCAAACTTGATTACAATGTTTTGTTTGTTCTAGGTGTGCAAGATGTGGTTCTTTCACACATATACATATATCTATTTTTCTTCGGATCCTTTTCCCATGTAGGATACGACACAATGTTGAGTAGTCTTCTCTTGGTATTGCGTAGGTCTTTGGTGATTATATATTTCACATATGTTTGTATCACTCTGTTAACCTCAATACGGTAATGTATCCAATCCTCACACCTTTCCATTTGGTGAACCATAAGTTTTTTTAATGAATCTATGATAGTGTTTCTCTGTGGAAATACCTTTGTTTGTATCATTTTTTAGGTAACACCTATATGTGATATGATAGGATATGTGTCTTTCGCTTTCTCACTTACACCAAGTTGCGTGATTACTTCTAGACTCATCTATGGTGCTGCAAATGGCATTGTTTCATTTTTTCACTAGCTCATATTCCATCTGTACATGGTGCAGTTCTTCATTGTCCACCCATCTGTCGTTGGACTTTTTGGTTACTTCCATATCTTGGCGATTGTTATACTATGCAATGCAGACTTGCGTACCTGTGTCCTTCCAATTCTGTCTTCTTAGGTTATAGGTCCAGGAATAGGTCTGCTGGATCATATGGTAGCTCAATGTTTACCTTTTAAAGGCACCTCTATTCTGTTCGCTTTAGTGGCTCTTTCCAGGTTACGTCCCACTTAAAGCGGAGGGTATGCATTTCTTCCCAGCACCTTCAGCATTTATTCTTTGTAGTTTTTGCTGATGGTTATTCTGAGTGGTGTGAGCTGATACCTCTTTGTGGTTGAATTTGCATGTGTCTCATAATGCGTTGAAATTGAGCTGTAAGACATGTCCTTTTTATTTTTCCAGCTGTGATGAGAGCTTATTTCTTCAAAGTGTTTTCTTAAAGTATGTGTCACCATTTGAAATATTTTGGCCATTATCTCCCTCAAGACATTTTGAGGGCAGGTTTCATTTACAGCCCTGCAGTACTTGTTCATATGAAGTGACCATTAGCTCAGGCTTTAAACCTGCTTTTGCAGGTAACGGCCAGAGAGCGGCAGCCTTTCTACGTTCCCCTTGCTGGTACTAGGGAAACAGACCTACCGGCCAGTGTTGTTTTTCGGTTATAAATTAGAGTGCAATGTGCCCGGATAAACCCACAAATGTTGATGTCTCCTTGCTTTTGTTTGTTTTTAAATTTAATTTATATTTATTATTAGAGTAATATTCCATTGTGTACGTGGACCACTTCTTCTTGGTGCATTCCTCGGTTGATGGACATTTTCATTTCTTCCAAGCGCTGCCTATGGTAAATATTGCTGGCATACAGGTTTCCCAGCCTGTGACTTTTTGATTCTCATTTTCTCAGGTGATAGGCCAAGCAGTGGTTGTGATTGATGGACTGGTAGTTCATTGTTTCCCTTTTCAAAGCACCTACATTGTGTTTTCATTAGTGGCTCTTTACATGCCCCCCCTTACAACCGAGGGTACGCATTTCTCCACACTCCCTTCACCGTTTATTTTTTGCAGCATTTTTCCTAATGGCCATTCTGACTGCTGTGAGCTGATAGGGTTTTGTAATGTGGGTATGCATGTCATGAAAATTTTTAAAATTCATCATATTCCTATGCCTTTTTCTTTTCTCTTAAAAGAAAAAACCGTGAGTACAATATAGCTCTTGAAATTGTCTTCTTCGAAGGTTGCCCTCTTCCGAATTTTTTGGTCGATTTTTGACCCCAGAAATTTTCTGGAGGGCAGGCGCCATTTACAGAACTGCAAGTTGGTGAAAATTTAGTGACCTTTTGCAGTGAGTTCAAAGCTGCTGTTGTGGGAAACGTCCACAAGGAGGTAGCATTTCTCCATTCCCCAATCTGGGTTCTAGGGCAGCAGAGCCTTTCTGGAAGTCATTGTCCAGGTTGTAAATTAGAATGGAATTTGCCTGGAGAAATCCCCATAAGTTTATGTCTCATTACTTCTTCTTGGTTTTTAAAATTTTTTAAATCTGGGTAAAGTTTAGAATATTGTTTGTCCTAGGTGTACACAATCTAGTTCATTTGGACATTATGTATGTCTATTAATGTACAGATCCTCTTCCCATATAAAATATTACAGTGTTCCGTCGACCTCCCTTGCTATATGTTCGATCTTTTTGATACATGTATATAATATGTATTTGAATATGTATAGTAACACTAATCTTCATTTCTCAATTTCCCCCCTCCTTTCCTTTTAGATGAGCATAGTTTGTTTTCTACGCCTGTGAGTGTCTTTCTCTTTGGAAATATGTTCATCTGTGTCAGTTATTAGATAATGCCATAAGTGATAATAGAAGATATAGGTCTTTTGCTTTCCGACCTACTTCATGTTTTGTGATTATCTCCAGGCTCATCTATGGTGCCTCAAAGAGCAGTGCTTCAATGTTTTCCATGGCTAATATTCCATTGTGTACATGGACCACTTCTTCTTGGTGCATTCCTCTGTTGATGGACACTTTCGTTGCTTCCAAGTGTTGCCTATGGTAAATATTGCTGGAGTGCAGGATTGCCAGCCTGCGATTTTTGATTTTCATTTTCTCAGGTGATAGACCCAGCAGTGGGTATGATTGATTGACTGGTATGGTAGCTCAACGTTTACCTTTTCAAGGCACCTCAATTGTGCTTTCATTAGTGGCTCGTACCACGTCCCCCTTAGAATCGAGGGTACGCATTTCTCCACAATCACGTCAGCATTTCTTGTTTGCAGCATTTTTGTTGATGGCCATTCTGACTGGTGTGAGCTGATAGGTTTTTGTAATTTGGGTTTACATGTCTGTAAAAATTCCTACAATTCATCATTTTTCCACGCCTTTTCCTTTTCTGTTAAAAGAAAAAAGAAAAAAAAGTGTGAGTATAATATACCTCTTCAAATTTTCTTTTTGGAAGGTTGCACTCTAGAATATTTTGGTCGATTTTCGACCTCAGTATTTTTTGGAGGGCAGGTGTCATTTACAGACCTGCAATTGGTGAATATTTAGTGACCTTTTGCAGTGGGTTTAAAGCTGCTGTTGTGGGAAACGGCCACAAGGATGCAGCATTTCTCCATTCCCAAATCTGGGTACTAGGGCAGCAGAGCCGTTCTGGAAGTCGTTTGCCTAGGTTGTAAATTTGAATGGAATGTGCCAGGAGAACCCCCCATAAGTTTATGTCTCATTACTCCTAGTTGGTTGTTTTAATTTTTTCAATTGGGGTAATGGTTAGAATGTTGCTTGTCCAAGGTGTACATACTCTGGTTCATCTACATATTCTATATACCTATTTATGTAGAGATCCTCTTCCCGTGTAAATTGTTACACAGTGTTCCGTAAACCTTCCTTGCTATATGGTCGGTCTTTTTGATATATGTATATAATATGTATTTGTATACCTATGGTAACGCCAATCTTCATGTATCCATTCCCCCCACCTTTCCTTGTAGATAAGCATAGTTTTTTTTAATAAGTCTGTGATTGACTTTCTCAGGGGAAATATGTTCATTTGTGTCAGTTATTAGAGAACGCGTATAAGTGATATCATAGGATATAGGACTTTTGCTTTCCGACTTACCTCATGTTCTGTGATTATCTCCAAGATCATCTATGGTGTCTCAAAGAGCAGTGTTTCATTGTTTTCCATGGCTAGTATTCATTGTGTACATGGGCCGCTTCTGCTTTTTCCTTTCATCTGTTGATGGACATTTTGGTTGCTTCACTGTCTTGTCTATTGTGAATAAGGCTGCAGTGCAGCTTTTGCAGCCCGGGTCTTCTTCATTCTGGTCTTCTCAGGTGAGAGGCCCATTGGTGCGCCTGCTGGATTGAATGGTACCTCAATTTTTCCTTTTCAACGCAGCTCCTTTCTGTTCTCATTATTAGCGTTTAACCCTTTTACATCTCACCAGCAGCTAGAGGGTACACAGTTCTCTAAAACCTCTTCAGCATTGATTGTTTGTAGACTTTTTGCCAATGGTCAGTCGACGGGTGTGAGTTGAAAACTTTTTGTAGATTAGATTGCATGAGTCTAATACTTCCTGAGGTTGAGCTTTTATCCATTTTCCTTTCTTTAAGAAGAGAGTGAGTACAACTTACCTCTTCATACTAGCTTCGTGAACATGTTGCCTGTTTTGAATTTTTTTTATCCATTCCCTACCTCAGCACAATTTTGAGGGCAGGCGTCCTTTACAGCCCTGAGTCCTTGTGAATGGTAAGTGACCATTAGCTGTGGGTTAAAAGCTGCTGTTGCGGGAATCGGCCACAAGGCGGCAGCATTTCTCCTTTACCAAATCTGGTTACTAGGGCAACAGAGCCTTACTGGAAGTGGTGTTCTAGGTTGTAAATTAGAATGGAATGTGCGAGGAAAAAGCCCTTTAAGTTTATGTCTCATTACTTCTTGTTGGTATCTTTAACTTAATTTTTATTTTTTATCACAGCAAACTTGATTACAATGTTTTGTTTGTTCTAGGTGTGCAAGATGTGGTTCTTTCACACATATACATATATCTATTTTTCTTCGGATCCTTTTCCCATGTAGGATACGACACAATGTTGAGTAGTCTTCTCTTGGTATTGCGTAGGTCTTTGGTGATTATATATTTCACATATGTTTGTATCACTCTGTTAACCTCAATACGGTAATGTATCCAATCCTCACACCTTTCCATTTGGTGAACCATAAGTTTTTTTAATGAATCTATGATAGTGTTTCTCTGTGGAAATACCTTTGTTTGTATCATTTTTTAGGTAACACCTATATGTGATATGATAGGATATGTGTCTTTCGCTTTCTCACTTACACCAAGTTGCGTGATTACTTCTAGACTCATCTATGGTGCTGCAAATGGCATTGTTTCATTTTTTCACTAGCTCATATTCCATCTGTACATGGTGCAGTTCTTCATTGTCCACCCATCTGTCGTTGGACTTTTTGGTTACTTCCATATCTTGGCGATTGTTATACTATGCAATGCAGATTTGCGTACCTGTGTCCTTCCAATTCTGTCTTCTTAGGTTATAGGTCCAGGAATAGGTCTGCTGGATCATATGGTAGCTCAATGTTTACCTTTTAAAGGCACCTCTATTCTGTTGGCTTTAGTGGCTCTTTCCAGGTTACGTCCCACTTAAAGCGGAGGGTATGCATTTCTTCCCAGCACCTTCAGCATTTATTCTTTGTAGTTTTTGCTGATGGTTATTCTGAGTGGTGTGAGCTGATACCTCTTTCTGGTTGAATTTGCATGTGTCTCATAATGCGTTGAAATTGAGCTGTAAGACATGTCCTTTTTATTTTTCCAGCTGTGATGAGAGCTTATTTCTTCAAAGTGTTTTCTTAAAGTATGTGTCACCATTTGAAATATTTTGGCCATTATCTCCCTCAAGACATTTTGAGGGCAGGTTTCATTTACAGCCCTGCAGTACTTGTTCATATGAAGTGACCATTAGCTCAGGCTTTAAACCTGCTTTTGCAGGTAACGGCCAGAGAGCGACAGCCTTTCTACGTTCCCCTTGCTGGTACTAGGGAAACAGACCTACCGGCCAGTGTTGTTTTTCGGTTATAAATTAGAGTGCAATGTGCCCGGATAAACCCACAAATGTTGATGTCTCCTTGCTTTTGTTTGTTTTTAAATTTAATTTATATTTATTATTAGAGTAATATTCCATTGTGTACGTGGACCACTTCTTCTTGGTGCATTCCTCGGTTGATGGACATTTTCATTTCTTCCAAGCGCTGCCTATGGTAAATATTGCTGGCATACAGGTTTCCCAGCCTGTGACTTTTTGATTCTCATTTTCTCAGGTGATAGGCCAAGCAGTGGTTGTGATTGATGGACTGGTAGTTCATTGTTTCCCTTTTCAAAGCACCTACATTGTGTTTTCATTAGTGGCTCTTTACATGCCCCCCCTTACAACCGAGGGTACGCATTTCTCCACACTCCCTTCACCGTTTATTTTTTGCAGCATTTTTCCTAATGGCCATTCTGACTGCTGTGAGCTGATAGGGTTTTGTAATGTGGGTATGCATGTCATGAAAATTTTTAAAATTCATCATATTCCTATGCCTTTTTCTTTTCTCTTAAAAGAAAAAACCGTGAGTACAATATAGCTCTTGAAATTGTCTTCTTCGAAGGTTGCCCTCTTCCGAATTTTTTGGTCGATTTTTGACCCCAGAAATTTTCTGGAGGGCAGGCGCCATTTACAGAACTGCAAGTTGGTGAAAATTTAGTGACCTTTTGCAGTGAGTTCAAAGCTGCTGTTGTGGGAAACGTCCACAAGGAGGTAGCATTTCTCCATTCCCCAATCTGGGTTCTAGGGCAGCAGAGCCTTTCTGGAAGTCATTGTCCAGGTTGTAAATTAGAATGGAATTTGCCTGGAGAAATCCCCATAAGTTTATGTCTCATTACTTCTTCTTGGTTTTTAAAATTTTTTAAATCTGGGTAAAGTTTAGAATATTGTTTGTCCTAGGTGTACACAATCTAGTTCATTTGGACATTATGTATGTCTATTAATGTACAGATCCTCTTCCCATATAAAATATTACAGTGTTCCGTCGACCTCCCTTGCTATATGTTCGATCTTTTTGATACATGTATATAATATGTATTTGAATATGTATAGTAACACTAATCTTCATTTCTCAATTTCCCCCCTCCTTTCCTTTTAGATGAGCATAGTTTGTTTTCTACGCCTGTGAGTGTCTTTCTCTTTGGAAATATATTCATCTGTGTCAGTTATTAGATAATGCCATAAGTGATAATAGAAGATATAGGTCTTTTGCTTTCCGACCTACTTCATGTTTTGTGATTATCTCCAGGCTCATCTATGGTGCCTCAAAGAGCAGTGCTTCAATGTTTTCCATGGCTAATATTCCATTGTGTACATGGACCACTTCTTCTTGGTGCATTCCTCTGTTGATGGACACTTTCGTTGCTTCCAAGTGTTGCCTATGGTAAATATTGCTGGAGTGCAGGATTGCCAGCCTGCGATTTTTGATTTTCATTTTCTCAGGTGATAGACCCAGCAGTGGGTATGATTGATTGACTGGTATGGTAGCTCAACGTTTACCTTTTCAAGGCACCTCAATTGTGCTTTCATTAGTGGCTCGTACCACGTCCCCCTTAGAATCGAGGGTACGCATTTCTCCACAATCACGTCAGCATTTCTTGTTTGCAGCATTTTTGTTGATGGCCATTCTGACTGGTGTGAGCTGATAGGTTTTTGTAATTTGGGTTTACATGTCTGTAAAAATTCCTACAATTCATCATTTTTCCACGCCTTTTCCTTTTCTGTTAAAAGAAAAAAGAAAAAAAAGTGTGAGTATAATATACCTCTTCAAATTTTCTTTTTGGAAGGTTGCACTCTAGAATATTTTGGTCGATTTTCGACCTCAGTATTTTTTGGAGGGCAGGTGTCATTTACAGACCTGCAATTGGTGAATATTTAGTGACCTTTTGCAGTGGGTTTAAAGCTGCTGTTGTGGGAAACGGCCACAAGGATGCAGCATTTCTCCATTCCCAAATCTGGGTACTAGGGCAGCAGAGCCGTTCTGGAAGTCGTTTGCCTAGGTTGTAAATTTGAATGGAATGTGCCAGGAGAACCCCCCATAAGTTTATGTCTCATTACTCCTAGTTGGTTGTTTTAATTTTTTCAATTGGGGTAATGGTTAGAATGTTGCTTGTCCAAGGTGTACATACTCTGGTTCATCTACATATTCTATATACCTATTTATGTAGAGATCCTCTTCCCGTGTAAATTGTTACACAGTGTTCCGTAAACCTTCCTTGCTATATGGTCGGTCTTTTTGATATATGTATATAATATGTATTTGTATACCTATGGTAACGCCAATCTTCATGTATCCATTCCCCCCACCTTTCCTTGTAGATAAGCATAGTTTTTTTTAATAAGTCTGTGATTGACTTTCTCAGGGGAAATATGTTCATTTGTGTCAGTTATTAGAGAACGCGTATAAGTGATATCATAGGATATAGGACTTTTGCTTTCCGACTTACCTCATGTTCTGTGATTATCTCCAAGATCATCTATGGTGTCTCAAAGAGCAGTGTTTCATTGTTTTCCATGGCTAGTATTCATTGTGTACATGGGCCGCTTCTGCTTTTTCCTTTCATCTGTTGATGGACATTTTGGTTGCTTCACTGTCTTGTCTATTGTGAATAAGGCTGCAGTGCAGCTTTTGCAGCCCGGGTCTTCTTCATTCTGGTCTTCTCAGGTGAGAGGCCCATTGGTGCGCCTGCTGGATTGAATGGTACCTCAATTTTTCCTTTTCAACGCAGCTCCTTTCTGTTCTCATT
Organism: Balaenoptera borealis; assembly: GCF_965194805.1. Taxonomy (NCBI): domain Eukaryota; kingdom Metazoa; phylum Chordata; class Mammalia; order Artiodactyla; family Balaenopteridae; genus Balaenoptera; species Balaenoptera borealis. Next base: position 108,504,461 of record NC_138863.1, on the reverse strand, counting down.
ATTAGCGTTTAACCCTTTTACATCTCACCAGCAGCTAGAGGGTACACAGTTCTCTAAAACCTCTTCAGCATTGATTGTTTGTAGACTTTTTGCCAATGGTCAGTCGACGGGTGTGAGTTGAAAACTTTTTGTAGATTAGATTGCATGAGTCTAATACTTCCTGAGGTTGAGCTTTTATCCATTTTCCTTTCTTTAAAAAGAGAGTGAGTACAACTTACCTCTTCATACTAGCTTCGTGAACATGTTGCCTGTTTTGAATTTTATTTATCCATTCCCTACCTCAGCACAATTTTGAGGGCAGGCGTCCTTTACAGCCCTGAGTCCTTGTGAATGGTAAGTGACCATTAGCTGTGGGTTAAAAGCTGCTGTTGCGGGAATCGGCCACAAGGCGGCAGCATTTCTCCTTTACCAAATCTGGTTACTAGGGCAACAGAGCCTTACTGGAAGTGGTGTTCTAGGTTGTAAATTAGAATGGAATGTGCGAGGAAAAAGCCCTTTAAGTTTATGTCTCATTACTTCTTGTTGGTATCTTTAACTTAATTTTTATTTTTTATCACAGCAAACTTGATTACAATGTTTTGTTTGTTCTAGGTGTGCAAGATGTGGTTCTTTCACACATATACATATATCTATTTTTCTTCGGATCCTTTTCCCATGTAGGATACGACACAATGTTGAGTAGTCTTCTCTTGGTATTGCGTAGGTCTTTGGTGATTATATATTTCACATATGTTTGTATCACTCTGTTAACCTCAATACGGTAATGTATCCAATCCTCACACCTTTCCATTTGGTGAACCATAAGTTTTTTTAATGAATCTATGATAGTGTTTCTCTGTGGAAATACCTTTGTTTGTATCATTTTTTAGGTAACACCTATATGTGATATGATAGGATATGTGTCTTTCGCTTTCTCACTTACACCAAGTTGCGTGATTACTTCTAGACTCATCTATGGTGCTGCAAATGGCATTGTTTCATTTTTTCACTAGCTCATATTCCATCTGTACATGGTGCAGTTCTTCATTGTCCACCCATCTGTCGTTGGACTTTTTGGTTACTTCCATATCTTGGCGATTGTTATACTATGCAATGCAGATTTGCGTACCTGTGTCCTTCCAATTCTGTCTTCTTAGGTTATAGGTCCAGGAATAGGTCTGCTGGATCATATGGTAGCTCAATGTTTACCTTTTAAAGGCACCTCTATTCTGTTGGCTTTAGTGGCTCTTTCCAGGTTACGTCCCACTTAAAGCGGAGGGTATGCATTTCTTCCCAGCACCTTCAGCATTTATTCTTTGTAGTTTTTGCTGATGGTTATTCTGAGTGGTGTGAGCTGATACCTCTTTCTGGTTGAATTTGCATGTGTCTCATAATGCGTTGAAATTGAGCTGTAAGACATGTCCTTTTTATTTTTCCAGCTGTGATGAGAGCTTATTTCTTCAAAGTGTTTTCTTAAAGTATGTGTCACCATTTGAAATATTTTGGCCATTATCTCCCTCAAGACATTTTGAGGGCAGGTTTCATTTACAGCCCTGCAGTACTTGTTCATATGAAGTGACCATTAGCTCAGGCTTTAAACCTGCTTTTGCAGGTAACGGCCAGAGAGCGACAGCCTTTCTACGTTCCCCTTGCTGGTACTAGGGAAACAGACCTACCGGCCAGTGTTGTTTTTCGGTTATAAATTAGAGTGCAATGTGCCCGGATAAACCCACAAATGTTGATGTCTCCTTGCTTTTGTTTGTTTTTAAATTTAATTTATATTTATTATTAGAGTAATATTCCATTGTGTACGTGGACCACTTCTTCTTGGTGCATTCCTCGGTTGATGGACATTTTCATTTCTTCCAAGCGCTGCCTATGGTAAATATTGCTGGCATACAGGTTTCCCAGCCTGTGACTTTTTGATTCTCATTTTCTCAGGTGATAGGCCAAGCAGTGGTTGTGATTGATGGACTGGTAGTTCATTGTTTCCCTTTTCAAAGCACCTACATTGTGTTTTCATTAGTGGCTCTTTACATGCCCCCCCTTACAACCGAGGGTACGCATTTCTCCACACTCCCTTCACCGTTTATTTTTTGCAGCATTTTTCCTAATGGCCATTCTGACTGCTGTGAGCTGATAGGGTTTTGTAATGTGGGTATGCATGTCATGAAAATTTTTAAAATTCATCATATTCCTATGCCTTTTTCTTTTCTCTTAAAAGAAAAAACCGTGAGTACAATATAGCTCTTGAAATTGTCTTCTTCGAAGGTTGCCCTCTTCCGAATTTTTTGGTCGATTTTTGACCCCAGAAATTTTCTGGAGGGCAGGCGCCATTTACAGAACTGCAAGTTGGTGAAAATTTAGTGACCTTTTGCAGTGAGTTCAAAGCTGCTGTTGTGGGAAACGTCCACAAGGAGGTAGCATTTCTCCATTCCCCAATCTGGGTTCTAGGGCAGCAGAGCCTTTCTGGAAGTCATTGTCCAGGTTGTAAATTAGAATGGAATTTGCCTGGAGAAATCCCCATAAGTTTATGTCTCATTACTTCTTCTTGGTTTTTAAAATTTTTTAAATCTGGGTAAAGTTTAGAATATTGTTTGTCCTAGGTGTACACAATCTAGTTCATTTGGACATTATGTATGTCTATTAATGTACAGATCCTCTTCCCATATAAAATATTACAGTGTTCCGTCGACCTCCCTTGCTATATGTTCGATCTTTTTGATACATGTATATAATATGTATTTGAATATGTATAGTAACACTAATCTTCATTTCTCAATTTCCCCCCTCCTTTCCTTTTAGATGAGCATAGTTTGTTTTCTACGCCTGTGAGTGTCTTTCTCTTTGGAAATATATTCATCTGTGTCAGTTATTAGATAATGCCATAAGTGATAATAGAAGATATAGGTCTTTTGCTTTCCGACCTACTTCATGTTTTGTGATTATCTCCAGGCTCATCTATGGTGCCTCAAAGAGCAGTGCTTCAATGTTTTCCATGGCTAATATTCCATTGTGTACATGGACCACTTCTTCTTGGTGCATTCCTCTGTTGATGGACACTTTCGTTGCTTCCAAGTGTTGCCTATGGTAAATATTGCTGGAGTGCAGGATTGCCAGCCTGCGATTTTTGATTTTCATTTTCTCAGGTGATAGACCCAGCAGTGGGTATGATTGATTGACTGGTATGGTAGCTCAACGTTTACCTTTTCAAGGCACCTCAATTGTGCTTTCATTAGTGGCTCGTACCACGTCCCCCTTAGAATCGAGGGTACGCATTTCTCCACAATCACGTCAGCATTTCTTGTTTGCAGCATTTTTGTTGATGGCCATTCTGACTGGTGTGAGCTGATAGGTTTTTGTAATTTGGGTTTACATGTCTGTAAAAATTCCTACAATTCATCATTTTTCCACGCCTTTTCCTTTTCTGTTAAAAGAAAAAAGAAAAAAAAGTGTGAGTATAATATACCTCTTCAAATTTTCTTTTTGGAAGGTTGCACTCTAGAATATTTTGGTCGATTTTCGACCTCAGTATTTTTTGGAGGGCAGGTGTCATTTACAGACCTGCAATTGGTGAATATTTAGTGACCTTTTGCAGTGGGTTTAAAGCTGCTGTTGTGGGAAACGGCCACAAGGATGCAGCATTTCTCCATTCCCAAATCTGGGTACTAGGGCAGCAGAGCCGTTCTGGAAGGCGTTTGCCTAGGTTGTAAATTTGAATGGAATGTGCCAGGAGAACCCCCCATAAGTTTATGTCTCATTACTCCTAGTTGGTTGTTTTAATTTTTTCAATTGGGGTAATGGTTAGAATGTTGCTTGTCCAAGGTGTACATACTCTGGTTCATCTACATATTCTATATACCTATTTATGTAGAGATCCTCTTCCCGTGTAAATTGTTACACAGTGTTCCGTAAACCTTCCTTGCTATATGGTCGGTCTTTTTGATATATGTATATAATATGTATTTGTATACCTATGGTAACGCCAATCTTCATGTATCCATTCCCCCCACCTTTCCTTGTAGATAAGCATAGTTTTTTTTAATAAGTCTGTGATTGACTTTCTCAGGGGAAATATGTTCATTTGTGTCAGTTATTAGAGAACGCGTATAAGTGATATCATAGGATATAGGACTTTTGCTTTCCGACTTACCTCATGTTCTGTGATTATCTCCAAGATCATCTATGGTGTCTCAAAGAGCAGTGTTTCATTGTTTTCCATGGCTAGTATTCATTGTGTACATGGGCCGCTTCTGCTTTTTCCTTTCATCTGTTGATGGACATTTTGGTTGCTTCACTGTCTTGTCTATTGTGAATAAGGCTGCAGTGCAGCTTTTGCAGCCCGGGTCTTCTTCATTCTGGTCTTCTCAGGTGAGAGGCCCATTGGTGCGCCTGCTGGATTGAATGGTACCTCAATTTTTCCTTTTCAACGCAGCTCCTTTCTGTTCTCATTATTAGCGTTTAACCCTTTTACATCTCACCAGCAGCTAGAGGGTACACAGTTCTCTAAAACCTCTTCAGCATTGATTGTTTGTAGACTTTTTGCCAATGGTCAGTCGACGGGTGTGAGTTGAAAACTTTTTGTAGATTAGATTGCATGAGTCTAATACTTCCTGAGGTTGAGCTTTTATCCATTTTCCTTTCTTTAAGAAGAGAGTGAGTACAACTTACCTCTTCATACTAGCTTCGTGAACATGTTGCCTGTTTTGAATTTTTTTTATCCATTCCCTACCTCAGCACAATTTTGAGGGCAGGCGTCCTTTACAGCCCTGAGTCCTTGTGAATGGTAAGTGACCATTAGCTGTGGGTTAAAAGCTGCTGTTGCGGGAATCGGCCACAAGGCGGCAGCATTTCTCCTTTACCAAATCTGGTTACTAGGGCAACAGAGCCTTACTGGAAGTGGTGTTCTAGGTTGTAAATTAGAATGGAATGTGCGAGGAAAAAGCCCTTTAAGTTTATGTCTCATTACTTCTTGTTGGTATCTTTAACTTAATTTTTATTTTTTATCACAGCAAACTTGATTACAATGTTTTGTTTGTTCTAGGTGTGCAAGATGTGGTTCTTTCACACATATACATATATCTATTTTTCTTCGGATCCTTTTCCCATGTAGGATACGACACAATGTTGAGTAGTCTTCTCTTGGTATTGCGTAGGTCTTTGGTGATTATATATTTCACATATGTTTGTATCACTCTGTTAACCTCAATACGGTAATGTATCCAATCCTCACACCTTTCCATTTGGTGAACCATAAGTTTTTTTAATGAATCTATGATAGTGTTTCTCTGTGGAAATACCTTTGTTTGTATCATTTTTTAGGTAACACCTATATGTGATATGATAGGATATGTGTCTTTCGCTTTCTCACTTACACCAAGTTGCGTGATTACTTCTAGACTCATCTATGGTGCTGCAAATGGCATTGTTTCATTTTTTCACTAGCTCATATTCCATCTGTACATGGTGCAGTTCTTCATTGTCCACCCATCTGTCGTTGGACTTTTTGGTTACTTCCATATCTTGGCGATTGTTATACTATGCAATGCAGATTTGCGTACCTGTGTCCTTCCAATTCTGTCTTCTTAGGTTATAGGTCCAGGAATAGGTCTGCTGGATCATATGGTAGCTCAATGTTTACCTTTTAAAGGCACCTCTATTCTGTTCGCTTTAGTGGCTCTTTCCAGGTTACGTCCCACTTAAAGCGGAGGGTATGCATTTCTTCCCAGCACCTTCAGCATTTATTCTTTGTAGTTTTTGCTGATGGTTATTCTGAGTGGTGTGAGCTGATACCTCTTTCTGGTTGAATTTGCATGTGTCTCATAATGCGTTGAAATTGAGCTGTAAGACATGTCCTTTTTATTTTTCCAGCTGTGATGAGAGCTTATTTCTTCAAAGTGTTTTCTTAAAGTATGTGTCACCATTTGAAATATTTTGGCCATTATCTCCCTCAAGACATTTTGAGGGCAGGTTTCATTTACAGCCCTGCAGTACTTGTTCATATGAAGTGACCATTAGCTCAGGCTTTAAACCTGCTTTTGCAGGTAACGGCCAGAGAGCGGCAGCCTTTCTACGTTCCCCTTGCTGGTACTAGGGAAACAGACCTACCGGCCAGTGTTGTTTTTCGGTTATAAATTAGAGTGCAATGTGCCCGGATAAACCCACAAATGTTGATGTCTCCTTGCTTTTGTTTGTTTTTAAATTTAATTTATATTTATTATTAGAGTAATATTCCATTGTGTACGTGGACCACTTCTTCTTGGTGCATTCCTCGGTTGATGGACATTTTCATTTCTTCCAAGCGCTGCCTATGGTAAATATTGCTGGCATACAGGTTTCCCAGCCTGTGACTTTTTGATTCTCATTTTCTCAGGTGATAGGCCAAGCAGTGGTTGTGATTGATGGACTGGTAGTTCATTGTTTCCCTTTTCAAAGCACCTACATTGTGTTTTCATTAGTGGCTCTTTACATGCCCCCCCTTACAACCGAGGGTACGCATTTCTCCACACTCCCTTCACCGTTTATTTTTTGCAGCATTTTTCCTAATGGCCATTCTGACTGCTGTGAGCTGATAGGGTTTTGTAATGTGGGTATGCATGTCATGAAAATTTTTAAAATTCATCATATTCCTATGCCTTTATCTTTTCTCTTAAAAGAAAAAACCGTGAGTACAATATAGCTCTTGAAATTGTCTTCTTCGAAGGTTGCCCTCTTCTGAATTTTTTGGTCGATTTTTGACCCCAGAAATTTTCTGGAGGGCAGGCGCCATTTACAGAACTGCAAGTTGGTGAAAATTTAGTGACCTTTTGCAGTGAGTTCAAAGCTGCTGTTGTGGGAAACGTCCACAAGGAGGTAGCATTTCTCCATTCCCCAATCTGGGTTCTAGGGCAGCAGAGCCTTTCTGGAAGTCATTGTCCAGGTTGTAAATTAGAATGGAATTTGCCTGGAGAAATCCCCATAAGTTTATGTCTCATTACTTCTTCTTGGTTTTTAAAATTTTTAAAATCTGGGTAAAGTTTAGAATATTGTTTGTCCTAGGTGTACACAATCTAGTTCATTTGGACATTATGTATGTCTATTAATGTACAGATCCTCTTCCCATATAAAATATTACAGTGTTCCGTCGACCTCCCTTGCTATATGTTCGATCTTTTTGATACATGTATATAATATGTATTTGAATATGTATAGTAACACTAATCTTCATTTCTCAATTTCCCCCCTCCTTTCCTTTTAGATGAGCATAGTTTGTTTTCTACGCCTGTGAGTGTCTTTCTCTTTGGAAATATGTTCATCTGTGTCAGTTATTAGATAATGCCATAAGTGATAATAGAAGATATAGGTCTTTTGCTTTCCGACCTACTTCATGTTTTGTGATTATCTCCAGGCTCATCTATGGTGCCTCAAAGAGCAGTGCTTCAATGTTTTCCATGGCTAATATTCCATTGTGTACATGGACCACTTCTTCTTGGTGCATTCCTCTGTTGATGGACACTTTCGTTGCTTCCAAGTGTTGCCTATGGTAAATATTGCTGGAGTGCAGGATTGCCAGCCTGCGATTTTTGATTTTCATTTTCTCAGGTGATAGACCCAGCAGTGGGTATGATTGATTGACTGGTATGGTAGCTCAACGTTTACCTTTTCAAGGCACCTCAATTGTGCTTTCATTAGTGGCTCGTACCACGTCCCCCTTAGAATCGAGGGTACGCATTTCTCCACAATCACGTCAGCATTTCTTGTTTGCAGCATTTTTGTTGATGGCCATTCTGACTGGTGTGAGCTGATAGGTTTTTGTAATTTGGGTTTACATGTCTGTAAAAATTCCTACAATTCATCATTTTTCCACGCCTTTTCCTTTTCTGTTAAAAGAAAAAAGAAAAAAAAGTGTGAGTATAATATACCTCTTCAAATTTTCTTTTTGGAAGGTTGCACTCTAGAATATTTTGGTCGATTTTCGACCTCAGTATTTTTTGGAGGGCAGGTGTCATTTACAGACCTGCAATTGGTGAATATTTAGTGACCTTTTGCAGTGGGTTTAAAGCTGCTGTTGTGGGAAACGGCCACAAGGATGCAGCATTTCTCCATTCCCAAATCTGGGTACTAGGGCAGCAGAGCCGTTCTGGAAGTCGTTTGCCTAGGTTGTAAATTTGAATGGAATGTGCCAGGAGAACCCCCCATAAGTTTATGTCTCATTACTCCTAGTTGGTTGTTTTAATTTTTTCAATTGGGGTAATGGTTAGAATGTTGCTTGTCCAAGGTGTACATACTCTGGTTCATCTACATATTCTATATACCTATTTATGTAGAGATCCTCTTCCCGTGTAAATTGTTACACAGTGTTCCGTAAACCTTCCTTGCTATATGGTCGGTCTTTTTGATATATGTATATAATATGTATTTGTATACCTATGGTAACGCCAATCTTCATGTATCGATTCCCCCCACCTTTCCTTGTAGATAAGCATAGTTTTTTTTAATAAGTCTGTGATTGACTTTCTCAGGGGAAATATGTTCATTTGTGTCAGTTATTAGAGAACGCGTATAAGTGATATCATAGGATATAGGACTTTTGCTTTCCGACTTACCTCATGTTCTGTGATTATCTCCAAGATCATCTATGGTGTCTCAAAGAGCAGTGTTTCATTGTTTTCCATGGCTAGTATTCATTGTGTACATGGGCCGCTTCTGCTTTTTCCTTTCATCTGTTGATGGACATTTTGGTTGCTTCACTGTCTTGTCTATTGTGAATAAGGCTGCAGTGCAGCTTTTGCAGCCCGGGTCTTCTTCATTCTGGTCTTCTCAGGTGAGAGGCCCATTGGTGCGCCTGCTGGATTGAATGGTACCTCAATTTTTCCTTTTCAACGCAGCTCCTTTCTGTTCTCATTATTAGCGTTTAACCCTTTTACATCTCACCAGCAGCTAGAGGGTACACAGTTCTCTAAAACCTCTTCAGCATTGATTGTTTGTAGACTTTTTGCCAATGGTCAGTCGACGGGTGTGAGTTGAAAACTTTTTGTAGATTAGATTGCATGAGTCTAATACTTCCTGAGGTTGAGCTTTTATCCATTTTCCTTTCTTTAAAAAGAGAGTGAGTACAACTTACCTCTTCATACTAGCTTCGTGAACATGTTGCCTGTTTTGAATTTTATTTATCCATTCCCTACCTCAGCACAATTTTGAGGGCAGGCGTCCTTTACAGCCCTGAGTCCTTGTGAATGGTAAGTGACCATTAGCTGTGGGTTAAAAGCTGCTGTTGCGGGAATCGGCCACAAGGCGGCAGCATTTCTCCTTTACCAAATCTGGTTACTAGGGCAACAGAGCCTTACTGGAAGTGGTGTTCTAGGTTGTAAATTAGAATGGAATGTGCGAGGAAAAAGCCCTTTAAGTTTATGTCTCATTACTTCTTGTTGGTATCTTTAACTTAATTTTTATTTTTTATCACAGCAAACTTGATTACAATGTTTTGTTTGTTCTAGGTGTGCAAGATGTGGTTCTTTCACACATATACATATATCTATTTTTCTTCGGATCCTTTTCCCATGTAGGATACGACACAATGTTGAGTAGTCTTCTCTTGGTATTGCGTAGGTCTTTGGTGATTATATATTTCACATATGTTTGTATCACTCTGTTAACCTTAATACGGTAATGTATCCAATCCTCACACCTTTCCATTTGGTGAACCATAAGTTTTTTTAATGAATCTATGATAGTGTTTCTCTGTGGAAATACCTTTGTTTGTATCATTTTTTAGGTAACACCTATATGTGATATGATAGGATATGTGTCTTTCGCTTTCTCACTTACACCAAGTTGCGTGATTACTTCTAGACTCATCTATGGTGCTGCAAATGGCATTGTTTCATTTTTTCACTAGCTCATATTCCATCTGTACATGGTGCAGTTCTTCATTGTCCACCCATCTGTCGTTGGACTTTTTGGTTACTTCCATATCTTGGCGATTGTTATACTATGCAATGCAGACTTGCGTACCTGTGTCCTTCCAATTCTGTCTTCTTAGGTTATAGGTCCAGGAATAGGTCTGCTGGATCATATGGTAGCTCAATGTTTACCTTTTAAAGGCACCTCTATTCTGTTCGCTTTAGTGGCTCTTTCCAGGTTACGTCCCACTTAAAGCGGAGGGTATGCATTTCTTCCCAGCACCTTCAGCATTTATTCTTTGTAGTTTTTGCTGATGGTTATTCTGAGTGGTGTGAGCTGATACCTCTTTCTGGTTGAATTTGCATGTGTCTCATAATGCGTTGAAATTGAGCTGTAAGACATGTCCTTTTTATTTTTCCAGCTGTGATGAGAGCTTATTTCTTCAAAGTGTTTTCTTAAAGTATGTGTCACCATTTGAAATATTTTGGCCATTATCTCCCTCAAGACATTTTGAGGGCAGGTTTCATTTACAGCCCTGCAGTACTTGTTCATATGAAGTGACCATTAGCTCAGGCTTTAAACCTGCTTTTGCAGGTAACGGCCAGAGAGCGGCAGCCTTTCTACGTTCCCCTTGCTGGTACTAGGGAAACAGACCTACCGGCCAGTGTTGTTTTTCGGTTATAAATTAGAGTGCAATGTGCCCGGATAAACCCACAAATGTTGATGTCTCCTTGCTTTTGTTTGTTTTTAAATTTAATTTATATTTATTATTAGAGTAATATTCCATTGTGTACGTGGACCACTTCTTCTTGGTGCATTCCTCGGTTGATGGACATTTTCATTTCTTCCAAGCGCTGCCTATGGTAAATATTGCTAGCATACAGGTTTCCCAGCCTGTGACTTTTTGATTCTCATTTTCTCAGGTGATAGGCCAAGCAGTGGTTGTGATTGATGGACTGGTAGTTCATTGTTTCCCTTTTCAAAGCACCTACATTGTGTTTTCATTAGTGGCTCTTTACATGCCCCCCCTTACAACCGAGGGTACGCATTTCTCCACACTCCCTTCACCGTTTATTTTTTGCAGCATTTTTCCTAATGGCCATTCTGACTGCTGTGAGCTGATAGGGTTTTGTAATGTGGGTATGCATGTCATGAAAATTTTTAAAATTCATCATATTCCTATGCCTTTTTCTTTTCTCTTAAAAGAAAAAACCGTGAGTACAATATAGCTCTTGAAATTGTCTTCTTCGAAGGTTGCCCTCTTCCGAATTTTTTGGTCGATTTTTGACCCCAGAAATTTTCTGGAGGGCAGGCGCAATTTACAGAACTGCAAGTTGGTGAAAATTTAGTGACCTTTTGCAGTGAGTTCAAAGCTGCTGTTGTGGGAAACGTCCACAAGGAGGTAGCATTTCTCCATTCCCCAATCTGGGTTCTAGGGCACCAGAGCCTTTCTGGAAGTCATTGTCCAGGTTGTAAATTAGAATGGAATTTGCCTGGAGAAATCCCCATAAGTTTATGTCTCATTACTTCTTCTTGGTTTTTAAAATTTTTAAAATCTGGGTAAAGTTTAGAATATTGTTTGTCCTAGGTGTACACAATCTAGTTCATTTGGACATTATGTATGTCTATTAATGTACAGATCCTCTTCCCATATAAAATATTACAGTGTTCCGTCGACCTCCCTTGCTATATGTTCGATCTTTTTGATACATGTATATAATATGTATTTGAATATGTATAGTAACACTAATCTTCATTTCTCAATTTCCCCCCTCCTTTCCTTTTAGATGAGCATAGTTTGTTTTCTACGCCTGTGAGTGTCTTTCTCTTTGGAAATATGTTCATCTGTGTCAGTTATTAGATAATGCCATAAGTGATAATAGAAGATATAGGTCTTTTGCTTTCCGACCTACTTCATGTTTTGTGATTATCTCCAGGCTCATCTATGGTGCCTCAAAGAGCAGTGCTTCAATGTTTTCCATGGCTAATATTCCATTGTGTACATGGACCACTTCTTCTTGGTGCATTCCTCTGTTGATGGACACTTTCGTTGCTTCCAAGTGTTGCCTATGGTAAATATTGCTGGAGTGCAGGATTGCCAGCCTGCGATTTTTGATTTTCATTTTCTCAGGTGATAGACCCAGCAGTGGGTATGATTGATTGACTGGTATGGTAGCTCAACGTTTACCTTTTCAAGGCACCTCAATTGTGCTTTCATTAGTGGCTCTTACCACGTGCCCCTTAGAATCGAGGGTACGCATTTCTCCACAATCAAGTCAGCATTTCTTGTTTGCAGCATTTTTGTTGATGGCCATTCTGACTGGTGTGAGCTGATAGGTTTTTGTAATTTTGGTTTACATGTCTGTAAAAATTCCTACAATTCATCATTTTTCCACGCCTTTTCCTTTTCTGTTAAAATAAAAAAAAAAAAGTGTGAGTACAATATACCTCTTCAAATTTTCTTTTTGGAAGGTTGCACTCTAGAATATTTTGGTCGATTTTCGACCTCAGTATTTTTTGGAGGGCAGGTGTCATTTACAGACCTGCAATTGGTGAATATTTAGTGACCTTTTGCAGTGGGTTTAAAGCTGCTGTTGTGGGAAACGGCCACAAGGATGCAGCATTTCTCCATTCACAAATCTGGGTACTAGGGCAGCAGAGCCGTTCTGGAAGTCGTTTGCCTAGGTTGTAAATTTGAATGGAATGTGCCAGGAGAACCCCCCATAAGTTTATGTCTCATTACTCCTAGTTCATTGTTTTAATTTTTTCAATTGGGGTAATGGATAGAATGTTGCTTGTCCAAGGTGTACATACTCTGGTTCATCTACATATTCTATATACCTATTTATGTAGAGATCCTCTTCCCGTGTAAATTGTTACACAGTGTTCCGTAAACCTTCCTTGCTATATGGTCGGTCTTTTTGATATATGTATATAATATGTATTTGTATACATATGGTAACGCCAATCATCATGTATCCATTCCCCCCACCTTTCCTTGTAGATAAGCATAGTTTTTTTTAATAAGTCTGTGATTGACTTTCTCAGTGGAAATATGTTCATTTGTGTCAGTTATTAGAGAACGCGTATAAGTGATATCATAGGATATAGGACTTTTGCTTTCCGACTTACCTCATGTTCTGTGATTATCTCCAAGATCATCTATGGTGTCTCAAAGAGCAGTGTTTCATTGTTTTCCATGGCTAGTATTCATTGTGTACATGGACCGCTTCTTCTTTTTCCTTTCATCTGTTGATGGACATTTTGGTTGCTTCACTGTCTTGTCTATTGTGAATAAGGCTGCAGTGCAGCTTTTGCAGCCCGGGTCTTCTTCATTCTGGTCTTCTCAGGTGAGAGGCCCATTGGTGCGCCTGCTGGATTGAATGGTACCTCAATTTTTCCTTTTCAACGCAGCTCCTTCCTGTTCTCATTATTAGCGTTTAACCCTTTTACATCTCACCAGCAGCTAGAGGGTACACAGTTCTCTAAAACCTCTTCAGCATTGATTGTTTGTAGACTTTTTGCAGATGGTCAGTCGACTGGTGTAAGTTGAAACTTTTTGTACATTAGATTGCATGGGTCTAACACTCCCTGAGGTTGAGCTTTTCTCCATTTTCCTTGTTTTTTGAACGAGCGTGAGTAAAACTTAACTCTTCATACTCTCTTCTTGAAACATTTGCCTGTTTGGAATTTTTTTGTCCATTCCCTACTTCAGCACAATTTTTTAGGGCAGGTGTCCTTTACAGCCCTGAGTCCTTGTGAATGTTAAGGGACCATTAGCTGTGAGTTTAAAGCTGCTCTTGCAGGAAACGGCCACAAGGTGGCAGCATTTCTCCTTTACCAAATTTGGTAACTGGGGAAACAGAGCCTTAGTGGAAGGGGTGTTCTAGGTTGTAAATTCGAATGGAATGTGCCAGGAAAAAAGCCCTTTCAGTTTACGTCTCATTACTTCTTGTTCATATTTGTAATTTACTTTTTAGTTTTGATCCCAGCAAATTTGATTACAATGTTCTAGGTGTGCAAGATGTGGTTCTTTCACACATATACGTGTATCTATTCTTCCTCGCATCCTTTTCCCATGTAGGTTATGACACAATGTTGAGTAGTCTTCTCCTGGTCTTCCGTACGTCTTTGGTAGTTATATATTTCACATGGTTTGTATATCTCTGTTCACCCCAATATGGTAATGTATCCAACCCTCATCCCTTTCTATTTGGTGAACCGTAAGTTTTTTTAATGAATCTGTGATTGCCTTTCTCTGTGGAAATATCTTCATTGGTATCAATTTTTAAGTAACTCCTAAAAGTGATATGATAGGATATGTGTCTTTTGCTTTCTCACTTACTACAGGTTGCGTGGTTATGTCTAGACTCATCTATGGTGCTGCAAATGGCATTGTTTCATTTTTTTCACTAGCGAATATTCCATCTGTACATGGAGGAGTTCTTCTTTGTCCACCCATCTGTTGGTGGAGTTTTTGGTTACTTCCATATCTTGGCTATTGAAATAGTGTGCAATGCAGATTTGCCTGCCTGTGTCTTTCCAATTCTCTCTTCTTAGATTATAGGTCGGGGAGTGGGCCTGCTGGATCATATGGTAGCTCAATGTTTACCTTTTTAAGGCACCTCCATTCTGCTCTCATTCGTGGCCCTTTGCAAGTTACGTCCCACTTGGAGTTGAGGGTATGCATTTCCCCACAACACCTTCAGCATTTATTGTTTGTAGTTTTCTTGCTGATGGTTATTCTGACAAGTGTGAGCTGATACCTCTTTGTGGTTGAATTCGCATGTGCCTCATAATCCGTTGAAATTGACCTTGAAGGCATGTCCTTTTTATTTTTCAAGCTGTGATTACCCCTTAGTTCTTCAAAGTGTTCTCTTAAAGTATGTGTCCCATTTTGAAATGTTTTGGCCATTACCTCCCTCAAGACATTTTGAGGGCAGGTTTCATTTACAGTTCTGCAGTACTTGTTCCTATGAAATGACCATTAGCACAGGCTTTAAAGCTGCTTTTGCAGGTAACTGCCAGAGGGCGGCAGCCTTTCTATGTTCCCCAAGCTGGTAACTAGGGAAAAGCCCTTGCGGCCTGTGGAGTTTCTCGGTTATAAATTAGAGTGGAGTGTGCCCGGACAAACCCACACAAGCTGATGTCTCCTTACTTTGGTTGGATTTTTAAATTTACTTTTTATTTTTTATTGGAGTAATTTTCCACTGAGTACGTGGACCACTTCTACTTTGTGCATTCCTCGGTTGATGGACATTTTCATTGCTTCCAAGTGTTGCCTATGGTAAATATCGTTGGAGTGCAGGATTGCCAGCCTGTGACTTTTGGATTCTCATTTTCTCAGGTGATAGGCCCAGCAGTGGGTGTGATTGATTGACTGGTAGCACCGTGTTTCCCTTTTCAAAGCACCTTCTTTGTGTTTTCATTAGTGGCTCTTACCACGTCCCCCTTAGAATCGAGGGTACGCATTTCTCCACAATCGATTTAGCATTTATTGTTTGCAGCCTTTATGCTAATGGCCCTACTGGCTGCTGTGAGCTGATAGGGTTTTGTAATTTGGGTTTGCATGTCTTTGAAAATTCGTAAAACTCATCATTTTTCTCCGCCGTTTTCTTTTCTGTTAAAAAAAGGAAACAATTGGGAGTACAGTATAACTCTTGAAATGGTCTTCTTGGAAGGTTGCCCTCTTTTGAATTTTTTGGTCGATTTTCCACGCCAGAGTTGTTTTAGAGAGCAGGTGTCATTTCCCGAACTGCAAGTTGGGTGAATATTTAGGGACCTTTAGCAATGGGTTTAAAGCTGCTGTTGTGGGAAGTGGCCTCAAGGAGGCAGCATTTCTCCATTCCCAAATCTGGGTACTAGGGCAGCAGAGCCTTTCTGGAAGTCGTGTTCCTAGGTTGTAAATTACATTGGACTGTGCATGGAGAAACCCCCATAAGTTTATGTCTCATTATTTCTTCTTGGTTTTTAAAAGTGTTTTAATTGGGGTAAAGCTTAGAATATTGTTATTCCTAGGTGTACGCCATCTGGTTCATTTGTACATTATATATGTCTATTCAAGTACAGATCCTCTTCCCACGTAAAATGTTACAGAGGGTTCCGCAGACCTCCCTTGCTATATGGTCGGTCTTTTTGAGATATGGATATAATATGTGTTTGTATACATATAGTAACACTAATCTTAATTTATCCATTCCCCCCACCTTTCCTTTGAGATGAGCATAGTTTGTTTTCTAAGTCTGTGAGTGTCTTTCTCTGTGGAAATACGTTCATTTGTGTCAGTTATTAGATAACGCCTATAAGTGATATCATAGAATATAGGTCTTTTACTTTCCGACTTACCTCCTGTTTCGTGATTATCTCCAGACTCATTTGTGGTGCCTCAGAGAGCAATGGTTCGTTGTTTTCCATGGCTAATATTCCATTGCGTACATGGACCACTGCTTCTTTATCCATTCACCTCTTGTTGGATATTTTGATTGCTTCACTGTCTTGGCTATTGTGAATAAGGCTGCACTGCAGCTTTTGCGGCCTGTGTCTTCTCGATTCTTGTCTTCTCAGGTGAGAGGTCCATTGGTGCGCCTGCTGGATTGAATGGTACCTCCGTTTTTACTTTTAAACACAGCTCCTTTCTGTTCTCATTATTGGCTGTTACCCCTTTACGTCTCACCAGCAGGTAGAGGGGACACAGTTCTTTAAAACCCCTTCAGCATTTATTGTTTGTAGACTTTTTGCTGATGGTCAGTCGACTGGTGTAAGTTGAAACTTTTTGTACATTAGATTGCATGGGTCTAACACTCCCTGAGGTTGAGCTTTTCTCCATTTTCCTTGTTTTTTGAACGAGCGTGAGTAAAACTTAACTCTTCATACTCTCTTCTTGAAACATTTGCCTGTTTGGAATTTTTTTGTCCATTCCCTACTTCAGCACAATTTTTTAGGGCAGGTGTCCTTTACAGCCCTGAGTCCTTGTGAATGTTAAGGGACCATTAGCTGTGAGTTTAAAGCTGCTCTTGCAGGAAACGGCCACAAGGTGGCAGCATTTCTCCTTTACCAAATTTGGTAACTGGGGAAACAGAGCCTTAGTGGAAGGGGTGTTCTAGGTTGTAAATTCGAATGGAATGTGCCAGGAAAAACACCCTGAAGTTTATGTGTCATTACTTCTTGTTCATTATTTTAATTTTTAGAATATTGTTTTTCCTAGTTGCACACATTCTGTTTCAATTGTACATTACATATATTTCTTCATGTACAGATCACCTTCTCATGTAAATTATTAAGAGTGTTCCATAGACCTCCATTTCTATATGGTCGGTCTTTTTGATATATGTATTTAATATGTATTTCTATACGTATGCTCACTGTTATCTTAAACATAAGCATAGTTTGTATTCTAACTCTGTGAGTGTCTTTCTCGTTGGAAATATGTTCATTTGTGTCAGTTGTTAGATAATGCCTATAAGTAATATCATAGTATATTTGTCTTTTGCTTTCCGAATTACCTCATGTTCTGTGATTATATCTAGGTTCATCTACGGTGCTGCAAAGAGCAGTTTCATTGTTTTCCATGGCAAATATTCCATTGTGTACCCCGACCACTTCTTCTTTCTCTATTCATGTTGATGGGCATTTTGGTTGCTTCCTTGTCTTGCCTATCGTGAATACTGCTTCAGTGCAGCTTTTGCAGCCTTTGTCTTCTCGATTCTGCTCTTCTCTGGTGATAGGCCCAGCTCTGGTCCTGCTGGATCAAATGGTGGCTCAATTTTTACTTTTAAACGCAGCTCCTTTCTCTTCTCATTATTGGCTCTTACCACTTTACATCTCACCAGCCGCTACAGGGCACAGAGTTGGCTAAAACACCTTCAGCATTTATTGTTTGTAGACGTTTTGCTAATGGTTATTTGACTGGTGCGAGTTGAAACTTTTTGTAGATTGGATTTGCATTAGTCTAATAATTCTTTATGTTTAGTTTATATCCATTTTCCTTTTTAAAAAAAAGTGAGTAAAACTTACCCCTTAAAAAAAAGTGAGTAAAACTTACCAATGATCTTCTTGAAAAATTTGCTGTGTGTTGAGTTTTGTGCCCATTCCCTGCCTCAGGACATTTTTTGAGGGCAGGTGTCCTTTACAGCCCTGATTCCTTGTGAATATTAACTGACCATTAGCTGTGGGGTTAAAGCTGGTCTTGCGTTAAATGGCCACAAGGAGGCAGCATTTCTACATTTCCAACTCTCGGCACTTGGGCAACAGAGCCTTCCTGGAAATCGTGTTAGTAGGCTGAAAATTAGAGTGGAATGTGCCAAGACAACACCCAACAGCTTATATCTCCTTACTTTCTGTTTGATTTTTAAATTTATTTTTTATTAGAGCAAATTTGATTAAAATGTTGTGCTTCTTCTAGGTGTACAGAATCTGGTTCATTATATATATGTATCTATAGATCTTTGGATCCTATCCCACGTAGGTTATTACAGAGTGTTGAGTAGACCTCTGTAGGTATAGCCTAGGTTTTGGTGATTTATATTTTTCATATGTATTAGTATAGGTCTGTCATCCAGCATATCCTAATTTATACATGCCTCACACCTTTCCATTTGGTTAAATATAATTTTGTTTTCTTCATCCATTAGGGCCCTTGTCTTGGAAATAAGTTCATGTATATCAATTTTTAGGTAAAACCTAAAAGTGATATAATAGGATATCTGTCTTTCAGTTTCTTCATTACTTCAAGTTGTGTGATTATCTCTAGGTCTTTCTATGGTGTTGCAAACGTCACTGTTTCATTCTTTTCCATGGCTAATATTCGACTGTGTACAATGAAAACTTCTTCTTTGTGCATTCATCTGTTGAAGGACATTTTGGTTGTTTCGAACTTTTGGCTATGGTAAATATTGCTGCAGTGCAGGATTGCCAGCCTGTGTCTTTTTGATTCTGGTCTTCTAAGGTGATAGTCCCAGCAGTGGGCTTTCCAGATCATATACTAGCTCAATGTTTACCTATAAACTCACCTCCATTATGTTCTCACTACTGATGGTTACCAGTTTACATCCAATCAGATGCTAGAGGGTACACAGTTCTCTAATAACCATTCAGCATTTATCATTTGTAGATTTTTTGGTGATGATCATTCTGACTGTTGTGAGGTAAATGTTTTTGTAGATTGGATTAGCATGTCTTTATTAATTCAAGATGTTGAGCATTTTTCCATGCCCACTGCTGGGGCTATCACCTGAGAAGATGAGGATCAAAAAGACAGGAGTTGACAATCCTGCACTCCAGCAACATTTACCATAGCCAATATTTGGAAGCAATGAATATGTGCATCACCAGAGGAATGCACAAAGAAGATGTGCTCCATGTACACAATGGAATATTACACCAATAAAAATAAAAATTAAATTTAAAAAACAAACAAAAGTAAGGAGACATCAGCTTTTGTGGGTTTATTGGGGCACATTCCATGCTAATTTACAACCCAGGACCACCACTGGCTGGAAGGACTCTTTCCCTAGTTACCAGAGTGGGGAACGTAGAAAGGCTGCCGCTCTCTGGCCGTTATCTGCAAAAGCAGGTTTAAAGCCTGAGCTAATGGTCACTTCATATGAACAAGTACTGCAGGGCTGTAAATGAAACCTGCCCTCAAAATGTCTTGAGGGAGATAATGCCCAAAATATTTTAAACGGAGACACATACTTTAAGAAAACACTTTGAAGAAATAAGCTCTAATCACAGCTGGAAAAATAAAAACGACATATCTTAAAGCTCAATTTCAACGCATTATGAGACACATGCAAATTCAACTACAAAGAAGTATCAGCTCACACCACTCAGAATAACCATCAGCAAAAACTACAAAGAATAAATGCTGAAGGTGCTGGAAGAAATACATACCCTCCACTTTAAGAGGGACGTAACCTGGAAAGAGCCACTAAGGAGATCAGAATAGAGGTGACTTTAAAAGGTAAACATTGAGCTACCATATGATCCAGCAGACCTATTCCTGGACCTATAAACTAAGAAGACAAAATTGGAAGGACACAGGCACGCAAATCTGCATTGCATACTATTACAATGGCCAAGATATGGAAGTAACCAAAAAGTCCACTGACAGATGGGTGGACAAAGAAGAACTGCTACCTGTACAGATGGAATATGAGCTAGTGAAAAATGAAACAATGCCATTTGCAGCACCAAAGATGAGTCTAGAAGTAATCACGCAATTTGGAGTAAGTGAGAAAGTGAAAGACACATATCCTATCATATCACATATAGGTGTTACTGAAAAAATGATACAAACAAAGGTATTTCCACAGAGAAACACTATCATAGATTCATTAAAAAAACCTATGGTTCACCAAATGGAAAGGTGTGAGGATTGGATACATTACCATATTGAGGTTAACAGAGAGATACAAACACGTGTGAAATACATAATCAACAAAGACCTACGCAATACCAAGAGAAGACTACTCAACATTGTGTCGTAACCTACATGGGAAAAGGATCCGAAGAAAAATAGATATATGTATATGTGTGAAAGAACCACATCTTGCACACCTAGAACAAACAAAACATTGTAATCAAGATTGCTGTGATAAAAAATAAAAATTAAGTTAAAAATACCAACAAGAAGTAATGAGACATAAACTTAAAGGGCTTTTGCCTCGCACATTCCATTCTAATTTACAACCTAGAACACCACTTCCACTAAGGCTCTGTTGCCCTAGTAACCAGATTTGGTAAAGGAGAAATGCTGCCGCCTTGTGGCCGATTCCCGCAACAGCAGCTTTTAACCCACAGCTAATGGTCACTTACCATTCACAAGGACTCAGGGCTGTAAAGGACACCTGCCCTCAAATTGTGCTGAAGTAGGGAATGGATAAAAAAAATTCAAAACAGGCAAAATGTTCACGAAGCTCGTATGAAGAGTTAAGTTTTACTCACTCTCTTTTCAAAGAAAGGAAAATGGATAAAAGCTCAACCTCAGGAAGTATTAGACTCATGCAATCTAATCTACAAAAAGTTTTCAACTCACACCCGTCGACTGACCGTTGGCAAAAAGTCTACAAACAATCAATGCTGAAGAGGTTTTAGAGAACTGTGTACCCTCTAGCTGCTGGTGAGATGTAAAAGGGTTAAACGCTAATAATGAGAACAGAAAGGAGCTGCGTTGAAAAGGAAAAATTGAGGTACCATTCAATCCAGCAGGCGCACCAATGGGCCTCTCACCTGAGAAGACCAGAATGAAGAAGACCCGGGCTGCAAAAGCTGCACTGCAGCCTTATTCACAATAGACAAGACAGTGAAGCAACCAAAATGTCCATCAACAGATGAAAGGAAAAAGAAGAAGCGGCCCATGTACACAATGAATACTAGCCATGGAAAACAATGAAACACTGCTCTTTGAGACACCATAGATGATCTTGGAGATAATCACAGAACATGAGGTAAGTCGGAAAGCAAAAGTCCTATATCCTATGATATCACTTATACGCGTTCTCTAATAACTGACACAAATGAACATATTTCCACTGAGAAAGTCAATCACAGACTTATTAAAAAAAACTATGCTTATCTACAAGGAAAGGTGGGGGGAATGGATAAATGAAGATTAGTGTTACCATATGTATACAAATACATATTATATACATATATCAAAAAGACCGACCATATAGCAAGGAAGGTTTACGGAACACTGTGTAATAATTTACACGGGAAGAGGATCTCTACATAAATAGGTATATAGAATATGTAGATGAACCAGAGTATGTACACCTTGGACAAGCAACATTCTAACCATTACCCCAATTGAAAAAATTAAAACAACCAACTAGGAGTAATGAGACATAAACTTATGGGGGGTTCTCCTGGCACATTCCATTCAAATTTACAACCTAGGCAAACGACTTCCAGAACGGCTCTGCTGCCCTAGTACCCAGATTTGGGAATGGAGAAATGCTGCATCCTTGTGGCCGTTTCCCACAACAGCAGCTTTAAACCCACTGCAAAAGGTCACTAAATATTCACCAATTGCAGGTCTGTAAATGACACCTGCCCTCCAAAAGATACTGAGGTCGAAAATCGACCAAAAAACTCTAGAGTGCAACCTTCCAAAAAGAAAATTTGAAGAGGTATATTGTACTCACACCTTTTTTCTTTTTTCTTTTAACAGAAAAGGAAAAGGCGTGGAAAAAGGATGAATTGTAGGAATTTTTACAGACATGTAAACCCAAATTACAAAAACCTATCAGCTCACACCAGTCAGAATGGCCATCAACAAAAATGCGGCAAACGATAAACGCTGACGTGATTGTGGAGAAATGCGTACCCTCGATTCTAAGGGGGACGTGGTAAGAGCCACTAATGAAAGCACAATTGAGGTGCCTTGAAAAGGTAAACGTTGAGCTACCATACCAGTCAATCAATCATACCCACTGCTGGGTCTATCACCTGAGAAAATGAAAATCAAAAATCGCAGGCTGGCAATCCTGCACTCCAGCAATATTTACCATAGGCAACACTTGGAAGCAACGAAAATGTCCATCAACAGAGGAATGCACCAAGAAGAAGTGGTCCATGTAC
The DNA here is from genome assembly GCF_965194805.1 of Balaenoptera borealis. Taxonomy (NCBI): domain Eukaryota; kingdom Metazoa; phylum Chordata; class Mammalia; order Artiodactyla; family Balaenopteridae; genus Balaenoptera; species Balaenoptera borealis. Next base: position 108,482,018 of record NC_138863.1, on the reverse strand, counting down.
ACAATGGCATATTAGCCATGGAAAACATTGAAGCACTGCTCTTTGAGGCACCATAGATGAGCCTGGAGATAATCACAAAACATGAAGTAGGTCGGAAAGCAAAAGACCTATATCTTATATTATCACTTATGGCATTATCTAATAACTGACACAGATGAACATATTTCTAAAGAGAAAGACACTCACAGGCGTAGAACACAAACTATGCTCATCTAAAAGGAAAGGAGGGGGGAAATTGAGAAATGAAGATTAGTGTTACTATACATATTCAAATACATATTATATACATGTATCAAAAAGACCGAACATATAACAAGGGAGGTCGATGGAACAGTGCAATATTTTACATGGGAAGAGGATCTGTACATTAATAGACATACATAATGTCCAAATGAACCAGATTGTGTACACCTAGGACAAACAGTATTCTAAACTTTACCCAGATTAAAAAAATTTTAAAAACCAAGAAGAAGTAATGAGACATAAACTTATGGGGATTTCTCCTGGCAAATTCCATTCTAATTTACAACCTAGGACAATGACTTCCAGAAAGGCTCTGCTGCCCTAGAACCAGGACTGGGGAATGGAGAAATGCTACCTCCTTGTGGACGTTTCCCACAACAGCAGCTTTGAACCCACTGCAAAAGGTCACTAAATTTTCACCAACTTGCAGTTCTGTAAATTGCGCCTGGCCTCCAGAAAATTTCTGGGGTCAAAAATCGACCAAAAAATTCAGAAGAGGGCAACCTTCGAGGAAGACAATTTCAAGAGCTATATTGTACTCACGGTTTTTTCTTTTAAGAGAAAAGAAAAAGGCGTAGGAATATGATGAATTTTAAAAATTTTCATGACATGCATACCCATATTACAAAACCCTATCAGCACACAGCAGTCAGAATGGCCATTAGGAAAAATGCTGCAAAAAATAAACGGTGAAGGGAGTGTGGAGAAATGCGTACCCTCGGCTGTAAGGGGGGGCATGTAAAGAGCCACTAACGAAAACACAATGTAGGTGCTTTGAAAAGGGAAACATTGAGCTACCAGTCCATCAATCACAACCACTGCTTGGCCTATCACCTGAGAAAATGAGAATCAAAAAGTCACAGGCTGGCAAACCAGTATGGCAGCAATATTTACCATAGCCAGCACTTGGAAGCAATGAAAATGTCCATCAACCGAGGAATGCACCAAGAAGAAGTGGTCCACGTACACAATGGAATATTACTCTAATAATAAATATAAATTAAATTTAAAAACAAAGAAAAGCAAGGAGACATCAACATTTGTGGGTTTATCCGGGCACATTGCACTCTAATTTATAACCGAAGAACACCACTGGCCGGTAGGTCTGTTTCCCTAGTACCAGCAAGGGGAACGTAGAAAGATTGCCGCTCTCTGGCCGTTACCTGCAAAAGCAGGTTTAAAGCCTGAGCTAATGGTCACTTCATATGAACAAGTACTGCAGGGCTGTAAATGAAACCTGCCCTCAAAATGTCTTGAGGGAGATCATGGCCAAAATATTTCAAATGGTGACACATACTTTAAGAAAACACTTTGAAGAAATAAGCTCTCATCACAGCTGGAAAAATAAAAAGGACATGTCTTACAGCTCAATTTCAACGCATTATGAGACACATGCAAATTCAACCACAAAGAGGTATCAGCTCACACCACTCAGAATAACCATCAGCAAAAACTACAAAGAATAAATGCTGAAGGTGCTGGGAAGAAATGCATACCCTCCGCTTTAAGTGGGACGTAACCTGGAAAGAGCCACTAAAGAGAACGGAATAGAGGTGCCTTTAAAAGGTAAACATTGAGCTACCATATGACCCAGCAGACCTATTCCTGGACCTATAACCTAAGAAGACAGAATTGGAAGGACACAGGTACGCAAATCTGCATTGCATAGTATAACAATCGCCAAGATATGGAAGTAACCAAAAAGTCCAACGACAGATGGGTGGACAAAGAAGAACTGCTCCATGTACAGATGGAATATGAGCTAGTGAAAAAATGAAACAATGCCATTTGCAGCACCATAGATGAGTCTAGAAGTAATCACGCAGCTTGGAGTAAGTGAGAAAGCGAAAGACACATATCCTATCCTATCACATATAGGTGTTACCGAAAAAATGATACAAACAAAGGTATTTCCACAGAGAAACACTATCATAGATTCATTTAAAAAACTTATGGTTCACCAAATGGAAAGGTGTGAGGATTGGATACATTACCGTATTGAGGTTAACAGAGAGATACAAACACATGTGAAATATATAATCACCAAAGACCTACGCTATACCAAGAGAAGACTACTCAACATTGTGTCGTAACAGACATGGGAAAAGGATCCGAAGAAAAATAGATATATGTATATGTGTGAAAGAACCACATCTTGCACACCTAGAACAAACAAAACATTGTAATCAAGTTTGCTGTGATAAAAAATAAAAATTAAGTTAAAAATACCAACAAGAAGTAATGAGACATAAACTTAAAGGGCTTTTTCCTCGCACATTCCATTCTAATTTACAACCTAGAACACCACTTCCACTAAGGCTCTGTTGCCCTAGTAACCAGATTTGGTAAAGGAGAAATGCTGCCGCCTTGTGGCCGATTCCCGCAACAGCAGCTTTTAACCCACAGCTAATGGTCACTTACCATTCACAAGGACTCAGGGCTGTAAAGGACACCTGCCCTCAAATTGTGCTGAAGTAGGGAATGGATAAAAAAAATTCAAAACAGGCAAAATGTTCACGAAGCTCGTATGAAGAGGTAAGTTTTACTCACTCTCTTTTTAAAGAAAGGAAAATGGATAAAAGCTCAACCTCAGGAAGTATTAGACTCATGCAATCTAATCTACAAAAAGTTTTCAACTCACACCCGTCGACTGACCGTTGGCAAAAAGTCTACAAACAATCAATGCTGAAGAGGTTTTAGAGAACTGTGTACCCTCTAGCTGCTGGTGAGATGTAAAAGGGTTAAACGCTAATAATGAGAACAGAAAGGAGCTGCGTTGAAAAGGAAAAATTGAGGTACCATTCAATCCAGCAGGCGCACCAATGGGCCTCTCACCTGAGAAGACCAGAATGAAGAAGACCCGGGCTGCAAAAGCTGCACTGCAGCCTTATTCACAATAGACAAGACAGTGAAGCAACCAAAATGTCCATCAACAGATGAAAGGAAAAAGAAGAAGCGGCCCATGTACACAATGAATACTAGCCATGGAAAACAATGAAACACTGCTCTTTGAGACACCATAGATGATCTTGGAGATAATCACAGAACATGAGGTAAGTCGGAAAGCAAAAGTCCTATATCCTATGATATCACTTATACGCGTTCTCTAGTAACTGACACAAATGAACATATTTCCACAGAGAAAGTCAATCACAGACTTATTAAAAAAAACTATGCTTATCTACAAGGAAAGGTGGGGGGGAATGGATAAATGAAGATTAGCGTTACCATATGTATACAAATACATATTATATACATATATCAAAAAGACCGACCATATAGCAAGGAAGGTTTACGGAACACTGTGTAATAATTTACACGGGAAGAGGATCTCTACATAAATAGGTATATAGAATATGTAGATGAACCAGAGTATGTACACCTTGGACAAGCAACATTCTAACCATTACCCCAATTGAAAAAATTAAAACAACCAACTAGGAGTAATGAGACATAAACTTATGGGGGGTTCTCCTGGCACATTCCATTCAAATTTACAACCTAGGCAAACGACTTCCAGAACGGCTCTGCTGCCCTAGTACCCAGATTTGGGAATGGAGAAATGCTGCATCCTTGTGGCCGTTTCCCACAACAGCAGCTTTAAACCCACTGCAAAAGGTCACTAAATATTCACCAATTGCAGGTCTGTAAATGACACCTGCCCTCCAAAAGATACTGAGGTCGAAAATCGACCAAAAAACTCTAGAGTGCAACCTTCCAAAAAGAAAATTTGAAGAGGTATATTGTACTCACACCTTTTTTCTTTTTTCTTTTAACAGAAAAGGAAAAGGCGTGGAAAAAGGATGAATTGTAGGAATTTTTACAGACATGTAAACCCAAATTACAAAAACCTATCAGCTCACACCAGTCAGAATGGCCATCAACAAAAATGCGGCAAACGATAAACGCTGACGTGATTGTGGAGAAATGCGTACCCTCGATTCTAAGGGGGACGTGGTAAGAGCCACTAATGAAAGCACAATTGAGGTGCCTTGAAAAGGTAAACGTTGAGCTACCATACCAATCAATCAATCATACCCACTGCTGGGTCTATCACCTGAGAAAATGAAAATCAAAAATCGCAGGCTGGCAATCCTGCACTCCAGCAATATTTACCATAGGCAACACTTGGAAGCAACGAAAATGTCCATCAACAGAGGAATGCACCAAGAAGAAGTGGTCCATGTACACAATGGAATATTAGCCATGGAAAACATTGAAGCACTGCTCTTTGAGGCACCATAGATGAGCCTGGAGATAATCACAAAACATGAAGTAGGTCGGAAAGCAAAAGACCTATATCTTATATTATCACTTATGGCATTATCTAATAACTGACACAGATGAACATATTTCTAAAGAGAAAGACACTCACAGGCGTAGAACACAAACTATGCTCATCTAAAAGGAAAGGAGGGGGGAAATTGAGAAATGAAGATTAGTGTTACTATACATATTCAAATACATATTATATACATGTATCAAAAAGACCGAACATATAACAAGGGAGGTCGACGGAACAGTGTAATATTTTACATGGGAAGAGGATCTGTACATTAATAGACATACATAATGTCCAAATGAACCAGATTGTGTACACCTAGGACAAACAGTATTCTAAACTTTACCCAGATTAAAAAAATTTTAAAAACCAAGAAGAAGTAATGAGACATAAACTTATGGGGATTTCTCCTGGCAAATTCCATTCTAATTTACAACCTAGGACAATGACTTCCAGAAAGGCTCTGCTGCCCTAGAACCAGGACTGGGGAATGGAGAAATGCTACCTCCTTGTGGACGTTTCCCACAACAGCAGCTTTGAACCCACTGCAAAAGGTCACTAAATTTTCACCAACTTGCAGTTCTGTAAATTGCGCCTGGCCTCCAGAAAATTTCTGGGGTCAAAAATCGACCAAAAAATTCAGAAGAGGGCAACCTTCGAAGAAGACAATTTCAAGAGCTATATTGTACTCACGGTTTTTTTCTTTTAAGAGAAAAGAAAAAGGCGTAGGAATATGATGAATTTTAAAAATTTTCATGACATGCATACCCATATTACAAAACCCTATCAGCACACAGCAGTCAGAATGGCCATTAGGAAAAATGCTGCAAAAAATAAACGGTGAAGGGAGTGTGGAGAAATGCGTACCCTCGGCTGTAAGGGGGGGCATGTAAAGAGCCACTAACGAAAACACAACGTAGGTGCTTTGAAAAGGGAAACATTGAGCTACCAGTCCATCAATCACAACCACTGCTTGGCCTATCACCTGAGAAAATGAGAATCAAAAAGTCACAGGCTGGCAAACCAGTATGCCAGCAATATTTACCATAGCCAGCACTTGGAAGCAATGAAAATGTCCATCAACCGAGGAATGCACCAAGAAGAAGTGGTCCACGTACACAATGGGATATTACTCTAATAATAAATATAAATTAAATTTAAAAACAAAGAAAAGCAAGGAGACATCAACATTTGTGGGTTTATCCGGGCACATTGCACTCTAATTTATAACCGAAGAACACCACTGGCCGGTAGGTCTGTTTCCCTAGTACCAGCAAGGGGAACGTAGAAAGATTGCCGCTCTCTGGCCGTTACCTGCAAAAGCAGGTTTAAAGCCTGAGCTAATGGTCACTTCATATGAACAAGTACTGCAGGGCTGTAAATGAAACCTGCCCTCAAAATGTCTTGAGGGAGATCATGGCCAAAATATTTCAAATGGTGACACATACTTTAAGAAAACACTTTGAAGAAATAAGCTCTCATCACAGCTGGAAAAATAAAAAGGACATGTCTTACAGCTCAATTTCAACGCATTATGAGACACATGCAAATTCAACCACAAAGAGGTATCAGCTCACACCACTCAGAATAACCATCAGCAAAAACTACAAAGAATAAATGCTGAAGGTGCTGGGAAGAAATGCATACCCTCCGCTTTAAGTGGGACGTAACCTGGAAAGAGCCACTAAAGAGAACGGAATAGAGGTGCCTTTAAAAGGTAAACATTGAGCTACCATATGACCCAGCAGACCTATTCCTGGACCTATAACCTAAGAAGACAGAATTGGAAGGACACAGGTACGCAAATCTGCATTGCATAGTATAACAATCGCCAAGATATGGAAGTAACCAAAAAGTCCAACGACAGATGGGTGGACAAAGAAGAACTGCTCCATGTACAGATGGAATATGAGCTAGTGAAAAAATGAAACAATGCCATTTGCAGCACCATAGATGAGTCTAGAAGTAATCACGCAGCTTGGAGTAAGTGAGAAAGCGAAAGACACATATCCTATCCTATCACATATAGGTGTTACCGAAAAAATGATACAAACAAAGGTATTTCCACAGAGAAACACTATCATAGATTCATTTAAAAAACTTATGGTTCACCAAATGGAAAGGTGTGAGGATTGGATACATTACCGTATTGAGGTTAACAGAGAGATACAAACACATGTGAAATATATAATCACCAAAGACCTACGCTATACCAAGAGAAGACTACTCAACATAGTGTCGTAACAGACATGGGAAAAGGATCCGAAGAAAAATAGATATATGTATATGTGTGAAAGAACCACATCTTGCACACCTAGAACAAACAAAACATTGTAATCAAGTTTGCTGTGATAAAAAATAAAAATTAAGTTAAAAATACCAACAAGAAGTAATGAGACATAAACTTAAAGGGCTTTTTCCTCGCACATTCCATTCTAATTTACAACCTAGAACACCACTTCCACTAAGGCTCTGTTGCCCTAGTAACCAGATTTGGTAAAGGAGAAATGCTGCCGCCTTGTGGCCGATTCCCGCAACAGCAGCTTTTAACCCACAGCTAATGGTCACTTACCATTCACAAGGACTCAGGGCTGTAAAGGACACCTGCCCTCAAATTGTGCTGAAGTAGGGAATGGATAAAAAAAATTCAAAACAGGCAAAATGTTCACGAAGCTCGTATGAAGAGGTAAGTTTTACTCACTCTCTTTTTAAAGAAAGGAAAATGGATAAAAGCTCAACCTCAGGAAGTATTAGACTCATGCAATCTAATCTACAAAAAGTTTTCAACTCACACCCGTCGACTGACCGTTGGCAAAAAGTCTACAAACAATCAATGCTGAAGAGGTTTTAGAGAACTGTGTACCCTCTAGCTGCTGGTGAGATGTAAAAGGGTTAAACGCTAATAATGAGAACAGAAAGGAGCTGCGTTGAAAAGGAAAAATTGAGGTACCATTCAATCCAGCAGGCGCACCAATGGGCCTCTCACCTGAGAAGACCAGAATGAAGAAGACCCGGGCTGCAAAAGCTGCACTGCAGCCTTATTCACAATAGACAAGACAGTGAAGCAACCAAAATGTCCATCAACAGATGAAAGGAAAAAGAAGAAGCGGCCCATGTACACAATGAATACTAGCCATGGAAAACAATGAAACACTGCTCTTTGAGACACCATAGATGATCTTGGAGATAATCACAGAACATGAGGTAAGTCGGAAAGCAAAAGTCCTATATCCTATGATATCACTTATACGCGTTCTCTAGTAACTGACACAAATGAACATATTTCCACAGAGAAAGTCAATCACAGACTTATTAAAAAAAACTATGCTTATCTACAAGGAAAGGTGGGGGGGGAATGGATAAATGAAGATTAGCGTTACCATATGTATACAAATACATATTATATACATATATCAAAAAGACCGACCATATAGCAAGGAAGGTTTACGGAACACTGTGTAATAATTTACACGGGAAGAGGATCTCTACATAAATAGGTATATAGAATATGTAGATGAACCAGAGTATGTACACCTTGGACAAGCAACATTCTAACCATTACCCCAATTGAAAAAATTAAAACAACCAACTAGGAGTAATGAGACATAAACTTATGGGGGGTTCTCCTGGCACATTCCATTCAAATTTACAACCTAGGCAAACGACTTCCAGAACGGCTCTGCTGCCCTAGTACCCAGATTTGGGAATGGAGAAATGCTGCATCCTTGTGGCCGTTTCCCACAACAGCAGCTTTAAACCCACTGCAAAAGGTCACTAAATATTCACCAATTGCAGGTCTGTAAATGACACCTGCCCTCCAAAAGATACTGAGGTCGAAAATCGACCAAAAAACTCTAGAGTGCAACCTTCCAAAAAGAAAATTTGAAGAGGTATATTGTACTCACACCTTTTTTCTTTTTTCTTTTAACAGAAAAGGAAAAGGCGTGGAAAAAGGATGAATTGTAGGAATTTTTACAGACATGTAAACCCAAATTACAAAAACCTATCAGCTCACACCAGTCAGAATGGCCATCAACAAAAATGCGGCAAACGATAAACGCTGACGTGATTGTGGAGAAATGCGTACCCTCGATTCTAAGGGGGACGTGGTAAGAGCCACTAATGAAAGCACAATTGAGGTGCCTTGAAAAGGTAAACGTTGAGCTACCATACCAATCAATCAATCATACCCACTGCTGGGTCTATCACCTGAGAAAATGAAAATCAAAAATCGCAGGCTGGCAATCCTGCACTCCAGCAATATTTACCATAGGCAACACTTGGAAGCAACGAAAATGTCCATCAACAGAGGAATGCACCAAGAAGAAGTGGTCCATGTACACAATGGAATATTAGCCATGGAAAACATTGAAGCACTGCTCTTTGAGGCACCATAGATGAGCCTGGAGATAATCACAAAACATGAAGTAGGTCGGAAAGCAAAAGACCTATATCTTATATTATCACTTATGGCATTATCTAATAACTGACACAGATGAACATATTTCTAAAGAGAAAGACACTCACAGGCGTAGAACACAAACTATGCTCATCTAAAAGGAAAGGAGGGGGGAAATTGAGAAATGAAGATTAGTGTTACTATACATATTCAAATACATATTATATACATGTATCAAAAAGACCGAACATATAACAAGGGAGGTCGACGGAACAGTGTAATATTTTACATGGGAAGAGGATCTGTACATTAATAGACATACATAATGTCCAAATGAACCAGATTGTGTACACCTAGGACAAACAGTATTCTAAACTTTACCCAGATTAAAAAAATTTTAAAAACCAAGAAGAAGTAATGAGACATAAACTTATGGGGATTTCTCCTGGCAAATTCCATTCTAATTTACAACCTAGGACAATGACTTCCAGAAAGGCTCTGCTGCCCTAGAACCAGGACTGGGGAATGGAGAAATGCTACCTCCTTGTGGACGTTTCCCACAACAGCAGCTTTGAACCCACTGCAAAAGGTCACTAAATTTTCACCAACTTGCAGTTCTGTAAATTGCGCCTGGCCTCCAGAAAATTTCTGGGGTCAAAAATCGACCAAAAAATTCAGAAGAGGGCAACCTTCGAAGAAGACAATTTCAAGAGCTATATTGTACTCACGGTTTTTTTCTTTTAAGAGAAAAGAAAAAGGCGTAGGAATATGATGAATTTTAAAAATTTTCATGACATGCATACCCATATTACAAAACCCTATCAGCACACAGCAGTCAGAATGGCCATTAGGAAAAATGCTGCAAAAAATAAACGGTGAAGGGAGTGTGGAGAAATGCGTACCCTCGGCTGTAAGGGGGGGCATGTAAAGAGCCACTAACGAAAACACAACGTAGGTGCTTTGAAAAGGGAAACATTGAGCTACCAGTCCATCAATCACAACCACTGCTTGGCCTATCACCTGAGAAAATGAGAATCAAAAAGTCACAGGCTGGCAAACCAGTATGCCAGCAATATTTACCATAGCCAGCACTTGGAAGCAATGAAAATGTCCATCAACCGAGGAATGCACCAAGAAGAAGTGGTCCACGTACACAATGGGATATTACTCTAATAATAAATATAAATTAAATTTAAAAACAAAGAAAAGCAAGGAGACATCAACATTTGTGGGTTTATCCGGGCACATTGCACTCTAATTTATAACCGAAGAACACCACTGGCCGGTAGGTCTGTTTCCCTAGTACCAGCAAGGGGAACGTAGAAAGATTGCCGCTCTCTGGCCGTTACCTGCAAAAGCAGGTTTAAAGCCTGAGCTAATGGTCACTTCATATGAACAAGTACTGCAGGGCTGTAAATGAAACCTGCCCTCAAAATGTCTTGAGGGAGATCATGGCCAAAATATTTCAAATGGTGACACATACTTTAAGAAAACACTTTGAAGAAATAAGCTCTCATCACAGCTGGAAAAATAAAAAGGACATGTCTTACAGCTCAATTTCAACGCATTATGAGACACATGCAAATTCAACCACAAAGAGGTATCAGCTCACACCACTCAGAATAACCATCAGCAAAAACTACAAAGAATAAATGCTGAAGGTGCTGGGAAGAAATGCATACCCTCCGCTTTAAGTGGGACGTAACCTGGAAAGAGCCACTAAAGAGAACGGAATAGAGGTGCCTTTAAAAGGTAAACATTGAGCTACCATATGACCCAGCAGACCTATTCCTGGACCTATAACCTAAGAAGACAGAATTGGAAGGACACAGGTACGCAAATCTGCATTGCATAGTATAACAATCGCCAAGATATGGAAGTAACCAAAAAGTCCAACGACAGATGGGTGGACAAAGAAGAACTGCTCCATGTACAGATGGAATATGAGCTAGTGAAAAAATGAAACAATGCCATTTGCAGCACCATAGATGAGTCTAGAAGTAATCACGCAGCTTGGAGTAAGTGAGAAAGCGAAAGACACATATCCTATCCTATCACATATAGGTGTTACCGAAAAAATGATACAAACAAAGGTATTTCCACAGAGAAACACTATCATAGATTCATTTTAAAAACTTATGGTTCACCAAATGGAAAGGTGTGAGGATTGGATACATTACCGTATTGAGGTTAACAGAGAGATACAAACACATGTGAAATATATAATCACCAAAGACCTACGCTATACCAAGAGAAGACTACTCAACATTGTGTCGTAACAGACATGGGAAAAGGATCCGAAGAAAAATAGATATATGTATATGTGTGAAAGAACCACATCTTGCACACCTAGAACAAACAAAACATTGTAATCAAGTTTGCTGTGATAAAAAATAAAAATTAAGTTAAAAATACCAACAAGAAGTAATGAGACATAAACTTAAAGGGCTTTTTCCTCGCACATTCCATTCTAATTTACAACCTAGAACACCACTTCCACTAAGGCTCTGTTGCCCTAGTAACCAGATTTGGTAAAGGAGAAATGCTGCCGCCTTGTGGCCGATTCCCGCAACAGCAGCTTTTAACCCACAGCTAATGGTCACTTACCATTCACAAGGACTCAGGGCTGTAAAGGACACCTGCCCTCAAATTGTGCTGAAGTAGGGAATGGATAAAAAAAATTCAAAACAGGCAAAATGTTCACGAAGCTCGTATGAAGAGGTAAGTTTTACTCACTCTCTTTTTAAAGAAAGGAAAATGGATAAAAGCTCAACCTCAGGAAGTATTAGACTCATGCAATCTAATCTACAAAAAGTTTTCAACTCACACCCGTCGACTGACCGTTGGCAAAAAGTCTACAAACAATCAATGCTGAAGAGGTTTTAGAGAACTGTGTACCCTCTAGCTGCTGGTGAGATGTAAAAGGGTTAAACGCTAATAATGAGAACAGAAAGGAGCTGCGTTGAAAAGGAAAAATTGAGGTACCATTCAATCCAGCAGGCGCACCAATGGGCCTCTCACCTGAGAAGACCAGAATGAAGAAGACCCGGGCTGCAAAAGCTGCACTGCAGCCTTATTCACAATAGACAAGACAGTGAAGCAACCAAAATGTCCATCAACAGATGAAAGGAAAAAGAAGAAGCGGCCCATGTACACAATGAATACTAGCCATGGAAAACAATGAAACACTGCTCTTTGAGACACCATAGATGATCTTGGAGATAATCACAGAACATGAGGTAAGTCGGAAAGCAAAAGTCCTATATCCTATGATATCACTTATACGCGTTCTCTAGTAACTGACACAAATGAACATATTTCCACAGAGAAAGTCAATCACAGACTTATTAAAAAAAACTATGCTTATCTACAAGGAAAGGTGGGGGGGAATGGATAAATGAAGATTAGCGTTACCATATGTATACAAATACATATTATATACATATATCAAAAAGACCGACCATATAGCAAGGAAGGTTTACGGAACACTGTGTAATAATTTACACGGGAAGAGGATCTCTACATAAATAGGTATATAGAATATGTAGATGAACCAGAGTATGTACACCTTGGACAAGCAACATTCTAACCATTACCCCAATTGAAAAAATTAAAACAACCAACTAGGAGTAATGAGACATAAACTTATGGGGGGTTCTCCTGGCACATTCCATTCAAATTTACAACCTAGGCAAACGACTTCCAGAACGGCTCTGCTGCCCTAGTACCCAGATTTGGGAATGGAGAAATGCTGCATCCTTGTGGCCGTTTCCCACAACAGCAGCTTTAAACCCACTGCAAAAGGTCACTAAATATTCACCAATTGCAGGTCTGTAAATGACACCTGCCCTCCAAAAGATACTGAGGTCGAAAATCGACCAAAAAACTCTAGAGTGCAACCTTCCAAAAAGAAAATTTGAAGAGGTATATTGTACTCACACCTTTTTTCTTTTTTCTTTTAACAGAAAAGGAAAAGGCGTGGAAAAAGGATGAATTGTAGGAATTTTTACAGACATGTAAACCCAAATTACAAAAACCTATCAGCTCACACCAGTCAGAATGGCCATCAACAAAAATGCGGCAAACGATAAACGCTGACGTGATTGTGGAGAAATGCGTACCCTCGATTCTAAGGGGGACGTGGTAAGAGCCACTAATGAAAGCACAATTGAGGTGCCTTGAAAAGGTAAACGTTGAGCTACCATACCAATCAATCAATCATACCCACTGCTGGGTCTATCACCTGAGAAAATGAAAATCAAAAATCGCAGGCTGGCAATCCTGCACTCCAGCAATATTTACCATAGGCAACACTTGGAAGCAACGAAAATGTCCATCAACAGAGGAATGCACCAAGAAGAAGTGGTCCATGTACACAATGGAATATTAGCCATGGAAAACATTGAAGCACTGCTCTTTGAGGCACCATAGATGAGCCTGGAGATAATCACAAAACATGAAGTAGGTCGGAAAGCAAAAGACCTATATCTTATATTATCACTTATGGCATTATCTAATAACTGACACAGATGAACATATTTCTAAAGAGAAAGACACTCACAGGCGTAGAACACAAACTATGCTCATCTAAAAGGAAAGGAGGGGGGAAATTGAGAAATGAAGATTAGTGTTACTATACATATTCAAATACATATTATATACATGTATCAAAAAGACCGAACATATAACAAGGGAGGTCGACGGAACAGTGTAATATTTTACATGGGAAGAGGATCTGTACATTAATAGACATACATAATGTCCAAATGAACCAGATTGTGTACACCTAGGACAAACAGTATTCTAAACTTTACCCAGATTAAAAAAATTTTAAAAACCAAGAAGAAGTAATGAGACATAAACTTATGGGGATTTCTCCTGGCAAATTCCATTCTAATTTACAACCTAGGACAATGACTTCCAGAAAGGCTCTGCTGCCCTAGAACCAGGACTGGGGAATGGAGAAATGCTACCTCCTTGTGGACGTTTCCCACAACAGCAGCTTTGAACCCACTGCAAAAGGTCACTAAATTTTCACCAACTTGCAGTTCTGTAAATTGCGCCTGGCCTCCAGAAAATTTCTGGGGTCAAAAATCGACCAAAAAATTCAGAAGAGGGCAACCTTCGAAGAAGACAATTTCAAGAGCTATATTGTACTCACGGTTTTTTTCTTTTAAGAGAAAAGAAAAAGGCGTAGGAATATGATGAATTTTAAAAATTTTCATGACATGCATACCCATATTACAAAACCCTATCAGCACACAGCAGTCAGAATGGCCATTAGGAAAAATGCTGCAAAAAATAAACGGTGAAGGGAGTGTGGAGAAATGCGTACCCTCGGCTGTAAGGGGGGGCATGTAAAGAGCCACTAACGAAAACACAACGTAGGTGCTTTGAAAAGGGAAACATTGAGCTACCAGTCCATCAATCACAACCACTGCTTGGCCTATCACCTGAGAAAATGAGAATCAAAAAGTCACAGGCTGGCAAACCAGTATGCCAGCAATATTTACCATAGCCAGCACTTGGAAGCAATGAAAATGTCCATCAACCGAGGAATGCACCAAGAAGAAGTGGTCCACGTACACAATGGGATATTACTCTAATAATAAATATAAATTAAATTTAAAAACAAAGAAAAGCAAGGAGACATCAACATTTGTGGGTTTATCCGGGCACATTGCACTCTAATTTATAACCGAAGAACACCACTGGCCGGTAGGTCTGTTTCCCTAGTACCAGCAAGGGGAACGTAGAAAGATTGCCGCTCTCTGGCCGTTACCTGCAAAAGCAGGTTTAAAGCCTGAGCTAATGGTCACTTCATATGAACAAGTACTGCAGGGCTGTAAATGAAACCTGCCCTCAAAATGTCTTGAGGGAGATCATGGCCAAAATATTTCAAATGGTGACACATACTTTAAGAAAACACTTTGAAGAAATAAGCTCTCATCACAGCTGGAAAAATAAAAAGGACATGTCTTACAGCTCAATTTCAACGCATTATGAGACACATGCAAATTCAACCACAAAGAGGTATCAGCTCACACCACTCAGAATAACCATCAGCAAAAACTACAAAGAATAAATGCTGAAGGTGCTGGGAAGAAATGCATACCCTCCGCTTTAAGTGGGACGTAACCTGGAAAGAGCCACTAAAGAGAACGGAATAGAGGTGCCTTTAAAAGGTAAACATTGAGCTACCATATGACCCAGCAGACCTATTCCTGGACCTATAACCTAAGAAGACAGAATTGGAAGGACACAGGTACGCAAATCTGCATTGCATAGTATAACAATCGCCAAGATATGGAAGTAACCAAAAAGTCCAACGACAGATGGGTGGAGAAAGAAGAACTGCTCCATGTACAGATGGAATATGAGCTAGTGAAAAAATGAAACAATGCCATTTGCAGCACCATAGATGAGTCTAGAAGTAATCACGCAGCTTGGAGTAAGTGAGAAAGCGAAAGACACATATCCTATCCTATCACATATAGGTGTTACCGAAAAAATGATACAAACAAAGGTATTTCCACAGAGAAACACTATCATAGATTCATTTTAAAAACTTATGGTTCACCAAATGGAAAGGTGTGAGGATTGGATACATTACCGTATTGAGGTTAACAGAGAGATACAAACACATGTGAAATATATAATCACCAAAGACCTACGCTATACCAAGAGAAGACTACTCAACATTGTGTCGTAACAGACATGGGAAAAGGATCCGAAGAAAAATAGATATATGTATATGTGTGAAAGAACCACATCTTGCACACCTAGAACAAACAAAACATTGTAATCAAGTTTGCTGTGATAAAAAATAAAAATTAAGTTAAAAATACCAACAAGAAGTAATGAGACATAAACTTAAAGGGCTTTTTCCTCGCACATTCCATTCTAATTTACAACCTAGAACACCACTTCCACTAAGGCTCTGTTGCCCTAGTAACCAGATTTGGTAAAGGAGAAATGCTGCCGCCTTGTGGCCGATTCCCGCAACAGCAGCTTTTAACCCACAGCTAATGGTCACTTACCATTCACAAGGACTCAGGGCTGTAAAGGACACCTGCCCTCAAATTGTGCTGAAGTAGGGAATGGATAAAAAAAATTCAAAACAGGCAAAATGTTCACGAAGCTCGTATGAAGAGGTAAGTTTTACTCACTCTCTTTTTAAAGAAAGGAAAATGGATAAAAGCTCAACCTCAGGAAGTATTAGACTCATGCAATCTAATCTACAAAAAGTTTTCAACTCACACCCGTCGACTGACCGTTGGCAAAAAGTCTACAAACAATCAATGCTGAAGAGGTTTTAGAGAACTGTGTACCCTCTAGCTGCTGGTGAGATGTAAAAGGGTTAAACGCTAATAATGAGAACAGAAAGGAGCTGCGTTGAAAAGGAAAAATTGAGGTACCATTCAATCCAGCAGGCGCACCAATGGGCCTCTCACCTGAGAAGACCAGAATGAAGAAGACCCGGGCTGCAAAAGCTGCACTGCAGCCTTATTCACAATAGACAAGACAGTGAAGCAACCAAAATGTCCATCAACAGATGAAAGGAAAAAGAAGAAGCGGCCCATGTACACAATGAATACTAGCCATGGAAAACAATGAAACACTGCTCTTTGAGACACCATAGATGATCTTGGAGATAATCACAGAACATGAGGTAAGTCGGAAAGCAAAAGTCCTATATCCTATGATATCACTTATACGCGTTCTCTAGTAACTGACACAAATGAACATATTTCCACAGAGAAAGTCAATCACAGACTTATTAAAAAAAACTATGCTTATCTACAAGGAAAGGTGGGGGGGGAATGGATAAATGAAGATTAGCGTTACCATATGTATACAAATACATATTATATACATATATCAAAAAGACCGACCATATAGCAAGGAAGGTTTACGGAACACTGTGTAATAATTTACACGGGAAGAGGATCTCTACATAAATAGGTATATAGAATATGTAGATGAACCAGAGTATGTACACCTTGGACAAGCAACATTCTAACCATTACCCCAATTGAAAAAATTAAAACAACCAACTAGGAGTAATGAGACATAAACTTATGGGGGGTTCTCCTGGCACATTCCATTCAAATTTACAACCTAGGCAAACGACTTCCAGAACGGCTCTGCTGCCCTAGTACCCAGATTTGGGAATGGAGAAATGCTGCATCCTTGTGGCCGTTTCCCACAACAGCAGCTTTAAACCCACTGCAAAAGGTCACTAAATATTCACCAATTGCAGGTCTGTAAATGACACCTGCCCTCCAAAAGATACTGAGGTCGAAAATCGACCAAAAAACTCTAGAGTGCAACCTTCCAAAAAGAAAATTTGAAGAGGTATATTGTACTCACACCTTTTTTCTTTTTTCTTTTAACAGAAAAGGAAAAGGCGTGGAAAAAGGATGAATTGTAGGAATTTTTACAGACATGTAAACCCAAATTACAAAAACCTATCAGCTCACACCAGTCAGAATGGCCATCAACAAAAATGCGGCAAACGATAAACGCTGACGTGATTGTGGAGAAATGCGTACCCTCGATTCTAAGGGGGACGTGGTAAGAGCCACTAATGAAAGCACAATTGAGGTGCCTTGAAAAGGTAAACGTTGAGCTACCATACCAATCAATCAATCATACCCACTGCTGGGTCTATCACCTGAGAAAATGAAAATCAAAAATCGCAGGCTGGCAATCCTGCACTCCAGCAATATTTACCATAGGCAACACTTGGAAGCAACGAAAATGTCCATCAACAGAGGAATGCACCAAGAAGAAGTGGTCCATGTACACAATGGAATATTAGCCATGGAAAACATTGAAGCACTGCTCTTTGAGGCACCATAGATGAGCCTGGAGATAATCACAAAACATGAAGTAGGTCGGAAAGCAAAAGACCTATATCTTATATTATCACTTATGGCATTATCTAATAACTGACACAGATGAACATATTTCTAAAGAGAAAGACACTCACAGGCGTAGAACACAAACTATGCTCATCTAAAAGGAAAGGAGGGGGGAAATTGAGAAATGAAGATTAGTGTTACTATACATATTCAAATACATATTATATACATGTATCAAAAAGACCGAACATATAACAAGGGAGGTCGACGGAACAGTGTAATATTTTACATGGGAAGAGGATCTGTACATTAATAGACATACATAATGTCCAAATGAACCAGATTGTGTACACCTAGGACAAACAGTATTCTAAACTTTACCCAGATTAAAAAAATTTTAAAAACCAAGAAGAAGTAATGAGACATAAACTTATGGGGATTTCTCCTGGCAAATTCCATTCTAATTTACAACCTAGGACAATGACTTCCAGAAAGGCTCTGCTGCCCTAGAACCAGGACTGGGGAATGGAGAAATGCTACCTCCTTGTGGACGTTTCCCACAACAGCAGCTTTGAACCCACTGCAAAAGGTCACTAAATTTTCACCAACTTGCAGTTCTGTAAATTGCGCCTGGCCTCCAGAAAATTTCTGGGGTCAAAAATCGACCAAAAAATTCAGAAGAGGGCAACCTTCGAAGAAGACAATTTCAAGAGCTATATTGTACTCACGGTTTTTTTCTTTTAAGAGAAAAGAAAAAGGCGTAGGAATATGATGAATTTTAAAAATTTTCATGACATGCATACCCATATTACAAAACCCTATCAGCACACAGCAGTCAGAATGGCCATTAGGAAAAATGCTGCAAAAAATAAACGGTGAAGGGAGTGTGGAGAAATGCGTACCCTCGGCTGTAAGGGGGGGCATGTAAAGAGCCACTAACGAAAACACAACGTAGGTGCTTTGAAAAGGGAAACATTGAGCTACCAGTCCATCAGTCACAACCACTGCTTGGCCTATCACCTGAGAAAATGAGAATCAAAAAGTCACAGGCTGGCAAACCAGTATGCCAGCAATATTTACCATAGCCAGCACTTGGAAGCAATGAAAATGTCCATCAACCGAGGAATGCACCAAGAAGAAGTGGTCCACGTACACAATGGGATATTACTCTAATAATAAATATAAATTAAATTTAAAAACAAAGAAAAGCAAGGAGACATCAACATTTGTGGGTTTATCCGGGCACATTGCACTCTAATTTATAACCGAAGAACACCACTGGCCGGTAGGTCTGTTTCCCTAGTACCAGCAAGGGGAACGTAGAAAGATTGCCGCTCTCTGGCCGTTACCTGCAAAAGCAGGTTTAAAGCCTGAGCTAATGGTCACTTCATATGAACAAGTACTGCAGGGCTGTAAATGAAACCTGCCCTCAAAATGTCTTGAGGGAGATCATGGCCAAAATATTTCAAATGGTGACACATACTTTAAGAAAACACTTTGAAGAAATAAGCTCTCATCACAGCTGGAAAAATAAAAAGGACATGTCTTACAGCTCAATTTCAACGCATTATGAGACACATGCAAATTCAACCACAAAGAGGTATCAGCTCACACCACTCAGAATAACCATCAGCAAAAACTACAAAGAATAAATGCTGAAGGTGCTGGGAAGAAATGCATACCCTCCGCTTTAAGTGGGACGTAACCTGGAAAGAGCCACTAAAGAGAACGGAATAGAGGTGCCTTTAAAAGGTAAACATTGAGCTACCATATGACCCAGCAGACCTATTCCTGGACCTATAACCTAAGAAGACAGAATTGGAAGGACACAGGTACGCAAATCTGCATTGCATAGTATAACAATCGCCAAGATATGGAAGTAACCAAAAAGTCCAACGACAGATGGGTGGAGAAAGAAGAACTGCTCCATGTACAGATGGAATATGAGCTAGTGAAAAAATGAAACAATGCCATTTGCAGCACCATAGATGAGTCTAGAAGTAATCACGCAGCTTGGAGTAAGTGAGAAAGCGAAAGACACATATCCTATCCTATCACATATAGGTGTTACCGAAAAAATGATACAAACAAAGGTATTTCCACAGAGAAACACTATCATAGATTCATTTAAAAAACTTATGGTTCACCAAATGGAAAGGTGTGAGGATTGGATACATTACCGTATTGAGGTTAACAGAGAGATACAAACACATGTGAAATATATAATCACCAAAGACCTACGCTATACCAAGAGAAGACTACTCAACATAGTGTCGTAACAGACATGGGAAAAGGATCCGAAGAAAAATAGATATATGTATATGTGTGAAAGAACCACATCTTGCACACCTAGAACAAACAAAACATTGTAATCAAGTTTGCTGTGATAAAAAATAAAAATTAAGTTAAAAATACCAACAAGAAGTAATGAGACATAAACTTAAAGGGCTTTTTCCTCGCACATTCCATTCTAATTTACAACCTAGAACACCACTTCCACTAAGGCTCTGTTGCCCTAGTAACCAGATTTGGTAAAGGAGAAATGCTGCCGCCTTGTGGCCGATTCCCGCAACAGCAGCTTTTAACCCACAGCTAATGGTCACTTACCATTCACAAGGACTCAGGGCTGTAAAGGACACCTGCCCTCAAATTGTGCTGAAGTAGGGAATGGATAAAAAAAATTCAAAACAGGCAAAATGTTCACGAAGCTCGTATGAAGAGGTAAGTTTTACTCACTCTCTTTTTAAAGAAAGGAAAATGGATAAAAGCTCAACCTCAGGAAGTATTAGACTCATGCAATCTAATCTACAAAAAGTTTTCAACTCACACCCGTCGACTGACCGTTGGCAAAAAGTCTACAAACAATCAATGCTGAAGAGGTTTTAGAGAACTGTGTACCCTCTAGCTGCTGGTGAGATGTAAAAGGGTTAAACGCTAATAATGAGAACAGAAAGGAGCTGCGTTGAAAAGGAAAAATTGAGGTACCATTCAATCCAGCAGGCGCACCAATGGGCCTCTCACCTGAGAAGACCAGAATGAAGAAGACCCGGGCTGCAAAAGCTGCACTGCAGCCTTATTCACAATAGACAAGACAGTGAAGCAACCAAAATGTCCATCAACAGATGAAAGGAAAAAGAAGAAGCGGCCCATGTACACAATGAATACTAGCCATGGAAAACAATGAAACACTGCTCTTTGAGACACCATAGATGATCTTGGAGATAATCACAGAACATGAGGTAAGTCGGAAAGCAAAAGTCCTATATCCTATGATATCACTTATACGCGTTCTCTAGTAACTGACACAAATGAACATATTTCCACAGAGAAAGTCAATCACAGACTTATTAAAAAAAACTATGCTTATCTACAAGGAAAGGTGGGGGGGGAATGGATAAATGAAGATTAGCGTTACCATATGTATACAAATACATATTATATACATATATCAAAAAGACCGACCATATAGCAAGGAAGGTTTACGGAACACTGTGTAATAATTTACACGGGAAGAGGATCTCTACATAAATAGGTATATAGAATATGTAGATGAACCAGAGTATGTACACCTTGGACAAGCAACATTCTAACCATTACCCCAATTGAAAAAATTAAAACAACCAACTAGGAGTAATGAGACATAAACTTATGGGGGGTTCTCCTGGCACATTCCATTCAAATTTACAACCTAGGCAAACGACTTCCAGAACGGCTCTGCTGCCCTAGTACCCAGATTTGGGAATGGAGAAATGCTGCATCCTTGTGGCCGTTTCCCACAACAGCAGCTTTAAACCCACTGCAAAAGGTCACTAAATATTCACCAATTGCAGGTCTGTAAATGACACCTGCCCTCCAAAAGATACTGAGGTCGAAAATCGACCAAAAAACTCTAGAGTGCAACCTTCCAAAAAGAAAATTTGAAGAGGTATATTGTACTCACACCTTTTTTCTTTTTTCTTTTAACAGAAAAGGAAAAGGCGTGGAAAAAGGATGAATTGTAGGAATTTTTACAGACATGTAAACCCAAATTACAAAAACCTATCAGCTCACACCAGTCAGAATGGCCATCAACAAAAATGCGGCAAACGATAAACGCTGACGTGATTGTGGAGAAATGCGTACCCTCGATTCTAAGGGGGACGTGGTAAGAGCCACTAATGAAAGCACAATTGAGGTGCCTTGAAAAGGTAAACGTTGAGCTACCATACCAATCAATCAATCATACCCACTGCTGGGTCTATCACCTGAGAAAATGAAAATCAAAAATCGCAGGCTGGCAATCCTGCACTCCAGCAATATTTACCATAGGCAACACTTGGAAGCAACGAAAATGTCCATCAACAGAGGAATGCACCAAGAAGAAGTGGTCCATGTACACAATGGAATATTAGCCATGGAAAACATTGAAGCACTGCTCTTTGAGGCACCATAGATGAGCCTGGAGATAATCACAAAACATGAAGTAGGTCGGAAAGCAAAAGACCTATATCTTATATTATCACTTATGGCATTATCTAATAACTGACACAGATGAACATATTTCTAAAGAGAAAGACACTCACAGGCGTAGAACACAAACTATGCTCATCTAAAAGGAAAGGAGGGGGGAAATTGAGAAATGAAGATTAGTGTTACTATACATATTCAAATACATATTATATACATGTATCAAAAAGACCGAACATATAACAAGGGAGGTCGACGGAACAGTGTAATATTTTACATGGGAAGAGGATCTGTACATTAATAGACATACATAATGTACAAATGAACCAGATTGTGTACACCTAGGACAAACAATTTTCTAAACTTTACCCAGATTAAAAAAATTTTAAAAACCAAGAAGAAGTAATGAGACATAAACTTATGGGGATTTCTCCTGGCAAATTCCATTCTAATTTACAACCTAGGACAATGACTTCCAGAAAGGCTCTGCTGCCCTAGAACCAGGACTGGGGAATGGAGAAATGCTACCTCCTTGTGGACGTTTCCCACAACAGCAGCTTTGAACCCACTGCAAAAGGTCACTAAATTTTCACCAACTTGCAGTTCTGTAAATTGCGCCTGGCCTCCAGAAAATTTCTGGGGTCAAAAATCGACCAAAAAATTCAGAAGAGGGCAACCTTCGAAGAAGACAATTTCAAGAGCTATATTGTACTCACGGTTTTTTTCTTTTAAGAGAAAAGAAAAAGGCGTAGGAATATGATGAATTTTAAAAATTTTCATGACATGCATACCCATATTACAAAACCCTATCAGCACACAGCAGTCAGAATGGCCATTAGGAAAAATGCTGCAAAAAATAAACGGTGAAGGGAGTGTGGAGAAATGCGTACCCTCGGCTGTAAGGGGGGGCATGTAAAGAGCCACTAACGAAAACACAACGTAGGTGCTTTGAAAAGGGAAACATTGAGCTACCAGTCCATCAGTCACAACCACTGCTTGGCCTATCACCTGAGAAAATGAGAATCAAAAAGTCACAGGCTGGCAAACCAGTATGCCAGCAATATTTACCATAGCCAGCACTTGGAAGCAATGAAAATGTCCATCAACCGAGGAATGCACCAAGAAGAAGTGGTCCACGTACACAATGGGATATTACTCTAATAATAAATATAAATTAAATTTAAAAACAAAGAAAAGCAAGGAGACATCAACATTTGTGGGTTTATCCGGGCACATTGCACTCTAATTTATAACCGAAGAACACCACTGGCCGGTAGGTCTGTTTCCCTAGTACCAGCAAGGGGAACGTAGAAAGATTGCCGCTCTCTGGCCGTTACCTGCAAAAGCAGGTTTAAAGCCTGAGCTAATGGTCACTTCATATGAACAAGTACTGCAGGGCTGTAAATGAAACCTGCCCTCAAAATGTCTTGAGGGAGATCATGGCCAAAATATTTCAAATGGTGACACATACTTTAAGAAAACACTTTGAAGAAATAAGCTCTCATCACAGCTGGAAAAATAAAAAGGACATGTCTTACAGCTCAATTTCAACGCATTATGAGACACATGCAAATTCAACCACAAAGAGGTATCAGCTCACACCACTCAGAATAACCATCAGCAAAAACTACAAAGAATAAATGCTGAAGGTGCTGGGAAGAAATGCATACCCTCCGCTTTAAGTGGGACGTAACCTGGAAAGAGCCACTAAAGAGAACGGAATAGAGGTGCCTTTAAAAGGTAAACATTGAGCTACCATATGACCCAGCAGACCTATTCCTGGACCTATAACCTAAGAAGACAGAATTGGAAGGACACAGGTACGCAAATCTGCATTGCATAGTATAACAATCGCCAAGATATGGAAGTAACCAAAAAGTCCAACGACAGATGGGTGGAGAAAGAAGAACTGCTCCATGTACAGATGGAATATGAGCTAGTGAAAAAATGAAACAATGCCATTTGCAGCACCATAGATGAGTCTAGAAGTAATCACGCAGCTTGGAGTAAGTGAGAAAGCGAAAGACACATATCCTATCCTATCACATATAGGTGTTACCGAAAAAATGATACAAACAAAGGTATTTCCACAGAGAAACACTATCATAGATTCATTTAAAAAACTTATGGTTCACCAAATGGAAAGGTGTGAGGATTGGATACATTACCGTATTGAGGTTAACAGAGAGATACAAACACATGTGAAATATATAATCACCAAAGACCTACGCTATACCAAGAGAAGACTACTCAACATAGTGTCGTAACAGACATGGGAAAAGGATCCGAAGAAAAATAGATATATGTATATGTGTGAAAGAACCACATCTTGCACACCTAGAACAAACAAAACATTGTAATCAAGTTTGCTGTGATAAAAAATAAAAATTAAGTTAAAAATACCAACAAGAAGTAATGAGACATAAACTTAAAGGGCTTTTTCCTCGCACATTCCATTCTAATTTACAACCTAGAACACCACTTCCACTAAGGCTCTGTTGCCCTAGTAACCAGATTTGGTAAAGGAGAAATGCTGCCGCCTTGTGGCCGATTCCCGCAACAGCAGCTTTTAACCCACAGCTAATGGTCACTTACCATTCACAAGGACTCAGGGCTGTAAAGGACACCTGCCCTCAAATTGTGCTGAAGTAGGGAATGGATAAAAAAAATTCAAAACAGGCAAAATGTTCACGAAGCTCGTATGAAGAGGTAAGTTTTACTCACTCTCTTTTTAAAGAAAGGAAAATGGATAAAAGCTCAACCTCAGGAAGTATTAGACTCATGCAATCTAATCTACAAAAAGTTTTCAACTCACACCCGTCGACTGACCGTTGGCAAAAAGTCTACAAACAATCAATGCTGAAGAGGTTTTAGAGAACTGTGTACCCTCTAGCTGCTGGTGAGATGTAAAAGGGTTAAACGCTAATAATGAGAACAGAAAGGAGCTGTGTTGAAAAGGAAAAATTGAGGTACCATTCAATCCAGCAGGCGCACCAATGGGCCTCTCACCTGAGAAGACCAGAATGAAGAAGACCCGGGCTGCAAAAGCTGCACTGCAGCCTTATTCACAATAGACAAGACAGTGAAGCAACCAAAATGTCCATCAACAGATGAAAGGAAAAAGAAGAAGCGGCCCATGTACACAATGAATACTAGCCATGGAAAACAATGAAACACTGCTCTTTGAGACACCATAGATGATCTTGGAGATAATCACAGAACATGAGGTAAGTCGGAAAGCAAAAGTCCTATATCCTATGATATCACTTATACGCGTTCTCTAGTAACTGACACAAATGAACATATTTCCACAGAGAAAGTCAATCACAGACTTATTAAAAAAAACTATGCTTATCTACAAGGAAAGGTGGGGGGGGAATGGATAAATGAAGATTAGCGTTACCATATGTATACAAATACATATTATATACATATATCAAAAAGACCGACCATATAGCAAGGAAGGTTTACGGAACACTGTGTAATAATTTACACGGGAAGAGGATCTCTACATAAATAGGTATATAGAATATGTAGATGAACCAGAGTATGTACACCTTGGACAAGCAACATTCTAACCATTACCCCAATTGAAAAAATTAAAACAACCAACTAGGAGTAATGAGACATAAACTTATGGGGGGTTCTCCTGGCACATTCCATTCAAATTTACAACCTAGGCAAACGACTTCCAGAACGGCTCTGCTGCCCTAGTACCCAGATTTGGGAATGGAGAAATGCTGCATCCTTGTGGCCGTTTCCCACAACAGCAGCTTTAAACCCACTGCAAAAGGTCACTAAATATTCACCAATTGCAGGTCTGTAAATGACACCTGCCCTCCAAAAGATACTGAGGTCGAAAATCGACCAAAAAACTCTAGAGTGCAACCTTCCAAAAAGAAAATTTGAAGAGGTATATTGTACTCACACCTTTTTTCTTTTTTCTTTTAACAGAAAAGGAAAAGGCGTGGAAAAAGGATGAATTGTAGGAATTGTTACAGACATGTAAACCCAAATTACAAAAACCTATCAGCTCACACCAGTCAGAATGGCCATCAACAAAAATGCGGCAAACGATAAACGCTGACGTGATTGTGGAGAAATGCGTACCCTCGATTCTAAGGGGGACGTGGTAAGAGCCACTAATGAAAGCACAATTGAGGTGCCTTGAAAAGGTAAACGTTGAGCTACCATACCAATCAATCAATCATACCCACTGCTGGGTCTATCACCTGAGAAAATGAAAATCAAAAATCGCAGGCTGGCAATCCTGCACTCCAGCAATATTTACCATAGGCAACACTTGGAAGCAACGAAAATGTCCATCAACAGAGGAATGCACCAAGAAGAAGTGGTCCATGTACACAATGGAATATTAGCCATGGAAAACATTGAAGCACTGCTCTTTGAGGCACCATAGATGAGCCTGGAGATAATCACAAAACATGAAGTAGGTCGGAAAGCAAAAGACCTATATCTTATATTATCACTTATGGCATTATCTAATAACTGACACAGATGAACATATTTCTAAAGAGAAAGACACTCACAGGCGTAGAACACAAACTATGCTCATCTAAAAGGAAAGGAGGGGGGAAATTGAGAAATGAAGATTAGTGTTACTATACATATTCAAATACATATTATATACATGTATCAAAAAGACCGAACATATAACAAGGGAGGTCGACGGAACAGTGTAATATTTTACATGGGAAGAGGATCTGTACATTAATAGACATACATAATGTCCAAATGAACCAGATTGTGTACACCTAGGACAAACAGTATTCTAAACTTTACCCAGATTAAAAAAATTTTAAAAACCAAGAAGAAGTAATGAGACATAAACTTATGGGGATTTCTCCTGGCAAATTCCATTCTAATTTACAACCTAGGACAATGACTTCCAGAAAGGCTCTGCTGCCCTAGAACCAGGACTGGGGAATGGAGAAATGCTACCTCCTTGTGGACGTTTCCCACAACAGCAGCTTTGAACCCACTGCAAAAGGTCACTAAATTTTCACCAACTTGCAGTTCTGTAAATTGCGCCTGGCCTCCAGAAAATTTCTGGGGTCAAAAATCGACCAAAAAATTCAGAAGAGGGCAACCTTCGAAGAAGACAATTTCAAGAGCTATATTGTACTCACGGTTTTTTTCTTTTAAGAGAAAAGAAAAAGGCGTAGGAATATGATGAATTTTAAAAATTTTCATGACATGCATACCCATATTACAAAACCCTATCAGCACACAGCAGTCAGAATGGCCATTAGGAAAAATGCTGCAAAAAATAAACGGTGAAGGGAGTGTGGAGAAATGCGTACCCTCGGCTGTAAGGGGGGGCATGTAAAGAGCCACTAACGAAAACACAACGTAGGTGCTTTGAAAAGGGAAACATTGAGCTACCAGTCCATCAATCACAACCACTGCTTGGCCTATCACCTGAGAAAATGAGAATCAAAAAGTCACAGGCTGGCAAACCAGTATGCCAGCAATATTTACCATAGCCAGCACTTGGAAGCAATGAAAATGTCCATCAACCGAGGAATGCACCAAGAAGAAGTGGTCCACGTACACAATGGGATATTACTCTAATAATAAATATAAATTAAATTTAAAAACAAAGAAAAGCAAGGAGACATCAACATTTGTGGGTTTACCCGGGCACATTGCACTCTAATTTATAACCGAAGAACACCACTGGCCGGTAGGTCTGTTTCCCTAGTACCAGCAAGGGGAACGTAGAAAGATTGCCGCTCTCTGGCCGTTACCTGCAAAAGCAGGTTTAAAGCCTGAGCTAATGGTCACTTCATATGAACAAGTACTGCAGGGCTGTAAATGAAACCTGCCCTCAAAATGTCTTGAGGGAGATCATGGCCAAAATATTTCAAATGGTGACACATACTTTAAGAAAACACTTTGAAGAAATAAGCTCTCATCACAGCTGGAAAAATAAAAAGGACATGTCTTACAGCTCAATTTCAACGCATTATGAGACACATGCAAATTCAACCACAAAGAGGTATCAGCTCACACCACTCAGAATAACCATCAGCAAAAACTACAAAGAATAAATGCTGAAGGTGCTGGGAAGAAATGCATACCCTCCGCTTTAAGTGGGACGTAACCTGGAAAGAGCCACTAAAGAGAACGGAATAGAGGTGCCTTTAAAAGGTAAACATTGAGCTACCATATGACCCAGCAGACCTATTCCTGGACCTATAACCTAAGAAGACAGAATTGGAAGGACACAGGTACGCAAATCTGCATTGCATAGTATAACAATCGCCAAGATATGGAAGTAACCAAAAAGTCCAACGACAGATGGGTGGAGAAAGAAGAACTGCTCCATGTACAGATGGAATATGAGCTAGTGAAAAAATGAAACAATGCCATTTGCAGCACCATAGATGAGTCTAGAAGTAATCACGCAGCTTGGAGTAAGTGAGAAAGCGAAAGACACATATCCTATCCTATCACATATAGGTGTTACCGAAAAAATGATACAAACAAAGGTATTTCCACAGAGAAACACTATCATAGATTCATTTAAAAAACTTATGGTTCACCAAATGGAAAGGTGTGAGGATTGGATACATTACCGTATTGAGGTTAACAGAGAGATACAAACACATGTGAAATATATAATCACCAAAGACCTACGCTATACCAAGAGAAGACTACTCAACATTGTGTCGTAACAGACATGGGAAAAGGATCCGAAGAAAAATAGATATATGTATATGTGTGAAAGAACCACATCTTGCACACCTAGAACAAACAAAACATTGTAATCAAGTTTGCTGTGATAAAAAATAAAAATTAAGTTAAAAATACCAACAAGAAGTAATGAGACATAAACTTAAAGGGCTTTTTCCTCGCACATTCCATTCTAATTTACAACCTAGAACACCACTTCCACTAAGGCTCTGTTGCCCTAGTAACCAGATTTGGTAAAGGAGAAATGCTGCCGCCTTGTGGCCGATTCCCGCAACAGCAGCTTTTAACCCACAGCTAATGGTCACTTACCATTCACAAGGACTCAGGGCTGTAAAGGACACCTGCCCTCAAATTGTGCTGAAGTAGGGAATGGATAAAAAAAATTCAAAACAGGCAAAATGTTCACGAAGCTCGTATGAAGAGGTAAGTTTTACTCACTCTCTTTTTAAAGAAAGGAAAATGGATAAAAGCTCAACCTCAGGAAGTATTAGACTCATGCAATCTAATCTACAAAAAGTTTTCAACTCACACCCGTCGACTGACCGTTGGCAAAAAGTCTACAAACAATCAATGCTGAAGAGGTTTTAGAGAACTGTGTACCCTCTAGCTGCTGGTGAGATGTAAAAGGGTTAAACGCTAATAATGAGAACAGAAAGGAGCTGCGTTGAAAAGGAAAAATTGAGGTACCATTCAATCCAGCAGGCGCACCAATGGGCCTCTCACCTGAGAAGACCAGAATGAAGAAGACCCGGGCTGCAAAAGCTGCACTGCAGCCTTATTCACAATAGACAAGACAGTGAAGCAACCAAAATGTCCATCAACAGATGAAAGGAAAAAGAAGAAGCGGCCCATGTACACAATGAATACTAGCCATGGAAAACAATGAAACACTGCTCTTTGAGACACCATAGATGATCTTGGAGATAATCACAGAACATGAGGTAAGTCGGAAAGCAAAAGTCCTATATCCTATGATATCACTTATACGCGTTCTCTAGTAACTGACACAAATGAACATATTTCCACAGAGAAAGTCAATCACAGACTTATTAAAAAAAACTATGCTTATCTACAAGGAAAGGTGGGGGGGAATGGATAAATGAAGATTAGCGTTACCATATGTATACAAATACATATTATATACATATATCAAAAAGACCGACCATATAGCAAGGAAGGTTTACGGAACACTGTGTAATAATTTACACGGGAAGAGGATCTCTACATAAATAGGTATATAGAATATGTAGATGAACCAGAGTATGTACACCTTGGACAAGCAACATTCTAACCATTACCCCAATTGAAAAAATTAAAACAACCAACTAGGAGTAATGAGACATAAACTTATGGGGGGTTCTCCTGGCACA
Organism: Balaenoptera borealis; assembly: GCF_965194805.1. Taxonomy (NCBI): domain Eukaryota; kingdom Metazoa; phylum Chordata; class Mammalia; order Artiodactyla; family Balaenopteridae; genus Balaenoptera; species Balaenoptera borealis. The sequence goes on along the minus strand of NC_138863.1, from coordinate 108,451,691 downwards.
TTCCATTCAAATTTACAACCTAGGCAAACGACTTCCAGAACGGCTCTGCTGCCCTAGTACCCAGATTTGGGAATGGAGAAATGCTGCATCCTTGTGGCCGTTTCCCACAACAGCAGCTTTAAACCCACTGCAAAAGGTCACTAAATATTCACCAATTGCAGGTCTGTAAATGACACCTGCCCTCCAAAAGATACTGAGGTCGAAAATCGACCAAAAAACTCTAGAGTGCAACCTTCCAAAAAGAAAATTTGAAGAGGTATATTGTACTCACACCTTTTTTCTTTTTTCTTTTAACAGAAAAGGAAAAGGCGTGGAAAAAGGATGAATTGTAGGAATTGTTACAGACATGTAAACCCAAATTACAAAAACCTATCAGCTCACACCAGTCAGAATGGCCATCAACAAAAATGCGGCAAACGATAAACGCTGACGTGATTGTGGAGAAATGCGTACCCTCGATTCTAAGGGGGACGTGGTAAGAGCCACTAATGAAAGCACAATTGAGGTGCCTTGAAAAGGTAAACGTTGAGCTACCATACCAATCAATCAATCATACCCACTGCTGGGTCTATCACCTGAGAAAATGAAAATCAAAAATCGCAGGCTGGCAATCCTGCACTCCAGCAATATTTACCATAGGCAACACTTGGAAGCAACGAAAATGTCCATCAACAGAGGAATGCACCAAGAAGAAGTGGTCCATGTACACAATGGAATATTAGCCATGGAAAACATTGAAGCACTGCTCTTTGAGGCACCATAGATGAGCCTGGAGATAATCACAAAACATGAAGTAGGTCGGAAAGCAAAAGACCTATATCTTATATTATCACTTATGGCATTATCTAATAACTGACACAGATGAACATATTTCTAAAGAGAAAGACACTCACAGGCGTAGAACACAAACTATGCTCATCTAAAAGGAAAGGAGGGGGGAAATTGAGAAATGAAGATTAGTGTTACTATACATATTCAAATACATATTATATACATGTATCAAAAAGACCGAACATATAACAAGGGAGGTCGACGGAACAGTGTAATATTTTACATGGGAAGAGGATCTGTACATTAATAGACATACATAATGTCCAAATGAACCAGATTGTGTACACCTAGGACAAACAGTATTCTAAACTTTACCCAGATTAAAAAAATTTTAAAAACCAAGAAGAAGTAATGAGACATAAACTTATGGGGATTTCTCCTGGCAAATTCCATTCTAATTTACAACCTAGGACAATGACTTCCAGAAAGGCTCTGCTGCCCTAGAACCAGGACTGGGGAATGGAGAAATGCTACCTCCTTGTGGACGTTTCCCACAACAGCAGCTTTGAACCCACTGCAAAAGGTCACTAAATTTTCACCAACTTGCAGTTCTGTAAATTGCGCCTGGCCTCCAGAAAATTTCTGGGGTCAAAAATCGACCAAAAAATTCAGAAGAGGGCAACCTTCGAAGAAGACAATTTCAAGAGCTATATTGTACTCACGGTTTTTTTCTTTTAAGAGAAAAGAAAAAGGCGTAGGAATATGATGAATTTTAAAAATTTTCATGACATGCATACCCATATTACAAAACCCTATCAGCACACAGCAGTCAGAATGGCCATTAGGAAAAATGCTGCAAAAAATAAACGGTGAAGGGAGTGTGGAGAAATGCGTACCCTCGGCTGTAAGGGGGGGCATGTAAAGAGCCACTAACGAAAACACAACGTAGGTGCTTTGAAAAGGGAAACATTGAGCTACCAGTCCATCAATCACAACCACTGCTTGGCCTATCACCTGAGAAAATGAGAATCAAAAAGTCACAGGCTGGCAAACCAGTATGCCAGCAATATTTACCATAGCCAGCACTTGGAAGCAATGAAAATGTCCATCAACCGAGGAATGCACCAAGAAGAAGTGGTCCACGTACACAATGGGATATTACTCTAATAATAAATATAAATTAAATTTAAAAACAAAGAAAAGCAAGGAGACATCAACATTTGTGGGTTTATCCGGGCACATTGCACTCTAATTTATAACCGAAGAACACCACTGGCCGGTAGGTCTGTTTCCCTAGTACCAGCAAGGGGAACGTAGAAAGATTGCCGCTCTCTGGCCGTTACCTGCAAAAGCAGGTTTAAAGCCTGAGCTAATGGTCACTTCATATGAACAAGTACTGCAGGGCTGTAAATGAAACCTGCCCTCAAAATGTCTTGAGGGAGATCATGGCCAAAATATTTCAAATGGTGACACATACTTTAAGAAAACACTTTGAAGAAATAAGCTCTCATCACAGCTGGAAAAATAAAAAGGACATGTCTTACAGCTCAATTTCAACGCATTATGAGACACATGCAAATTCAACCACAAAGAGGTATCAGCTCACACCACTCAGAATAACCATCAGCAAAAACTACAAAGAATAAATGCTGAAGGTGCTGGGAAGAAATGCATACCCTCCGCTTTAAGTGGGACGTAACCTGGAAAGAGCCACTAAAGAGAACGGAATAGAGGTGCCTTTAAAAGGTAAACATTGAGCTACCATATGACCCAGCAGACCTATTCCTGGACCTATAACCTAAGAAGACAGAATTGGAAGGACACAGGTACGCAAATCTGCATTGCATAGTATAACAATCGCCAAGATATGGAAGTAACCAAAAAGTCCAACGACAGATGGGTGGAGAAAGAAGAACTGCTCCATGTACAGATGGAATATGAGCTAGTGAAAAAATGAAACAATGCCATTTGCAGCACCATAGATGAGTCTAGAAGTAATCACGCAGCTTGGAGTAAGTGAGAAAGCGAAAGACACATATCCTATCCTATCACATATAGGTGTTACCGAAAAAATGATACAAACAAAGGTATTTCCACAGAGAAACACTATCATAGATTCATTTTAAAAACTTATGGTTCACCAAATGGAAAGGTGTGAGGATTGGATACATTACCGTATTGAGGTTAACAGAGAGATACAAACACATGTGAAATATATAATCACCAAAGACCTACGCTATACCAAGAGAAGACTACTCAACATTGTGTCGTAACAGACATGGGAAAAGGATCCGAAGAAAAATAGATATATGTATATGTGTGAAAGAACCACATCTTGCACACCTAGAACAAACAAAACATTGTAATCAAGTTTGCTGTGATAAAAAATAAAAATTAAGTTAAAAATACCAACAAGAAGTAATGAGACATAAACTTAAAGGGCTTTTTCCTCGCACATTCCATTCTAATTTACAACCTAGAACACCACTTCCACTAAGGCTCTGTTGCCCTAGTAACCAGATTTGGTAAAGGAGAAATGCTGCCGCCTTGTGGCCGATTCCCGCAACAGCAGCTTTTAACCCACAGCTAATGGTCACTTACCATTCACAAGGACTCAGGGCTGTAAAGGACACCTGCCCTCAAATTGTGCTGAAGTAGGGAATGGATAAAAAAAATTCAAAACAGGCAAAATGTTCACGAAGCTCGTATGAAGAGGTAAGTTTTACTCACTCTCTTTTTAAAGAAAGGAAAATGGATAAAAGCTCAACCTCAGGAAGTATTAGACTCATGCAATCTAATCTACAAAAAGTTTTCAACTCACACCCGTCGACTGACCGTTGGCAAAAAGTCTACAAACAATCAATGCTGAAGAGGTTTTAGAGAACTGTGTACCCTCTAGCTGCTGGTGAGATGTAAAAGGGTTAAACGCTAATAATGAGAACAGAAAGGAGCTGCGTTGAAAAGGAAAAATTGAGGTACCATTCAATCCAGCAGGCGCACCAATGGGCCTCTCACCTGAGAAGACCAGAATGAAGAAGACCCGGGCTGCAAAAGCTGCACTGCAGCCTTATTCACAATAGACAAGACAGTGAAGCAACCAAAATGTCCATCAACAGATGAAAGGAAAAAGAAGAAGCGGCCCATGTACACAATGAATACTAGCCATGGAAAACAATGAAACACTGCTCTTTGAGACACCATAGATGATCTTGGAGATAATCACAGAACATGAGGTAAGTCGGAAAGCAAAAGTCCTATATCCTATGATATCACTTATACGCGTTCTCTAGTAACTGACACAAATGAACATATTTCCACAGAGAAAGTCAATCACAGACTTATTAAAAAAAACTATGCTTATCTACAAGGAAAGGTGGGGGGGAATGGATAAATGAAGATTAGCGTTACCATATGTATACAAATACATATTATATACATATATCAAAAAGACCGACCATATAGCAAGGAAGGTTTACGGAACACTGTGTAATAATTTACACGGGAAGAGGATCTCTACATAAATAGGTATATAGAATATGTAGATGAACCAGAGTATGTACACCTTGGACAAGCAACATTCTAACCATTACCCCAATTGAAAAAATTAAAACAACCAACTAGGAGTAATGAGACATAAACTTATGGGGGGTTCTCCTGGCACATTCCATTCAAATTTACAACCTAGGCAAACGACTTCCAGAACGGCTCTGCTGCCCTAGTACCCAGATTTGGGAATGGAGAAATGCTGCATCCTTGTGGCCGTTTCCCACAACAGCAGCTTTAAACCCACTGCAAAAGGTCACTAAATATTCACCAATTGCAGGTCTGTAAATGACACCTGCCCTCCAAAAGATACTGAGGTCGAAAATCGACCAAAAAACTCTAGAGTGCAACCTTCCAAAAAGAAAATTTGAAGAGGTATATTGTACTCACACCTTTTTTCTTTTTTCTTTTAACAGAAAAGGAAAAGGCGTGGAAAAAGGATGAATTGTAGGAATTTTTACAGACATGTAAACCCAAATTACAAAAACCTATCAGCTCACACCAGTCAGAATGGCCATCAACAAAAATGCGGCAAACGATAAACGCTGACGTGATTGTGGAGAAATGCGTACCCTCGATTCTAAGGGGGACGTGGTAAGAGCCACTAATGAAAGCACAATTGAGGTGCCTTGAAAAGGTAAACGTTGAGCTACCATACCAATCAATCAATCATACCCACTGCTGGGTCTATCACCTGAGAAAATGAAAATCAAAAATCGCAGGCTGGCAATCCTGCACTCCAGCAATATTTACCATAGGCAACACTTGGAAGCAACGAAAATGTCCATCAACAGAGGAATGCACCAAGAAGAAGTGGTCCATGTACACAATGGAATATTAGCCATGGAAAACATTGAAGCACTGCTCTTTGAGGCACCATAGATGAGCCTGGAGATAATCACAAAACATGAAGTAGGTCGGAAAGCAAAAGACCTATATCTTATATTATCACTTATGGCATTATCTAATAACTGACACAGATGAACATATTTCTAAAGAGAAAGACACTCACAGGCGTAGAACACAAACTATGCTCATCTAAAAGGAAAGGAGGGGGGAAATTGAGAAATGAAGATTAGTGTTACTATACATATTCAAATACATATTATATACATGTATCAAAAAGACCGAACATATAACAAGGGAGGTCGACGGAACAGTGTAATATTTTACATGGGAAGAGGATCTGTACATTAATAGACATACATAATGTCCAAATGAACCAGATTGTGTACACCTAGGACAAACAGTATTCTAAACTTTACCCAGATTAAAAAAATTTTAAAAACCAAGAAGAAGTAATGAGACATAAACTTATGGGGATTTCTCCTGGCAAATTCCATTCTAATTTACAACCTAGGACAATGACTTCCAGAAAGGCTCTGCTGCCCTAGAACCAGGACTGGGGAATGGAGAAATGCTACCTCCTTGTGGACGTTTCCCACAACAGCAGCTTTGAACCCACTGCAAAAGGTCACTAAATTTTCACCAACTTGCAGTTCTGTAAATTGCGCCTGGCCTCCAGAAAATTTCTGGGGTCAAAAATCGACCAAAAAATTCAGAAGAGGGCAACCTTCGAAGAAGACAATTTCAAGAGCTATATTGTACTCACGGTTTTTTTCTTTTAAGAGAAAAGAAAAAGGCGTAGGAATATGATGAATTTTAAAAATTTTCATGACATGCATACCCATATTACAAAACCCTATCAGCACACAGCAGTCAGAATGGCCATTAGGAAAAATGCTGCAAAAAATAAACGGTGAAGGGAGTGTGGAGAAATGCGTACCCTCGGCTGTAAGGGGGGGCATGTAAAGAGCCACTAACGAAAACACAACGTAGGTGCTTTGAAAAGGGAAACATTGAGCTACCAGTCCATCAATCACAACCACTGCTTGGCCTATCACCTGAGAAAATGAGAATCAAAAAGTCACAGGCTGGCAAACCAGTATGGCAGCAATATTTACCATAGCCAGCACTTGGAAGCAATGAAAATGTCCATCAACCGAGGAATGCACCAAGAAGAAGTGGTCCACGTACACAATGGGATATTACTCTAATAATAAATATAAATTAAATTTAAAAACAAAGAAAAGCAAGGAGACATCAACATTTGTGGGTTTATCCGGGCACATTGCACTCTAATTTATAACCGAAGAACACCACTGGCCGGTAGGTCTGTTTCCCTAGTACCAGCAAGGGGAACGTAGAAAGATTGCCGCTCTCTGGCCGTTACCTGCAAAAGCAGGTTTAAAGCCTGAGCTAATGGTCACTTCATATGAACAAGTACTGCAGGGCTGTAAATGAAACCTGCCCTCAAAATGTCTTGAGGGAGATCATGGCCAAAATATTTCAAATGGTGACACATACTTTAAGAAAACACTTTGAAGAAATAAGCTCTCATCACAGCTGGAAAAATAAAAAGGACATGTCTTACAGCTCAATTTCAACGCATTATGAGACACATGCAAATTCAACCACAAAGAGGTATCAGCTCACACCACTCAGAATAACCATCAGCAAAAACTACAAAGAATAAATGCTGAAGGTGCTGGGAAGAAATGCATACCCTCCGCTTTAAGTGGGACGTAACCTGGAAAGAGCCACTAAAGAGAACGGAATAGAGGTGCCTTTAAAAGGTAAACATTGAGCTACCATATGACCCAGCAGACCTATTCCTGGACCTATAACCTAAGAAGACAGAATTGGAAGGACACAGGTACGCAAATCTGCATTGCATAGTATAACAATCGCCAAGATATGGAAGTAACCAAAAAGTCCAACGACAGATGGGTGGAGAAAGAAGAACTGCTCCATGTACAGATGGAATATGAGCTAGTGAAAAAATGAAACAATGCCATTTGCAGCACCATAGATGAGTCTAGAAGTAATCACGCAGCTTGGAGTAAGTGAGAAAGCGAAAGACACATATCCTATCCTATCACATATAGGTGTTACCGAAAAAATGATACAAACAAAGGTATTTCCACAGAGAAACACTATCATAGATTCATTTAAAAAACTTATGGTTCACCAAATGGAAAGGTGTGAGGATTGGATACATTACCGTATTGAGGTTAACAGAGAGATACAAACACATGTGAAATATATAATCACCAAAGACCTACGCTATACCAAGAGAAGACTACTCAACATTGTGTCGTAACAGACATGGGAAAAGGATCCGAAGAAAAATAGATATATGTATATGTGTGAAAGAACCACATCTTGCACACCTAGAACAAACAAAACATTGTAATCAAGTTTGCTGTGATAAAAAATAAAAATTAAGTTAAAAATACCAACAAGAAGTAATGAGACATAAACTTAAAGGGCTTTTTCCTCGCACATTCCATTCTAATTTACAACCTAGAACACCACTTCCACTAAGGCTCTGTTGCCCTAGTAACCAGATTTGGTAAAGGAGAAATGCTGCCGCCTTGTGGCCGATTCCCGCAACAGCAGCTTTTAACCCACAGCTAATGGTCACTTACCATTCACAAGGACTCAGGGCTGTAAAGGACACCTGCCCTCAAATTGTGCTGAAGTAGGGAATGGATAAAAAAAATTCAAAACAGGCAAAATGTTCACGAAGCTCGTATGAAGAGGTAAGTTTTACTCACTCTCTTTTTAAAGAAAGGAAAATGGATAAAAGCTCAACCTCAGGAAGTATTAGACTCATGCAATCTAATCTACAAAAAGTTTTCAACTCACACCCGTCGACTGACCGTTGGCAAAAAGTCTACAAACAATCAATGCTGAAGAGGTTTTAGAGAACTGTGTACCCTCTAGCTGCTGGTGAGATGTAAAAGGGTTAAACGCTAATAATGAGAACAGAAAGGAGCTGCGTTGAAAAGGAAAAATTGAGGTACCATTCAATCCAGCAGGCGCACCAATGGGCCTCTCACCTGAGAAGACCAGAATGAAGAAGACCCGGGCTGCAAAAGCTGCACTGCAGCCTTATTCACAATAGACAAGACAGTGAAGCAACCAAAATGTCCATCAACAGATGAAAGGAAAAAGAAGAAGCGGCCCATGTACACAATGAATACTAGCCATGGAAAACAATGAAACACTGCTCTTTGAGACACCATAGATGATCTTGGAGATAATCACAGAACATGAGGTAAGTCGGAAAGCAAAAGTCCTATATCCTATGATATCACTTATACGCGTTCTCTAGTAACTGACACAAATGAACATATTTCCACAGAGAAAGTCAATCACAGACTTATTAAAAAAAACTATGCTTATCTACAAGGAAAGGTGGGGGGGAATGGATAAATGAAGATTAGCGTTACCATATGTATACAAATACATATTATATACATATATCAAAAAGACCGACCATATAGCAAGGAAGGTTTACGGAACACTGTGTAATAATTTACACGGGAAGAGGATCTCTACATAAATAGGTATATAGAATATGTAGATGAACCAGAGTATGTACACCTTGGACAAGCAACATTCTAACCATTACCCCAATTGAAAAAATTAAAACAACCAACTAGGAGTAATGAGACATAAACTTATGGGGGGTTCTCCTGGCACATTCCATTCAAATTTACAACCTAGGCAAACGACTTCCAGAACGGCTCTGCTGCCCTAGTACCCAGATTTGGGAATGGAGAAATGCTGCATCCTTGTGGCCGTTTCCCACAACAGCAGCTTTAAACCCACTGCAAAAGGTCACTAAATATTCACCAATTGCAGGTCTGTAAATGACACCTGCCCTCCAAAAGATACTGAGGTCGAAAATCGACCAAAAAACTCTAGAGTGCAACCTTCCAAAAAGAAAATTTGAAGAGGTATATTGTACTCACACCTTTTTTCTTTTTTCTTTTAACAGAAAAGGAAAAGGCGTGGAAAAAGGATGAATTGTAGGAATTTTTACAGACATGTAAACCCAAATTACAAAAACCTATCAGCTCACACCAGTCAGAATGGCCATCAACAAAAATGCGGCAAACGATAAACGCTGACGTGATTGTGGAGAAATGCGTACCCTCGATTCTAAGGGGGACGTGGTAAGAGCCACTAATGAAAGCACAATTGAGGTGCCTTGAAAAGGTAAACGTTGAGCTACCATACCAATCAATCAATCATACCCACTGCTGGGTCTATCACCTGAGAAAATGAAAATCAAAAATCGCAGGCTGGCAATCCTGCACTCCAGCAATATTTACCATAGGCAACACTTGGAAGCAACGAAAATGTCCATCAACAGAGGAATGCACCAAGAAGAAGTGGTCCATGTACACAATGGAATATTAGCCATGGAAAACATTGAAGCACTGCTCTTTGAGGCACCATAGATGAGCCTGGAGATAATCACAAAACATGAAGTAGGTCGGAAAGCAAAAGACCTATATCTTATATTATCACTTATGGCATTATCTAATAACTGACACAGATGAACATATTTCTAAAGAGAAAGACACTCACAGGCGTAGAACACAAACTATGCTCATCTAAAAGGAAAGGAGGGGGGAAATTGAGAAATGAAGATTAGTGTTACTATACATATTCAAATACATATTATATACATGTATCAAAAAGACCGAACATATAACAAGGGAGGTCGACGGAACAGTGTAATATTTTACATGGGAAGAGGATCTGTACATTAATAGACATACATAATGTCCAAATGAACCAGATTGTGTACACCTAGGACAAACAGTATTCTAAACTTTACCCAGATTAAAAAAATTTTAAAAACCAAGAAGAAGTAATGAGACATAAACTTATGGGGATTTCTCCTGGCAAATTCCATTCTAATTTACAACCTAGGACAATGACTTCCAGAAAGGCTCTGCTGCCCTAGAACCAGGACTGGGGAATGGAGAAATGCTACCTCCTTGTGGACGTTTCCCACAACAGCAGCTTTGAACCCACTGCAAAAGGTCACTAAATTTTCACCAACTTGCAGTTCTGTAAATTGCGCCTGGCCTCCAGAAAATTTCTGGGGTCAAAAATCGACCAAAAAATTCAGAAGAGGGCAACCTTCGAAGAAGACAATTTCAAGAGCTATATTGTACTCACGGTTTTTTTCTTTTAAGAGAAAAGAAAAAGGCGTAGGAATATGATGAATTTTAAAAATTTTCATGACATGCATACCCATATTACAAAACCCTATCAGCACACAGCAGTCAGAATGGCCATTAGGAAAAATGCTGCAAAAAATAAACGGTGAAGGGAGTGTGGAGAAATGCGTACCCTCGGCTGTAAGGGGGGGCATGTAAAGAGCCACTAACGAAAACACAACGTAGGTGCTTTGAAAAGGGAAACATTGAGCTACCAGTCCATCAATCACAACCACTGCTTGGCCTATCACCTGAGAAAATGAGAATCAAAAAGTCACAGGCTGGCAAACCAGTATGCCAGCAATATTTACCATAGCCAGCACTTGGAAGCAATGAAAATGTCCATCAACCGAGGAATGCACCAAGAAGAAGTGGTCCACGTACACAATGGGATATTACTCTAATAATAAATATAAATTAAATTTAAAAACAAAGAAAAGCAAGGAGACATCAACATTTGTGGGTTTATCCGGGCACATTGCACTCTAATTTATAACCGAAGAACACCACTGGCCGGTAGGTCTGTTTCCCTAGTACCAGCAAGGGGAACGTAGAAAGATTGCCGCTCTCTGGCCGTTACCTGCAAAAGCAGGTTTAAAGCCTGAGCTAATGGTCACTTCATATGAACAAGTACTGCAGGGCTGTAAATGAAACCTGCCCTCAAAATGTCTTGAGGGAGATCATGGCCAAAATATTTCAAATGGTGACACATACTTTAAGAAAACACTTTGAAGAAATAAGCTCTCATCACAGCTGGAAAAATAAAAAGGACATGTCTTACAGCTCAATTTCAACGCATTATGAGACACATGCAAATTCAACCACAAAGAGGTATCAGCTCACACCACTCAGAATAACCATCAGCAAAAACTACAAAGAATAAATGCTGAAGGTGCTGGGAAGAAATGCATACCCTCCGCTTTAAGTGGGACGTAACCTGGAAAGAGCCACTAAAGAGAACGGAATAGAGGTGCCTTTAAAAGGTAAACATTGAGCTACCATATGACCCAGCAGACCTATTCCTGGACCTATAACCTAAGAAGACAGAATTGGAAGGACACAGGTACGCAAATCTGCATTGCATAGTATAACAATCGCCAAGATATGGAAGTAACCAAAAAGTCCAACGACAGATGGGTGGAGAAAGAAGAACTGCTCCATGTACAGATGGAATATGAGCTAGTGAAAAAATGAAACAATGCCATTTGCAGCACCATAGATGAGTCTAGAAGTAATCACGCAGCTTGGAGTAAGTGAGAAAGCGAAAGACACATATCCTATCCTATCACATATAGGTGTTACCGAAAAAATGATACAAACAAAGGTATTTCCACAGAGAAACACTATCATAGATTCATTTAAAAAACTTATGGTTCACCAAATGGAAAGGTGTGAGGATTGGATACATTACCGTATTGAGGTTAACAGAGAGATACAAACACATGTGAAATATATAATCACCAAAGACCTACGCTATACCAAGAGAAGACTACTCAACATTGTGTCGTAACAGACATGGGAAAAGGATCCGAAGAAAAATAGATATATGTATATGTGTGAAAGAACCACATCTTGCACACCTAGAACAAACAAAACATTGTAATCAAGTTTGCTGTGATAAAAAATAAAAATTAAGTTAAAAATACCAACAAGAAGTAATGAGACATAAACTTAAAGGGCTTTTTCCTCGCACATTCCATTCTAATTTACAACCTAGAACACCACTTCCACTAAGGCTCTGTTGCCCTAGTAACCAGATTTGGTAAAGGAGAAATGCTGCCGCCTTGTGGCCGATTCCCGCAACAGCAGCTTTTAACCCACAGCTAATGGTCACTTACCATTCACAAGGACTCAGGGCTGTAAAGGACACCTGCCCTCAAATTGTGCTGAAGTAGGGAATGGATAAAAAAAATTCAAAACAGGCAAAATGTTCACGAAGCTCGTATGAAGAGGTAAGTTTTACTCACTCTCTTTTTAAAGAAAGGAAAATGGATAAAAGCTCAACCTCAGGAAGTATTAGACTCATGCAATCTAATCTACAAAAAGTTTTCAACTCACACCCGTCGACTGACCGTTGGCAAAAAGTCTACAAACAATCAATGCTGAAGAGGTTTTAGAGAACTGTGTACCCTCTAGCTGCTGGTGAGATGTAAAAGGGTTAAACGCTAATAATGAGAACAGAAAGGAGCTGCGTTGAAAAGGAAAAATTGAGGTACCATTCAATCCAGCAGGCGCACCAATGGGCCTCTCACCTGAGAAGACCAGAATGAAGAAGACCCGGGCTGCAAAAGCTGCACTGCAGCCTTATTCACAATAGACAAGACAGTGAAGCAACCAAAATGTCCATCAACAGATGAAAGGAAAAAGAAGAAGCGGCCCATGTACACAATGAATACTAGCCATGGAAAACAATGAAACACTGCTCTTTGAGACACCATAGATGATCTTGGAGATAATCACAGAACATGAGGTAAGTCGGAAAGCAAAAGTCCTATATCCTATGATATCACTTATACGCGTTCTCTAGTAACTGACACAAATGAACATATTTCCACAGAGAAAGTCAATCACAGACTTATTAAAAAAAACTATGCTTATCTACAAGGAAAGGTGGGGGGGGAATGGATAAATGAAGATTAGCGTTACCATATGTATACAAATACATATTATATACATATATCAAAAAGACCGACCATATAGCAAGGAAGGTTTACGGAACACTGTGTAATAATTTACACGGGAAGAGGATCTCTACATAAATAGGTATATAGAATATGTAGATGAACCAGAGTATGTACACCTTGGACAAGCAACATTCTAACCATTACCCCAATTGAAAAAATTAAAACAACCAACTAGGAGTAATGAGACATAAACTTATGGGGGGTTCTCCTGGCACATTCCATTCAAATTTACAACCTAGGCAAACGACTTCCAGAACGGCTCTGCTGCCCTAGTACCCAGATTTGGGAATGGAGAAATGCTGCATCCTTGTGGCCGTTTCCCACAACAGCAGCTTTAAACCCACTGCAAAAGGTCACTAAATATTCACCAATTGCAGGTCTGTAAATGACACCTGCCCTCCAAAAGATACTGAGGTCGAAAATCGACCAAAAAACTCTAGAGTGCAACCTTCCAAAAAGAAAATTTGAAGAGGTATATTGTACTCACACCTTTTTTCTTTTTTCTTTTAACAGAAAAGGAAAAGGCGTGGAAAAAGGATGAATTGTAGGAATTTTTACAGACATGTAAACCCAAATTACAAAAACCTATCAGCTCACACCAGTCAGAATGGCCATCAACAAAAATGCGGCAAACGATAAACGCTGACGTGATTGTGGAGAAATGCGTACCCTCGATTCTAAGGGGGACGTGGTAAGAGCCACTAATGAAAGCACAATTGAGGTGCCTTGAAAAGGTAAACGTTGAGCTACCATACCAATCAATCAATCATACCCACTGCTGGGTCTATCACCTGAGAAAATGAAAATCAAAAATCGCAGGCTGGCAATCCTGCACTCCAGCAATATTTACCATAGGCAACACTTGGAAGCAACGAAAATGTCCATCAACAGAGGAATGCACCAAGAAGAAGTGGTCCATGTACACAATGGAATATTAGCCATGGAAAACATTGAAGCACTGCTCTTTGAGGCACCATAGATGAGCCTGGAGATAATCACAAAACATGAAGTAGGTCGGAAAGCAAAAGACCTATATCTTATATTATCACTTATGGCATTATCTAATAACTGACACAGATGAACATATTTCTAAAGAGAAAGACACTCACAGGCGTAGAACACAAACTATGCTCATCTAAAAGGAAAGGAGGGGGGAAATTGAGAAATGAAGATTAGTGTTACTATACATATTCAAATACATATTATATACATGTATCAAAAAGACCGAACATATAACAAGGGAGGTCGACGGAACAGTGTAATATTTTACATGGGAAGAGGATCTGTACATTAATAGACATACATAATGTCCAAATGAACCAGATTGTGTACACCTAGGACAAACAGTATTCTAAACTTTACCCAGATTAAAAAAATTTTAAAAACCAAGAAGAAGTAATGAGACATAAACTTATGGGGATTTCTCCTGGCAAATTCCATTCTAATTTACAACCTAGGACAATGACTTCCAGAAAGGCTCTGCTGCCCTAGAACCAGGACTGGGGAATGGAGAAATGCTACCTCCTTGTGGACGTTTCCCACAACAGCAGCTTTGAACCCACTGCAAAAGGTCACTAAATTTTCACCAACTTGCAGTTCTGTAAATTGCGCCTGGCCTCCAGAAAATTTCTGGGGTCAAAAATCGACCAAAAAATTCAGAAGAGGGCAACCTTCGAAGAAGACAATTTCAAGAGCTATATTGTACTCACGGTTTTTTTCTTTTAAGAGAAAAGAAAAAGGCGTAGGAATATGATGAATTTTAAAAATTTTCATGACATGCATACCCATATTACAAAACCCTATCAGCACACAGCAGTCAGAATGGCCATTAGGAAAAATGCTGCAAAAAATAAACGGTGAAGGGAGTGTGGAGAAATGCGTACCCTCGGCTGTAAGGGGGGGCATGTAAAGAGCCACTAACGAAAACACAACGTAGGTGCTTTGAAAAGGGAAACATTGAGCTACCAGTCCATCAATCACAACCACTGCTTGGCCTATCACCTGAGAAAATGAGAATCAAAAAGTCACAGGCTGGCAAACCAGTATGGCAGCAATATTTACCATAGCCAGCACTTGGAAGCAATGAAAATGTCCATCAACCGAGGAATGCACCAAGAAGAAGTGGTCCACGTACACAATGGGATATTACTCTAATAATAAATATAAATTAAATTTAAAAACAAAGAAAAGCAAGGAGACATCAACATTTGTGGGTTTATCCGGGCACATTGCACTCTAATTTATAACCGAAGAACACCACTGGCCGGTAGGTCTGTTTCCCTAGTACCAGCAAGGGGAACGTAGAAAGATTGCCGCTCTCTGGCCGTTACCTGCAAAAGCAGGTTTAAAGCCTGAGCTAATGGTCACTTCATATGAACAAGTACTGCAGGGCTGTAAATGAAACCTGCCCTCAAAATGTCTTGAGGGAGATCATGGCCAAAATATTTCAAATGGTGACACATACTTTAAGAAAACACTTTGAAGAAATAAGCTCTCATCACAGCTGGAAAAATAAAAAGGACATGTCTTACAGCTCAATTTCAACGCATTATGAGACACATGCAAATTCAACCACAAAGAGGTATCAGCTCACACCACTCAGAATAACCATCAGCAAAAACTACAAAGAATAAATGCTGAAGGTGCTGGGAAGAAATGCATACCCTCCGCTTTAAGTGGGACGTAACCTGGAAAGAGCCACTAAAGAGAACGGAATAGAGGTGCCTTTAAAAGGTAAACATTGAGCTACCATATGACCCAGCAGACCTATTCCTGGACCTATAACCTAAGAAGACAGAATTGGAAGGACACAGGTACGCAAATCTGCATTGCATAGTATAACAATCGCCAAGATATGGAAGTAACCAAAAAGTCCAACGACAGATGGGTGGACAAAGAAGAACTGCTCCATGTACAGATGGAATATGAGCTAGTGAAAAAATGAAACAATGCCATTTGCAGCACCATAGATGAGTCTAGAAGTAATCACGCAGCTTGGAGTAAGTGAGAAAGCGAAAGACACATATCCTATCCTATCACATATAGGTGTTACCGAAAAAATGATACAAACAAAGGTATTTCCACAGAGAAACACTATCATAGATTCATTTAAAAAACTTATGGTTCACCAAATGGAAAGGTGTGAGGATTGGATACATTACCGTATTGAGGTTAACAGAGAGATACAAACACATGTGAAATATATAATCACCAAAGACCTACGCTATACCAAGAGAAGACTACTCAACATTGTGTCGTAACAGACATGGGAAAAGGATCCGAAGAAAAATAGATATATGTATATGTGTGAAAGAACCACATCTTGCACACCTAGAACAAACAAAACATTGTAATCAAGTTTGCTGTGATAAAAAATAAAAATTAAGTTAAAAATACCAACAAGAAGTAATGAGACATAAACTTAAAGGGCTTTTTCCTCGCACATTCCATTCTAATTTACAACCTAGAACACCACTTCCACTAAGGCTCTGTTGCCCTAGTAACCAGATTTGGTAAAGGAGAAATGCTGCCGCCTTGTGGCCGATTCCCGCAACAGCAGCTTTTAACCCACAGCTAATGGTCACTTACCATTCACAAGGACTCAGGGCTGTAAAGGACACCTGCCCTCAAATTGTGCTGAAGTAGGGAATGGATAAAAAAAATTCAAAACAGGCAAAATGTTCACGAAGCTCGTATGAAGAGGTAAGTTTTACTCACTCTCTTTTTAAAGAAAGGAAAATGGATAAAAGCTCAACCTCAGGAAGTATTAGACTCATGCAATCTAATCTACAAAAAGTTTTCAACTCACACCCGTCGACTGACCGTTGGCAAAAAGTCTACAAACAATCAATGCTGAAGAGGTTTTAGAGAACTGTGTACCCTCTAGCTGCTGGTGAGATGTAAAAGGGTTAAACGCTAATAATGAGAACAGAAAGGAGCTGCGTTGAAAAGGAAAAACTGAGGTACCATTCAATCCAGCAGGCGCACCAATGGGCCTCTCACCTGAGAAGACCAGAATGAAGAAGACCCGGGCTGCAAAAGCTGCACTGCAGCCTTATTCACAATAGACAAGACAGTGAAGCAACCAAAATGTCCATCAACAGATGAAAGGAAAAAGAAGAAGCGGCCCATGTACACAATGAATACTAGCCATGGAAAACAATGAAACACTGCTCTTTGAGACACCATAGATGATCTTGGAGATAATCACAGAACATGAGGTAAGTCGGAAAGCAAAAGTCCTATATCCTATGATATCACTTATACGCGTTCTCTAGTAACTGACACAAATGAACATATTTCCACAGAGAAAGTCAATCACAGACTTATTAAAAAAAACTATGCTTATCTACAAGGAAAGGTGGGGGGGGAATGGATAAATGAAGATTAGCGTTACCATATGTATACAAATACATATTATATACATATATCAAAAAGACCGACCATATAGCAAGGAAGGTTTACGGAACACTGTGTAATAATTTACACGGGAAGAGGATCTCTACATAAATAGGTATATAGAATATGTAGATGAACCAGAGTATGTACACCTTGGACAAGCAACATTCTAACCATTACCCCAATTGAAAAAATTAAAACAACCAACTAGGAGTAATGAGACATAAACTTATGGGGGGTTCTCCTGGCACATTCCATTCAAATTTACAACCTAGGCAAACGACTTCCAGAACGGCTCTGCTGCCCTAGTACCCAGATTTGGGAATGGAGAAATGCTGCATCCTTGTGGCCGTTTCCCACAACAGCAGCTTTAAACCCACTGCAAAAGGTCACTAAATATTCACCAATTGCAGGTCTGTAAATGACACCTGCCCTCCAAAAGATACTGAGGTCGAAAATCGACCAAAAAACTCTAGAGTGCAACCTTCCAAAAAGAAAATTTGAAGAGGTATATTGTACTCACACCTTTTTTCTTTTTTCTTTTAACAGAAAAGGAAAAGGCGTGGAAAAAGGATGAATTGTAGGAATTTTTACAGACATGTAAACCCAAATTACAAAAACCTATCAGCTCACACCAGTCAGAATGGCCATCAACAAAAATGCGGCAAACGATAAACGCTGACGTGATTGTGGAGAAATGCGTACCCTCGATTCTAAGGGGGACGTGGTAAGAGCCACTAATGAAAGCACAATTGAGGTGCCTTGAAAAGGTAAACGTTGAGCTACCATACCAATCAATCAATCATACCCACTGCTGGGTCTATCACCTGAGAAAATGAAAATCAAAAATCGCAGGCTGGCAATCCTGCACTCCAGCAATATTTACCATAGGCAACACTTGGAAGCAACGAAAATGTCCATCAACAGAGGAATGCACCAAGAAGAAGTGGTCCATGTACACAATGGAATATTAGCCATGGAAAACATTGAAGCACTGCTCTTTGAGGCACCATAGATGAGCCTGGAGATAATCACAAAACATGAAGTAGGTCGGAAAGCAAAAGACCTATATCTTATATTATCACTTATGGCATTATCTAATAACTGACACAGATGAACATATTTCTAAAGAGAAAGACACTCACAGGCGTAGAACACAAACTATGCTCATCTAAAAGGAAAGGAGGGGGGAAATTGAGAAATGAAGATTAGTGTTACTATACATATTCAAATACATATTATATACATGTATCAAAAAGACCGAACATATAACAAGGGAGGTCGACGGAACAGTGTAATATTTTACATGGGAAGAGGATCTGTACATTAATAGACATACATAATGTCCAAATGAACCAGATTGTGTACACCTAGGACAAACAGTATTCTAAACTTTACCCAGATTAAAAAAATTTTAAAAACCAAGAAGAAGTAATGAGACATAAACTTATGGGGATTTCTCCTGGCAAATTCCATTCTAATTTACAACCTAGGACAATGACTTCCAGAAAGGCTCTGCTGCCCTAGAACCAGGACTGGGGAATGGAGAAATGCTACCTCCTTGTGGACGTTTCCCACAACAGCAGCTTTGAACCCACTGCAAAAGGTCACTAAATTTTCACCAACTTGCAGTTCTGTAAATTGCGCCTGGCCTCCAGAAAATTTCTGGGGTCAAAAATCGACCAAAAAATTCAGAAGAGGGCAACCTTCGAAGAAGACAATTTCAAGAGCTATATTGTACTCACGGTTTTTTTCTTTTAAGAGAAAAGAAAAAGGCGTAGGAATATGATGAATTTTAAAAATTTTCATGACATGCATACCCATATTACAAAACCCTATCAGCACACAGCAGTCAGAATGGCCATTAGGAAAAATGCTGCAAAAAATAAACGGTGAAGGGAGTGTGGAGAAATGCGTACCCTCGGCTGTAAGGGGGGGCATGTAAAGAGCCACTAACGAAAACACAACGTAGGTGCTTTGAAAAGGGAAACATTGAGCTACCAGTCCATCAATCACAACCACTGCTTGGCCTATCACCTGAGAAAATGAGAATCAAAAAGTCACAGGCTGGCAAACCAGTATGCCAGCAATATTTACCATAGCCAGCACTTGGAAGCAATGAAAATGTCCATCAACCGAGGAATGCACCAAGAAGAAGTGGTCCACGTACACAATGGGATATTACTCTAATAATAAATATAAATTAAATTTAAAAACAAAGAAAAGCAAGGAGACATCAACATTTGTGGGTTTATCCGGGCACATTGCACTCTAATTTATAACCGAAGAACACCACTGGCCGGTAGGTCTGTTTCCCTAGTACCAGCAAGGGGAACGTAGAAAGATTGCCGCTCTCTGGCCGTTACCTGCAAAAGCAGGTTTAAAGCCTGAGCTAATGGTCACTTCATATGAACAAGTACTGCAGGGCTGTAAATGAAACCTGCCCTCAAAATGTCTTGAGGGAGATCATGGCCAAAATATTTCAAATGGTGACACATACTTTAAGAAAACACTTTGAAGAAATAAGCTCTCATCACAGCTGGAAAAATAAAAAGGACATGTCTTACAGCTCAATTTCAACGCATTATGAGACACATGCAAATTCAACCACAAAGAGGTATCAGCTCACACCACTCAGAATAACCATCAGCAAAAACTACAAAGAATAAATGCTGAAGGTGCTGGGAAGAAATGCATACCCTCCGCTTTAAGTGGGACGTAACCTGGAAAGAGCCACTAAAGAGAACGGAATAGAGGTGCCTTTAAAAGGTAAACATTGAGCTACCATATGACCCAGCAGACCTATTCCTGGACCTATAACCTAAGAAGACAGAATTGGAAGGACACAGGTACGCAAATCTGCATTGCATAGTATAACAATCGCCAAGATATGGAAGTAACCAAAAAGTCCAACGACAGATGGGTGGAGAAAGAAGAACTGCTCCATGTACAGATGGAATATGAGCTAGTGAAAAAATGAAACAATGCCATTTGCAGCACCATAGATGAGTCTAGAAGTAATCACGCAGCTTGGAGTAAGTGAGAAAGCGAAAGACACATATCCTATCCTATCACATATAGGTGTTACCGAAAAAATGATACAAACAAAGGTATTTCCACAGAGAAACACTATCATAGATTCATTTAAAAAACTTATGGTTCACCAAATGGAAAGGTGTGAGGATTGGATACATTACCGTATTGAGGTTAACAGAGAGATACAAACACATGTGAAATATATAATCACCAAAGACCTACGCTATACCAAGAGAAGACTACTCAACATTGTGTCGTAACAGACATGGGAAAAGGATCCGAAGAAAAATAGATATATGTATATGTGTGAAAGAACCACATCTTGCACACCTAGAACAAACAAAACATTGTAATCAAGTTTGCTGTGATAAAAAATAAAAATTAAGTTAAAAATACCAACAAGAAGTAATGAGACATAAACTTAAAGGGCTTTTTCCTCGCACATTCCATTCTAATTTACAACCTAGAACACCACTTCCACTAAGGCTCTGTTGCCCTAGTAACCAGATTTGGTAAAGGAGAAATGCTGCCGCCTTGTGGCCGATTCCCGCAACAGCAGCTTTTAACCCACAGCTAATGGTCACTTACCATTCACAAGGACTCAGGGCTGTAAAGGACACCTGCCCTCAAATTGTGCTGAAGTAGGGAATGGATAAAAAAAATTCAAAACAGGCAAAATGTTCACGAAGCTCGTATGAAGAGGTAAGTTTTACTCACTCTCTTTTTAAAGAAAGGAAAATGGATAAAAGCTCAACCTCAGGAAGTATTAGACTCATGCAATCTAATCTACAAAAAGTTTTCAACTCACACCCGTCGACTGACCGTTGGCAAAAAGTCTACAAACAATCAATGCTGAAGAGGTTTTAGAGAACTGTGTACCCTCTAGCTGCTGGTGAGATGTAAAAGGGTTAAACGCTAATAATGAGAACAGAAAGGAGCTGCGTTGAAAAGGAAAAATTGAGGTACCATTCAATCCAGCAGGCGCACCAATGGGCCTCTCACCTGAGAAGACCAGAATGAAGAAGACCCGGGCTGCAAAAGCTGCACTGCAGCCTTATTCACAATAGACAAGACAGTGAAGCAACCAAAATGTCCATCAACAGATGAAAGGAAAAAGAAGAAGCGGCCCATGTACACAATGAATACTAGCCATGGAAAACAATGAAACACTGCTCTTTGAGACACCATAGATGATCTTGGAGATAATCACAGAACATGAGGTAAGTCGGAAAGCAAAAGTCCTATATCCTATGATATCACTTATACGCGTTCTCTAGTAACTGACACAAATGAACATATTTCCACAGAGAAAGTCAATCACAGACTTATTAAAAAAAACTATGCTTATCTACAAGGAAAGGTGGGGGGGAATGGATAAATGAAGATTAGCGTTACCATATGTATACAAATACATATTATATACATATATCAAAAAGACCGACCATATAGCAAGGAAGGTTTACGGAACACTGTGTAATAATTTACACGGGAAGAGGATCTCTACATAAATAGGTATATAGAATATGTAGATGAACCAGAGTATGTACACCTTGGACAAGCAACATTCTAACCATTACCCCAATTGAAAAAATTAAAACAACCAACTAGGAGTAATGAGACATAAACTTATGGGGGGTTCTCCTGGCACATTCCATTCAAATTTACAACCTAGGCAAACGACTTCCAGAACGGCTCTGCTGCCCTAGTACCCAGATTTGGGAATGGAGAAATGCTGCATCCTTGTGGCCGTTTCCCACAACAGCAGCTTTAAACCCACTGCAAAAGGTCACTAAATATTCACCAATTGCAGGTCTGTAAATGACACCTGCCCTCCAAAAGATACTGAGGTCGAAAATCGACCAAAAAACTCTAGAGTGCAACCTTCCAAAAAGAAAATTTGAAGAGGTATATTGTACTCACACCTTTTTTCTTTTTTCTTTTAACAGAAAAGGAAAAGGCGTGGAAAAAGGATGAATTGTAGGAATTTTTACAGACATGTAAACCCAAATTACAAAAACCTATCAGCTCACACCAGTCAGAATGGCCATCAACAAAAATGCGGCAAACGATAAACGCTGACGTGATTGTGGAGAAATGCGTACCCTCGATTCTAAGGGGGACGTGGTAAGAGCCACTAATGAAAGCACAATTGAGGTGCCTTGAAAAGGTAAACGTTGAGCTACCATACCAATCAATCAATCATACCCACTGCTGGGTCTATCACCTGAGAAAATGAAAATCAAAAATCGCAGGCTGGCAATCCTGCACTCCAGCAATATTTACCATAGGCAACACTTGGAAGCAACGAAAATGTCCATCAACAGAGGAATGCACCAAGAAGAAGTGGTCCATGTACACAATGGAATATTAGCCATGGAAAACATTGAAGCACTGCTCTTTGAGGCACCATAGATGAGCCTGGAGATAATCACAAAACATGAAGTAGGTCGGAAAGCAAAAGACCTATATCTTATATTATCACTTATGGCATTATCTAATAACTGACACAGATGAACATATTTCTAAAGAGAAAGACACTCACAGGCGTAGAACACAAACTATGCTCATCTAAAAGGAAAGGAGGGGGGAAATTGAGAAATGAAGATTAGTGTTACTATACATATTCAAATACATATTATATACATGTATCAAAAAGACCGAACATATAACAAGGGAGGTCGACGGAACAGTGTAATATTTTACATGGGAAGAGGATCTGTACATTAATAGACATACATAATGTCCAAATGAACCAGATTGTGTACACCTAGGACAAACAGTATTCTAAACTTTACCCAGATTAAAAAAATTTTAAAAACCAAGAAGAAGTAATGAGACATAAACTTATGGGGATTTCTCCTGGCAAATTCCATTCTAATTTACAACCTAGGACAATGACTTCCAGAAAGGCTCTGCTGCCCTAGAACCAGGACTGGGGAATGGAGAAATGCTACCTCCTTGTGGACGTTTCCCACAACAGCAGCTTTGAACCCACTGCAAAAGGTCACTAAATTTTCACCAACTTGCAGTTCTGTAAATTGCGCCTGGCCTCCAGAAAATTTCTGGGGTCAAAAATCGACCAAAAAATTCAGAAGAGGGCAACCTTCGAAGAAGACAATTTCAAGAGCTATATTGTACTCACGGTTTTTTTCTTTTAAGAGAAAAGAAAAAGGCGTAGGAATATGATGAATTTTAAAAATTTTCATGACATGCATACCCATATTACAAAACCCTATCAGCACACAGCAGTCAGAATGGCCATTAGGAAAAATGCTGCAAAAAATAAACGGTGAAGGGAGTGTGGAGAAATGCGTACCCTCGGCTGTAAGGGGGGGCATGTAAAGAGCCACTAACGAAAACACAACGTAGGTGCTTTGAAAAGGGAAACATTGAGCTACCAGTCCATCAATCACAACCACTGCTTGGCCTATCACCTGAGAAAATGAGAATCAAAAAGTCACAGGCTGGCAAACCAGTATGCCAGCAATATTTACCATAGCCAGCACTTGGAAGCAATGAAAATGTCCGTCAACCGAGGAATGCACCAAGAAGAAGTGGTCCACGTACACAATGGGATATTACTCTAATAATAAATATAAATTAAATTTAAAAACAAAGAAAAGCAAGGAGACATCAACATTTGTGGGTTTATCCGGGCACATTGCACTCTAATTTATAACCGAAGAACACCACTGGCCGGTAGGTCTGTTTCCCTAGTACCAGCAAGGGGAACGTAGAAAGATTGCCGCTCTCTGGCCGTTACCTGCAAAAGCAGGTTTAAAGCCTGAGCTAATGGTCACTTCATATGAACAAGTACTGCAGGGCTGTAAATGAAACCTGCCCTCAAAATGTCTTGAGGGAGATCATGGCCAAAATATTTCAAATGGTGACACATACTTTAAGAAAACACTTTGAAGAAATAAGCTCTCATCACAGCTGGAAAAATAAAAAGGACATGTCTTACAGCTCAATTTCAACGCATTATGAGACACATGCAAATTCAACCACAAAGAGGTATCAGCTCACACCACTCAGAATAACCATCAGCAAAAACTACAAAGAATAAATGCTGAAGGTGCTGGGAAGAAATGCATACCCTCCGCTTTAAGTGGGACGTAACCTGGAAAGAGCCACTAAAGAGAACGGAATAGAGGTGCCTTTAAAAGGTAAACATTGAGCTACCATATGACCCAGCAGACCTATTCCTGGACCTATAACCTAAGAAGACAGAATTGGAAGGACACAGGTACGCAAATCTGCATTGCATAGTATAACAATCGCCAAGATATGGAAGTAACCAAAAAGTCCAACGACAGATGGGTGGAGAAAGAAGAACTGCTCCATGTACAGATGGAATATGAGCTAGTGAAAAAATGAAACAATGCCATTTGCAGCACCATAGATGAGTCTAGAAGTAATCACGCAGCTTGGAGTAAGTGAGAAAGCGAAAGACACATATCCTATCCTATCACATATAGGTGTTACCGAAAAAATGATACAAACAAAGGTATTTCCACAGAGAAACACTATCATAGATTCATTTTAAAAACTTATGGTTCACCAAATGGAAAGGTGTGAGGATTGGATACATTACCGTATTGAGGTTAACAGAGAGATACAAACACATGTGAAATATATAATCACCAAAGACCTACGCTATACCAAGAGAAGACTACTCAACATTGTGTCGTAACAGACATGGGAAAAGGATCCGAAGAAAAATAGATATATGTATATGTGTGAAAGAACCACATCTTGCACACCTAGAACAAACAAAACATTGTAATCAAGTTTGCTGTGATAAAAAATAAAAATTAAGTTAAAAATACCAACAAGAAGTAATGAGACATAAACTTAAAGGGCTTTTTCCTCGCACATTCCATTCTAATTTACAACCTAGAACACCACTTCCACTAAGGCTCTGTTGCCCTAGTAACCAGATTTGGTAAAGGAGAAATGCTGCCGCCTTGTGGCCGATTCCCGCAACAGCAGCTTTTAACCCACAGCTAATGGTCACTTACCATTCACAAGGACTCAGGGCTGTAAAGGACACCTGCCCTCAAATTGTGCTGAAGTAGGGAATGGATAAAAAAAATTCAAAACAGGCAAAATGTTCACGAAGCTCGTATGAAGAGGTAAGTTTTACTCACTCTCTTTTTAAAGAAAGGAAAATGGATAAAAGCTCAACCTCAGGAAGTATTAGACTCATGCAATCTAATCTACAAAAAGTTTTCAACTCACACCCGTCGACTGACCGTTGGCAAAAAGTCTACAAACAATCAATGCTGAAGAGGTTTTAGAGAACTGTGTACCCTCTAGCTGCTGGTGAGATGTAAAAGGGTTAAACGCTAATAATGAGAACAGAAAGGAGCTGCGTTGAAAAGGAAAAATTGAGGTACCATTCAATCCAGCAGGCGCACCAATGGGCCTCTCACCTGAGAAGACCAGAATGAAGAAGACCCGGGCTGCAAAAGCTGCACTGCAGCCTTATTCACAATAGACAAGACAGTGAAGCAACCAAAATGTCCATCAACAGATGAAAGGAAAAAGAAGAAGCGGCCCATGTACACAATGAATACTAGCCATGGAAAACAATGAAACACTGCTCTTTGAGACACCATAGATGATCTTGGAGATAATCACAGAACATGAGGTAAGTCGGAAAGCAAAAGTCCTATATCCTATGATATCACTTATACGCGTTCTCTAGTAACTGACACAAATGAACATATTTCCACAGAGAAAGTCAATCACAGACTTATTAAAAAAAACTATGCTTATCTACAAGGAAAGGTGGGGGGGGAATGGATAAATGAAGATTAGCGTTACCATATGTATACAAATACATATTATATACATATATCAAAAAGACCGACCATATAGCAAGGAAGGTTTACGGAACACTGTGTAATAATTTACACGGGAAGAGGATCTCTACATAAATAGGTATATAGAATATGTAGATGAACCAGAGTATGTACACCTTGGACAAGCAACATTCTAACCATTACCCCAATTGAAAAAATTAAAACAACCAACTAGGAGTAATGAGACATAAACTTATGGGGGGTTCTCCTGGCACATTCCATTCAAATTTACAACCTAGGCAAACGACTTCCAGAACGGCTCTGCTGCCCTAGTACCCAGATTTGGGAATGGAGAAATGCTGCATCCTTGTGGCCGTTTCCCACAACAGCAGCTTTAAACCCACTGCAAAAGGTCACTAAATATTCACCAATTGCAGGTCTGTAAATGACACCTGCCCTCCAAAAGATACTGAGGTCGAAAATCGACCAAAAAACTCTAGAGTGCAACCTTCCAAAAAGAAAATTTGAAGAGGTATATTGTACTCACACCTTTTTTCTTTTTTCTTTTAACAGAAAAGGAAAAGGCGTGGAAAAAGGATGAATTGTAGGAATTTTTACAGACATGTAAACCCAAATTACAAAAACCTATCAGCTCACACCAGTCAGAATGGCCATCAACAAAAATGCGGCAAACGATAAACGCTGACGTGATTGTGGAGAAATGCGTACCCTCGATTCTAAGGGGGACGTGGTAAGAGCCACTAATGAAAGCACAATTGAGGTGCCTTGAAAAGGTAAACGTTGAGCTACCATACCAATCAATCAATCATACCCACTGCTGGGTCTATCACCTGAGAAAATGAAAATCAAAAATCGCAGGCTGGCAATCCTGCACTCCAGCAATATTTACCATAGGCAACACTTGGAAGCAACGAAAATGTCCATCAACAGAGGAATGCACCAAGAAGAAGTGGTCCATGTACACAATGGAATATTAGCCATGGAAAACATTGAAGCACTGCTCTTTGAGGCACCATAGATGAGCCTGGAGATAATCACAAAACATGAAGTAGGTCGGAAAGCAAAAGACCTATATCTTATATTATCACTTATGGCATTATCTAATAACTGACACAGATGAACATATTTCTAAAGAGAAAGACACTCACAGGCGTAGAACACAAACTATGCTCATCTAAAAGGAAAGGAGGGGGGAAATTGAGAAATGAAGATTAGTGTTACTATACATATTCAAATACATATTATATACATGTATCAAAAAGACCGAACATATAACAAGGGAGGTCGACGGAACAGTGTAATATTTTACATGGGAAGAGGATCTGTACATTAATAGACATACATAATGTCCAAATGAACCAGATTGTGTACACCTAGGACAAACAGTATTCTAAACTTTACCCAGATTAAAAAAATTTTAAAAACCAAGAAGAAGTAATGAGACATAAACTTATGGGGATTTCTCCTGGCAAATTCCATTCTAATTTACAACCTAGGACAATGACTTCCAGAAAGGCTCTGCTGCCCTAGAACCAGGACTGGGGAATGGAGAAATGCTACCTCCTTGTGGACGTTTCCCACAACAGCAGCTTTGAACCCACTGCAAAAGGTCACTAAATTTTCACCAACTTGCAGTTCTGTAAATTGCGCCTGGCCTCCAGAAAATTTCTGGGGTCAAAAATCGACCAAAAAATTCAGAAGAGGGCAACCTTCGAAGAAGACAATTTCAAGAGCTATATTGTACTCACGGTTTTTTTCTTTTAAGAGAAAAGAAAAAGGCGTAGGAATATGATGAATTTTAAAAATTTTCATGACATGCATACCCATATTACAAAACCCTATCAGCACACAGCAGTCAGAATGGCCATTAGGAAAAATGCTGCAAAAAATAAACGGTGAAGGGAGTGTGGAGAAATGCGTACCCTCGGCTGTAAGGGGGGGCATGTAAAGAGCCACTAACGAAAACACAACGTAGGTGCTTTGAAAAGGGAAACATTGAGCTACCAGTCCATCAGTCACAACCACTGCTTGGCCTATCACCTGAGAAAATGAGAATCAAAAAGTCACAGGCTGGCAAACCAGTATGCCAGCAATATTTACCATAGCCAGCACTTGGAAGCAATGAAAATGTCCATCAACCGAGGAATGCACCAAGAAGAAGTGGTCCACGTACACAATGGGATATTACTCTAATAATAAATATAAATTAAATTTAAAAACAAAGAAAAGCAAGGAGACATCAACATTTGTGGGTTTATCCGGGCACATTGCACTCTAATTTATAACCGAAGAACACCACTGGCCGGTAGGTCTGTTTCCCTAGTACCAGCAAGGGGAACGTAGAAAGATTGCCGCTCTCTGGCCGTTACCTGCAAAAGCAGGTTTAAAGCCTGAGCTAATGGTCACTTCATATGAACAAGTACTGCAGGGCTGTAAATGAAACCTGCCCTCAAAATGTCTTGAGGGAGATCATGGCCAAAATATTTCAAATGGTGACACATACTTTAAGAAAACACTTTGAAGAAATAAGCTCTCATCACAGCTGGAAAAATAAAAAGGACATGTCTTACAGCTCAATTTCAACGCATTATGAGACACATGCAAATTCAACCACAAAGAGGTATCAGCTCACACCACTCAGAATAACCATCAGCAAAAACTACAAAGAATAAATGCTGAAGGTGCTGGGAAGAAATGCATACCCTCCGCTTTAAGTGGGACGTAACCTGGAAAGAGCCACTAAAGAGAACGGAATAGAGGTGCCTTTAAAAGGTAAACATTGAGCTACCATATGACCCAGCAGACCTATTCCTGGACCTATAACCTAAGAAGACAGAATTGGAAGGACACAGGTACGCAAATCTGCATTGCATAGTATAACAATCGCCAAGATATGGAAGTAACCAAAAAGTCCAACGACAGATGGGTGGAGAAAGAAGAACTGCTCCATGTACAGATGGAATATGAGCTAGTGAAAAAATGAAACAATGCCATTTGCAGCACCATAGATGAGTCTAGAAGTAATCACGCAGCTTGGAGTAAGTGAGAAAGCGAAAGACACATATCCTATCCTATCACATATAGGTGTTACCGAAAAAATGATACAAACAAAGGTATTTCCACAGAGAAACACTATCATAGATTCATTTAAAAAACTTATGGTTCACCAAATGGAAAGGTGTGAGGATTGGATACATTACCGTATTGAGGTTAACAGAGAGATACAAACACATGTGAAATATATAATCACCAAAGACCTACGCTATACCAAGAGAAGACTACTCAACATAGTGTCGTAACAGACATGGGAAAAGGATCCGAAGAAAAATAGATATATGTATATGTGTGAAAGAACCACATCTTGCACACCTAGAACAAACAAAACATTGTAATCAAGTTTGCTGTGATAAAAAATAAAAATTAAGTTAAAAATACCAACAAGAAGTAATGAGACATAAACTTAAAGGGCTTTTTCCTCGCACATTCCATTCTAATTTACAACCTAGAACACCACTTCCACTAAGGCTCTGTTGCCCTAGTAACCAGATTTGGTAAAGGAGAAATGCTGCCGCCTTGTGGCCGATTCCCGCAACAGCAGCTTTTAACCCACAGCTAATGGTCACTTACCATTCACAAGGACTCAGGGCTGTAAAGGACACCTGCCCTCAAATTGTGCTGAAGTAGGGAATGGATAAAAAAAATTCAAAACAGGCAAAATGTTCACGAAGCTCGTATGAAGAGGTAAGTTTTACTCACTCTCTTTTTAAAGAAAGGAAAATGGATAAAAGCTCAACCTCAGGAAGTATTAGACTCATGCAATCTAATCTACAAAAAGTTTTCAACTCACACCCGTCGACTGACCGTTGGCAAAAAGTCTACAAACAATCAATGCTGAAGAGGTTTTAGAGAACTGTGTACCCTCTAGCTGCTGGTGAGATGTAAAAGGGTTAAACGCTAATAATGAGAACAGAAAGGAGCTGCGTTGAAAAGGAAAAATTGAGGTACCATTCAATCCAGCAGGCGCACCAATGGGCCTCTCACCTGAGAAGACCAGAATGAAGAAGACCCGGGCTGCAAAAGCTGCACTGCAGCCTTATTCACAATAGACAAGACAGTGAAGCAACCAAAATGTCCATCAACAGATGAAAGGAAAAAGAAGAAGCGGCCCATGTACACAATGAATACTAGCCATGGAAAACAATGAAACACTGCTCTTTGAGACACCATAGATGATCTTGGAGATAATCACAGAACATGAGGTAAGTCGGAAAGCAAAAGTCCTATATCCTATGATATCACTTATACGCGTTCTCTAGTAACTGACACAAATGAACATATTTCCACAGAGAAAGTCAATCACAGACTTATTAAAAAAAACTATGCTTATCTACAAGGAAAGGTGGGGGGGGAATGGATAAATGAAGATTAGCGTTACCATATGTATACAAATACATATTATATACATATATCAAAAAGACCGACCATATAGCAAGGAAGGTTTACGGAACACTGTGTAATAATTTACACGGGAAGAGGATCTCTACATAAATAGGTATATAGAATATGTAGATGAACCAGAGTATGTACACCTTGGACAAGCAACATTCTAACCATTACCCCAATTGAAAAAATTAAAACAACCAACTAGGAGTAATGAGACATAAACTTATGGGGGGTTCTCCTGGCACATTCCATTCAAATTTACAACCTAGGCAAACGACTTCCAGAACGGCTCTGCTGCCCTAGTACCCAGATTTGGGAATGGAGAAATGCTGCATCCTTGTGGCCGTTTCCCACAACAGCAGCTTTAAACCCACTGCAAAAGGTCACTAAATATTCACCAATTGCAGGTCTGTAAATGACACCTGCCCTCCAAAAGATACTGAGGTCGAAAATCGACCAAAAAACTCTAGAGTGCAACCTTCCAAAAAGAAAATTTGAAGAGGTATATTGTACTCACACCTTTTTTCTTTTTTCTTTTAACAGAAAAGGAAAAGGCGTGGAAAAAGGATGAATTGTAGGAATTGTTACAGACATGTAAACCCAAATTACAAAAACCTATCAGCTCACACCAGTCAGAATGGCCATCAACAAAAATGCGGCAAACGATAAACGCTGACGTGATTGTGGAGAAATGCGTACCCTCGATTCTAAGGGGGACGTGGTAAGAGCCACTAATGAAAGCACAATTGAGGTGCCTTGAAAAGGTAAACGTTGAGCTACCATACCAATCAATCAATCATACCCACTGCTGGGTCTATCACCTGAGAAAATGAAAATCAAAAATCGCAGGCTGGCAATCCTGCACTCCAGCAATATTTACCATAGGCAACACTTGGAAGCAACGAAAATGTCCATCAACAGAGGAATGCACCAAGAAGAAGTGGTCCATGTACACAATGGAATATTAGCCATGGAAAACATTGAAGCACTGCTCTTTGAGGCACCATAGATGAGCCTGGAGATAATCACAAAACATGAAGTAGGTCGGAAAGCAAAAGACCTATATCTTATATTATCACTTATGGCATTATCTAATAACTGACACAGATGAACATATTTCTAAAGAGAAAGACACTCACAGGCGTAGAACACAAACTATGCTCATCTAAAAGGAAAGGAGGGGGGAAATTGAGAAATGAAGATTAGTGTTACTATACATATTCAAATACATATTATATACATGTATCAAAAAGACCGAACATATAACAAGGGAGGTCGACGGAACAGTGTAATATTTTACATGGGAAGAGGATCTGTACATTAATAGACATACATAATGTCCAAATGAACCAGATTGTGTACACCTAGGACAAACAGTATTCTAAACTTTACCCAGATTAAAAAAATTTTAAAAACCAAGAAGAAGTAATGAGACATAAACTTATGGGGATTTCTCCTGGCAAATTCCATTCTAATTTACAACCTAGGACAATGACTTCCAGAAAGGCTCTGCTGCCCTAGAACCAGGACTGGGGAATGGAGAAATGCTACCTCCTTGTGGACGTTTCCCACAACAGCAGCTTTGAACCCACTGCAAAAGGTCACTAAATTTTCACCAACTTGCAGTTCTGTAAATTGCGCCTGGCCTCCAGAAAATTTCTGGGGTCAAAAATCGACCAAAAAATTCAGAAGAGGGCAACCTTCGAAGAAGACAATTTCAAGAGCTATATTGTACTCACGGTTTTTTTCTTTTAAGAGAAAAGAAAAAGGCGTAGGAATATGATGAATTTTAAAAATTTTCATGACATGCATACCCATATTACAAAACCCTATCAGCACACAGCAGTCAGAATGGCCATTAGGAAAAATGCTGCAAAAAATAAACGGTGAAGGGAGTGTGGAGAAATGCATACCCTCGGCTGTAAGGGGGGGCATGTAAAGAGCCACTAACGAAAACACAACGTAGGTGCTTTGAAAAGGGAAACATTGAGCTACCAGTCCATCAGTCACAACCACTGCTTGGCCTATCACCTGAGAAAATGAGAATCAAAAAGTCACAGGCTGGCAAACCAGTATGCCAGCAATATTTACCATAGCCAGCACTTGGAAGCAATGAAAATGTCCATCAACCGAGGAATGCACCAAGAAGAAGTGGTCCACGTACACAATGGGATATTACTCTAATAATAAATATAAATTAAATTTAAAAACAAAGAAAAGCAAGGAGACATCAACATTTGTGGGTTTATCCGGGCACATTGCACTCTAATTTATAACCGAAGAACACCACTGGCCGGTAGGTCTGTTTCCCTAGTACCAGCAAGGGGAACGTAGAAAGATTGCCGCTCTCTGGCCGTTACCTGCAAAAGCAGGTTTAAAGCCTGAGCTAATGGTCACTTCATATGAACAAGTACTGCAGGGCTGTAAATGAAACCTGCCCTCAAAATGTCTTGAGGGAGATCATGGCCAAAATATTTCAAATGGTGACACATACTTTAAGAAAACACTTTGAAGAAATAAGCTCTCATCACAGCTGGAAAAATAAAAAGGACATGTCTTACAGCTCAATTTCAACGCATTATGAGACACATGCAAATTCAACCACAAAGAGGTATCAGCTCACACCACTCAGAATAACCATCAGCAAAAACTACAAAGAATAAATGCTGAAGGTGCTGGGAAGAAATGCATACCCTCCGCTTTAAGTGGGACGTAACCTGGAAAGAGCCACTAAAGAGAACGGAATAGAGGTGCCTTTAAAAGGTAAACATTGAGCTACCATATGACCCAGCAGACCTATTCCTGGACCTATAACCTAAGAAGACAGAATTGGAAGGACACAGGTACGCAAATCTGCATTGCATAGTATAACAATCGCCAAGATATGGAAGTAACCAAAAAGTCCAACGACAGATGGGTGGAGAAAGAAGAACTGCTCCATGTACAGATGGAATATGAGCTAGTGAAAAAATGAAACAATGCCATTTGCAGCACCATAGATGAGTCTAGAAGTAATCACGCAGCTTGGAGTAAGTGAGAAAGCGAAAGACACATATCCTATCCTATCACATATAGGTGTTACCGAAAAAATGATACAAACAAAGGTATTTCCACAGAGAAACACTATCATAGATTCATTTTAAAAACTTATGGTTCACCAAATGGAAAGGTGTGAGGATTGGATACATTACCGTATTGAGGTTAACAGAGAGATACAAACACATGTGAAATATATAATCACCAAAGACCTACGCTATACCAAGAGAAGACTACTCAACATTGTGTCGTAACAGACATGGGAAAAGGATCCGAAGAAAAATAGATATATGTATATGTGTGAAAGAACCACATCTTGCACACCTAGAACAAACAAAACATTGTAATCAAGTTTGCTGTGATAAAAAATAAAAATTAAGTTAAAAATACCAACAAGAAGTAATGAGACATAAACTTAAAGGGCTTTTTCCTCGCACATTCCATTCTAATTTACAACCTAGAACACCACTTCCACTAAGGCTCTGTTGCCCTAGTAACCAGATTTGGTAAAGGAGAAATGCTGCCGCCTTGTGGCCGATTCCCGCAACAGCAGCTTTTAACCCACAGCTAATGGTCACTTACCATTCACAAGGACTCAGGGCTGTAAAGGACACCTGCCCTCAAATTGTGCTGAAGTAGGGAATGGATAAAAAAAATTCAAAACAGGCAAAATGTTCACGAAGCTCGTATGAAGAGGTAAGTTTTACTCACTCTCTTTTTAAAGAAAGGAAAATGGATAAAAGCTCAACCTCAGGAAGTATTAGACTCATGCAATCTAATCTACAAAAAGTTTTCAACTCACACCCGTCGACTGACCGTTGGCAAAAAGTCTACAAACAATCAATGCTGAAGAGGTTTTAGAGAACTGTGTACCCTCTAGCTGCTGGTGAGATGTAAAAGGGTTAAACGCTAATAATGAGAACAGAAAGGAGCTGCGTTGAAAAGGAAAAATTGAGGTACCATTCAATCCAGCAGGCGCACCAATGGGCCTCTCACCTGAGAAGACCAGAATGAAGAAGACCCGGGCTGCAAAAGCTGCACTGCAGCCTTATTCACAATAGACAAGACAGTGAAGCAACCAAAATGTCCATCAACAGATGAAAGGAAAAAGAAGAAGCGGCCCATGTACACAATGAATACTAGCCATGGAAAACAA
Organism: Balaenoptera borealis; assembly: GCF_965194805.1. Lineage (NCBI taxonomy): Eukaryota > Metazoa > Chordata > Mammalia > Artiodactyla > Balaenopteridae > Balaenoptera > Balaenoptera borealis. The sequence goes on along the minus strand of NC_138863.1, from coordinate 108,416,710 downwards.
TGAAACACTGCTCTTTGAGACACCATAGATGATCTTGGAGATAATCACAGAACATGAGGTAAGTCGGAAAGCAAAAGTCCTATATCCTATGATATCACTTATACGCGTTCTCTAGTAACTGACACAAATGAACATATTTCCACAGAGAAAGTCAATCACAGACTTATTAAAAAAAACTATGCTTATCTACAAGGAAAGGTGGGGGGGAATGGATAAATGAAGATTAGCGTTACCATATGTATACAAATACATATTATATACATATATCAAAAAGACCGACCATATAGCAAGGAAGGTTTACGGAACACTGTGTAATAATTTACACGGGAAGAGGATCTCTACATAAATAGGTATATAGAATATGTAGATGAACCAGAGTATGTACACCTTGGACAAGCAACATTCTAACCATTACCCCAATTGAAAAAATTAAAACAACCAACTAGGAGTAATGAGACATAAACTTATGGGGGGTTCTCCTGGCACATTCCATTCAAATTTACAACCTAGGCAAACGACTTCCAGAACGGCTCTGCTGCCCTAGTACCCAGATTTGGGAATGGAGAAATGCTGCATCCTTGTGGCCGTTTCCCACAACAGCAGCTTTAAACCCACTGCAAAAGGTCACTAAATATTCACCAATTGCAGGTCTGTAAATGACACCTGCCCTCCAAAAGATACTGAGGTCGAAAATCGACCAAAAAACTCTAGAGTGCAACCTTCCAAAAAGAAAATTTGAAGAGGTATATTGTACTCACACCTTTTTTCTTTTTTCTTTTAACAGAAAAGGAAAAGGCGTGGAAAAAGGATGAATTGTAGGAATTTTTACAGACATGTAAACCCAAATTACAAAAACCTATCAGCTCACACCAGTCAGAATGGCCATCAACAAAAATGCGGCAAACGATAAACGCTGACGTGATTGTGGAGAAATGCGTACCCTCGATTCTAAGGGGGACGTGGTAAGAGCCACTAATGAAAGCACAATTGAGGTGCCTTGAAAAGGTAAACGTTGAGCTACCATACCAATCAATCAATCATACCCACTGCTGGGTCTATCACCTGAGAAAATGAAAATCAAAAATCGCAGGCTGGCAATCCTGCACTCCAGCAATATTTACCATAGGCAACACTTGGAAGCAACGAAAATGTCCATCAACAGAGGAATGCACCAAGAAGAAGTGGTCCATGTACACAATGGAATATTAGCCATGGAAAACATTGAAGCACTGCTCTTTGAGGCACCATAGATGAGCCTGGAGATAATCACAAAACATGAAGTAGGTCGGAAAGCAAAAGACCTATATCTTATATTATCACTTATGGCATTATCTAATAACTGACACAGATGAACATATTTCTAAAGAGAAAGACACTCACAGGCGTAGAACACAAACTATGCTCATCTAAAAGGAAAGGAGGGGGGAAATTGAGAAATGAAGATTAGTGTTACTATACATATTCAAATACATATTATATACATGTATCAAAAAGACCGAACATATAACAAGGGAGGTCGACGGAACAGTGTAATATTTTACATGGGAAGAGGATCTGTACATTAATAGACATACATAATGTCCAAATGAACCAGATTGTGTACACCTAGGACAAACAGTATTCTAAACTTTACCCAGATTAAAAAAATTTTAAAAACCAAGAAGAAGTAATGAGACATAAACTTATGGGGATTTCTCCTGGCAAATTCCATTCTAATTTACAACCTAGGACAATGACTTCCAGAAAGGCTCTGCTGCCCTAGAACCAGGACTGGGGAATGGAGAAATGCTACCTCCTTGTGGACGTTTCCCACAACAGCAGCTTTGAACCCACTGCAAAAGGTCACTAAATTTTCACCAACTTGCAGTTCTGTAAATTGCGCCTGGCCTCCAGAAAATTTCTGGGGTCAAAAATCGACCAAAAAATTCAGAAGAGGGCAACCTTCGAAGAAGACAATTTCAAGAGCTATATTGTACTCACGGTTTTTTTCTTTTAAGAGAAAAGAAAAAGGCGTAGGAATATGATGAATTTTAAAAATTTTCATGACATGCATACCCATATTACAAAACCCTATCAGCACACAGCAGTCAGAATGGCCATTAGGAAAAATGCTGCAAAAAATAAACGGTGAAGGGAGTGTGGAGAAATGCGTACCCTCGGCTGTAAGGGGGGGCATGTAAAGAGCCACTAACGAAAACACAACGTAGGTGCTTTGAAAAGGGAAACATTGAGCTACCAGTCCATCAATCACAACCACTGCTTGGCCTATCACCTGAGAAAATGAGAATCAAAAAGTCACAGGCTGGCAAACCAGTATGCCAGCAATATTTACCATAGCCAGCACTTGGAAGCAATGAAAATGTCCGTCAACCGAGGAATGCACCAAGAAGAAGTGGTCCACGTACACAATGGGATATTACTCTAATAATAAATATAAATTAAATTTAAAAACAAAGAAAAGCAAGGAGACATCAACATTTGTGGGTTTATCCGGGCACATTGCACTCTAATTTATAACCGAAGAACACCACTGGCCGGTAGGTCTGTTTCCCTAGTACCAGCAAGGGGAACGTAGAAAGATTGCCGCTCTCTGGCCGTTACCTGCAAAAGCAGGTTTAAAGCCTGAGCTAATGGTCACTTCATATGAACAAGTACTGCAGGGCTGTAAATGAAACCTGCCCTCAAAATGTCTTGAGGGAGATCATGGCCAAAATATTTCAAATGGTGACACATACTTTAAGAAAACACTTTGAAGAAATAAGCTCTCATCACAGCTGGAAAAATAAAAAGGACATGTCTTACAGCTCAATTTCAACGCATTATGAGACACATGCAAATTCAACCACAAAGAGGTATCAGCTCACACCACTCAGAATAACCATCAGCAAAAACTACAAAGAATAAATGCTGAAGGTGCTGGGAAGAAATGCATACCCTCCGCTTTAAGTGGGACGTAACCTGGAAAGAGCCACTAAAGAGAACGGAATAGAGGTGCCTTTAAAAGGTAAACATTGAGCTACCATATGACCCAGCAGACCTATTCCTGGACCTATAACCTAAGAAGACAGAATTGGAAGGACACAGGTACGCAAATCTGCATTGCATAGTATAACAATCGCCAAGATATGGAAGTAACCAAAAAGTCCAACGACAGATGGGTGGAGAAAGAAGAACTGCTCCATGTACAGATGGAATATGAGCTAGTGAAAAAATGAAACAATGCCATTTGCAGCACCATAGATGAGTCTAGAAGTAATCACGCAGCTTGGAGTAAGTGAGAAAGCGAAAGACACATATCCTATCCTATCACATATAGGTGTTACCGAAAAAATGATACAAACAAAGGTATTTCCACAGAGAAACACTATCATAGATTCATTTAAAAAACTTATGGTTCACCAAATGGAAAGGTGTGAGGATTGGATACATTACCGTATTGAGGTTAACAGAGAGATACAAACACATGTGAAATATATAATCACCAAAGACCTACGCTATACCAAGAGAAGACTACTCAACATTGTGTCGTAACAGACATGGGAAAAGGATCCGAAGAAAAATAGATATATGTATATGTGTGAAAGAACCACATCTTGCACACCTAGAACAAACAAAACATTGTAATCAAGTTTGCTGTGATAAAAAATAAAAATTAAGTTAAAAATACCAACAAGAAGTAATGAGACATAAACTTAAAGGGCTTTTTCCTCGCACATTCCATTCTAATTTACAACCTAGAACACCACTTCCACTAAGGCTCTGTTGCCCTAGTAACCAGATTTGGTAAAGGAGAAATGCTGCCGCCTTGTGGCCGATTCCCGCAACAGCAGCTTTTAACCCACAGCTAATGGTCACTTACCATTCACAAGGACTCAGGGCTGTAAAGGACACCTGCCCTCAAATTGTGCTGAAGTAGGGAATGGATAAAAAAAATTCAAAACAGGCAAAATGTTCACGAAGCTCGTATGAAGAGGTAAGTTTTACTCACTCTCTTTTTAAAGAAAGGAAAATGGATAAAAGCTCAACCTCAGGAAGTATTAGACTCATGCAATCTAATCTACAAAAAGTTTTCAACTCACACCCGTCGACTGACCGTTGGCAAAAAGTCTACAAACAATCAATGCTGAAGAGGTTTTAGAGAACTGTGTACCCTCTAGCTGCTGGTGAGATGTAAAAGGGTTAAACGCTAATAATGAGAACAGAAAGGAGCTGCGTTGAAAAGGAAAAATTGAGGTACCATTCAATCCAGCAGGCGCACCAATGGGCCTCTCACCTGAGAAGACCAGAATGAAGAAGACCCGGGCTGCAAAAGCTGCACTGCAGCCTTATTCACAATAGACAAGACAGTGAAGCAACCAAAATGTCCATCAACAGATGAAAGGAAAAAGAAGAAGCGGCCCATGTACACAATGAATACTAGCCATGGAAAACAATGAAACACTGCTCTTTGAGACACCATAGATGATCTTGGAGATAATCACAGAACATGAGGTAAGTCGGAAAGCAAAAGTCCTATATCCTATGATATCACTTATACGCGTTCTCTAGTAACTGACACAAATGAACATATTTCCACAGAGAAAGTCAATCACAGACTTATTAAAAAAAACTATGCTTATCTACAAGGAAAGGTGGGGGGGAATGGATAAATGAAGATTAGCGTTACCATATGTATACAAATACATATTATATACATATATCAAAAAGACCGACCATATAGCAAGGAAGGTTTACGGAACACTGTGTAATAATTTACACGGGAAGAGGATCTCTACATAAATAGGTATATAGAATATGTAGATGAACCAGAGTATGTACACCTTGGACAAGCAACATTCTAACCATTACCCCAATTGAAAAAATTAAAACAACCAACTAGGAGTAATGAGACATAAACTTATGGGGGGTTCTCCTGGCACATTCCATTCAAATTTACAACCTAGGCAAACGACTTCCAGAACGGCTCTGCTGCCCTAGTACCCAGATTTGGGAATGGAGAAATGCTGCATCCTTGTGGCCGTTTCCCACAACAGCAGCTTTAAACCCACTGCAAAAGGTCACTAAATATTCACCAATTGCAGGTCTGTAAATGACACCTGCCCTCCAAAAGATACTGAGGTCGAAAATCGACCAAAAAACTCTAGAGTGCAACCTTCCAAAAAGAAAATTTGAAGAGGTATATTGTACTCACACCTTTTTTCTTTTTTCTTTTAACAGAAAAGGAAAAGGCGTGGAAAAAGGATGAATTGTAGGAATTTTTACAGACATGTAAACCCAAATTACAAAAACCTATCAGCTCACACCAGTCAGAATGGCCATCAACAAAAATGCGGCAAACGATAAACGCTGACGTGATTGTGGAGAAATGCGTACCCTCGATTCTAAGGGGGACGTGGTAAGAGCCACTAATGAAAGCACAATTGAGGTGCCTTGAAAAGGTAAACGTTGAGCTACCATACCAATCAATCAATCATACCCACTGCTGGGTCTATCACCTGAGAAAATGAAAATCAAAAATCGCAGGCTGGCAATCCTGCACTCCAGCAATATTTACCATAGGCAACACTTGGAAGCAACGAAAATGTCCATCAACAGAGGAATGCACCAAGAAGAAGTGGTCCATGTACACAATGGAATATTAGCCATGGAAAACATTGAAGCACTGCTCTTTGAGGCACCATAGATGAGCCTGGAGATAATCACAAAACATGAAGTAGGTCGGAAAGCAAAAGACCTATATCTTATATTATCACTTATGGCATTATCTAATAACTGACACAGATGAACATATTTCTAAAGAGAAAGACACTCACAGGCGTAGAACACAAACTATGCTCATCTAAAAGGAAAGGAGGGGGGAAATTGAGAAATGAAGATTAGTGTTACTATACATATTCAAATACATATTATATACATGTATCAAAAAGACCGAACATATAACAAGGGAGGTCGACGGAACAGTGTAATATTTTACATGGGAAGAGGATCTGTACATTAATAGACATACATAATGTCCAAATGAACCAGATTGTGTACACCTAGGACAAACAGTATTCTAAACTTTACCCAGATTAAAAAAATTTTAAAAACCAAGAAGAAGTAATGAGACATAAACTTATGGGGATTTCTCCTGGCAAATTCCATTCTAATTTACAACCTAGGACAATGACTTCCAGAAAGGCTCTGCTGCCCTAGAACCAGGACTGGGGAATGGAGAAATGCTACCTCCTTGTGGACGTTTCCCACAACAGCAGCTTTGAACCCACTGCAAAAGGTCACTAAATTTTCACCAACTTGCAGTTCTGTAAATTGCGCCTGGCCTCCAGAAAATTTCTGGGGTCAAAAATCGACCAAAAAATTCAGAAGAGGGCAACCTTCGAAGAAGACAATTTCAAGAGCTATATTGTACTCACGGTTTTTTTCTTTTAAGAGAAAAGAAAAAGGCGTAGGAATATGATGAATTTTAAAAATTTTCATGACATGCATACCCATATTACAAAACCCTATCAGCACACAGCAGTCAGAATGGCCATTAGGAAAAATGCTGCAAAAAATAAACGGTGAAGGGAGTGTGGAGAAATGCGTACCCTCGGCTGTAAGGGGGGGCATGTAAAGAGCCACTAACGAAAACACAACGTAGGTGCTTTGAAAAGGGAAACATTGAGCTACCAGTCCATCAGTCACAACCACTGCTTGGCCTATCACCTGAGAAAATGAGAATCAAAAAGTCACAGGCTGGCAAACCAGTATGCCAGCAATATTTACCATAGCCAGCACTTGGAAGCAATGAAAATGTCCATCAACCGAGGAATGCACCAAGAAGAAGTGGTCCACGTACACAATGGGATATTACTCTAATAATAAATATAAATTAAATTTAAAAACAAAGAAAAGCAAGGAGACATCAACATTTGTGGGTTTATCCGGGCACATTGCACTCTAATTTATAACCGAAGAACACCACTGGCCGGTAGGTCTGTTTCCCTAGTACCAGCAAGGGGAACGTAGAAAGATTGCCGCTCTCTGGCCGTTACCTGCAAAAGCAGGTTTAAAGCCTGAGCTAATGGTCACTTCATATGAACAAGTACTGCAGGGCTGTAAATGAAACCTGCCCTCAAAATGTCTTGAGGGAGATCATGGCCAAAATATTTCAAATGGTGACACATACTTTAAGAAAACACTTTGAAGAAATAAGCTCTCATCACAGCTGGAAAAATAAAAAGGACATGTCTTACAGCTCAATTTCAACGCATTATGAGACACATGCAAATTCAACCACAAAGAGGTATCAGCTCACACCACTCAGAATAACCATCAGCAAAAACTACAAAGAATAAATGCTGAAGGTGCTGGGAAGAAATGCATACCCTCCGCTTTAAGTGGGACGTAACCTGGAAAGAGCCACTAAAGAGAACGGAATAGAGGTGCCTTTAAAAGGTAAACATTGAGCTACCATATGACCCAGCAGACCTATTCCTGGACCTATAACCTAAGAAGACAGAATTGGAAGGACACAGGTACGCAAATCTGCATTGCATAGTATAACAATCGCCAAGATATGGAAGTAACCAAAAAGTCCAACGACAGATGGGTGGAGAAAGAAGAACTGCTCCATGTACAGATGGAATATGAGCTAGTGAAAAAATGAAACAATGCCATTTGCAGCACCATAGATGAGTCTAGAAGTAATCACGCAGCTTGGAGTAAGTGAGAAAGCGAAAGACACATATCCTATCCTATCACATATAGGTGTTACCGAAAAAATGATACAAACAAAGGTATTTCCACAGAGAAACACTATCATAGATTCATTTAAAAAACTTATGGTTCACCAAATGGAAAGGTGTGAGGATTGGATACATTACCGTATTGAGGTTAACAGAGAGATACAAACACATGTGAAATATATAATCACCAAAGACCTACGCTATACCAAGAGAAGACTACTCAACATAGTGTCGTAACAGACATGGGAAAAGGATCCGAAGAAAAATAGATATATGTATATGTGTGAAAGAACCACATCTTGCACACCTAGAACAAACAAAACATTGTAATCAAGTTTGCTGTGATAAAAAATAAAAATTAAGTTAAAAATACCAACAAGAAGTAATGAGACATAAACTTAAAGGGCTTTTTCCTCGCACATTCCATTCTAATTTACAACCTAGAACACCACTTCCACTAAGGCTCTGTTGCCCTAGTAACCAGATTTGGTAAAGGAGAAATGCTGCCGCCTTGTGGCCGATTCCCGCAACAGCAGCTTTTAACCCACAGCTAATGGTCACTTACCATTCACAAGGACTCAGGGCTGTAAAGGACACCTGCCCTCAAATTGTGCTGAAGTAGGGAATGGATAAAAAAAATTCAAAACAGGCAAAATGTTCACGAAGCTCGTATGAAGAGGTAAGTTTTACTCACTCTCTTTTTAAAGAAAGGAAAATGGATAAAAGCTCAACCTCAGGAAGTATTAGACTCATGCAATCTAATCTACAAAAAGTTTTCAACTCACACCCGTCGACTGACCGTTGGCAAAAAGTCTACAAACAATCAATGCTGAAGAGGTTTTAGAGAACTGTGTACCCTCTAGCTGCTGGTGAGATGTAAAAGGGTTAAACGCTAATAATGAGAACAGAAAGGAGCTGCGTTGAAAAGGAAAAATTGAGGTACCATTCAATCCAGCAGGCGCACCAATGGGCCTCTCACCTGAGAAGACCAGAATGAAGAAGACCCGGGCTGCAAAAGCTGCACTGCAGCCTTATTCACAATAGACAAGACAGTGAAGCAACCAAAATGTCCATCAACAGATGAAAGGAAAAAGAAGAAGCGGCCCATGTACACAATGAATACTAGCCATGGAAAACAATGAAACACTGCTCTTTGAGACACCATAGATGATCTTGGAGATAATCACAGAACATGAGGTAAGTCGGAAAGCAAAAGTCCTATATCCTATGATATCACTTATACGCGTTCTCTAGTAACTGACACAAATGAACATATTTCCACAGAGAAAGTCAATCACAGACTTATTAAAAAAAACTATGCTTATCTACAAGGAAAGGTGGGGGGGGAATGGATAAATGAAGATTAGCGTTACCATATGTATACAAATACATATTATATACATATATCAAAAAGACCGACCATATAGCAAGGAAGGTTTACGGAACACTGTGTAATAATTTACACGGGAAGAGGATCTCTACATAAATAGGTATATAGAATATGTAGATGAACCAGAGTATGTACACCTTGGACAAGCAACATTCTAACCATTACCCCAATTGAAAAAATTAAAACAACCAACTAGGAGTAATGAGACATAAACTTATGGGGGGTTCTCCTGGCACATTCCATTCAAATTTACAACCTAGGCAAACGACTTCCAGAACGGCTCTGCTGCCCTAGTACCCAGATTTGGGAATGGAGAAATGCTGCATCCTTGTGGCCGTTTCCCACAACAGCAGCTTTAAACCCACTGCAAAAGGTCACTAAATATTCACCAATTGCAGGTCTGTAAATGACACCTGCCCTCCAAAAGATACTGAGGTCGAAAATCGACCAAAAAACTCTAGAGTGCAACCTTCCAAAAAGAAAATTTGAAGAGGTATATTGTACTCACACCTTTTTTCTTTTTTCTTTTAACAGAAAAGGAAAAGGCGTGGAAAAAGGATGAATTGTAGGAATTTTTACAGACATGTAAACCCAAATTACAAAAACCTATCAGCTCACACCAGTCAGAATGGCCATCAACAAAAATGCGGCAAACGATAAACGCTGACGTGATTGTGGAGAAATGCGTACCCTCGATTCTAAGGGGGACGTGGTAAGAGCCACTAATGAAAGCACAATTGAGGTGCCTTGAAAAGGTAAACGTTGAGCTACCATACCAATCAATCAATCATACCCACTGCTGGGTCTATCACCTGAGAAAATGAAAATCAAAAATCGCAGGCTGGCAATCCTGCACTCCAGCAATATTTACCATAGGCAACACTTGGAAGCAACGAAAATGTCCATCAACAGAGGAATGCACCAAGAAGAAGTGGTCCATGTACACAATGGAATATTAGCCATGGAAAACATTGAAGCACTGCTCTTTGAGGCACCATAGATGAGCCTGGAGATAATCACAAAACATGAAGTAGGTCGGAAAGCAAAAGACCTATATCTTATATTATCACTTATGGCATTATCTAATAACTGACACAGATGAACATATTTCTAAAGAGAAAGACACTCACAGGCGTAGAACACAAACTATGCTCATCTAAAAGGAAAGGAGGGGGGAAATTGAGAAATGAAGATTAGTGTTACTATACATATTCAAATACATATTATATACATGTATCAAAAAGACCGAACATATAACAAGGGAGGTCGACGGAACAGTGTAATATTTTACATGGGAAGAGGATCTGTACATTAATAGACATACATAATGTCCAAATGAACCAGATTGTGTACACCTAGGACAAACAGTATTCTAAACTTTACCCAGATTAAAAAAATTTTAAAAACCAAGAAGAAGTAATGAGACATAAACTTATGGGGATTTCTCCTGGCAAATTCCATTCTAATTTACAACCTAGGACAATGACTTCCAGAAAGGCTCTGCTGCCCTAGAACCAGGACTGGGGAATGGAGAAATGCTACCTCCTTGTGGACGTTTCCCACAACAGCAGCTTTGAACCCACTGCAAAAGGTCACTAAATTTTCACCAACTTGCAGTTCTGTAAATTGCGCCTGGCCTCCAGAAAATTTCTGGGGTCAAAAATCGACCAAAAAATTCAGAAGAGGGCAACCTTCGAAGAAGACAATTTCAAGAGCTATATTGTACTCACGGTTTTTTTCTTTTAAGAGAAAAGAAAAAGGCGTAGGAATATGATGAATTTTAAAAATTTTCATGACATGCATACCCATATTACAAAACCCTATCAGCACACAGCAGTCAGAATGGCCATTAGGAAAAATGCTGCAAAAAATAAACGGTGAAGGGAGTGTGGAGAAATGCATACCCTCGGCTGTAAGGGGGGGCATGTAAAGAGCCACTAACGAAAACACAACGTAGGTGCTTTGAAAAGGGAAACATTGAGCTACCAGTCCATCAGTCACAACCACTGCTTGGCCTATCACCTGAGAAAATGAGAATCAAAAAGTCACAGGCTGGCAAACCAGTATGCCAGCAATATTTACCATAGCCAGCACTTGGAAGCAATGAAAATGTCCATCAACCGAGGAATGCACCAAGAAGAAGTGGTCCACGTACACAATGGGATATTACTCTAATAATAAATATAAATTAAATTTAAAAACAAAGAAAAGCAAGGAGACATCAACATTTGTGGGTTTATCCGGGCACATTGCACTCTAATTTATAACCGAAGAACACCACTGGCCGGTAGGTCTGTTTCCCTAGTACCAGCAAGGGGAACGTAGAAAGATTGCCGCTCTCTGGCCGTTACCTGCAAAAGCAGGTTTAAAGCCTGAGCTAATGGTCACTTCATATGAACAAGTACTGCAGGGCTGTAAATGAAACCTGCCCTCAAAATGTCTTGAGGGAGATCATGGCCAAAATATTTCAAATGGTGACACATACTTTAAGAAAACACTTTGAAGAAATAAGCTCTCATCACAGCTGGAAAAATAAAAAGGACATGTCTTACAGCTCAATTTCAACGCATTATGAGACACATGCAAATTCAACCACAAAGAGGTATCAGCTCACACCACTCAGAATAACCATCAGCAAAAACTACAAAGAATAAATGCTGAAGGTGCTGGGAAGAAATGCATACCCTCCGCTTTAAGTGGGACGTAACCTGGAAAGAGCCACTAAAGAGAACGGAATAGAGGTGCCTTTAAAAGGTAAACATTGAGCTACCATATGACCCAGCAGACCTATTCCTGGACCTATAACCTAAGAAGACAGAATTGGAAGGACACAGGTACGCAAATCTGCATTGCATAGTATAACAATCGCCAAGATATGGAAGTAACCAAAAAGTCCAACGACAGATGGGTGGAGAAAGAAGAACTGCTCCATGTACAGATGGAATATGAGCTAGTGAAAAAATGAAACAATGCCATTTGCAGCACCATAGATGAGTCTAGAAGTAATCACGCAGCTTGGAGTAAGTGAGAAAGCGAAAGACACATATCCTATCCTATCACATATAGGTGTTACCGAAAAAATGATACAAACAAAGGTATTTCCACAGAGAAACACTATCATAGATTCATTTTAAAAACTTATGGTTCACCAAATGGAAAGGTGTGAGGATTGGATACATTACCGTATTGAGGTTAACAGAGAGATACAAACACATGTGAAATATATAATCACCAAAGACCTACGCTATACCAAGAGAAGACTACTCAACATTGTGTCGTAACAGACATGGGAAAAGGATCCGAAGAAAAATAGATATATGTATATGTGTGAAAGAACCACATCTTGCACACCTAGAACAAACAAAACATTGTAATCAAGTTTGCTGTGATAAAAAATAAAAATTAAGTTAAAAATACCAACAAGAAGTAATGAGACATAAACTTAAAGGGCTTTTTCCTCGCACATTCCATTCTAATTTACAACCTAGAACACCACTTCCACTAAGGCTCTGTTGCCCTAGTAACCAGATTTGGTAAAGGAGAAATGCTGCCGCCTTGTGGCCGATTCCCGCAACAGCAGCTTTTAACCCACAGCTAATGGTCACTTACCATTCACAAGGACTCAGGGCTGTAAAGGACACCTGCCCTCAAATTGTGCTGAAGTAGGGAATGGATAAAAAAAATTCAAAACAGGCAAAATGTTCACGAAGCTCGTATGAAGAGGTAAGTTTTACTCACTCTCTTTTTAAAGAAAGGAAAATGGATAAAAGCTCAACCTCAGGAAGTATTAGACTCATGCAATCTAATCTACAAAAAGTTTTCAACTCACACCCGTCGACTGACCGTTGGCAAAAAGTCTACAAACAATCAATGCTGAAGAGGTTTTAGAGAACTGTGTACCCTCTAGCTGCTGGTGAGATGTAAAAGGGTTAAACGCTAATAATGAGAACAGAAAGGAGCTGCGTTGAAAAGGAAAAATTGAGGTACCATTCAATCCAGCAGGCGCACCAATGGGCCTCTCACCTGAGAAGACCAGAATGAAGAAGACCCGGGCTGCAAAAGCTGCACTGCAGCCTTATTCACAATAGACAAGACAGTGAAGCAACCAAAATGTCCATCAACAGATGAAAGGAAAAAGAAGAAGCGGCCCATGTACACAATGAATACTAGCCATGGAAAACAATGAAACACTGCTCTTTGAGACACCATAGATGATCTTGGAGATAATCACAGAACATGAGGTAAGTCGGAAAGCAAAAGTCCTATATCCTATGATATCACTTATACGCGTTCTCTAGTAACTGACACAAATGAACATATTTCCACAGAGAAAGTCAATCACAGACTTATTAAAAAAAACTATGCTTATCTACAAGGAAAGGTGGGGGGGGAATGGATAAATGAAGATTAGCGTTACCATATGTATACAAATACATATTATATACATATATCAAAAAGACCGACCATATAGCAAGGAAGGTTTACGGAACACTGTGTAATAATTTACACGGGAAGAGGATCTCTACATAAATAGGTATATAGAATATGTAGATGAACCAGAGTATGTACACCTTGGACAAGCAACATTCTAACCATTACCCCAATTGAAAAAATTAAAACAACCAACTAGGAGTAATGAGACATAAACTTATGGGGGGTTCTCCTGGCACATTCCATTCAAATTTACAACCTAGGCAAACGACTTCCAGAACGGCTCTGCTGCCCTAGTACCCAGATTTGGGAATGGAGAAATGCTGCATCCTTGTGGCCGTTTCCCACAACAGCAGCTTTAAACCCACTGCAAAAGGTCACTAAATATTCACCAATTGCAGGTCTGTAAATGACACCTGCCCTCCAAAAGATACTGAGGTCGAAAATCGACCAAAAAACTCTAGAGTGCAACCTTCCAAAAAGAAAATTTGAAGAGGTATATTGTACTCACACCTTTTTTCTTTTTTCTTTTAACAGAAAAGGAAAAGGCGTGGAAAAAGGATGAATTGTAGGAATTTTTACAGACATGTAAACCCAAATTACAAAAACCTATCAGCTCACACCAGTCAGAATGGCCATCAACAAAAATGCGGCAAACGATAAACGCTGACGTGATTGTGGAGAAATGCGTACCCTCGATTCTAAGGGGGACGTGGTAAGAGCCACTAATGAAAGCACAATTGAGGTGCCTTGAAAAGGTAAACGTTGAGCTACCATACCAATCAATCAATCATACCCACTGCTGGGTCTATCACCTGAGAAAATGAAAATCAAAAATCGCAGGCTGGCAATCCTGCACTCCAGCAATATTTACCATAGGCAACACTTGGAAGCAACGAAAATGTCCATCAACAGAGGAATGCACCAAGAAGAAGTGGTCCATGTACACAATGGAATATTAGCCATGGAAAACATTGAAGCACTGCTCTTTGAGGCACCATAGATGAGCCTGGAGATAATCACAAAACATGAAGTAGGTCGGAAAGCAAAAGACCTATATCTTATATTATCACTTATGGCATTATCTAATAACTGACACAGATGAACATATTTCTAAAGAGAAAGACACTCACAGGCGTAGAACACAAACTATGCTCATCTAAAAGGAAAGGAGGGGGGAAATTGAGAAATGAAGATTAGTGTTACTATACATATTCAAATACATATTATATACATGTATCAAAAAGACCGAACATATAACAAGGGAGGTCGACGGAACAGTGTAATATTTTACATGGGAAGAGGATCTGTACATTAATAGACATACATAATGTCCAAATGAACCAGATTGTGTACACCTAGGACAAACAGTATTCTAAACTTTACCCAGATTAAAAAAATTTTAAAAACCAAGAAGAAGTAATGAGACATAAACTTATGGGGATTTCTCCTGGCAAATTCCATTCTAATTTACAACCTAGGACAATGACTTCCAGAAAGGCTCTGCTGCCCTAGAACCAGGACTGGGGAATGGAGAAATGCTACCTCCTTGTGGACGTTTCCCACAACAGCAGCTTTGAACCCACTGCAAAAGGTCACTAAATTTTCACCAACTTGCAGTTCTGTAAATTGCGCCTGGCCTCCAGAAAATTTCTGGGGTCAAAAATCGACCAAAAAATTCAGAAGAGGGCAACCTTCGAAGAAGACAATTTCAAGAGCTATATTGTACTCACGGTTTTTTTCTTTTAAGAGAAAAGAAAAAGGCGTAGGAATATGATGAATTTTAAAAATTTTCATGACATGCATACCCATATTACAAAACCCTATCAGCACACAGCAGTCAGAATGGCCATTAGGAAAAATGCTGCAAAAAATAAACGGTGAAGGGAGTGTGGAGAAATGCGTACCCTCGGCTGTAAGGGGGGGCATGTAAAGAGCCACTAACGAAAACACAACGTAGGTGCTTTGAAAAGGGAAACATTGAGCTACCAGTCCATCAGTCACAACCACTGCTTGGCCTATCACCTGAGAAAATGAGAATCAAAAAGTCACAGGCTGGCAAACCAGTATGCCAGCAATATTTACCATAGCCAGCACTTGGAAGCAATGAAAATGTCCATCAACCGAGGAATGCACCAAGAAGAAGTGGTCCACGTACACAATGGGATATTACTCTAATAATAAATATAAATTAAATTTAAAAACAAAGAAAAGCAAGGAGACATCAACATTTGTGGGTTTATCCGGGCACATTGCACTCTAATTTATAACCGAAGAACACCACTGGCCGGTAGGTCTGTTTCCCTAGTACCAGCAAGGGGAACGTAGAAAGATTGCCGCTCTCTGGCCGTTACCTGCAAAAGCAGGTTTAAAGCCTGAGCTAATGGTCACTTCATATGAACAAGTACTGCAGGGCTGTAAATGAAACCTGCCCTCAAAATGTCTTGAGGGAGATCATGGCCAAAATATTTCAAATGGTGACACATACTTTAAGAAAACACTTTGAAGAAATAAGCTCTCATCACAGCTGGAAAAATAAAAAGGACATGTCTTACAGCTCAATTTCAACGCATTATGAGACACATGCAAATTCAACCACAAAGAGGTATCAGCTCACACCACTCAGAATAACCATCAGCAAAAACTACAAAGAATAAATGCTGAAGGTGCTGGGAAGAAATGCATACCCTCCGCTTTAAGTGGGACGTAACCTGGAAAGAGCCACTAAAGAGAACGGAATAGAGGTGCCTTTAAAAGGTAAACATTGAGCTACCATATGACCCAGCAGACCTATTCCTGGACCTATAACCTAAGAAGACAGAATTGGAAGGACACAGGTACGCAAATCTGCATTGCATAGTATAACAATCGCCAAGATATGGAAGTAACCAAAAAGTCCAACGACAGATGGGTGGAGAAAGAAGAACTGCTCCATGTACAGATGGAATATGAGCTAGTGAAAAAATGAAACAATGCCATTTGCAGCACCATAGATGAGTCTAGAAGTAATCACGCAGCTTGGAGTAAGTGAGAAAGCGAAAGACACATATCCTATCCTATCACATATAGGTGTTACCGAAAAAATGATACAAACAAAGGTATTTCCACAGAGAAACACTATCATAGATTCATTTAAAAAACTTATGGTTCACCAAATGGAAAGGTGTGAGGATTGGATACATTACCGTATTGAGGTTAACAGAGAGATACAAACACATGTGAAATATATAATCACCAAAGACCTACGCTATACCAAGAGAAGACTACTCAACATAGTGTCGTAACAGACATGGGAAAAGGATCCGAAGAAAAATAGATATATGTATATGTGTGAAAGAACCACATCTTGCACACCTAGAACAAACAAAACATTGTAATCAAGTTTGCTGTGATAAAAAATAAAAATTAAGTTAAAAATACCAACAAGAAGTAATGAGACATAAACTTAAAGGGCTTTTTCCTCGCACATTCCATTCTAATTTACAACCTAGAACACCACTTCCACTAAGGCTCTGTTGCCCTAGTAACCAGATTTGGTAAAGGAGAAATGCTGCCGCCTTGTGGCCGATTCCCGCAACAGCAGCTTTTAACCCACAGCTAATGGTCACTTACCATTCACAAGGACTCAGGGCTGTAAAGGACACCTGCCCTCAAATTGTGCTGAAGTAGGGAATGGATAAAAAAAATTCAAAACAGGCAAAATGTTCACGAAGCTCGTATGAAGAGGTAAGTTTTACTCACTCTCTTTTTAAAGAAAGGAAAATGGATAAAAGCTCAACCTCAGGAAGTATTAGACTCATGCAATCTAATCTACAAAAAGTTTTCAACTCACACCCGTCGACTGACCGTTGGCAAAAAGTCTACAAACAATCAATGCTGAAGAGGTTTTAGAGAACTGTGTACCCTCTAGCTGCTGGTGAGATGTAAAAGGGTTAAACGCTAATAATGAGAACAGAAAGGAGCTGCGTTGAAAAGGAAAAATTGAGGTACCATTCAATCCAGCAGGCGCACCAATGGGCCTCTCACCTGAGAAGACCAGAATGAAGAAGACCCGGGCTGCAAAAGCTGCACTGCAGCCTTATTCACAATAGACAAGACAGTGAAGCAACCAAAATGTCCATCAACAGATGAAAGGAAAAAGAAGAAGCGGCCCATGTACACAATGAATACTAGCCATGGAAAACAATGAAACACTGCTCTTTGAGACACCATAGATGATCTTAGAGATAATCACAGAACATGAGGTAAGTCGGAAAGCAAAAGTCCTATATCCTATGATATCACTTATACGCGTTCTCTAGTAACTGACACAAATGAACATATTTCCACAGAGAAAGTCAATCACAGACTTATTAAAAAAAACTATGCTTATCTACAAGGAAAGGTGGGGGGGGAATGGATAAATGAAGATTAGCGTTACCATATGTATACAAATACATATTATATACATATATCAAAAAGACCGACCATATAGCAAGGAAGGTTTACGGAACACTGTGTAATAATTTACACGGGAAGAGGATCTCTACATAAATAGGTATATAGAATATGTAGATGAACCAGAGTATGTACACCTTGGACAAGCAACATTCTAACCATTACCCCAATTGAAAAAATTAAAACAACCAACTAGGAGTAATGAGACATAAACTTATGGGGGGTTCTCCTGGCACATTCCATTCAAATTTACAACCTAGGCAAACGACTTCCAGAACGGCTCTGCTGCCCTAGTACCCAGATTTGGGAATGGAGAAATGCTGCATCCTTGTGGCCGTTTCCCACAACAGCAGCTTTAAACCCACTGCAAAAGGTCACTAAATATTCACCAATTGCAGGTCTGTAAATGACACCTGCCCTCCAAAAGATACTGAGGTCGAAAATCGACCAAAAAACTCTAGAGTGCAACCTTCCAAAAAGAAAATTTGAAGAGGTATATTGTACTCACACCTTTTTTCTTTTTTCTTTTAACAGAAAAGGAAAAGGCGTGGAAAAAGGATGAATTGTAGGAATTTTTACAGACATGTAAACCCAAATTACAAAAACCTATCAGCTCACACCAGTCAGAATGGCCATCAACAAAAATGCGGCAAACGATAAACGCTGACGTGATTGTGGAGAAATGCGTACCCTCGATTCTAAGGGGGACGTGGTAAGAGCCACTAATGAAAGCACAATTGAGGTGCCTTGAAAAGGTAAACGTTGAGCTACCATACCAATCAATCAATCATACCCACTGCTGGGTCTATCACCTGAGAAAATGAAAATCAAAAATCGCAGGCTGGCAATCCTGCACTCCAGCAATATTTACCATAGGCAACACTTGGAAGCAACGAAAATGTCCATCAACAGAGGAATGCACCAAGAAGAAGTGGTCCATGTACACAATGGAATATTAGCCATGGAAAACATTGAAGCACTGCTCTTTGAGGCACCATAGATGAGCCTGGAGATAATCACAAAACATGAAGTAGGTCGGAAAGCAAAAGACCTATATCTTATATTATCACTTATGGCATTATCTAATAACTGACACAGATGAACATATTTCTAAAGAGAAAGACACTCACAGGCGTAGAACACAAACTATGCTCATCTAAAAGGAAAGGAGGGGGGAAATTGAGAAATGAAGATTAGTGTTACTATACATATTCAAATACATATTATATACATGTATCAAAAAGACCGAACATATAACAAGGGAGGTCGACGGAACAGTGTAATATTTTACATGGGAAGAGGATCTGTACATTAATAGACATACATAATGTCCAAATGAACCAGACTGTGTACACCTAGGACAAACAGTATTCTAAACTTTACCCAGATTAAAAAAATTTTAAAAACCAAGAAGAAGTAATGAGACATAAACTTATGGGGATTTCTCCTGGCAAATTCCATTCTAATTTACAACCTAGGACAATGACTTCCAGAAAGGCTCTGCTGCCCTAGAACCAGGACTGGGGAATGGAGAAATGCTACCTCCTTGTGGACGTTTCCCACAACAGCAGCTTTGAACCCACTGCAAAAGGTCACTAAATTTTCACCAACTTGCAGTTCTGTAAATTGCGCCTGGCCTCCAGAAAATTTCTGGGGTCAAAAATCGACCAAAAAATTCAGAAGAGGGCAACCTTCGAAGAAGACAATTTCAAGAGCTATATTGTACTCACGGTTTTTTTCTTTTAAGAGAAAAGAAAAAGGCGTAGGAATATGATGAATTTTAAAAATTTTCATGACATGCATACCCATATTACAAAACCCTATCAGCACACAGCAGTCAGAATGGCCATTAGGAAAAATGCTGCAAAAAATAAACGGTGAAGGGAGTGTGGAGAAATGCGTACCCTCGGCTGTAAGGGGGGGCATGTAAAGAGCCACTAACGAAAACACAACGTAGGTGCTTTGAAAAGGGAAACATTGAGCTACCAGTCCATCAGTCACAACCACTGCTTGGCCTATCACCTGAGAAAATGAGAATCAAAAAGTCACAGGCTGGCAAACCAGTATGCCAGCAATATTTACCATAGCCAGCACTTGGAAGCAATGAAAATGTCCATCAACCGAGGAATGCACCAAGAAGAAGTGGTCCACGTACACAATGGGATATTACTCTAATAATAAATATAAATTAAATTTAAAAACAAAGAAAAGCAAGGAGACATCAACATTTGTGGGTTTATCCGGGCACATTGCACTCTAATTTATAACCGAAGAACACCACTGGCCGGTAGGTCTGTTTCCCTAGTACCAGCAAGGGGAACGTAGAAAGATTGCCGCTCTCTGGCCGTTACCTGCAAAAGCAGGTTTAAAGCCTGAGCTAATGGTCACTTCATATGAACAAGTACTGCAGGGCTGTAAATGAAACCTGCCCTCAAAATGTCTTGAGGGAGATCATGGCCAAAATATTTCAAATGGTGACACATACTTTAAGAAAACACTTTGAAGAAATAAGCTCTCATCACAGCTGGAAAAATAAAAAGGACATGTCTTACAGCTCAATTTCAACGCATTATGAGACACATGCAAATTCAACCACAAAGAGGTATCAGCTCACACCACTCAGAATAACCATCAGCAAAAACTACAAAGAATAAATGCTGAAGGTGCTGGGAAGAAATGCATACCCTCCGCTTTAAGTGGGACGTAACCTGGAAAGAGCCACTAAAGAGAACGGAATAGAGGTGCCTTTAAAAGGTAAACATTGAGCTACCATATGACCCAGCAGACCTATTCCTGGACCTATAACCTAAGAAGACAGAATTGGAAGGACACAGGTACGCAAATCTGCATTGCATAGTATAACAATCGCCAAGATATGGAAGTAACCAAAAAGTCCAACGACAGATGGGTGGAGAAAGAAGAACTGCTCCATGTACAGATGGAATATGAGCTAGTGAAAAAATGAAACAATGCCATTTGCAGCACCATAGATGAGTCTAGAAGTAATCACGCAGCTTGGAGTAAGTGAGAAAGCGAAAGACACATATCCTATCCTATCACATATAGGTGTTACCGAAAAAATGATACAAACAAAGGTATTTCCACAGAGAAACACTATCATAGATTCATTTAAAAAACTTATGGTTCACCAAATGGAAAGGTGTGAGGATTGGATACATTACCGTATTGAGGTTAACAGAGAGATACAAACACATGTGAAATATATAATCACCAAAGACCTACGCTATACCAAGAGAAGACTACTCAACATAGTGTCGTAACAGACATGGGAAAAGGATCCGAAGAAAAATAGATATATGTATATGTGTGAAAGAACCACATCTTGCACACCTAGAACAAACAAAACATTGTAATCAAGTTTGCTGTGATAAAAAATAAAAATTAAGTTAAAAATACCAACAAGAAGTAATGAGACATAAACTTAAAGGGCTTTTTCCTCGCACATTCCATTCTAATTTACAACCTAGAACACCACTTCCACTAAGGCTCTGTTGCCCTAGTAACCAGATTTGGTAAAGGAGAAATGCTGCCGCCTTGTGGCCGATTCCCGCAACAGCAGCTTTTAACCCACAGCTAATGGTCACTTACCATTCACAAGGACTCAGGGCTGTAAAGGACACCTGCCCTCAAATTGTGCTGAAGTAGGGAATGGATAAAAAAAATTCAAAACAGGCAAAATGTTCACGAAGCTCGTATGAAGAGGTAAGTTTTACTCACTCTCTTTTTAAAGAAAGGAAAATGGATAAAAGCTCAACCTCAGGAAGTATTAGACTCATGCAATCTAATCTACAAAAAGTTTTCAACTCACACCCGTCGACTGACCGTTGGCAAAAAGTCTACAAACAATCAATGCTGAAGAGGTTTTAGAGAACTGTGTACCCTCTAGCTGCTGGTGAGATGTAAAAGGGTTAAACGCTAATAATGAGAACAGAAAGGAGCTGCGTTGAAAAGGAAAAATTGAGGTACCATTCAATCCAGCAGGCGCACCAATGGGCCTCTCACCTGAGAAGACCAGAATGAAGAAGACCCGGGCTGCAAAAGCTGCACTGCAGCCTTATTCACAATAGACAAGACAGTGAAGCAACCAAAATGTCCATCAACAGATGAAAGGAAAAAGAAGAAGCGGCCCATGTACACAATGAATACTAGCCATGGAAAACAATGAAACACTGCTCTTTGAGACACCATAGATGATCTTGGAGATAATCACAGAACATGAGGTAAGTCGGAAAGCAAAAGTCCTATATCCTATGATATCACTTATACGCGTTCTCTAGTAACTGACACAAATGAACATATTTCCACAGAGAAAGTCAATCACAGACTTATTAAAAAAAACTATGCTTATCTACAAGGAAAGGTGGGGGGGAATGGATAAATGAAGATTAGCGTTACCATATGTATACAAATACATATTATATACATATATCAAAAAGACCGACCATATAGCAAGGAAGGTTTACGGAACACTGTGTAATAATTTACACGGGAAGAGGATCTCTACATAAATAGGTATATAGAATATGTAGATGAACCAGAGTATGTACACCTTGGACAAGCAACATTCTAACCATTACCCCAATTGAAAAAATTAAAACAACCAACTAGGAGTAATGAGACATAAACTTATGGGGGGTTCTCCTGGCACATTCCATTCAAATTTACAACCTAGGCAAACGACTTCCAGAACGGCTCTGCTGCCCTAGTACCCAGATTTGGGAATGGAGAAATGCTGCATCC
Source organism: Balaenoptera borealis (assembly GCF_965194805.1). NCBI lineage: Eukaryota > Metazoa > Chordata > Mammalia > Artiodactyla > Balaenopteridae > Balaenoptera > Balaenoptera borealis. Next base: position 108,393,964 of record NC_138863.1, on the reverse strand, counting down.
TTGTGGCCGTTTCCCACAACAGCAGCTTTAAACCCACTGCAAAAGGTCACTAAATATTCACCAATTGCAGGTCTGTAAATGACACCTGCCCTCCAAAAGATACTGAGGTCGAAAATCGACCAAAAAACTCTAGAGTGCAACCTTCCAAAAAGAAAATTTGAAGAGGTATATTGTACTCACACCTTTTTTCTTTTTTCTTTTAACAGAAAAGGAAAAGGCGTGGAAAAAGGATGAATTGTAGGAATTTTTACAGACATGTAAACCCAAATTACAAAAACCTATCAGCTCACACCAGTCAGAATGGCCATCAACAAAAATGCGGCAAACGATAAACGCTGACGTGATTGTGGAGAAATGCGTACCCTCGATTCTAAGGGGGACGTGGTAAGAGCCACTAATGAAAGCACAATTGAGGTGCCTTGAAAAGGTAAACGTTGAGCTACCATACCAATCAATCAATCATACCCACTGCTGGGTCTATCACCTGAGAAAATGAAAATCAAAAATCGCAGGCTGGCAATCCTGCACTCCAGCAATATTTACCATAGGCAACACTTGGAAGCAACGAAAATGTCCATCAACAGAGGAATGCACCAAGAAGAAGTGGTCCATGTACACAATGGAATATTAGCCATGGAAAACATTGAAGCACTGCTCTTTGAGGCACCATAGATGAGCCTGGAGATAATCACAAAACATGAAGTAGGTCGGAAAGCAAAAGACCTATATCTTATATTATCACTTATGGCATTATCTAATAACTGACACAGATGAACATATTTCTAAAGAGAAAGACACTCACAGGCGTAGAACACAAACTATGCTCATCTAAAAGGAAAGGAGGGGGGAAATTGAGAAATGAAGATTAGTGTTACTATACATATTCAAATACATATTATATACATGTATCAAAAAGACCGAACATATAACAAGGGAGGTCGACGGAACAGTGTAATATTTTACATGGGAAGAGGATCTGTACATTAATAGACATACATAATGTCCAAATGAACCAGATTGTGTACACCTAGGACAAACAGTATTCTAAACTTTACCCAGATTAAAAAAATTTTAAAAACCAAGAAGAAGTAATGAGACATAAACTTATGGGGATTTCTCCTGGCAAATTCCATTCTAATTTACAACCTAGGACAATGACTTCCAGAAAGGCTCTGCTGCCCTAGAACCAGGACTGGGGAATGGAGAAATGCTACCTCCTTGTGGACGTTTCCCACAACAGCAGCTTTGAACCCACTGCAAAAGGTCACTAAATTTTCACCAACTTGCAGTTCTGTAAATTGCGCCTGGCCTCCAGAAAATTTCTGGGGTCAAAAATCGACCAAAAAATTCAGAAGAGGGCAACCTTCGAAGAAGACAATTTCAAGAGCTATATTGTACTCACGGTTTTTTTCTTTTAAGAGAAAAGAAAAAGGCGTAGGAATATGATGAATTTTAAAAATTTTCATGACATGCATACCCATATTACAAAACCCTATCAGCACACAGCAGTCAGAATGGCCATTAGGAAAAATGCTGCAAAAAATAAACGGTGAAGGGAGTGTGGAGAAATGCGTACCCTCGGCTGTAAGGGGGGGCATGTAAAGAGCCACTAACGAAAACACAACGTAGGTGCTTTGAAAAGGGAAACATTGAGCTACCAGTCCATCAATCACAACCACTGCTTGGCCTATCACCTGAGAAAATGAGAATCAAAAAGTCACAGGCTGGCAAACCAGTATGCCAGCAATATTTACCATAGCCAGCACTTGGAAGCAATGAAAATGTCCATCAACCGAGGAATGCACCAAGAAGAAGTGGTCCACGTACACAATGGGATATTACTCTAATAATAAATATAAATTAAATTTAAAAACAAAGAAAAGCAAGGAGACATCAACATTTGTGGGTTTACCCGGGCACATTGCACTCTAATTTATAACCGAAGAACACCACTGGCCGGTAGGTCTGTTTCCCTAGTACCAGCAAGGGGAACGTAGAAAGATTGCCGCTCTCTGGCCGTTACCTGCAAAAGCAGGTTTAAAGCCTGAGCTAATGGTCACTTCATATGAACAAGTACTGCAGGGCTGTAAATGAAACCTGCCCTCAAAATGTCTTGAGGGAGATCATGGCCAAAATATTTCAAATGGTGACACATACTTTAAGAAAACACTTTGAAGAAATAAGCTCTCATCACAGCTGGAAAAATAAAAAGGACATGTCTTACAGCTCAATTTCAACGCATTATGAGACACATGCAAATTCAACCACAAAGAGGTATCAGCTCACACCACTCAGAATAACCATCAGCAAAAACTACAAAGAATAAATGCTGAAGGTGCTGGGAAGAAATGCATACCCTCCGCTTTAAGTGGGACGTAACCTGGAAAGAGCCACTAAAGAGAACGGAATAGAGGTGCCTTTAAAAGGTAAACATTGAGCTACCATATGACCCAGCAGACCTATTCCTGGACCTATAACCTAAGAAGACAGAATTGGAAGGACACAGGTACGCAAATCTGCATTGCATAGTATAACAATCGCCAAGATATGGAAGTAACCAAAAAGTCCAACGACAGATGGGTGGAGAAAGAAGAACTGCTCCATGTACAGATGGAATATGAGCTAGTGAAAAAATGAAACAATGCCATTTGCAGCACCATAGATGAGTCTAGAAGTAATCACGCAGCTTGGAGTAAGTGAGAAAGCGAAAGACACATATCCTATCCTATCACATATAGGTGTTACCGAAAAAATGATACAAACAAAGGTATTTCCACAGAGAAACACTATCATAGATTCATTTTAAAAACTTATGGTTCACCAAATGGAAAGGTGTGAGGATTGGATACATTACCGTATTGAGGTTAACAGAGAGATACAAACACATGTGAAATATATAATCACCAAAGACCTACGCTATACCAAGAGAAGACTACTCAACATTGTGTCGTAACAGACATGGGAAAAGGATCCGAAGAAAAATAGATATATGTATATGTGTGAAAGAACCACATCTTGCACACCTAGAACAAACAAAACATTGTAATCAAGTTTGCTGTGATAAAAAATAAAAATTAAGTTAAAAATACCAACAAGAAGTAATGAGACATAAACTTAAAGGGCTTTTTCCTCGCACATTCCATTCTAATTTACAACCTAGAACACCACTTCCACTAAGGCTCTGTTGCCCTAGTAACCAGATTTGGTAAAGGAGAAATGCTGCCGCCTTGTGGCCGATTCCCGCAACAGCAGCTTTTAACCCACAGCTAATGGTCACTTACCATTCACAAGGACTCAGGGCTGTAAAGGACACCTGCCCTCAAATTGTGCTGAAGTAGGGAATGGATAAAAAAAATTCAAAACAGGCAAAATGTTCACGAAGCTCGTATGAAGAGGTAAGTTTTACTCACTCTCTTTTTAAAGAAAGGAAAATGGATAAAAGCTCAACCTCAGGAAGTATTAGACTCATGCAATCTAATCTACAAAAAGTTTTCAACTCACACCCGTCGACTGACCGTTGGCAAAAAGTCTACAAACAATCAATGCTGAAGAGGTTTTAGAGAACTGTGTACCCTCTAGCTGCTGGTGAGATGTAAAAGGGTTAAACGCTAATAATGAGAACAGAAAGGAGCTGCGTTGAAAAGGAAAAATTGAGGTACCATTCAATCCAGCAGGCGCACCAATGGGCCTCTCACCTGAGAAGACCAGAATGAAGAAGACCCGGGCTGCAAAAGCTGCACTGCAGCCTTATTCACAATAGACAAGACAGTGAAGCAACCAAAATGTCCATCAACAGATGAAAGGAAAAAGAAGAAGCGGCCCATGTACACAATGAATACTAGCCATGGAAAACAATGAAACACTGCTCTTTGAGACACCATAGATGATCTTGGAGATAATCACAGAACATGAGGTAAGTCGGAAAGCAAAAGTCCTATATCCTATGATATCACTTATACGCGTTCTCTAGTAACTGACACAAATGAACATATTTCCACAGAGAAAGTCAATCACAGACTTATTAAAAAAAACTATGCTTATCTACAAGGAAAGGTGGGGGGGAATGGATAAATGAAGATTAGCGTTACCATATGTATACAAATACATATTATATACATATATCAAAAAGACCGACCATATAGCAAGGAAGGTTTACGGAACACTGTGTAATAATTTACACGGGAAGAGGATCTCTACATAAATAGGTATATAGAATATGTAGATGAACCAGAGTATGTACACCTTGGACAAGCAACATTCTAACCATTACCCCAATTGAAAAAATTAAAACAACCAACTAGGAGTAATGAGACATAAACTTATGGGGGGTTCTCCTGGCACATTCCATTCAAATTTACAACCTAGGCAAACGACTTCCAGAACGGCTCTGCTGCCCTAGTACCCAGATTTGGGAATGGAGAAATGCTGCATCCTTGTGGCCGTTTCCCACAACAGCAGCTTTAAACCCACTGCAAAAGGTCACTAAATATTCACCAATTGCAGGTCTGTAAATGACACCTGCCCTCCAAAAGATACTGAGGTCGAAAATCGACCAAAAAACTCTAGAGTGCAACCTTCCAAAAAGAAAATTTGAAGAGGTATATTGTACTCACACCTTTTTTCTTTTTTCTTTTAACAGAAAAGGAAAAGGCGTGGAAAAAGGATGAATTGTAGGAATTGTTACAGACATGTAAACCCAAATTACAAAAACCTATCAGCTCACACCAGTCAGAATGGCCATCAACAAAAATGCGGCAAACGATAAACGCTGACGTGATTGTGGAGAAATGCGTACCCTCGATTCTAAGGGGGACGTGGTAAGAGCCACTAATGAAAGCACAATTGAGGTGCCTTGAAAAGGTAAACGTTGAGCTACCATACCAATCAATCAATCATACCCACTGCTGGGTCTATCACCTGAGAAAATGAAAATCAAAAATCGCAGGCTGGCAATCCTGCACTCCAGCAATATTTACCATAGGCAACACTTGGAAGCAACGAAAATGTCCATCAACAGAGGAATGCACCAAGAAGAAGTGGTCCATGTACACAATGGAATATTAGCCATGGAAAACATTGAAGCACTGCTCTTTGAGGCACCATAGATGAGCCTGGAGATAATCACAAAACATGAAGTAGGTCGGAAAGCAAAAGACCTATATCTTATATTATCACTTATGGCATTATCTAATAACTGACACAGATGAACATATTTCTAAAGAGAAAGACACTCACAGGCGTAGAACACAAACTATGCTCATCTAAAAGGAAAGGAGGGGGGAAATTGAGAAATGAAGATTAGTGTTACTATACATATTCAAATACATATTATATACATGTATCAAAAAGACCGAACATATAACAAGGGAGGTCGACGGAACAGTGTAATATTTTACATGGGAAGAGGATCTGTACATTAATAGACATACATAATGTCCAAATGAACCAGATTGTGTACACCTAGGACAAACAGTATTCTAAACTTTACCCAGATTAAAAAAATTTTAAAAACCAAGAAGAAGTAATGAGACATAAACTTATGGGGATTTCTCCTGGCAAATTCCATTCTAATTTACAACCTAGGACAATGACTTCCAGAAAGGCTCTGCTGCCCTAGAACCAGGACTGGGGAATGGAGAAATGCTACCTCCTTGTGGACGTTTCCCACAACAGCAGCTTTGAACCCACTGCAAAAGGTCACTAAATTTTCACCAACTTGCAGTTCTGTAAATTGCGCCTGGCCTCCAGAAAATTTCTGGGGTCAAAAATCGACCAAAAAATTCAGAAGAGGGCAACCTTCGAAGAAGACAATTTCAAGAGCTATATTGTACTCACGGTTTTTTTCTTTTAAGAGAAAAGAAAAAGGCGTAGGAATATGATGAATTTTAAAAATTTTCATGACATGCATACCCATATTACAAAACCCTATCAGCACACAGCAGTCAGAATGGCCATTAGGAAAAATGCTGCAAAAAATAAACGGTGAAGGGAGTGTGGAGAAATGCGTACCCTCGGCTGTAAGGGGGGGCATGTAAAGAGCCACTAACGAAAACACAACGTAGGTGCTTTGAAAAGGGAAACATTGAGCTACCAGTCCATCAATCACAACCACTGCTTGGCCTATCACCTGAGAAAATGAGAATCAAAAAGTCACAGGCTGGCAAACCAGTATGCCAGCAATATTTACCATAGCCAGCACTTGGAAGCAATGAAAATGTCCATCAACCGAGGAATGCACCAAGAAGAAGTGGTCCACGTACACAATGGGATATTACTCTAATAATAAATATAAATTAAATTTAAAAACAAAGAAAAGCAAGGAGACATCAACATTTGTGGGTTTATCCGGGCACATTGCACTCTAATTTATAACCGAAGAACACCACTGGCCGGTAGGTCTGTTTCCCTAGTACCAGCAAGGGGAACGTAGAAAGATTGCCGCTCTCTGGCCGTTACCTGCAAAAGCAGGTTTAAAGCCTGAGCTAATGGTCACTTCATATGAACAAGTACTGCAGGGCTGTAAATGAAACCTGCCCTCAAAATGTCTTGAGGGAGATCATGGCCAAAATATTTCAAATGGTGACACATACTTTAAGAAAACACTTTGAAGAAATAAGCTCTCATCACAGCTGGAAAAATAAAAAGGACATGTCTTACAGCTCAATTTCAACGCATTATGAGACACATGCAAATTCAACCACAAAGAGGTATCAGCTCACACCACTCAGAATAACCATCAGCAAAAACTACAAAGAATAAATGCTGAAGGTGCTGGGAAGAAATGCATACCCTCCGCTTTAAGTGGGACGTAACCTGGAAAGAGCCACTAAAGAGAACGGAATAGAGGTGCCTTTAAAAGGTAAACATTGAGCTACCATATGACCCAGCAGACCTATTCCTGGACCTATAACCTAAGAAGACAGAATTGGAAGGACACAGGTACGCAAATCTGCATTGCATAGTATAACAATCGCCAAGATATGGAAGTAACCAAAAAGTCCAACGACAGATGGGTGGAGAAAGAAGAACTGCTCCATGTACAGATGGAATATGAGCTAGTGAAAAAATGAAACAATGCCATTTGCAGCACCATAGATGAGTCTAGAAGTAATCACGCAGCTTGGAGTAAGTGAGAAAGCGAAAGACACATATCCTATCCTATCACATATAGGTGTTACCGAAAAAATGATACAAACAAAGGTATTTCCACAGAGAAACACTATCATAGATTCATTTTAAAAACTTATGGTTCACCAAATGGAAAGGTGTGAGGATTGGATACATTACCGTATTGAGGTTAACAGAGAGATACAAACACATGTGAAATATATAATCACCAAAGACCTACGCTATACCAAGAGAAGACTACTCAACATTGTGTCGTAACAGACATGGGAAAAGGATCCGAAGAAAAATAGATATATGTATATGTGTGAAAGAACCACATCTTGCACACCTAGAACAAACAAAACATTGTAATCAAGTTTGCTGTGATAAAAAATAAAAATTAAGTTAAAAATACCAACAAGAAGTAATGAGACATAAACTTAAAGGGCTTTTTCCTCGCACATTCCATTCTAATTTACAACCTAGAACACCACTTCCACTAAGGCTCTGTTGCCCTAGTAACCAGATTTGGTAAAGGAGAAATGCTGCCGCCTTGTGGCCGATTCCCGCAACAGCAGCTTTTAACCCACAGCTAATGGTCACTTACCATTCACAAGGACTCAGGGCTGTAAAGGACACCTGCCCTCAAATTGTGCTGAAGTAGGGAATGGATAAAAAAAATTCAAAACAGGCAAAATGTTCACGAAGCTCGTATGAAGAGGTAAGTTTTACTCACTCTCTTTTTAAAGAAAGGAAAATGGATAAAAGCTCAACCTCAGGAAGTATTAGACTCATGCAATCTAATCTACAAAAAGTTTTCAACTCACACCCGTCGACTGACCGTTGGCAAAAAGTCTACAAACAATCAATGCTGAAGAGGTTTTAGAGAACTGTGTACCCTCTAGCTGCTGGTGAGATGTAAAAGGGTTAAACGCTAATAATGAGAACAGAAAGGAGCTGCGTTGAAAAGGAAAAATTGAGGTACCATTCAATCCAGCAGGCGCACCAATGGGCCTCTCACCTGAGAAGACCAGAATGAAGAAGACCCGGGCTGCAAAAGCTGCACTGCAGCCTTATTCACAATAGACAAGACAGTGAAGCAACCAAAATGTCCATCAACAGATGAAAGGAAAAAGAAGAAGCGGCCCATGTACACAATGAATACTAGCCATGGAAAACAATGAAACACTGCTCTTTGAGACACCATAGATGATCTTGGAGATAATCACAGAACATGAGGTAAGTCGGAAAGCAAAAGTCCTATATCCTATGATATCACTTATACGCGTTCTCTAGTAACTGACACAAATGAACATATTTCCACAGAGAAAGTCAATCACAGACTTATTAAAAAAAACTATGCTTATCTACAAGGAAAGGTGGGGGGGAATGGATAAATGAAGATTAGCGTTACCATATGTATACAAATACATATTATATACATATATCAAAAAGACCGACCATATAGCAAGGAAGGTTTACGGAACACTGTGTAATAATTTACACGGGAAGAGGATCTCTACATAAATAGGTATATAGAATATGTAGATGAACCAGAGTATGTACACCTTGGACAAGCAACATTCTAACCATTACCCCAATTGAAAAAATTAAAACAACCAACTAGGAGTAATGAGACATAAACTTATGGGGGGTTCTCCTGGCACATTCCATTCAAATTTACAACCTAGGCAAACGACTTCCAGAACGGCTCTGCTGCCCTAGTACCCAGATTTGGGAATGGAGAAATGCTGCATCCTTGTGGCCGTTTCCCACAACAGCAGCTTTAAACCCACTGCAAAAGGTCACTAAATATTCACCAATTGCAGGTCTGTAAATGACACCTGCCCTCCAAAAGATACTGAGGTCGAAAATCGACCAAAAAACTCTAGAGTGCAACCTTCCAAAAAGAAAATTTGAAGAGGTATATTGTACTCACACCTTTTTTCTTTTTTCTTTTAACAGAAAAGGAAAAGGCGTGGAAAAAGGATGAATTGTAGGAATTTTTACAGACATGTAAACCCAAATTACAAAAACCTATCAGCTCACACCAGTCAGAATGGCCATCAACAAAAATGCGGCAAACGATAAACGCTGACGTGATTGTGGAGAAATGCGTACCCTCGATTCTAAGGGGGACGTGGTAAGAGCCACTAATGAAAGCACAATTGAGGTGCCTTGAAAAGGTAAACGTTGAGCTACCATACCAATCAATCAATCATACCCACTGCTGGGTCTATCACCTGAGAAAATGAAAATCAAAAATCGCAGGCTGGCAATCCTGCACTCCAGCAATATTTACCATAGGCAACACTTGGAAGCAACGAAAATGTCCATCAACAGAGGAATGCACCAAGAAGAAGTGGTCCATGTACACAATGGAATATTAGCCATGGAAAACATTGAAGCACTGCTCTTTGAGGCACCATAGATGAGCCTGGAGATAATCACAAAACATGAAGTAGGTCGGAAAGCAAAAGACCTATATCTTATATTATCACTTATGGCATTATCTAATAACTGACACAGATGAACATATTTCTAAAGAGAAAGACACTCACAGGCGTAGAACACAAACTATGCTCATCTAAAAGGAAAGGAGGGGGGAAATTGAGAAATGAAGATTAGTGTTACTATACATATTCAAATACATATTATATACATGTATCAAAAAGACCGAACATATAACAAGGGAGGTCGACGGAACAGTGTAATATTTTACATGGGAAGAGGATCTGTACATTAATAGACATACATAATGTCCAAATGAACCAGATTGTGTACACCTAGGACAAACAGTATTCTAAACTTTACCCAGATTAAAAAAATTTTAAAAACCAAGAAGAAGTAATGAGACATAAACTTATGGGGATTTCTCCTGGCAAATTCCATTCTAATTTACAACCTAGGACAATGACTTCCAGAAAGGCTCTGCTGCCCTAGAACCAGGACTGGGGAATGGAGAAATGCTACCTCCTTGTGGACGTTTCCCACAACAGCAGCTTTGAACCCACTGCAAAAGGTCACTAAATTTTCACCAACTTGCAGTTCTGTAAATTGCGCCTGGCCTCCAGAAAATTTCTGGGGTCAAAAATCGACCAAAAAATTCAGAAGAGGGCAACCTTCGAAGAAGACAATTTCAAGAGCTATATTGTACTCACGGTTTTTTTCTTTTAAGAGAAAAGAAAAAGGCGTAGGAATATGATGAATTTTAAAAATTTTCATGACATGCATACCCATATTACAAAACCCTATCAGCACACAGCAGTCAGAATGGCCATTAGGAAAAATGCTGCAAAAAATAAACGGTGAAGGGAGTGTGGAGAAATGCGTACCCTCGGCTGTAAGGGGGGGCATGTAAAGAGCCACTAACGAAAACACAACGTAGGTGCTTTGAAAAGGGAAACATTGAGCTACCAGTCCATCAATCACAACCACTGCTTGGCCTATCACCTGAGAAAATGAGAATCAAAAAGTCACAGGCTGGCAAACCAGTATGGCAGCAATATTTACCATAGCCAGCACTTGGAAGCAATGAAAATGTCCATCAACCGAGGAATGCACCAAGAAGAAGTGGTCCACGTACACAATGGGATATTACTCTAATAATAAATATAAATTAAATTTAAAAACAAAGAAAAGCAAGGAGACATCAACATTTGTGGGTTTATCCGGGCACATTGCACTCTAATTTATAACCGAAGAACACCACTGGCCGGTAGGTCTGTTTCCCTAGTACCAGCAAGGGGAACGTAGAAAGATTGCCGCTCTCTGGCCGTTACCTGCAAAAGCAGGTTTAAAGCCTGAGCTAATGGTCACTTCATATGAACAAGTACTGCAGGGCTGTAAATGAAACCTGCCCTCAAAATGTCTTGAGGGAGATCATGGCCAAAATATTTCAAATGGTGACACATACTTTAAGAAAACACTTTGAAGAAATAAGCTCTCATCACAGCTGGAAAAATAAAAAGGACATGTCTTACAGCTCAATTTCAACGCATTATGAGACACATGCAAATTCAACCACAAAGAGGTATCAGCTCACACCACTCAGAATAACCATCAGCAAAAACTACAAAGAATAAATGCTGAAGGTGCTGGGAAGAAATGCATACCCTCCGCTTTAAGTGGGACGTAACCTGGAAAGAGCCACTAAAGAGAACGGAATAGAGGTGCCTTTAAAAGGTAAACATTGAGCTACCATATGACCCAGCAGACCTATTCCTGGACCTATAACCTAAGAAGACAGAATTGGAAGGACACAGGTACGCAAATCTGCATTGCATAGTATAACAATCGCCAAGATATGGAAGTAACCAAAAAGTCCAACGACAGATGGGTGGACAAAGAAGAACTGCTCCATGTACAGATGGAATATGAGCTAGTGAAAAAATGAAACAATGCCATTTGCAGCACCATAGATGAGTCTAGAAGTAATCACGCAGCTTGGAGTAAGTGAGAAAGCGAAAGACACATATCCTATCCTATCACATATAGGTGTTACCGAAAAAATGATACAAACAAAGGTATTTCCACAGAGAAACACTATCATAGATTCATTTAAAAAACTTATGGTTCACCAAATGGAAAGGTGTGAGGATTGGATACATTACCGTATTGAGGTTAACAGAGAGATACAAACACATGTGAAATATATAATCACCAAAGACCTACGCTATACCAAGAGAAGACTACTCAACATTGTGTCGTAACAGACATGGGAAAAGGATCCGAAGAAAAATAGATATATGTATATGTGTGAAAGAACCACATCTTGCACACCTAGAACAAACAAAACATTGTAATCAAGTTTGCTGTGATAAAAAATAAAAATTAAGTTAAAAATACCAACAAGAAGTAATGAGACATAAACTTAAAGGGCTTTTTCCTCGCACATTCCATTCTAATTTACAACCTAGAACACCACTTCCACTAAGGCTCTGTTGCCCTAGTAACCAGATTTGGTAAAGGAGAAATGCTGCCGCCTTGTGGCCGATTCCCGCAACAGCAGCTTTTAACCCACAGCTAATGGTCACTTACCATTCACAAGGACTCAGGGCTGTAAAGGACACCTGCCCTCAAATTGTGCTGAAGTAGGGAATGGATAAAAAAAATTCAAAACAGGCAAAATGTTCACGAAGCTCGTATGAAGAGGTAAGTTTTACTCACTCTCTTTTTAAAGAAAGGAAAATGGATAAAAGCTCAACCTCAGGAAGTATTAGACTCATGCAATCTAATCTACAAAAAGTTTTCAACTCACACCCGTCGACTGACCGTTGGCAAAAAGTCTACAAACAATCAATGCTGAAGAGGTTTTAGAGAACTGTGTACCCTCTAGCTGCTGGTGAGATGTAAAAGGGTTAAACGCTAATAATGAGAACAGAAAGGAGCTGCGTTGAAAAGGAAAAATTGAGGTACCATTCAATCCAGCAGGCGCACCAATGGGCCTCTCACCTGAGAAGACCAGAATGAAGAAGACCCGGGCTGCAAAAGCTGCACTGCAGCCTTATTCACAATAGACAAGACAGTGAAGCAACCAAAATGTCCATCAACAGATGAAAGGAAAAAGAAGAAGCGGCCCATGTACACAATGAATACTAGCCATGGAAAACAATGAAACACTGCTCTTTGAGACACCATAGATGATCTTGGAGATAATCACAGAACATGAGGTAAGTCGGAAAGCAAAAGTCCTATATCCTATGATATCACTTATACGCGTTCTCTAGTAACTGACACAAATGAACATATTTCCACAGAGAAAGTCAATCACAGACTTATTAAAAAAAACTATGCTTATCTACAAGGAAAGGTGGGGGGGAATGGATAAATGAAGATTAGCGTTACCATATGTATACAAATACATATTATATACATATATCAAAAAGACCGACCATATAGCAAGGAAGGTTTACGGAACACTGTGTAATAATTTACACGGGAAGAGGATCTCTACATAAATAGGTATATAGAATATGTAGATGAACCAGAGTATGTACACCTTGGACAAGCAACATTCTAACCATTACCCCAATTGAAAAAATTAAAACAACCAACTAGGAGTAATGAGACATAAACTTATGGGGGGTTCTCCTGGCACATTCCATTCAAATTTACAACCTAGGCAAACGACTTCCAGAACGGCTCTGCTGCCCTAGTACCCAGATTTGGGAATGGAGAAATGCTGCATCCTTGTGGCCGTTTCCCACAACAGCAGCTTTAAACCCACTGCAAAAGGTCACTAAATATTCACCAATTGCAGGTCTGTAAATGACACCTGCCCTCCAAAAGATACTGAGGTCGAAAATCGACCAAAAAACTCTAGAGTGCAACCTTCCAAAAAGAAAATTTGAAGAGGTATATTGTACTCACACCTTTTTTCTTTTTTCTTTTAACAGAAAAGGAAAAGGCGTGGAAAAAGGATGAATTGTAGGAATTTTTACAGACATGTAAACCCAAATTACAAAAACCTATCAGCTCACACCAGTCAGAATGGCCATCAACAAAAATGCGGCAAACGATAAACGCTGACGTGATTGTGGAGAAATGCGTACCCTCGATTCTAAGGGGGACGTGGTAAGAGCCACTAATGAAAGCACAATTGAGGTGCCTTGAAAAGGTAAACGTTGAGCTACCATACCAATCAATCAATCATACCCACTGCTGGGTCTATCACCTGAGAAAATGAAAATCAAAAATCGCAGGCTGGCAATCCTGCACTCCAGCAATATTTACCATAGGCAACACTTGGAAGCAACGAAAATGTCCATCAACAGAGGAATGCACCAAGAAGAAGTGGTCCATGTACACAATGGAATATTAGCCATGGAAAACATTGAAGCACTGCTCTTTGAGGCACCATAGATGAGCCTGGAGATAATCACAAAACATGAAGTAGGTCGGAAAGCAAAAGACCTATATCTTATATTATCACTTATGGCATTATCTAATAACTGACACAGATGAACATATTTCTAAAGAGAAAGACACTCACAGGCGTAGAACACAAACTATGCTCATCTAAAAGGAAAGGAGGGGGGAAATTGAGAAATGAAGATTAGTGTTACTATACATATTCAAATACATATTATATACATGTATCAAAAAGACCGAACATATAACAAGGGAGGTCGACGGAACAGTGTAATATTTTACATGGGAAGAGGATCTGTACATTAATAGACATACATAATGTCCAAATGAACCAGATTGTGTACACCTAGGACAAACAGTATTCTAAACTTTACCCAGATTAAAAAAATTTTAAAAACCAAGAAGAAGTAATGAGACATAAACTTATGGGGATTTCTCCTGGCAAATTCCATTCTAATTTACAACCTAGGACAATGACTTCCAGAAAGGCTCTGCTGCCCTAGAACCAGGACTGGGGAATGGAGAAATGCTACCTCCTTGTGGACGTTTCCCACAACAGCAGCTTTGAACCCACTGCAAAAGGTCACTAAATTTTCACCAACTTGCAGTTCTGTAAATTGCGCCTGGCCTCCAGAAAATTTCTGGGGTCAAAAATCGACCAAAAAATTCAGAAGAGGGCAACCTTCGAAGAAGACAATTTCAAGAGCTATATTGTACTCACGGTTTTTTTCTTTTAAGAGAAAAGAAAAAGGCGTAGGAATATGATGAATTTTAAAAATTTTCATGACATGCATACCCATATTACAAAACCCTATCAGCACACAGCAGTCAGAATGGCCATTAGGAAAAATGCTGCAAAAAATAAACGGTGAAGGGAGTGTGGAGAAATGCGTACCCTCGGCTGTAAGGGGGGGCATGTAAAGAGCCACTAACGAAAACACAACGTAGGTGCTTTGAAAAGGGAAACATTGAGCTACCAGTCCATCAATCACAACCACTGCTTGGCCTATCACCTGAGAAAATGAGAATCAAAAAGTCACAGGCTGGCAAACCAGTATGCCAGCAATATTTACCATAGCCAGCACTTGGAAGCAATGAAAATGTCCATCAACCGAGGAATGCACCAAGAAGAAGTGGTCCACGTACACAATGGGATATTACTCTAATAATAAATATAAATTAAATTTAAAAACAAAGAAAAGCAAGGAGACATCAACATTTGTGGGTTTATCCGGGCACATTGCACTCTAATTTATAACCGAAGAACACCACTGGCCGGTAGGTCTGTTTCCCTAGTACCAGCAAGGGGAACGTAGAAAGATTGCCGCTCTCTGGCCGTTACCTGCAAAAGCAGGTTTAAAGCCTGAGCTAATGGTCACTTCATATGAACAAGTACTGCAGGGCTGTAAATGAAACCTGCCCTCAAAATGTCTTGAGGGAGATCATGGCCAAAATATTTCAAATGGTGACACATACTTTAAGAAAACACTTTGAAGAAATAAGCTCTCATCACAGCTGGAAAAATAAAAAGGACATGTCTTACAGCTCAATTTCAACGCATTATGAGACACATGCAAATTCAACCACAAAGAGGTATCAGCTCACACCACTCAGAATAACCATCAGCAAAAACTACAAAGAATAAATGCTGAAGGTGCTGGGAAGAAATGCATACCCTCCGCTTTAAGTGGGACGTAACCTGGAAAGAGCCACTAAAGAGAACGGAATAGAGGTGCCTTTAAAAGGTAAACATTGAGCTACCATATGACCCAGCAGACCTATTCCTGGACCTATAACCTAAGAAGACAGAATTGGAAGGACACAGGTACGCAAATCTGCATTGCATAGTATAACAATCGCCAAGATATGGAAGTAACCAAAAAGTCCAACGACAGATGGGTGGAGAAAGAAGAACTGCTCCATGTACAGATGGAATATGAGCTAGTGAAAAAATGAAACAATGCCATTTGCAGCACCATAGATGAGTCTAGAAGTAATCACGCAGCTTGGAGTAAGTGAGAAAGCGAAAGACACATATCCTATCCTATCACATATAGGTGTTACCGAAAAAATGATACAAACAAAGGTATTTCCACAGAGAAACACTATCATAGATTCATTTAAAAAACTTATGGTTCACCAAATGGAAAGGTGTGAGGATTGGATACATTACCGTATTGAGGTTAACAGAGAGATACAAACACATGTGAAATATATAATCACCAAAGACCTACGCTATACCAAGAGAAGACTACTCAACATTGTGTCGTAACAGACATGGGAAAAGGATCCGAAGAAAAATAGATATATGTATATGTGTGAAAGAACCACATCTTGCACACCTAGAACAAACAAAACATTGTAATCAAGTTTGCTGTGATAAAAAATAAAAATTAAGTTAAAAATACCAACAAGAAGTAATGAGACATAAACTTAAAGGGCTTTTTCCTCGCACATTCCATTCTAATTTACAACCTAGAACACCACTTCCACTAAGGCTCTGTTGCCCTAGTAACCAGATTTGGTAAAGGAGAAATGCTGCCGCCTTGTGGCCGATTCCCGCAACAGCAGCTTTTAACCCACAGCTAATGGTCACTTACCATTCACAAGGACTCAGGGCTGTAAAGGACACCTGCCCTCAAATTGTGCTGAAGTAGGGAATGGATAAAAAAAATTCAAAACAGGCAAAATGTTCACGAAGCTCGTATGAAGAGGTAAGTTTTACTCACTCTCTTTTTAAAGAAAGGAAAATGGATAAAAGCTCAACCTCAGGAAGTATTAGACTCATGCAATCTAATCTACAAAAAGTTTTCAACTCACACCCGTCGACTGACCGTTGGCAAAAAGTCTACAAACAATCAATGCTGAAGAGGTTTTAGAGAACTGTGTACCCTCTAGCTGCTGGTGAGATGTAAAAGGGTTAAACGCTAATAATGAGAACAGAAAGGAGCTGCGTTGAAAAGGAAAAATTGAGGTACCATTCAATCCAGCAGGCGCACCAATGGGCCTCTCACCTGAGAAGACCAGAATGAAGAAGACCCGGGCTGCAAAAGCTGCACTGCAGCCTTATTCACAATAGACAAGACAGTGAAGCAACCAAAATGTCCATCAACAGATGAAAGGAAAAAGAAGAAGCGGCCCATGTACACAATGAATACTAGCCATGGAAAACAATGAAACACTGCTCTTTGAGACACCATAGATGATCTTGGAGATAATCACAGAACATGAGGTAAGTCGGAAAGCAAAAGTCCTATATCCTATGATATCACTTATACGCGTTCTCTAGTAACTGACACAAATGAACATATTTCCACAGAGAAAGTCAATCACAGACTTATTAAAAAAAACTATGCTTATCTACAAGGAAAGGTGGGGGGGAATGGATAAATGAAGATTAGCGTTACCATATGTATACAAATACATATTATATACATATATCAAAAAGACCGACCATATAGCAAGGAAGGTTTACGGAACACTGTGTAATAATTTACACGGGAAGAGGATCTCTACATAAATAGGTATATAGAATATGTAGATGAACCAGAGTATGTACACCTTGGACAAGCAACATTCTAACCATTACCCCAATTGAAAAAATTAAAACAACCAACTAGGAGTAATGAGACATAAACTTATGGGGGGTTCTCCTGGCACATTCCATTCAAATTTACAACCTAGGCAAACGACTTCCAGAACGGCTCTGCTGCCCTAGTACCCAGATTTGGGAATGGAGAAATGCTGCATCCTTGTGGCCGTTTCCCACAACAGCAGCTTTAAACCCACTGCAAAAGGTCACTAAATATTCACCAATTGCAGGTCTGTAAATGACACCTGCCCTCCAAAAGATACTGAGGTCGAAAATCGACCAAAAAACTCTAGAGTGCAACCTTCCAAAAAGAAAATTTGAAGAGGTATATTGTACTCACACCTTTTTTTCTTTTTTCTTTTAACAGAAAAGGAAAAGGCGTGGAAAAAGGATGAATTGTAGGAATTTTTACAGACATGTAAACCCAAATTACAAAAACCTATCAGCTCACACCAGTCAGAATGGCCATCAACAAAAATGCGGCAAACGATAAACGCTGACGTGATTGTGGAGAAATGCGTACCCTCGATTCTAAGGGGGACGTGGTAAGAGCCACTAATGAAAGCACAATTGAGGTGCCTTGAAAAGGTAAACGTTGAGCTACCATACCAATCAATCAATCATACCCACTGCTGGGTCTATCACCTGAGAAAATGAAAATCAAAAATCGCAGGCTGGCAATCCTGCACTCCAGCAATATTTACCATAGGCAACACTTGGAAGCAACGAAAATGTCCATCAACAGAGGAATGCACCAAGAAGAAGTGGTCCATGTACACAATGGAATATTAGCCATGGAAAACATTGAAGCACTGCTCTTTGAGGCACCATAGATGAGCCTGGAGATAATCACAAAACATGAAGTAGGTCGGAAAGCAAAAGACCTATATCTTATATTATCACTTATGGCATTATCTAATAACTGACACAGATGAACATATTTCTAAAGAGAAAGACACTCACAGGCGTAGAACACAAACTATGCTCATCTAAAAGGAAAGGAGGGGGGAAATTGAGAAATGAAGATTAGTGTTACTATACATATTCAAATACATATTATATACATGTATCAAAAAGACCGAACATATAACAAGGGAGGTCGACGGAACAGTGTAATATTTTACATGGGAAGAGGATCTGTACATTAATAGACATACATAATGTCCAAATGAACCAGATTGTGTACACCTAGGACAAACAGTATTCTAAACTTTACCCAGATTAAAAAAATTTTAAAAACCAAGAAGAAGTAATGAGACATAAACTTATGGGGATTTCTCCTGGCAAATTCCATTCTAATTTACAACCTAGGACAATGACTTCCAGAAAGGCTCTGCTGCCCTAGAACCAGGACTGGGGAATGGAGAAATGCTACCTCCTTGTGGACGTTTCCCACAACAGCAGCTTTGAACCCACTGCAAAAGGTCACTAAATTTTCACCAACTTGCAGTTCTGTAAATTGCGCCTGGCCTCCAGAAAATTTCTGGGGTCAAAAATCGACCAAAAAATTCAGAAGAGGGCAACCTTCGAAGAAGACAATTTCAAGAGCTATATTGTACTCACGGTTTTTTTCTTTTAAGAGAAAAGAAAAAGGCGTAGGAATATGATGAATTTTAAAAATTTTCATGACATGCATACCCATATTACAAAACCCTATCAGCACACAGCAGTCAGAATGGCCATTAGGAAAAATGCTGCAAAAAATAAACGGTGAAGGGAGTGTGGAGAAATGCGTACCCTCGGCTGTAAGGGGGGGCATGTAAAGAGCCACTAACGAAAACACAACGTAGGTGCTTTGAAAAGGGAAACATTGAGCTACCAGTCCATCAATCACAACCACTGCTTGGCCTATCACCTGAGAAAATGAGAATCAAAAAGTCACAGGCTGGCAAACCAGTATGCCAGCAATATTTACCATAGCCAGCACTTGGAAGCAATGAAAATGTCCATCAACCGAGGAATGCACCAAGAAGAAGTGGTCCACGTACACAATGGGATATTACTCTAATAATAAATATAAATTAAATTTAAAAACAAAGAAAAGCAAGGAGACATCAACATTTGTGGGTTTATCCGGGCACATTGCACTCTAATTTATAACCGAAGAACACCACTGGCCGGTAGGTCTGTTTCCCTAGTACCAGCAAGGGGAACGTAGAAAGATTGCCGCTCTCTGGCCGTTACCTGCAAAAGCAGGTTTAAAGCCTGAGCTAATGGTCACTTCATATGAACAAGTACTGCAGGGCTGTAAATGAAACCTGCCCTCAAAATGTCTTGAGGGAGATCATGGCCAAAATATTTCAAATGGTGACACATACTTTAAGAAAACACTTTGAAGAAATAAGCTCTCATCACAGCTGGAAAAATAAAAAGGACATGTCTTACAGCTCAATTTCAACGCATTATGAGACACATGCAAATTCAACCACAAAGAGGTATCAGCTCACACCACTCAGAATAACCATCAGCAAAAACTACAAAGAATAAATGCTGAAGGTGCTGGGAAGAAATGCATACCCTCCGCTTTAAGTGGGACGTAACCTGGAAAGAGCCACTAAAGAGAACGGAATAGAGGTGCCTTTAAAAGGTAAACATTGAGCTACCATATGACCCAGCAGACCTATTCCTGGACCTATAACCTAAGAAGACAGAATTGGAAGGACACAGGTACGCAAATCTGCATTGCATAGTATAACAATCGCCAAGATATGGAAGTAACCAAAAAGTCCAACGACAGATGGGTGGACAAAGAAGAACTGCTCCATGTACAGATGGAATATGAGCTAGTGAAAAAATGAAACAATGCCATTTGCAGCACCATAGATGAGTCTAGAAGTAATCACGCAGCTTGGAGTAAGTGAGAAAGCGAAAGACACATATCCTATCCTATCACATATAGGTGTTACCGAAAAAATGATACAAACAAAGGTATTTCCACAGAGAAACACTATCATAGATTCATTTAAAAAACTTATGGTTCACCAAATGGAAAGGTGTGAGGATTGGATACATTACCGTATTGAGGTTAACAGAGAGATACAAACACATGTGAAATATATAATCACCAAAGACCTACGCTATACCAAGAGAAGACTACTCAACATTGTGTCGTAACAGACATGGGAAAAGGATCCGAAGAAAAATAGATATATGTATATGTGTGAAAGAACCACATCTTGCACACCTAGAACAAACAAAACATTGTAATCAAGTTTGCTGTGATAAAAAATAAAAATTAAGTTAAAAATACCAACAAGAAGTAATGAGACATAAACTTAAAGGGCTTTTTCCTCGCACATTCCATTCTAATTTACAACCTAGAACACCACTTCCACTAAGGCTCTGTTGCCCTAGTAACCAGATTTGGTAAAGGAGAAATGCTGCCGCCTTGTGGCCGATTCCCGCAACAGCAGCTTTTAACCCACAGCTAATGGTCACTTACCATTCACAAGGACTCAGGGCTGTAAAGGACACCTGCCCTCAAATTGTGCTGAAGTAGGGAATGGATAAAAAAAATTCAAAACAGGCAAAATGTTCACGAAGCTCGTATGAAGAGGTAAGTTTTACTCACTCTCTTTTTAAAGAAAGGAAAATGGATAAAAGCTCAACCTCAGGAAGTATTAGACTCATGCAATCTAATCTACAAAAAGTTTTCAACTCACACCCGTCGACTGACCGTTGGCAAAAAGTCTACAAACAATCAATGCTGAAGAGGTTTTAGAGAACTGTGTACCCTCTAGCTGCTGGTGAGATGTAAAAGGGTTAAACGCTAATAATGAGAACAGAAAGGAGCTGCGTTGAAAAGGAAAAATTGAGGTACCATTCAATCCAGCAGGCGCACCAATGGGCCTCTCACCTGAGAAGACCAGAATGAAGAAGACCCGGG